>NC_142157.1:23751553-24365696 GCF_024610735.1 Ursus americanus
ATGAGATTCTGATAGGAAGATAAAGGACCAGGCCAGAAGTATTCTTTACCCCTTTGTCTTCTGTCTCCGGATGCATAAGCACTCTGTGAAGAAATACAATTATGTGTCACACATCAGCCCAGTAGTAGCCAATGTGTAATTTTCCAACCTGAAGAAAACTAATGAACTACTGAAAAATTAAGAAGAGTATCATATAATCACTTTGGACTGTCTTCAAACTGAAAGGAAAACTATCTAAAAATAGGCAAGTATCAGTAGTTCTAGACACTTGGTTATGTAGTTCTTGATGAAGGTCTCATCAGAAGTTTCCATGAGATAAACATGATTTCCTGGTAGCGCATGAACACCAAAACTTCCCCCAGTTACATCTTTCCAGGCTAAAAATAAAATTACATTTAACAACAAATGATGCTTACCACCAACAACGAAAGAGTTACTTCCAGATACTGCTTTTCTAAAGCTGACACCGGTGGTAGAGTTACTTCTAAGGTCTCATGTTCTGTACGTCCTGTATTTTTAATTTCTCTACGACCCATCAGGACGCACTGGTATTAGCTGCATTCTCTCACTTCCCACATGACTGACATCTCTCCATTTACGCTAAATAAAAGCTGGGCCAAATTTCTGCTTGTTGCAGTAACTGCTAGTTGATATTAACTGAAAATCATCAAACAAATCTCTCAAAATACTCCAGACTATCAAAACAATTTCACCTTTGCTACGTTTTCAGAACCAACAAAACATGTTCAGTCGCAAGAAGGAACAGCCTCAACGGCGTACCAAAGCAGTAAACCAAAAAGAGCCGGTGAGTAACTTTCCATATGCAACATCCTGGAGTGTTTCCCCATTAATAACTTCACTCATGAAACGTGATGCGTCCTCACTGCTTTCCCTTTCGCTATTTGCAGCAATGCAGACATTTTTTTACCAGTAGTACCTACTACCCGTGTCAGTACCCGTCAGACTCACTGTGGGCCAGGCCACTTTCCGAGGTCTTCTGACTTCTAGAGCAATGCAGGTGGCAGCACAATGGCGCCTGGGCACCCAGTTCCAACTCAGGGTGAGGCCGGTACCAGCCAGTACCTTGAACTGTTATTCCCCAGAAATGTCGACCCATTTCCCAGCTCTCCGTGGTCAGCAGACAGTTGCTAGGTGCAGAGCAAAAGCAGGTTCACACAAGCAGGGCCCTGAGTTGTTTCCACCTGTTCTCAGTGGTCACAACAACAGCATTTAGCATGTACTGAGCTCGGGGCTGGGTGCTGTGTTCACCACGGGGGACATGCGGATAAATGGACAATCTCTTTACTTCTGCAGCTTAGGCACTGGCTGGGAGGCGACTAGAGAGAGGCGCCAAGAGCTGCCAGGGTCAGGTTGATCTGTGAGCATTACAAGGGGTGGGGACACCAGGCAAGGTCTCCCTGGGGAAATGGAGTGCGCTCTGAGATCCGAATAAATAGGGACAAGGTTGGCAAAGGGAGAAAGGCAGCGGGGGAAGAGGGAATAGAATGAGCACACAGGCTAACGGCTGCCGTTCAGAGAGTGAAGAGGGAACTGGGACAAATTAAGGAGGATGGGGCAGGCAGGGGCCACGTCTAGGCCTCCTAAAGGATTTTGGCTGTACTAAGAGGGACAGAAGCCACCAAAAGGATTGAAGGCAAGATGTGTCATGACCAGACTTAACTTTTATCCCTCCGGGTAGTGTAGGGAATGGACTGGAGGAGGACAGAGTGTCCAAGAGCGAATTCCTGCTTCTGCCTGGGATGGAGGAATGCTACTCTGTCCCTAACAATGAGAAAAAAGCCTGACAAACTACAAAATCCTAACTTTCCTTGAACTTAGCTGAGTTTGCACGGCAAACTAGAAACCAAATGCCAAGGAGGGGCAGGCCCCTGAAGGGAGAGGTGGGACACGTAGGCCCCTCATGTAGGCAAAGCACAGGAGGAAAGGGCGTGTGCTGTACATTCCAGCAGAAAATCAGCTAAAATGTTACCGAAGTGCTGGAGATAAGTGAGGGGCAGTGTCAGATGGGACTCACATCAACTTGCAGCCTCCAGTTCACAAGAAAGACTGGGAGCGAGACAGGAGGCCAGGAGGAGCCCCGTCTGATCCGTGGAGCAGGTGGGCAGCAGGAAATTGGCTGTGTCCTTGAGATGGGTGCTGACCCCACCCCTGCCCAGGCTCTTTTCTACCACAAGCAAAAGCCTCAGCTTGCTGAGGAGGCACCCAACCCTTTCTCCCTGGGCACAGGCAAAGACATGGCCGCAGGGGGTTGAAGCATTAACCTTCTACCCTAGTGGAAAGAGTGGAGAAAGGGCTTGGACCCACGTGGATACCAAAACTGCTACTGGGAAGGGGCAGGGAACTTCCGCCCAAGACCAACCACAGATACCAGAAGGGGAAGGCCTGCTGAGAAAGGCCCACGCTCAAGGCCCGAGCATGAAGGGCCTGCCTAAGATCGTAGCTCACGCATGTCTGGGTCATCCAAGAACTCCCCATGTCCCCCAGAGGCTAACACGGACATCAGTGACAAGCAATAGCTGTCTGGCAATGGGGCCTGTTCTATGAGGCACTAGAAAGACTGGGAAATTGAGAAACTGCTCCAGCAGCCTGGTCTCCATGCTGGGCACATGGTCACACCAGGGGGCTTGGAAGCTGCTGTTGCCCTGAAGTACTCTCTGGGGACAGCCCTGTCTACAGCTCCCCACAGGGCCCAGCAGAAGAGATGCGTGCAAACCCAGGGGTAAAACTGTTTATTTCCATCTCTGTTTTAGGCATGATACCTGGCTTTCAAATTAAAAAATGATCAGACCCACGAGAAAGCAGGAAGTCACTCCATTGTTGAGAGCAAAGTAAGAAACAGCGTCAGAGCCAAAGGGTCCAATGGAAATTCTAGAAATAAGCGGCACTAACAACGAGGAATCCCCTTAACATCAGGAGACCCGGCACAGCTGAGGACATACTCCCTGAACCTGAAGGTGCTCAATAGAAACGATCTAAACTGAAACACGAAGGGAAAAAAAAGAATTTAAAAAAAGAATATCCAAGAGCCAGGGGACATGTGGGGAGGTCTGAATTATGTACTGAGGGTCCCAGGAGAGGTGGGAACAGCACACTTGTCCAGGCAGCCGGGGGTGGGGGCAGCTTGAGTGAGTGGGGGTCAGGCGGCTGTCTTTCCCATCTGTGACAGATTTCCATTGGAGCCCCAGCTTGGCCGCTAGGTGGTGGGGAGGGGAAGGCCTGGGAGGGGCTTTCTCAGCCTGATTGCGCCGTGGAAAAAGCTGAGAGCCTGCCGGGAAGGAGAGGGTGTGGAGGGAGGGGCAGAATCCAGGGAGCAGGGTCTGGGGCAGTTAGTGTTTTGCAGAGAGGTAGCTGACGAGCGCATAGCTACGGTGATTTAATTCACTGGAGGGAGGCTGAGAATGTTAGGAAGGCTTTTTTGTACTCTATGGGGGGAATATCCCAGAGAGTGAACTATCTTTTGTTTTTGGCCCTGGGGAGCTTTCTTTTTGAGAGCTGTGGAGAATTTAGCTAAGCCCCTCTATAATAGTACCTTGGAATCCATACTGTGGGGTCAGCGGCCTGCTGCTCTTGAACGCACACCAGCCCCCCCCCCCCGCAAGCACGTGCGCTGACGTCACAGGTGCGGGTAAGTTCCATATGATTCCTCCACCAGCCCTTGTGTCTCTCCTGCCCTGCGAGCCTTCCCCTGTGCGCCCCTTAGAGGAGACCCCCCCCCCGGGAGCCTTACCCAAACCCCGCTTTTTCGTTGTTTGACTTGACCAGTCAGGCCTTAGCCTGGGACCGCCAATGCCCCCCACCTGCTCGCCCGAACAGGGGCCTGTGCTGTCGGTCCTGCCACTCCCCCTGCCTGCACCTGGCCTTGACCCCCGCGTGGCACCCCCAGGCGTGCTGTGGACCTCCTCCAGGACTCTCGAGTTGTAACCTTGTCCGTTTCAGTTTCTCTGGTGGTCTGTTGTTGAACCCCGGCTCACCACCCCACAGCTGGGGCTCTACTCGAGAAATGTTAATTTAACAAAATTCACAAGAGCCTGTGGTAGTGAATTTCTGTTGTTGTTTTGTTTTGTTTTTAAAACCTGCTCGTGGTTTTGTGCCAAACTGTCGACTAAGCGTGGCCTCATTTAGTCCTCCCCACAACACCTGGGGTTACTCTGCTCCCTTCCCCTGCCAGGTGAGACCCGGCTCCGAGCCTCACAGCCCCGAAAGCCCTAGGCGGAGGGTTTCCATCCTGCTAAGTGCAGTCTGCACATGGCGCCATCGACACTGGTGTAAGGCTTGAATTTTAAAGCTCAGCTCTGCATACATTATTGCATTGAATATGCACAGTGATTTGGATTACTTTTCCATTTTTAGGGGGTGGTGTCAGACTGGGGTTTCTTTGATTCTGACTCTGTGATAAGCCAGCCACACACACCGCCTACCCCCTTGAGGATCACGCTTGGGAGGAGGAGGCGGGCGGAAATGGAGAGAGATGAGTCCACCTGGGAGCCCCCAGGAGGCAGCTGGGGGACTTTCCGGTGGATTAGAGGTGGGCAGTAACTGGAGGGACGTGAGGATGGGCGGGATTTTCTCTATTCTCACAGTGCGGCAAGTCTGGGCCACTTCTCCTAGCTACTTGCTTTAAACTTCTAGTCCCCAGCACTGGCCACGGTGGCCCTACACACCCAGCTCCAGGCTTTGTGGAGAAAGTAAAAGAAGTATCTGTCAAGCATCTGCCTTCTAGAAACTTCACGGAAGGAATGAAACCCAGGCGAGATAGGAGAAAAGCATGGCAATGTATAATGGTGACAAGGGGCCATATGCCGGCCCCTTAGCCACTGCCCTGGGGACGTTAGAACAGGAAGGCCATTTGTAGGCTTGGATTATTGGGGGAGGCTTTGCAGAATGTTCAGACTCAGTCCTCTTGGAAGAATCAAGCCTCCCTATACACGTCTCCCCAGACAAAGGCATGGACCCAGGCCTCGGAGCTAAATGAGCTCTGGAAAAAAATTCACAAGAAGGCAAACCACTCTGTCTCCTGGTTCACCTCCACACTTCATATGTAGGGACGTGCTCCTGCTGACCCCTCTGAGGAAGGTGAGAATGCTCCAGCATGAATTTACTCAAAATATTTGTGAGGTGATGAAACATGCCCGTTGAACCATTTATATATTTTACTGGTTCACAGTGGCTCCTGGGCACAGAAATTGTATCTATAAAAGCTTGAACAGAGCATATTTTTATTTAAAAAATATTTTATAGATACAATTTCTGTGCCCAGGCTCCATCACAAACCAATAAAAATATCACAAGTGGCCCCAAAGGAGATGAAATCAAACTCTTAGAATGTTGTCTTTCTCTATCAGCAGCCTCGGGGAACTGTCAATCTACAGTCTTCTATAGATAAGTGGTTTTTTTTAAAAACATATATCATTATCTCATGTGTAATTACTAACAGTGGCTGTATCTGCCATCAGTTTGGGAATACATTCTTGCAAAAGTTGTCAGCAAAATCCTTGGGAGTGCCTCCAAAATCCCCATTTGTTCTAACAATTCTTTATCTGAGGAATCTTAGGCTGGGCCTTTGACTTGAAACATTAACAGTGTAGGCCTGATATTTCCTCTAACATGCGTGTTCAGAAACTGAAAACTGCCAATGGAAGGGAAAGTCTTTAGATCAAGGTTTGGCAGTGGATTTCTTTATCTACAAGTTTCAGGGAGACCTATCTCTGTAAAAGCGGGGAGAAAAAAGTTGACTAGTAATTCCAGTGTCATCCTGCCGCCAAAAAGCCCCACTAGGCTTCGGGTCTCCGGGCAGTGAGGGCCTCTGTCCTGGCGGGGAAGGAGGAGCAGAGGGGCAGGGACCCCAGAGCCCACTTGAAAAGCCTGGCGCTTCCGAAATGTTGATGTCACCGTCGCCTGGGGAACCAGGATTCTTTCTTGGCTCTGATCCAGTTACTTTGCTGAAAGTTGACTAAGTTCCCAGCTGACTCAGAATAAAAGAAAAGGCACTTGTGGTCAATATGAGCTCGGAGATACCGGAGACATCACAGACACTGACCAGGAAGTGGTTAGAGCACATTTCAGAGAAAAGGAGAGACTCTCTGGACAGAGATATAAAGGTCTTGTCATTAGCCAGGACTGTCCCTGCCATTGTCCCCACACTTGACCAAAATTCACTGGATAGGAAAATAAGGACCTGAACCTTCCTTCAGTGGAGTGGCTCTCCTCCCACTGTCCTCACTGAGGGCAACAAAGTTACTCGCATGAGGAGTTGTACCCGAATCGAAGGAAAGCATCAGTTCTAGCTTACATTTCTCTCTTAGGCATAGTGTAAGGAAGCAATGTAGGATCCATACCACATCCGGGGAAGAAAAACATGATTGCAACTGTTCAACAAAATTCATGATAATGCACTGAAAGTGGATGAGAACGAGTGTCATGCACATGGCAATGATCATGAAATAGTCAAAAGTATAAATCAGTTGAATAATAACCAATTTATTTGTAAAGGTACCTTTTTAATGATTTAGATCAGCATAAAAAGTGTTTTAAGACATCTTAAATTATTCTGATGAAGATTTGATACTGACTTTCATGATGTCTTGAAATTAATTCTTGTCTCTCCCTTAAAGATAGAAGGGTGTCTTTGATAGCATATGTATCAGCAGTTCTCAAAGTATGGTCTGGGGAACCCCCAGGAATTCCTGAGACCTTTTCAGGTGGTTAAAGCTATTTTCAGGAAAATACTAAAATATTATTTGCCTTTTTAACCCTCATTCACCCACGGGTGCATAGTTGAGCTTTTCAGAGTCTACGTGACCTGGGTCATTGTGATAGTTTGAATGCAGAAGCAGAAATGAGACTCTAGCTGCCTTCTATGAAGACAGACATTAAACATATTTATAAAACTGTAAAACAATGCCACTCTTTTCACTACTTTTTTTTGGGGGGGGAAATATAGGCTTTTACATAAAAAGATATTATATATGTCAGCATATAATGGGTGTATTCATGTTACCATAGGTTAAATATCTTTATAATGTCTTCATTTTAATTTCTATATTGACAGATATATTACATGTAAACAAAAGCTCTTTGAGGTCCTCAATGCTTTTCAAAAGTGTTAAAGCACTTCTGTGACCACAAAGTTTTGACCTGCTGAAGGCATTATATAGACATATTTTGTAGATGATAGGTTATATTTTGTAAATATCAGGTTATATTTTGTAAATATCTTAGGGAGGAGGAAAGGGAAACTCAGTGTCATGTTCATTGTTATTGGGGTGTAAATTGCAGGTAATCTGAAAATATATATCAAGAACTTTAACAATGTGTTAAACCTAAATTCTGGAAATGTATCCAAGAAACTTAGGAGAGATGTATACTAAATTTTCTACAAAATGTTCATTGAGGTGTTTTTATAGCAGAAAAGAGAGAAGTAACTTATGTAACATATGTCAAGTAACAGAAGTCATGAAGCAACATATTCTTACAGCAGTAAAAGATGTCCGCAATAAATAGTAAGTGACAAAAAACCAGGAAAAGATGTAAAACAGGACCTCATCATGTAAAAAATAATATGGAATCATAATTTTAAGATCTTACCTAAGATAAAGGATACTTTTCTTCATTTTTTACTTGATCATGTCTATAAATATTATATAATATAGTAGCCAAAATGTACTGAGTCCTTACCATATGCCAAGTAATTTATGGTCATTATTCATTTAATCCTCACCAGTAGAAACTATTACTAGTCTGGCTTTACAGAGGAAAAAACTAATTCAGAAACTTAAGAAATTTGCCCAAGCTTAAAATGAGTAGGAGACTGTCCAGGGTTCATGACCTCACCTCACAATTATACTACATAGCTTAAAAAAACATACTGTTGGGGCCCCAGGGTGGCTCAGTCAGTTAAGCACCTGCCTTCAGCTCAGGTGATGATCCTGGGGTCTCGGGATCGAGTCCCAGGTCGGGCTCCCTGCTCAGCGGGGAGTCTGCTTCTCCCTCTCCCTTTACCCCTCCTCTGTGCTTGTGCTCTCTCTCTCTCTGACAAATAAATAAATAAAATCTTTAAAAAAATAAACAGCAGGCAGAAAAAGAGACGCTGCAGAGGGGACTGGGGTGGGGAGACCATGAAAGTAGGCGGGCAGGCATGTGGGCCCCGCAGGAAGGGGTCCCCTGGCAGCAAGGTGAGCCCACATGCCAGTATCGGGAGCAAGAATTCCTGTCCCCTCAAAAGTCCTTCCAGCTGGGCGAAGAATCAGATTGACAGGAGGCAGAGTAACAGGAGAGAACGGAATGTAATAGGTGTTGGTATGGGGGATCCACAGACATGGGAATTCCAAAGGCAGTCAGGCAAAACGAGGTGTGTGTCATTCTGAACTAGGGCGAAGGGGACGGGGTCTGGACTTCAGACCAGGGGATGCACGTCCCAGGGCGATAACAGGAGCTGATGCTTGGTAAGCAGATGTTTGCTCTACCATTCAGAGGGGTCACTCAGATCAAATTTATCTCTGTTACTAACCCTTATTCTGGGAAACACCCCCAATCTAGATTCTTCTGTGTGATTAAGGGAGGGGCAGAAGTTTTTTGTGAGCCTACAGGGTCTCAAGTGCCTTTGGCTCAAAATAATCCATATGCCAAAGTAGCACATTTGGGGGGGGGCGGGCTGCCCCAAACCCCTTCACTGGATACCAAATGCAAACATAAGTGCAATAGGAGGGTGTTGAATGGGAGTCTCAAAAGTCACCTCCAAATGCACTTTCTGACCCTACAATCTGAGACACCCTATGATTTCAGCAGAGACCTCAGTGGTGCCCAGCATGGGCTCCCAAGATGGTAACTCATTAGTCCCTCATGGAGCACACCTGCAGGACCAAGATGGCAGGGCCACAGGCTCCTTCCTGCCCCTGCACTTTCCACCATGGTTCATCTAGCTTCGCCACCATCAGACTCCAGTACGGCCTCCCCCTTCCCCCACCACTGTATTTCCTTTCGAGGTTTCTAGATGTCCTTCCTTGCCCATCAGAGAAGTTCTAATAATGTTGAACTTTGAAAAGGATAGAGTCTTATCTTTCCTCCTAGGAGGTTCCTTGGATCCTATAGAAATTTCTCTACCTCTTTCTCTACTAGTAGTTTTACATGTTGAGATTATTGGGAGAGGCAGCCTTCCTTGGGTTATAAAAGACCTATACTCTGGTTATGACCAAGGGTGTCTATCTGCCTCTGATGGTGACTTACCTAAGAGGGAGAGGCCATTCACGTGCTGCTTCAACAGGCAGCAGACTTCCGGCCCCAGCAGCTTCTCCTAGAGTCCCATCTTACCTGTGTCTCAGTCTCCGTTCCTATCTCCCCCTCCTCCTCCCTTTTCTCTTCTCCTCCCCTGCTTTTCTTCTTCCTTCTTCTCTTCTTCCCCTCCCTCCCTCTTTATTTCTTTTTTTTTTTTAAGATTTATTTATTTATTTTAGAGAAAGAGCGTGCAGGTGGGGGGGAGGGAGGGGCAGAAGGAGAGGGAGAGAGAGAGAGAAAATCTCAAGCAGACTTCCTGCTGCGTGTGGAGCCCAACTTGGGGCTTGATCTCAGGACCCTAAGGTCATGACCTGAGCTGAAATCAAGAGGTACGCTTCACTGACACCCCCTCTTTCTTACTATATGCACACTAATAATGGTGAAGAAAGGGGTCAGTCATGCTTAGAAGCCTAGATTTTAAATCATAAAAGGGTTTGATCTTTTCTGTCACCCATTATCTTGATGAACTATGTTCAGAAATCCTAATTTGTGAGCCATAAAATTGGAGAACCAGTGATTTCTAGCCATTATTTCATTATTTCTGCTGAATGTAAAATCCACAGTCGGTGAAATTGCTAAATGAGTTCCCATCTTGATAAGTACCGGAATGAGGGAAGCTGTTCCTCACAGGAGAGAAGAAGGTAGGGCTAGATTTGGTTCTCACTTCTCTGAGTTTAAGAACATGCTGACTTCCATGTCTTCTGAAAACCACTTCAGAAATCACTTCCTGTACCAGAAACGATAATAGCGAGAAATCTGATGCATCAAGCAAGTTGCAACATTCTCTGTGGGATGGTTTTCATTTTGCGGGGTTTACTGTGTTCTGATCAAGAGGTCTCATGTGAAGACACTTGCCAACTGCCTGTTTCCTTCAGGTCAATAAGCATGCTGGGCAGTGGCCGGACACGGGTAACCGGATGGCCTCCCTGGTGGTTTTCGACAGTGTAAACAGTTTTCATCGTCGTTTTATAGATTATGTGCGAAAGTGAGAGGCACTTAGGTAAACCACTAAAAATCGTTCTGTGGAAGACATAAAATAGCAAAATAAATTGAGCATAATGACAGTACTTTTTCTTTCAAAGCAGTGAGTCTAGGTAGCTATGGTTTAGGATGAACAGAAAAGGTGTACGGGAGGGCTTTGAATCAAGATTTCTGGGTCCACATCCTCGCCCTAGTATTTAACCAGCTCTGTGACCTGGAGCCAGTTACTGACTGTCCCGGCCATACTGGGTTACTGCAAGAATCTGTGAGTCCGAAGTATTAGCTATAGTCCTTTCAATGGAAAGAAATACACCAAAATGATAATATATTTTGTGTGTGAACATGGATCCATAGGTGGCTTTTGATTTTCCTACTCAAGGTAATTTCCTAAATGTTCTTTAATGAATATGCATTGTTTCCAAATGAAAAAAAAAAAAAGGAAAAGAAAAAGAAATGTATCTAGTGTTTCCCAGTTCATTCTGGTAACAAATTATTTCTACCTTTCTATCATAGGGCTCCACTGAAGTTTAATGATAGAATTCTATTTTGTTAGTCCTTAGTAGAACGTTTTATTCATTCGTCTCTCCACCCATCCATTCTAGCACTAGTGCTAAGAGATGCCGAGAGAGAGAGAGAGAGAGAGAGAGAGAGAGAGAGAGACTATAGGTGTCTGTCTCTGTGAGTTCATAGTCTTGCCCCGGGAAGGGGGTGGGCAGGCAGGATAAGAAAACAGATTTTTATAGCAAAGCGTGGTAAGTGCCTGAATAAGAGTGCTGTAGAACATGTCAGGGAAGGGCAACTAATCCAGATTTGAGGGAGTAAATGAAGCAAGGAAGGGCTTCCTCTGACGTGAGGCCATGGTGAGGAGAGCAAGGAGAGCGAGAGAGCTGGCCAGGATATGCTTTGGGGTGGTTTGTGGGGGAAGTGGTAGCCAGCCAAGAAGAAAGCTGGTTGGCGGGAGAAAGCTGGGTGCCTTAAGAATCTGAAAAAAGGTTAGTCAGGTGTGGAGGCTGGAGCACCTCAGAGAAGAGGCCCAAGGAATAAACAGTGACAAGGTCATGAAGGGCCGTGCAAGACATCAAGTGGCAGTGAAACTTCATCTTTAGAAAGGGAATGTCTGAAGAGTTTTGTAAGCGAGTCAGAGTCTAGTTTGGCCCTTGAGGAGGCTCACTTGGGCTGCCATAGAAGAGGCATGAACACTTCTGTAGTCATCTGGAAGGGAGGAGAGGCAGCCTGGCTTAGGGTGGCAGCCACGTGGTCAGATACTGTGGAAGGCTTGGGGAAACATCTTCTTGGGGAACAAGGAAGATGGCAGAATCCAAATGGACCCTTGGACCCTCAGCAGAACGTTCCCCACAGGAAAGAGAAAACACACTTGAGGTAACATTCGAATGATGTATTAGCAAGTCTCTGAGGAGGCACTCATCCCAAAACAAAAAAAAAATGCGGCCCTGTTTTTTATTTCTTTGCAAATAAGGTAATCAGGAGAAGGCTTTTCTGTGACCAAACTCCAGGAAGATTCTCTGGGCTGCTCAAAGATCCTTTCTGTTTGTGTGTGAGATTGTTCGTGTGCCCTTGATAAAGCTATAAGGTGATTTCATCTGCAGACAGTGGCCAGTGCCCCTGAGGGCTCACGAGTATGACGTGGAAAGATGCAGAGACGGAAGGGAGCGTGGTCTCCACACTGAGTTCAGCGGTGACCTTGGGCAGGGCTGAGGCTGCGTGGGTGTGCACGAGTCTGGATTGGAAGGTGTACCCGTGGCCCGGGTGAGCGGCTTGCCAGCACTGTCTAAAAGCTAGGTGCAGAAATGCTCCAGATGCATCAGGCTGGAGACAGAAGGAGGCAAAAACACTTGCAGAAATTCAGTGGTGAGCCTCTGCTACTCGGTTGTTACCATCCACAGCTGAGTGCCTGCTGGAGCAGTCTTTGATCCAGAAAGTTCTCTGACAGTCTTAGATCATATCTCTGATACCACTGCTATGCAACCTGACTGCAGGTTTTCCTGTAGGTAAGTCCCCTCTTTGACTTACCTACATGGTCTTTTGTCAGTCTAAATGTATCCATGGCATTTCTCAATATGGCAGCTGTGCCACTATCTTCATTCCTTGATTCACTCAACAAACGTTCACTGAGCACTTACTATGTGTCAGGCGCTGTGCTGGGCACTGGACACAAACCACCAAGCCATTATGCCCTGCAAGGGACCACCCAACCCAATCTGAGATTTACTGGTGAGACCCAGTCAGTTCAATACCTGTGACGAGGTTCTGTTCTGCTCAGGTTTGTCCTTCAAGATTCAGCCCATTACCCAAACTTTCCAAAAGCTTCTCCTGATTTCTCCAGTCTATAGAATTCATCTTTTTTCTATTCATGTTTTGGCATCAAATAATGGGCCGCTGGGCTGTCACTCACTTCATCGTGAGTTTGTTACCTTTTTTTTTAAGATTTTATTTATTTGATAGAGAGAGAGAGAATAAATAGGCAGAGCGGCAGGCAGAGGGAGAAGCAGGCTCCCCGCTGATCAGGGAGCCTGATGGGGGGCTTGATCCCAGGCCCCTGGGATCATGAACTGAGCCGAAGCCAGACGCTTAACCGACTGAGTCACCCAGGCGCCCCACTTTGTTACCTTCTCAGCTGTATCGTGGATTCTGGGTGGGAAGGTTGTATTAGGCAGCATTCTCCAGAGAAATAATCAACGGGAGATGTAAGGAATTTCCTATAAGGAATTGGTTCAGGTGTTAATGGAGGCTGACAGGTCCCAAGATCTGCAGTCTGCCATCGAGCAGGAGGAGTTCCCCCTTACTCGAAGAAAGAGGGAGGCAGTGTCTTTTTTTTCTTTTCAGACCTTCAACTGATGAGGGCCCCCCACATTAGGGAGAGCAATCTGCTTTACTCAGGCTAACATTTCAAATGTTTGGTTGTTTGTTTCTTTTTAACTTTTAAAAATTTTAATTTATTTTTGTTTATTTAATTAATTTATTTTTGTTTGTTTATTCTAAGTAAGCTCTCTGCCCAACATGGGCCTTGAACTCATGGCCCCAAGATAACGAGTTGCATGGCCCCAAGATAACAAGCCAGCCAGGCACCATACCATTTCAGATGTTAATCTTACCCAAAAACGCCTTCATGGATACACCCAAAATAATGTTTGACCAAATATCTTGGCATCTCATGGCCCAGACAACTTGACATATGAAATTAGCCGTTGCGAGGGTCTACCAGTGATTCCCATCTCTTCAGCAGCACTGCTGCCTTACATGCCGTGGGCTTTTTATCCAGGGTCGCTCTCGACATGCAGGCCTCTGCTCAGTCACCATATCCTGGCCGCTGGTAATGTTCGGAAACTGGGGCAACCCCAGTCCACAGGCTGCAGGGCACGGAGCTGTGGGACAATCAGAGAAGCAGTCTCTCGGGGGGAATAGACGCTCTGAAGTAAAGAACCAGACACACAATCCAAAAAAGTCATCGATGCAGAGAGGAAGCCTCTGGGTTCAAACCAGTAGAACAAAACCCAGGCAAGAGGCAGACAATTCAAAGCAAAAAGTGGAAGCTGGAATCAGGAGAAACTCCCTGATCTGGGGAGCGTAGGACATCTTTCTCCTCCCGGTGTGAGTTGGACTGGGGGGCCCGAGAGTGACCAGCCTGAACCCAGTGTCTTCCTCCCCCAGCTCTAAACTCTTCTGTGTGGCAAAGAGGCCGGAGGATCCCCAGGGCCTGTGGCTTCAGGAGGTAGGAGGAGGCTTCTTACAACCACTCTTCTTGCTGAGAGCGTTTTAGGGGGACCAAGTCATGAAGCGGTCACAGCCCCTTTTCTGCTGTAGTAAGGTCGCCAATGCAAGCTGATGAGGCGGTCAGGGCCTGCCAGGAAGTGGGAGGCATGAAGCCGTGAGGAGGATGTGTGTTGAGTGGGCAGTCAGTCCTCTCACTCGAGAGGAGTCTGTCGGGCGCCTACCAGACCCCCGTGTTCTGTATTCTGAGGATTCCAGCAGCAGACACGACAGAGCCTTACTCTCATAGAACTTGCATTCCAGTGGGCGGTAAAATCACATGGTGAACAAAAAATAAATAGGGTGAAAGAGGAAGAAGAGGGAAGGAGAGTGAGGGGTGCAGAGGGGCAGGGAGGAAAAGGTCTGGAGATGGTGGTGGTGACGGGCCTCACTGTTCCCTCCGATTGGCCTGGGGTGGGATGTATAAGAATCTGGGCCAAGAATGGTGGCAACACCCTCCTTCCGTGCCCCGGATGAAAATGAGTACAGCCAGATCCCCTCAAGCAGTGGCTTTCAACATTTTTTACTTGACACATAGGTCAGAAAAAACTGCATTTCACATCAAAACTCGGTCCATGCATGCATTCTTTTCTACCTAATTTTTTGAAAAAATGATGGTCATGACTCAGCACCTTGAGCCTATGAACCACTGACCGATGGATCCCACGCCCTGGCTGCTGGTACGGCGCACCTGCCGGGCCCTGCGGAATACAGGTGCCGACACCACACCTGCGGGGGTTCTCAGCTGGAAAGTCTGGAGCAAGGCCTAGCATCCAGATCTTTAAAAGCTGCCAGATGATTCTAATGTGAAGCCAGGGATGAGCTCCACGGTGCTGATGGGTGGTGACCCATGTTATGAGAACGATGGCTGTGATGTGCCAAGATAATCTGCAGCCATGAAGTGGGGAGGTTTTCCCATTCTCTGGCCCATCATCCTACTTGGTGTGCAAGACATGGGGTGGGAAGAAAAATCAGGCAGTTGTCCCAGCATCTGCTGTGGTCACTGGACAAAGAAGCGCTGTCCTGGTTTGTAGAAACAGTTTCGGTGCAGTGAACCACTCTCATCAGGAGTGGTGGGAACTCCAAGTGCCCAGGCGGGCCAGCGAAGGGCCAGTCTTGCAAGCAGGCCTTTCTAAGGATTGTAGTCCCAGCCCCATGACGCTAAATCTTCTCTGCACACTTCCTTATCCTTGTCCTGTCACTACTGACCACCTACATCTGCTTTTGCCTCTTAGGGAGAAACACAACTTGGAGCCATATGACATCATAATATATTCAAGTTGTCCCAGCACAGGCTTCCTGGGGAAATTCCCCAGACAAGATGGTAGGGAACTCGTTCATAAAGCCTTGCACCCTGGCCCCTGGTAGAGTTCAGGCATTGCTGGAAAGCAGTAGACGTTTCCAATAATAAATGTGTTGATACTTTGGTGATCTTCATAAAAGCAGAACTTGCCATATTGGTTTGCAGAGATTGGCCAGAGAGCCCGATGAGTCCTGCTCCAAGGGCCTTAGCCACAGGCACTAGAAGCGCACAGCTGGGGCGAGGTGATATTGCTCAAGATGAATTGCACAGCTGCACATGTGAGCGAAGCTTCTCCATAGCCATGCCTGAAAATATCTCTGCGTACGACGGCAAGTATTTGTCTGGGATCCAGACCCTACAGTGGCAGTCAGGAGATGGTTGGATTTGGGGTCTGAATAGTATAGAAAGCAAGAGCTGAGGGCAATGGTTTTTAGCCTGGATGGCACACTAAAATCACCGGGTCACAGGGGGAGTTTTCGGTTTTGCTTTTTAAAGTTAAAAACCAGTGCCTGTGTCCTATCCCCAGAGATAGCGTTTAACTGGAACTGGGTGGGGCTCAGGCATCAGTATTATTAAAAAGCACCTTGTGGTATCATAAAATGTACCCAGGCTGGAGAATCACTGTCCAGGACAAATACACAGTTTGTGACCAAATGTCACCATGTGGAGTTCAATGGGAACAATCTTATGGGTGTCAGATACCTGGACATTAGGGGTCCTTCTGCAGTGTCCACTCATCAGGATGCCATGACAAAGCTTGACAGCCTGGCCCTATTGCTGCTTCGGTCTGTAGTCTGACTGGCCACTCTGCTCCCGTTAGAACACTTTTCCTGAAGCTGAGCACCAGCATCTAGCATAGAAGAGGATGGGCAGTTCTCTTGAAAGGGAGGCTGTTGCCACAATGGATCGAGGCCTGTTGGCCAAAAATCACTGGAGAACAGACAGTCTTCAAAGAGCCGCTGGCAATGGTTGGGACGCCTCTCAGAAGCACCACAGTGGTCAGCAGGCGCAAGTGTCTTACAAAAGTGGCCAAACAGGAGCCATCAAGAAAGTGGCTTGTCCATTTTCTAAGAAAGATCAGCACGATGGGAAAGCAGCAGCTACGCTCACTGTAAGACCCATTGGGTAAACACTAGTCACATGGACTCAAGGAACCAAAATTGCATGTGATGGTCCCAAGGGCCATATATCTGAAGAGTCTTGCTGCAGGAGGATAAAGGGGCCTTTAGAAAACCATTTGAGGGGCGCCTGGGTAGCGCAGTCGTTAAGCATCTGCCTTTGGCTCAGGGCGTGATCCTGGCGCTCCAGGACTCTCAGGGCGTGATCCTGGCGTTTCGGGATCGAGTCCCACATTGGGCTCCTCTGCTGGGAGCGGCTTTTTCCTCTCCCACTCCCTTGCTGTGTTCCCTCTCTCACTGGCTGTCTCTCTGCCATATAAATAAAATCTTTAAAAAAAAGAAAAGAAAACCATTTGAGCTAATTAGTGAGAATGTTCCAGACAAAAAGGGCCTGGCCAACTTCCTTGGAATGGATATTATCTGTAACATTATCTGTGCTCCCTGATCAAAAATGGCAGACCATGACTGAAGCTTATGTAGACTCCATGGCTATGGATGGGTATTTCCTTCATCCGTTCTATGTAGGGGATGTTTCCTCTTGCTGCTGTATAAATTACCATAAATGGAGTGGTGTAAAGCAAAACTAGTTTATTTTCTTATAGTTTTGGAGGCTGAAAGTCTGAAATAAGTCTTATTTGGTAAAACCAAGGTGTTGGCAAGATTGTGTTTTTTTCTGGAGACTCTAACCATTTACTGGCATTTTCCAGCTTCTAGAGGGCTTTCTGCATTCATTGGCTTTTGGTTCCTTCTTTGCATCCCTCAGACCTCTGCTTCCATCTTCACACCTCTTTCTCTAACTCTGACTAGCCTGCTGCCCTAAGGACCTGAGTGATTGCATTGGGCCCACCCAGATATTCTAGGATAATTTCCCATCTCAAGATCTTTAACTTAATGACATCTGCAAAGTGTCTTTTGTTGTGTAAGGTATCATATGCACGGATTTCAGGGATAAGGGTGCATTTGGAGGCAGTGCGGATGTTGGGGGATGTCCTTTATCATAGTAGGTTAAAAAAAAAGCATTATCAGATTCAGAAGATCTCTTATGCTTAGCACTGAGGGGGTTGCCAAATCTGGAAGAAGATGATAAAAAGCATGAGCAGAAAGGTACAGATAAATGGCTTCAAAGCGGTGAGATGATCCCAAGCGATGCTGGGAAAGGCATAAAAGAGTTTTGCCCATCTATTTATCCTTCCTGTGATGTTTTTGCTCAAAAAGAAAAAGTACTGAAGCAGCACAACATGGATTTGAGGAAACTAATGGAGCATCATGGTGCAGATAGTTCTGGAAAACGGGAGCTGAAGTTGGATGAATTGATGGATATGATCCCGTATCTAAAAATCTATTTAAAGGTCAGGGCTTATGAATGGTGACAAAAAATCTAGTGAAAACATAGTTAAAATAGAAAGGGTGTCTTTCATCCTATTTAACTTCAAAGCACTCAAGACTCCTGAATTTTGGGGACTTCCTCTGTCCTACAGGTTAATTATTGCCTGGCTCATTAGCACTCAGGCTGTTTCTGTGGTGATTCCAGGCAGCACTGGAACAGGAATTGTCTAGATTGGGAACCCAGAAGCCAACCCTGGGACAAGGCTCCATATACAGGGATTCAGGAGGAAAGGAGCCCCTGGCAGGGAGTGGGGGGAGTGGCAAGGGAGGGAGAGAGCCAATAGACTCTGTGATCCAGCCAGACACCGCTGCAGGTGACTGAAGCTTCCTCCTGCTAGGAAACTGGGCACCAATGTAAAGCACACCCCTCTGATGGATTCCTCTGAGGTCCCAGGCAGCTGGGGCTTTTGAATCCCTCCTCCCCATCAGTCATTGATTGAGGGCTGCTCCTACGGGCCAGCAGCCCTTGACATTTCCAGTCTACTCAGCGAGAGGCAAAGGACTCCAGAGACAGAAAACCTTCGGGCCACAAGAGGCAGCTCTGACAGTTCAAAATGGTGGTCTTGGAAAGTGGTAAAGGCTGGGCTTGGGGGGGCGGGGTGTGGAGTACTAACGTATCCATAACTAGCCTACCCACTGGAATGGTTTCAGATAGGGCTGTCTCTTTCTGAGCATCATGGTTACTCCACCTCAGTTAAAATAATCAGAAGAACAGGACCAAGACGGGTACAACTTTAATGCTTTTGCAATTATATTTTAGAACAGAACAGGATGATTGATACCAGGGTTCATGGCTTTTGTGTTTCAAAACATTCAACTGAAGTCTGCATCTTGAGTTATGTTGTAAGATGACATTGACGTGATGTAGAATGAAGCAATGAAGCCTTAAGTAATGACAACACAAAGAACAAAGGCTAGTAAGCATAAATTTTTACTTTGTGGACTTCCTTGTCATCACACTCCCTCTGTTTGTTGTAGTAATAGAAAGTATTGTCCCTTCTCTGGAGTTTCTTCACGTATCCCGTCTCTGGCCAACGATCTACCTGCACATCAGAAACCAGAATACAAATACTATGATGCTGGTTTTATTTTTATATAATGATTTACTATCAAGTAGTTAACAGTCTATCTCACACCCCAAAATTAAAGCATAAAATTAAATCTAAAAATATTTGAGCTCTCAAGAGAGTATTATACACACCTCAAACACATCCTAAATTGTATCCTTACACTGCAAAATAGCTAATTTGGTGCTTCTCTCTAGATTCCAATTTCTAGATATAAATTTCTACTCAGTGGCCAAGATAGAGGAAACATTCAAAACACTCTAAACTTTATCTTATGTTTAAAATTATTTCAAACGTGATTACTTCCTAATTTCTAAAAGTAATGCCCGAGGAGGAAATTAGGCTCAGGCCCCACTATGAAAGCACTTGGGTGTTGAGCACTGATGTCACAGCAGTGACTCGAGATACCTAAAGTCCATATGCATTCCTCAACTCCATATCACAAGTTCAGCTTGAAAACCATTTTTTTTAAAAGAGTTTATTTTTTAAGAAATCTCTACATCCAGCGTGGGGCTGGAACTTACAACCCCAAGATCAAGAGTCGCATGATCCACCAACTGAGCCAGCCAGGTGCCCCTTGAAACCTAATTTTTAATAGAAATTTGAGGTCATGAATTTAATCCTCCACTATCTTTTCTTTCTCCCCGCTATTCTTTCCCATATGTCATAATTGCTTTGCTTACCTATCATTTGGCTTGACCTAGTTTGGACATTTTTCTCCCCTTCTCCAAATTCTTGTTCTACTTTCTTGATCAGGTCAATGCATTTTTCTTGTTGTTTGGTATAGTTCTTCTGGATTCTGTAAGATCTGCTCTATCACTATCAAAACCTGATTACTCAGATATCATGGTCTAAATAATCAAACGCTCTTCACCACCATCTCTACAGGCAGCTCATCACTTCTCATATGCCCCATCCATAAATCACAACTTTCCAGTGGGATAAGAATACATCATGAAGACAAAGGAATGCATGGCCTTTGTTTTCTAACGACACATTTTCATTTTCTTATGTTGTCTCATTTATTTGAGAATTAATGAAAATAGGTAGCAGCATATTGGATAAATCTTGGCTGGCTCTCTGACATATACAGTATGGAAAAAATCAATGCTTCCTATCACTCAGGTCAAGCTTGCCTTTCATAGCTTCCATTGCCCCCAGCAGAGAAAGGAGGGTGTTCTCAAGACACCATTATAACTCTCTTTCTCTTGGAGCCAGGAGCAGGCTCTCTTTCATTTACTAGGGTCCTAAAAAGCATCTCATTCAGTGAAGAAATAGCCACTGTATATGGGATGAGCCTCCAAGCAGCTGTATTGGTTCTGTGCTCATCAACCCCTAGTCATTTTGAACACCCCTTGTATTTTATAATTTTGTCTTCTTGGCCTTTCACTTGATGACTCCCATTCAATCAAGGAAAGCTTCACTCCTTTAGGTAGAACAGAGTGGAGTGGTATGGTCCTCAAGACCAGCTAGGGAGGTCAGTAAGCTCCAATAGCTTATGTGTCCCAGAAGGACATATGCTTCAGGTGAGGAAAGAGAACTTTGCTCAAACCCTTCACACCTCTGTACACTTGTAGAGACATGCCAATCAAGGCAAGCGTTCAGTTACCATCCTGGCCAACCTTCAGGGCCCTCTGCAAATGTCTCTGGGGGCATAAAGCCCTTTTGGAGGATTGTCCTCCAAAGGAAGCGAGTTTGTCTTCCTCTAAATTCCTGCATCCTTTTAAAAGGCTCACATACTTTGACTTGCATAAGTTTTTACTGTTTGTGTCATTATTAATCTTCTACTCCAAGATAATAATAATAAAAGCTATCAATCATTAAACATTTATCCTTCATTCACTCAACAAATTATTAAGCATTACAATGTCAGGCATTTCAAATACATGATTTCATTTAATTCCCATAACTATTTTCTAAAGCAGGAACTGCCATCACAATTCAACTGTTGAGCTCAGCCAAGTTAAGAACATTCTTCAGGACTGCTCAACTAATGAGAGAGAGGAGCCAGGATGCAGACCCTGCATAGATAGATTCCAAATCTGGTTCTCTTTCTACTGGCCCAGTCACTTTCTTGAGATCAGGTACTCATATTTTTATCTCCTAAAGCACTTGGCACAGAAATTTGCACATGGTAGTGACAGGATTGAGGGTATGCTGCCCCAGAATATGCCACTTTGGCAGACTGATTGTTTCAAGTTAAAATTACTTGAGAAACCTGTGCACAAAGGACTCTGACCATCCTCTCTATACCCCAAAAGCAGGAAATAAACCTCCCATGTGAAAGGCACCCTCCCTGCACCTGGAGGTAGACAGACATTCTTATCACCAGAGATAGAGAATTCAGAGCCAAGAGGGATATGTAAATAAATTCTGCTTCATTTCCCTACCAGTTAGTACTCAAGTCCAAATTACTTTGTCTTGTCAATTCTTCACACATTTATCATTTCTTTGTCTAAAAGGTATATAAATGGCCTGCTTTGGTCACTTCTTGGGTCTTATATCTTTGGGGTCCCCATATGTATGAAATTAGGTGAAATTTGTTTTTTCTCCTGTTAATCTGTTGTGAGTCAATTTAATTATTAGACCAGCCAAAAGAACAAAGAGGATTCAGGGGAAATTATCTCCTTCCTGACAGTTTAAACCCAATTAGTATATACTGAAGTGAAATACAAGACCCCTTCAAAATTGCCAAGTCATACAGTGAACAGGCTTGTTCTTCCCTACATCACACATACACACTCCTCTCCTTTTGTGGGACTTGCCCTTCAAGGAGGTTCTTTGTGTTCTCTTGAATCTGATTTTATCTCAATTACATTATTGGGCATGGGCATGTAATGCACAACCAAAGTCAGGAGCTGCTCTCTGGTAGTTTTCTGTCATTTATAATCTCCATAATAAACAGAATCTAACCCCTTTATAATTCATGGTTAAAAAAAAAAGAAAGAAAGAAACTGGAAAGAAGTAATAGTTACACAACTAACTGAATATCTGGCAATAGAATTACCCAAGTAAGAGAAAAAGACTCCGCTTTCGTGGTTATCATCAAAGCTTTATCTGGCAGCGCATGGTTGTTCAATAAAAGCTAGAAAGTTCTTAATGTTTCCATGCTGAGGGACCACCTCTCCCTCCACTCTACCTGAAAACCACTCCTCTGGGCCTCAGTCTCCTCATCAATAAAATGAGAGAATTGGAGTAGAGCTTCCTTTTCGTTATTCTCTGGTTCTTTGTTTGATTTTGATACTTTTCACTGAATATTTTGAGTTCAGGTTTGTAGAGACATCTTACCATGGAAACTTGTTTCACTTGTTTATATTCAATTTCATCCCGATATCCTGCTTGCTGAAATCTGTACAGATTTTCTATCTCTTCTGACCATTTTTTGGCACGACTTATTGATTTTGGTTTCACATCAGAACTAGCCATGGCTAGAGAGGTCTTATTGCCAATTATTTCTGAAAGATGTTAAAACAACATTAATAGATAGCATAATAGTGACAATTTTGAAAGTCCCTTTAAAAATGAACACAAGTGGAATTTTTAAAAAAAACTTAGGAGAGTTGAGAATCCCATTAGGTATATTAAATTTTAAACATTCAATTTCAAGACTGAGAAAGATTCATACTCTACTTTGGAAATAAAATAAACCCTGAAAGATACATAGGGAACTGTTTATTTCTTCATCAAATAAAATTGCATTCAGAGCGTGATGTCCTAATTCTGGTGTCCTAGGCAATAGTATACACATTCCTGAGATCACACTCTAATTTTTAACTACTCAGTAGATTGTCAAAATATCTCACGACCATTCCATTTGATTATATTCAAAACTACATCCCCCACTTTTTTTTTTTTTCCTAAAAAGGGAATGTAAGATCAGTCTTCTCACTGTCTTCTTATTTTTCTTGCTGAGGAGCAATGGTTTTCTCTTTTTCCATATCTTAACTCCTTGGAGGTACCCAATCACTGCAGTCCATTTGCTCAGGAGGTCATTGTGACCCTGCTCCTGTGATAGCCCGATGTGAAAAGACAGATGAACATAAAGTCCTTGAAGGCTGTATGATAATTGATTTTAAAACAATGTAAGCAGTCATCAATAGCTTTTGAAGTTCAAATATTCAACTGCAGTACATGTATTTGTCTATTCACCAAACTTCTAGAGTCAGTTTTTCAAAGACATATCTTGCAGTTTTTCTCAGAGTCATCTTATTTTATCACCAAAATATATCAGTTAATTGAAGTAAAGTGCCCAGAATTAAAGTGCCCAGAATTTTCACTGTGAATCCTTGAATCCATTCTTCTATTAAAATATGTTTTTATTGGCTGAAATACCTTAAATAAAGACCTCATAGAGGAGGTCCTATAAATGAATTCTTATTTTTAAAATTTTTTCAATTACATCGACAAATACTCCTTACAGTAGTACCCTCTTACCTGCAGTTTCACTTTCTACTGCTACCCAGTCTGGAAGCAGATGATCCTCATTCTGACCTATTGTCAGAAGGTCAATGGTAGCCTCAGGCGACATCCAGTGCCTCTGTCATTCACCTCATTTCATCTCATCATACAGGCATTTCATCTTACATTATCACAAAAATGGTGAGTACAGGAAAATATATTTGGACAGGGCACATTCACATAACTTTTCAAAATACATTGTTATAATTGTTCTATTTTATTATTGGTGTTTTAAACTTTATCATAGACATGTATGTATAGGAAAAAACAGAATATATAGGGTTTGGTATTTATCTGTGGTTTGAGGCATCCAATTGGGGGGGGGTGTCTTGGAATGTATCCCCCATGGATAAGAGGGGTCTAGTATGTGTTGAAAAGGTCAAATATATTAAAGTACAAAAAAAGAAAAGTCAGAATAACCATCACATCAGTTAGAAGTATCCATCCTGCACATCAGGTGAACATCATCCAAAACATAAGATGAGTTAGAAGGACAGACTTTAAAAGTTTTATAAAAAGGAGTCTTATAGTAAGTGCTTTTGCAAGCATAACAATTTAGCTCAGCCTGGATTTAACAGGGGGGAAAGTAGGAAATGGAAATAAAACGGATGAAATTGCTGAATTTCAGATAAGTATTTCTTCAATGTGAAAGGTGTGGCCTAAAATTTCCCTCACAGTTAATAAAAATAGATGAATGGAGACTGTTAGTTTGTTTGAACTTTATGTATCAATCACACACAAGTACCAAGTGGCTCTTCTGTGAAATAAGAGAATTGGTCCTGTGCTTCCCCCTACCTTCTGTAGGTTTTTGTCACGTTCTTACTTAGCATTCTAAGGTTGTGGTATTTACATTCCGTCCTGAAACCAAAATTCTCACAGTTGTTTGGGTTTAGCTCCAGACTTAAGTGAATTAAAATGAAGTCATTTGAGTTAAACAATTCACTCTGAAGAAAGTAGCAACTACCCAAACGGATATATCATTAATATTGTTTGCAGTTTTTCATAGTGCATACCAATATGTATATTGACTGCACCAAAGAAAATTAAGGTCTTGTTAATATTTGACTTTTTAAAAAACTTTTGACCCTTATTTATTAATTTAGGCTTAGGCTCATATTGTATTTTAAGGCAATATGTTGTTGTACAAATTTATGTAAAATTTGGAATACCCGACAAAACAATAAGTGAGCCATATTTCAGTGTAAGAGGGTTCCCCTTCCTCCGCATCCTTGCCAACATCTGTCGTTTCCTGACTTGTTAATTTTAGCCATTCTGACAGGTGTGAGGTGGTATCTTATTTTGGTTTTCATTTGTATTTCCCTGATGCCGAGTGATGTGGAGCATTTTTTCATGTGTCTGTTGGCCATGTGGATGTCTCCTTTGGAGAAATGTCTGTGTCTTCTGCCCATTTCTTGGATTATTTGTTCTTTGGGTGTTGAGTTTGATAAGTTGTTTATAGATTTTGGATACTAGTGCTTTATCTGATAAGACATTTGCAAATATCTTCTCCCATTCTGTCAGTTGTCTTTGGTTTTGTTGACTGTTTGCTGTGTAAAAGCTTTTTATCTTGATCAAGTCCCAATAGTTCATTTTTGCCTTTGTTTCCTGTGCCTTTGGAGATGGGTCTAGAAAGAAGTTGCTGTGGCCGAAGTTGAAGAGGTTGCTACCTATGCTCTCCTCTAGGATTTTGATGGATTCCTGTCTCACATTTAGGTCTTTCATCCATTTTGAGTCTATTTTTGTGTATGGTGTAAGAAAATGGTCCAGTTTCATTCTCCTGCATGTGGCTGTCCAATTTTCCCAATACCATTTGTTGAAGAGTCTGTCTTCTGTCCATTGGATAATCTATCCTGTTTTGTCAAAGATTAGTTGACCATAGAGTTGAGGTCCATTTCTGGGTTCTCTATTCTGTTCCATTGATCTATGTGTCTATTTTGTGCCAATACTGTACTGCCTTGGTGATTACAGCTTTGTAATAGAGCTTGAAGTCTGGAATTGTGATGACACCAACTTTGGTTTTCTTTTCCAACATTCCTTTGGCTCTTCAGGGTCTTTTCTGGTTCCATGCAAATTTTCAGATTATTTGTTCCATTTCTGTGAAAAAAGTTGATGGTATTTTGATAAGGAAATCATTGAATGTGTAGATTGCTCTAGGTAGCATAGACACTTTAGCAATATTTGTGTTTCCAATCCACGAGCTTGGAATGTTTTTCCATTTCTTTGTGTCTTCCTCAATTTCTTTCATGAGTGTTCTATAGTTTTTTGAGTACAGATCCTTTGCCTCTTTGGTTAGGTTTATTCTTAGGTATCTTATGGTTTTGGGTGTAATTGTAAATGGGATTGACTCCTTAATTTCTCTTTCTTCTGTCTCGTTAGTGTATAGAAATGCAACTGATTTCTGTGCATTGATTTTATAGCCTGCCACACTGCTGAATTCCTGTATGAATTCTATAAGTTTTGGGGTGGATTCTTTTCGGTTTTCCACATAGAATATCATGTCATATGCGAAGAGTGAGAGTTTGACTTCTTCTTTGCCAATTTGAATGCCTTTTTTTCCTTTTTGTTGTCTGATTACTGAGGCTAGGACTTCTAGTACTATTTTGAACAACAGTGGTGAGAGTGGACATCCTTGTTGTGTTCCTGACCTTAGGGGAAAAGCTCTCAGTTTTTCCCCATTGAACATGATATTCCCTGTGGGCTCCTCAAATAGGAATTTTATGATATTGAGGTATGTTCCCTCTATCCCTACGCTGTGAAGAGTTTTAATCAAGAAAGGATGATGTACTTTGTCAAATGCTTTTTCTGCATCTATTGAGAGGATCGTATGGGTCTTGTCCTTTCTTTTATTATTGTAGTATATCACATTGATTGATTTGTGAATGTTGAATCTCCCTTACAGCCCAGGAATAAATCCCACTTGGTCGTGGCGAATAATCCTTTTAATGTACTGTTGGATCCTATTGGCTAGTATCTTGGTGAGAATTTTGGCATCCGTTTTATTAGGGATATTAGTCTGCAATTCTTTTTGGTGGGGTCTTTGTCTGGTTTCAGGATCAAGGTAATGCTGGCCTCATAGAAAGAGTTTGGAAGTTTTCCTTCCATTTCTGTTTTTTGAAACAGCTTCAGAAGAATAGGTATTAATTCTTTAAATGATTGGTAGAATTGCCCTGGGAAGCCATCCAGCCTTGGACTCTTGCTTGTTGGGAGACTTTTGATTACTAATTCCAATTCCTTTCTGGTAATAGGTCTGTTCAGGTTTTCTATTTCTTCCTGTTTCAGTTTTGGTAGTTTATACGTCTCTAGGAATGCATCCATTTCTTCCAGATTGCCTAGTTTGTTGGCATATAGTTGCTCATAATATGTTCTTATGATTGGTTGTATTTCCTTGGTGTTGGTTGTGATCTCTCTTCTTTCATTCGTGATTTTATTTATTTGGGTCCTTTCTCTTTTCTTTTTGATAAGTCTGGCCAGGGGTTTATCGATCTTATTAATTCTTTCAAAGAACCAGCTCCTAGTTTCATTGATAGATTCTACTGTTCTTTTGGTTTCTATTTTATTTCCATTCATTTCAGTGGGAGGCTCACTGCTTTGTTGCACACTAGATATGATCAACAGTGAGTTGTACTTATGTGGTACAGCCTGACAATTCATTAACATATACAAATATATGTAACCTATTTTTTCACAGAAAAATGACACTAAGAAATGTGAAAGGAAAAAAGGTGCAAATTTGCTGTATAAAAAGAATTTCAGAATTAGTTATGCTTGTTATATGAATTTAGTGGCTGTATTATATTGCTTTTATAGATAAAGCACATTTTCTAAAAGTAGTGGCACAATCATACTTTTTGTTTTACCCAAGCCATTTTTGCTTTAGGCTTGGCTTTTTGATACATAACAAAATACTTTTATATACGCATATTTATTCAAAAAGTATTTTCCTGAATCTCGTTTATGTAATCTTTTGCCATTTTCAAACAAAACAGGCCAAGTATAAATATAAAAATGCTTTTAACAAGGGTGTCTGGGTGGCTCAGCTGGTTAAGTGCTTGCTGTCGGCTCAGGTCATGATTTCATAGGTCCTGGGATTTAGTACTGTGTTGGGCTCCCTGCTCAGCAGGGAGTCTGCTTCTCCCTCTCCCCTCCCTGCCTCATGCTCTCTTTCTCTCTCTCTCAAATAAATAAATAAAATCTTTTTAAAAATTTTAAAAATGCTTTCAACAGAAGAGCTGTTCAACAGAAGAGTTGAACTACTGGAGGAAAAAAAAACATTTTTTTTTTCTCAGCAGGAATACATATCCTCTAGACATATTAGGTATTTCAAAACTGTTTTTCCACAACAGCTAGAGGGAGCATAAATGCATTTTCACCATAATAGGAAGCCCTGTGGTTACTGTAACTATACTATGGAGTGGTAGTGCAAATTCCCCCTCCCCAACTTTTTGTCTCTCTTACAACTTACTTTGTACTTATAAAAAAACAGAATGAAACTAAAATTGGGAAAGATCAACTTATAATTTTTCCATTAAATATTTCAGTAATTCTGGGAAATTCGGTGGCAATATTAATCCTGCTAGTAACATTCGGCACTTTGAAATTTAGTGGTTTACTTTGCTGAGAGTTGTGGCAAAAAAATAATTACTGTAAAACACATATGATCTTTATAATACTAAGCTGTAGCTACAGAAACAGGAAATAGCAATGCCTGGCTTTCTAGTTTTGTGAAAATCTAATTTTATTAAACAGTATTAGGTTTATATAGGTATTTTAAAAACCCAGCATTATCAAACCCTTGACAATCTAGTTCTAACCTGACAGTAGAACCCTTTGATGAACCAGTCATCTCAAATCCCTTCTACGCAAAAGTCCTTTTCACTTTCTTGTTCACTCTGAAAAGTGCTTTTTACCTTCAGTTGTATTAAAACCCCAAGAGCATTAGTATTTCTAACCTTCCATTTCTTTACCCTATTTTACTCTGTTCGTAGACGCATCAGGATATGGCAAAGGAGCCAAGCAGTTAACATCCCTGGGCTTGTTTTCCGAACAGTGAAAAGGTCTCATTAGAAGGTCTTACGTCCGCACACTTCCCTTCCCAAAGTTTCTTTTTTTGGGGGGGGGGAGGGTGTCAGTTGAAAAACACAACTGGTTTCCCAAATATGCCTTTGCAGTCCATGGTCTAGGTGTGCTAATCTGCATTCGTGCAGCGTAAAGCCACTCCATGCCTTCTCCAGCCCCTCAAACCTTTCTTCTGCCAGAAATCGCCCATTCTGTACGGGAGGTAGAACCTGCCACAGAAGGCTGAGATGGAGAAAGCATTTTGAAAACTGGCTGTCAAATGGCTAGTTCTCAAGAGAACTCTGAAAAGAGACCCCAGAATATCAAGCCGCAGGAGGCGCGGCTCGGCCTGGAAGCTACGGATACTCGGATTCTGAAACTCAAAGGGTAGCAAATAAAGACCATAGTTAATCCAGAAGACAAGCAAGTAAATCAAATCTTAGAAATCACAAAAGTGTGCCGGAGTGGAAAGGGCGGAGCCGAGGCTTCCGGGGCGGGGCCCAGGCGGGCCGTTCGGGGCCCTGGGGACGTGTCCACTCACCCCCACCTGGGTCCGGCTCTCCGTGGTTACCCTCGCTGGCCGACCTGGAGAGGCCGAGGCACCCCGCCCAGGAGCTCGCAGGACAGCGCGGCGGTGCTCGTGTTCACTTAGGAATCCGTGGGCTGGGCAGGGAGAGGCCAACTGTCGCACCTCGGCGACCCTCGCGTCTCCTAGCAACGCATTGCGCCGCGCAGCGCCCGGCTCCGGCCCCGCCCCCTGCGAGAGGGTCCTTTGCGCAGGTGCGAGGGCTGGGCTGGGCTGGGCTGGGCGACCCGCCCAGTTTGGAGCGTCAGAGCCGAAACTAGGATGGGAGCCTTGCAGGGGCTGACCCCTAGGCAGAGGAATCGAGCAGAATGTGTTATTTGCTGCTACAGTACCAGGCAGAATTCCGTTGGCGATTTTGGTTCCTGAGAGTAGATACCTCCCATCTGTCCCACCCCATTTCTCATTTTGTTGAAATTAAATGAACCGGTCCATCCACAGGTTAGAGCTTAGTGCCTGGCAATTAGTAAACCTACAATAAACATCCATAACTTAAATGCCCTTTCTCTATCATTACCTTTATCCGTATATTTAAAATACTCTCGATTTACTTATAACTCCCAAATTTATTTCCTCAGCTCAGATCGCTCTCTGAATTGCAGCCTTGTATATCCAACCTATACTCAACATCCACCTAGTTGTCCCAAACAACCCCCTCCAAATGTCCCCTTCCCAGCCTGCTCCTTCTTTAATTAATTCATTCTTTAATTGGTAGAATTGCCCTAGGAAGCCATCCAGCCTTGGACTCTTGCTTGTTGGGAGACTTTTGATTACTACAGTCTTCCCACTTCAGTAAATGGCTCCTAGAGTCTACTCTTTGTCTTGCCCTCTTTATCTGTCACTGTTGGCTTTTCTGTTCCCACCGAGTCCAAGCCGCCATCATTTCCCCCCACTCTGGTTATTGCAATAATCCCCAGCAGGTCTCTCTTTTTCCCCCTAGTCTGTTCTCAACACAACAATCCGTGCAATCCATTTAAAACATAACTCAGACTGTGTCATTTTTCTGTTCACAGTCTTGCAATGGCTCCCTGTCTTACAGAGTAAAAACCAACAAAACCCCACAAGGGTTGCATACAATCCCTCTCCCCTTGCTCCCCCTCTCCACTCCAGCCACCTGATCTCCGGTCTGTTCCTTGCCTAGCGGCCACATTGAGCCCTTAATTGCACCTGCTGCCTCATGCTTTCTATCCCCCTATCTTCTAGTGTTTCTTCTGTCTACAGCACTTATCACCACTTATTATACTATTTAAATTGCTTCTTTCTTAATTTTATTATCTTCTGCAAGAACATAATTTCCATAAAGACAGAGGTCTTGTTGACCAAATTTCTACAACAGTGCCTACACACAGTAGGTGTCAAAGCAATATATTTTGAATGAATATCTTTTGCCACCATGGCCACGAGGAAGCAGTATAGTATCACGTGTAAGGCATGACCTTGGATTTGAATCTGGTTTCTACTACTTAGCTGTCACATGACTTGTGCAAGTTACTGACCTCACTTTCCTTAACTGTAAAGAAAAAAGTGTACCTATCTGATGGGGTAGTTGTGAGGATGAAATAACAAATATAAACCATTTAGGAGAGCACCTGGAACTATATAAATGATAGACCTGATTTCCACTAGAAAGTACACTCCATTGCCACATAGGTTTTTCTCTGCTTTGCTCGCTGCTGTATCTTTAATGTCTAGAATAGTGTGCGGCACATAGTCGATGGCCAGGGACTATTTGTTGAGTGAATAAATGAATTCACATCATCACATTTTTTGGAGTATTGTGGCAGCTTCCTGAGTGCTGAGTGCTCTTTCAAACTTAAACCCAGTGGCTCGCAAACTTAAGCATCAATCACAGTCGCCTGGAGAGTGTGTTAAAACAGATTGCTGGAGAGTTCTGATTCAGTAAGTCTGGGCTGCAGTAGAGATTTTGCATTTCTAAGAGGTTCCGAAATAATGTTGGTGATACTCTTCCAGGGCCCACACGTTGAGAAACACTGTTCTGATCTCACCTGTCACTCTCTTGTTTCACAACATCGAGGCTTCTTGCTGTCACTCAAGTTAAAGTTTAAACTATTTGGCTTGGTGTATAAGGCCCTCGTGGTCTGGTCCCTTAGCTGGTTTAGGCTTGACTTCCCCTGGTAAGTCCCTATTATTTCATCCCTATTGATCCCAGTGCTTTGGTTAAAAGGAACTATTGGCAGTGTGCAGACTGAATAAAATCTCACTCCAAGGACTTCAGGTGTTTCTGGACCCAGAAGCTGAACTCGAGTTCACCTTCTCTGCTAAGTTTTTCTGATATCCCCTGATTCTCCTTGCAGAATTGAGCTCTTCTGCTTGGTCTCCGCACTGCATCCTGAGCAGACCTCCAATAAAGCACTGTAAAAGTTCTTGCATTTATTTATTTCCACGCATTTCTACTTCTGCCAGACTGTAAGGTCTTGTGCCAAGGCTGATTCCTTTATGTACAACCAGGATCAAGCACAGTGTCTGGCACTTAGTGGATGCCCAGTAGATAATAATAAAAGGTAATATTTATTGAACACTTATCATTTTCTGGGACTTTGGGTAGACTTTAGTTAGTTTTTCTTAGTTGAATAATAACAGTTTAATCAATCAGAGGATTGAGGGTAGGAGGTGTGAAGAAGAGATATGGGTGGTGGAGATGTATATGAAACTAATCCAAAATAAACATACATTGTGATTTTTTCAAAGCCACCTTCTGTTATGTGAGTTAGCCATGCAGTGTCTTCTTAAGTCCTCTACAGAAAGCATATCCTTGCCAATCTTGTTCACTTTGTTCACATTCTCCCATACACTCTCCAAACATTTTGAGAACAAACCCATTGAGCGATAATTGAAATGCAGTAATTGGCACATATTTAACAGCCTATAATTTGATAAATTTTGACATATGCATACACCTGTGAAGTCATCACCACCATCAAGTTAATGAACTTGTTTCCTGTGCCCCCAACCAACTACTGATTTGCTTCCTGTCACTTTAGATCAGTTCACACTTTCCATAATTTTATGTAAGTGGAATCATACAGTACGATCTCAGACTTCCAGCTTCCAGAACTCTGATACAATTAAATTTCTGTTGTGTAAGTCACCCAGTCTGTGGTGCTTGTTACAGCAACCCTAGCACACAGATACACTTTTTAAAAAACATACTTTATCTCATCGTATACTTCCTCCTATGACATTTTGTGTCCTTTATTCTGAAGGAATAGCATAAAATACAGTAAGTTTATAACATAAGTTAATTTAGATTGACAACAGTTTATAAGTGAAGAAAACTATATCCTGTAGTGATTTCCCAACAGACTTATACCTACCTCAATAATGAATTTTTTGGTATTTAACATACACTTGGTAGCAGTTTTCAGTCCTGCTGAGACAGAACACATCAGGGACTTAGAAGTCCGAAGAGCTTAGAATTGCAGAAAGATTCCGAAGTGCGGGATGAGGAAGCAGAGCTTAGCTGATATTGTTGACTACATTTCAGTTTTCTTTACTAGCTGCCACAGGAGGAATTTCTCTTGGGATTCAGTATCCAGAAAATTTGACTTCTCCTGAAAATCTGTTATATTTGTGTCTTGAGGATGTGTGAGGCTAGGAAGGGGCTTCCTCTAAGGAACCAAATAATTGACTCACGTCTTCCAACAGTACGTGCGTATCTGTGGGCTGTGCTTACATCTTCACTGTTTTCTGACCTATCTTTTCTCCCTTATCCTATTTCCCTTTACTCTTTCATACTGTATCCATTGTGGAAAGAAGAGGGGATATATAAGTGGCTCGATAAGCATATGAGTATGATCTTGAGCTGCCTTGCCAGGAGTTTCAAATCCAGTCAGAGGGAGACACACCAGATTCTCCAGATCCCAATCTCACCAGAATTTGTTGTTAGGTATACACACTCTAAGACAAAGCATCTTACACCAAATCAAAGGTGTTAGCAATAGTACACTAGCAGAATGCTCTACTCAAATGAGTGATTATGATGTCTATATAGCTCCCACTCTGCCTCATCTTCCTCCCTTTCTTTTTCTTCACCTTATGAGAAATCTGTATTTGAATAGAACTCTGAGTACCATGGCTGCAGGAAAATGCTGGTGTTCTGTGAGGGTGGCACTCTGATTCTTGAGTCCACTGCTTAAAATTCATCGTCCTTGGATTTCCCCTCCACATTACTTTGTGTCTTTGTGGACGCATTTTTTACCATATTCTGCGAATGTGTTGACTCTAGATGGATTGCAAACCTACCTGAAGGCACATCTTAGTCATCCGTGTAATAACTGCAAGGCTTATTATAGTGGTATGCACAAAGCAACACCTCAAGACTGAGTTGTTTCTGATTATTAATATTGTGGTGTTTAAGGAGACTTGCTAGGAAGGGGTCCAATAAATACCATTCAGTGAGGGACCCCTGGGTGGCCCCGTCTGTTAAGCCTCCGCCTTCGGCTCAGGTCATGATCCTGGGGTCCTGGGATCCAGTCCCACATGGGGCTCCGTGCTTAGCAGGGAGCCTGCTTCTCCCTCTGCCTGCTGCTCCCCTGCTTGTGCTCTCTCTGTCAAATAAATAAATAAAAATCTTTAATAAATAAATGGAAGCGGAAACTAACAGTTATTGAATCTACTATGAGTCACATAAAATTTTTTTTCTCGTACAATCCTCATGGTTCTCTCCTAAGGTAGAAACTGGGAAGAAAAGGAAAAAAGGGAAACTGAGCTCGGCTTTCAGGCTCTCCGTAGACAAGCAGGAGGTGGAACGCAGTCTGATTTCAAAGGAAGCTTTGCATCCCCCTGCGCTTCTTTGCATCCTTGGGTGCAGCACCAGCTACGGGTTTTGTTTCCCTTCGCGATACCGTTCCTGCACACGCACCTGCACTCCGCATCAGAACGCCGCCGGTGTCGAGTCAAGATTTCGGCAGGAGGCACCCTCGTCGGGTCACACCCTAGATCATAACCAGCTGCCCCCAGCCCAGCATCCCGCCACTCGGACAATTAACCACGCGGCTCGCGAGCAGCCGGCTCTGCTCTGTCTTTCCTCGGCACCGCCCCGCCGCCTCACGGCTCCTCTGATTGGACGTGGCTGCGTCCGGCCGGCCAATAGCACGGCGGCGGCAGGTTCCCGGAAGTGGCGGCGCGGCGGGGCCCGACCTCAGCTTCCGCGGGCGGCGTGGGGACCGGTCAGCCGTGCTCTGCCGGCGCTATGAGTTCCTTCATGGGGCAGATGGCCGAGTATCCAACCATCTCCATAGACCGCTTCGACAGGGAGAACCTGAAGGCCCGCGCCTACTTCCTGTCCCACTGCCACAAGGGTGAGTGAGCGCGGCGCGGGCGGCGCGGGCTGCGCGAGTTCTGGCCTCGCCGGGGAGCCGCCCGGGGTGGGGTTAGGGGGGGCTCGAGCGGCGGAATGCAGGCTTCGGGAGGCCGGGGCCGAGTCTAGCAGGTGCACCTTGTCCCAGCCTAGGTTGTCAGCCTCTCTGAGGCTTTATTTCTTCATCCGTACGACGGGACAAAACCGAAACTTGCGCAACCACCCGAGCCAGTTTGACCAGGCGTAACACTTAGGTTCTTTTGGTAGCTCTCCTAGCAGCGAATAGTCAGAGGTCAGCGAGGATTATTACTTCTTCCTTTACATCTTCGCTTCCATGTTATAAAGAAGACGAGTTTCAGATGAAATTTTGCCCTCCCCTCCCCCACCCCCAACATTTATTATCAAGCAAGCGCGTGCGCACACAATCAAACATCCTGTCCGAAAGCTCCATGAACTGCAGGCTCCCGCTCCTTTTAGGTGTTCTGCCCACATCCAGTATAAAAGTTTCGTTTAAGGTGAGGCAGCCAAAATACTAAGATTTCACAGCTGCGCACAGTTAGGGATTAGGCCCTATTGATACGGCCTGGTGGCTAGAGGCTCCAGGTGAGGCTGGAGTGTCTCTAAAAGGGTCTAGCCAGTCTCCAGAGCTGGAGGGGCGCTCAGTCTGCAGCTGTGGGCCATGTGTAACATCTGGTGTGCCCAAGTTACTGCCTTTGGGAAATGCCTCTTTCTTGCTCTAACCTACTATTTTTCTCTCTTTAATGAGGAAAATCTGGACTTCCTCTCTCGATTTGCTAAATAGCACTGTGAGCCTCTTTGAGGGTCTTTCTGCTTATTCTCCAGAATAAGGTTTTTGGTTTTGGGTTTTTTTTTTCATTGTGAATCTAATGCTGGGTGAGAATACCTCTGTTTTGCCTTTTGTCTTGAGCCTCACTGGAGGTTTTTTTTGTTTTTTGGTTTTTTTTTTTTGAAGAGAGAGGGAACACAGGGGGAGTGGGAGAGGAAGAGGCAGGCTCATAGCGGAGGAGCCCGATGTGGGGCTCGATCCGATAACGCTGGGATCACGCCCTGAGCCGAAGGCAGACGCTTAACCGCTGCGCCACCCAGACGCCCCCTCACTGGAGTTTCTGAACTCAAAATGTGCTAGCCTTGATTGAAGCGTGGCGTGGCGGCTTGCCCTTTATGTTTACAAGCAGAGTTTGGAGGAGGAATCCACCTAAAGGAATCTGAAATCGTGATCGTTAGTTTGTACGTTAAGCAAGAAACCGACTCCCTATTATTGAGCAGTTGATAATAACTGTTCCTGTTCTCTAATGACATGTGAGTCTGTTTACTCAACCAGCATATAAACTTACCGAGGGCAAGAACTCAACTTCTGCTTTCAGAAATTTCCCACATTCCTTACTGGTAGTTTTTAACGTTTTTAAGAAACAGATTTCTTTGATGTGCTGTGGACTTAATTGTGCTCCCCCTCACCACCCCTCCCACCCCCAATTCGCATGTTGAAGCTTAAACCCCCTATGTGACTGTATTTGGTGACTGGGTTTTTAGGAGGCAATTAAAATTTAAATGAGCTTATAAGGGCAGGGTCCTAATTGGTTAGGATTGATGGCCTTATAAAAAGAGCAATAGAGATTTCTTTCTCTCCACACACACACACTGAAGAAAGGCCATCTGCAAGCCAGGAGGAGAAATTTCACCAGAAACCAGCCTTTGGCTCCTTGATCTTGGAATTTAGCCTCCAGAACTCTAGGAAATTTTGTGGTTTAAGCCATCCTGTCTGTGGCATTTTGTTATGTCAGCTGAGCCGACTGATGCAGAATATCTGACAAATCTGTGAGCTCTTTGGTAGAAAAAATCACATAAATGCATTAACATCACATTTCGGTAGAACATCTCATCCCATGGCCCACTCAGTCGTGTTCATGGACCATCTGGAACCCGGTGCTATGCTCACGACAGGTTTTGCTAAGCATCAGTAAGGCCTGGAGGACAAGAGGGACCCATGGCCTGAGATAGTGGCCCAGGGTTGGAGAAGACCCCTTTAGGGGACAATTTACAATGACTTAATCTGGTCCAAGAAAAGGGAAACGGCCGTGGAAAGAAGACTGTGGGTGCAGTCCTCGCAGCACCAAGTAAAATGGCCCAGGTTCTCGTGCCTGGCAGTCTTGGAGGGGGCTGGGCTCGTCCTGATTAAAGCAGCTAGAGTGCTGCCTGCTGATTTAGTTCAGGAGTATGGAACCGAGTCCTGATTCAGTCTCTTTTTTGCCATGGCACAAATTCTTTGGAAATCCCAACTGAAAGTTCTGCCCTGGGATGCCCCCATAGGCCCTAAAAGCCTGGACCAGGAGTGCTCTGAGGAGATTCACCGTCGGAGGGGGCAGGCACATGTCTGGTCAAGGTTTTCCTTGGGGGGGTGGGGCGACTGCGTTGTTTTCTCTGGAGTTAAGGATCACCACGGGCAAGTTGAGGGCGTGTGTGTGTGTGTGTGTGTGTGTGTGTGTGTTAATTTGAATAATTAGGATTGGTTTGATTCACCTAAACTGAGGAGGTGTGGTTATTGCTATCTAGTCCTTCCCATGCTGGAGATTCAGAATGCATTAGGATGCACCATACGTTTAAAGGCCATCTTTCTATATCCGTTACTTTGGAGGGCTGCGAAGTGGGCCTGTGTAGATAGAAATACCGCAGTCACAGCAGGCTGAGAAGAGAATGAAACTCTTCTTATGCCGGCCTACGCCTGAACTAGTTCCAGATGGACTAACTCACATGCCTGGAACTGAATGGGTCACAGAGAGCGGGGCATGAAGGATGGTTGGATTAAAATGAAAGAAGAACGTAAAGGAAAGTGCTGGAAACAGTTCTGAAATGAGGGTCTGGTACTCATTCTTCTGTGGCTACTCAGAGCAATTTAGACCCTGTCCTAAGATGGAAGGGATCATTCTCCTTTTAAATGATGGCCGGAGATGGTCAGCTTTTGGTGGTTCCTGTCCTGTTTTCAGATGCATTTGTCACCTGTGGAAGAAAGAGCCAGTAGCCCACACGAATCAGTTCTCTTATAAACCTCATGGCACCTGGGGGTTCAGTTGGTTGAGCGTCCGACTCTTGGTTTTGGCTCAAGTTGTGATCTCGGGGTCATGGGATCCAGCCCCATGTCGGGCTCTGTGCTCAGTGGGAGCCTCCTTCAGGATTCTCTCCTTCTCCCCCACCCCCTACTCATGCGTGAGCATGCTTGCTCTCTCTCTCAAATAAAATCTTTTTTTTTTTTTTTAAGATTTTATTATTTGACAGAGAGCAAGAAAAGGAATACAAGAAGGGGGAGAGGGAGAAGCAGGCGTCCTGCTGAGCAGGGAGCCCGATGCAGGGCTCGATCCCAGGACTCTGGGATCACGACCTGAGCTGAAGGCAGACGCTTAACGACTGAGACACCCAGGTGCCCCTAAAATAAATCTTTAAAAGAAAAAGTGAACCTCTCATATATTTTCTCATAAAAGGAAGCTTGAAAAGAATAGGCAACTATTTGCTTGGCCTAAGGAATCCTCTCCAAAAAAAATGTGCTTATGATTTTTGATTCTTTTGTTTTAGATCACATGAAAGGATTAAGAGCCCCTACCCTGAAAAGAAGGTTAGAGTGCAGGTAATTTATTTTGCTAATTATTTGTGTGTGTTTTTAAGTAAACGGTTTAATTGAGCTCTGACTTGTACACAGGAAAGTACATGCATCGTAAGGGTTCACAGTCAGATGAACTTTTACAGGTGAGCATGTCTGTGAAGTTTCCTCCCAGATCGAGAAACAGAGTAAGACCAGTGTCCCAGAACAGAGCCCCATTCCTCCTCCTGGTCAGTCCTTATCTCCCAGAGGCCACCTGCATTCTGACTTTTTGTCCTTTAGGTTTGGTTTTGGCTGGTTGTGAACTTTGCATAAGTAGAATCATACCGAATAGACCTGACTCTTTGTTCTCTTTCACTTAACGTTCTGATTATGGGATTCCTCGTGCTGCTGGGAGCAGCAGTAGTGTGTTCGTTTTCCTTTCTCCCTGTGTGTGTTGTTCTGTCGTGAAGATAATCCTATGTTTTTGGATCTTTAAACTACTGCGTTCTTTTCCCGTAGCCTGCTTTTGCCTCAGTGTCAATTCCAGATTCTCAAGATATGTACTGGAAAGGGCCCTGCGGACCCTCTAACTTCTGACCAGTGGATGTCAGTCTTCTCTGCAAAGTGCTGTCACTAGTCTGTGTTCGTGATAAGTGGTAGCCGGTATTCATTGAGTACTTACGTATATGCCAGGCACTGTGGATTGATTAGTTGGACAGTTTCTTTGGGTGCCTGTGATGAGTCAGACATTGTCCTGGACGTGGAGGGTATAATAGTAACAGCACAGATGAAATCCCTGTCTTCTTGGAGCGAACATCCTCTTTAGATCCTCTTGATAATTTTTTGAATAGAAACCATTATTATTTCTATTTTGCAGATGAGGAAACTGAGGAACCAGAGAGGTTTAATTAGTTGCCCAAGGTCACGCAGCCAGTAAGTGGCAGGACCAGGATTTCAACCAGGTCTGTCTCATTTTGGAGCCTGAATATTAGTTATCTATTGCTGCGTAACAGATTACCCCAAAACTTAGTGACTTAAATTACTAATCATATGTTCTCTTTCTCAGTTTCTATGGGTCGGGAGTGCTGACAGGGCACAGTGGGGGTGGCTGGTTCCTGCCTGGCTGGGTGTCCTATGAGGGCTGTGATTATCTGGAGGCCCATTCATTCAGTGTTTGACACCAAGGCTGAGAAAAATCAGGCAGCTGGGGCTTTTGGGCATCTCTCTCGCTAGAAAACTCTTCAGTATGGTAATTGCAAGGTAGCTGAACTTCTTAAATGGAGACTCAGGGCTTAAAAAGTGTATGTCCCAAAGGAGAGCTAGCAGGTAGCCATGTTGCCCAGGAGACATAGCCTCCAAAGTCCTGCGACCTTCCTTCATCGCGTTCTGTTGGTTAAGGCAGTTACCAAGACAGGTTGAAGGGGAGGTTAAAATAGACCCCTCCTGTCAGTGGAGGGATTTCTGTATCCATTTTGTAAACAGAGTGTGTATGTTTGTGATATAGATTAGTGTGGCCATCTTTGGAAAATATGGTCTACCACAGACTATATTCTTAACCTCTAACCTTCGCTTTTGAACAAATTCAAAAGCACCCCACCCTTTTCCCTTCTCGAGAGGTAGCTTCATTTGGTGGTATCTTTCCACACATACCTGATCATGTACAAACGTGTGTCTTTAAGAGTGATGGGGACACCCTTTTGAGGAAGTCAGAGGGCACAGTATTTTCTGTCATCTGTTTCTTTCCCATTGTCCCTCTGCATTCTTTTTTTTGTTTTTGTTTTTAAGATTTTATTTTTAAGGGGGGGCTCCTCGGAGGCAGTCTGTTAAGCGGATGGCTCTTGATTTCATCCCAGGTCATGATCCCAGGGTTGCGGGATCGAGCCCCAGGTGGGCTCCATGCTCAGCAGGGAGTCTGCTTCAGATTCTCTTCCTCTCCTTCTGCTCTTCCCCACTCTGCGCGCAAATGTGCGTGTGCTCATTCACTCTCCCCCCTTCTTTCTCTCAAAATAAATAAATAAATCTTTTTTAAAAATTTATTTTTAAGTAATCTCTACACTGAACGTGGGGCTCTGACTTACAACCCCAAGATCCAGAGTCTCACGCTCTACCAACTGAGCCAGCTGGGTGCCCCCCCCCTTTGTGGTTTTGATGGGACCTAGATAGTCACAGGTGGTGGCATGTGGGGACCTGCTCCAACACTGGTTGAGCCAGCTCAGTGTCTGAATGATTTGAGATAACTGACAGATGATGAAATGTATTTTCTGGTCACTCAGATGGCTCGTTCTGGATTGTACTAACACAGCTTTTCTAACTTTCTTCCTTTCAGCTTGAAGGTTTGCTTATACTGTTCACCTGTTACTAAAGAGTTGTTGTTAACTAGCCCGAAGTACAGATTTTGGGAGAAACGAATCGTAAGTTTTATTTTTTGAATGACACTACTTCTTTTTCTCAAGGGGAAATATTTTTCGAGGTTGATGAAACAGTGCATTGGAATTATTCAAAGCCCAGTTCCTCCTACACTATATTTATCCATATTAATTACAGTACTGATGTTTAGTCTTTGTAATTCATCAGTTTAGAAGAGGCCAACATTTTATTGTTGCATATTTGTTTTTCTTGTCCTTCAACGGTTTGATCTAGGGTCTTAGTTTTGTTGGTTTAATCTCATGAACTCTTGCTAAGTTGCATTTTAATACTTCAAAGTGTAAAATGTTTAACCCAATCGATAAATCCTCTTATTTAGGTCATGACATAGTTTAGGGAAAATGAACACATCTAATGGTTACGATAAAGGGATAACAACTAGAATAAAAGTAGAGTGGACAACTCTGAATCTGACAGAATAAAATGGATCTGTCCAATGGAAAGCAGATAGTAAAGGGGAGAAACAAAAGAATGGCACGGAGAATGTAAAGATGCCAGGAAAAGTTCTATTATAACAGTAATTACTAATTAGTTTTCTAACTAATTTTCTAGCTAATGATTTTCTCAGTTTAGGTTAAGGGGAATAAAGAAAGTTCCAACAGTCTTCATCTACAAGAGACTTAGATAAAGCAAAAGGATAATTGCAAGTTGAAATGGAAATAAAAAACAAAAAAAGGAAAAGATGTACTAAACAATTAGAAGCTAAAAATGCCAGAGTGGCTATTTTTATATCATACAAGATAGAATGGAAGGCAAAAGGAGATCTTGTTTCAAAGAGGATGTTATTTACTGTCAGAAGGAACAACGGATCCAGAAGGTATGAACTTAACATGCAGTTGACATAAAGTAATCACTGGCCCCACAGTGCTTGATCAGAGAGTGGGCACCGCTGGGGGATACGGTCAGGGTGCACTGCGTGGATTAGACCGCCAGTCACTGTGGGAGAGTCTGAACAAGTGTCACGGTCTGTTTGAGATTTGCCTGCTGCCAGCTCTCAGCTGTCACATCCTCTTTCCACTTCTGCCCCACATTTGGGCAAGCTGATTGAAAAGCCTGCCCCACCCCCCCACCCCACCGGCACTGACATGAAGTTTGAACCACACAAGCCCAGGCACACCCCCCCCCCCAACCACAACAAAAACCAGGGCCACGCACTGCTACCCTCTCTCGGGCCGTGAAGAGCCACTTCCTCCCAGCTGGGGCACTGCTCTCCTCTCCCCGGAACGTCCCGCAGTGTGGGAAGTACAGTGTTTTCATACCCTGCTGGTGCAGTGTGACACAGTCAGCCTCGACCTCTGACAATAATCGGATGGGGTCCATCCCCACTCCCCAGAGTGACCCAACACCAAGGCTATAACCTCAGCCTCGTATTAGGCCTGAAGTTGCCGTGGGTCTGCCCGGCCAGCAGTCGGGAAGTTGAGCTGAGAAAGAAACAGAGAGGGGCAGAGATGGTCTGGAACCCACAAGGACAACCTGGAACCCCCGTCTGTCTCTCACTCCTCCCAACCTGGGTAGTGCTGCAGCTCCCCGTTGCCACTGAGTTCCACACTCCTGGGCAAGGCCTTCGAGAAGCTGGAGGGGATACGCAGCCGAAGGTGGGGTTGCTGCGGTCCTGCCCCGTCTGCAAGCTGAGCCAGCAGGTCAACGTCCTGCGCTGTTAGAATTTCCAGCACCCTTCAGCGCATTAAGAAAGGGCTGGTGGTTGACTTTGGCCTTCCAGATCTCACATAGGTGTTTCTTGTGGCCAGTGCCCACCTGGAGGTGTACGTGGAAGGGACTCGTAGGACAGTTCCGGCTCAGCTAAGCTGGTGGAGTACGAGGCCACCTCACAATCTCAGGGAGACCAGGCAGCTCAGCAGTTGTAGCTGGGGCACTCCCCACACCCCTCTCAGAAACCAAAAGAGGAAGGAGGCAGGAAATAAGAGAGAGATTGGAAGGGCATAATTAATAAATGTGAACTAGAAGCAATCCGAGGCACCCAAAGGGAAAACAAGATCTTTGGTAGACATGGAACATTTACAACAATTGACCACGTACTGCGCCACAAAAGAAGTAGGAAATGCTAGTGATCTGTCTAGGACAGATGGTTTTGAGGACGATGCAATGATGCTGAGTCACAAAGGAAAGGAGAGCTCCGGTCACCCCATACATACAGGAACTAAATGCATATAATAAGCAGCCATTAGGTTAGAGAGGAAATTGTGAAGAAAAACGTGTAATACTTAGAACGGAGGGACAGTGAGAACACATGTCCAAATGCGTGTGACGCGGCTAAATTAGCGCTTGAGGGGAAATTGAGACCGTTAAGCACATTTGTTAGAAAACAAAGACCAGAATTACGGGGAATGAGTCTTCAAATCAATAAGAAGGAAAAGGAGCAACAAAGCACATCTAAGGGTATGTGAAAGAAGGAAATAATAAAGGTCGAAGGACAAGTTAGTGATACAGAGACCGGCGGGTCACAGAAAATGGAAGATGAACAAAAGTAAAAGCTCATCTTCAGAGGAACAGAGCTAGATTTCTGCAAAGATTAAAAAAAGAAGATGCATATAAAAATACAGAGTGATGAAAGGAAAGTAGCTATGAATAGCAGCAATGCATTTTTTGAAAATTAATGATCATATATTTGATATTTTAGGCGAAGTGGGTAAATACCTGGATAAGTAGGAAAATACCAGATTGAGGCAAGAAAAGTGGAAAACTTGAATAAGTAAACATTGAAGAAATTAAAGCAACTTAAAGATCTCTTTTTCAATAAAGCCCCAGATCCAGATGGTTTTATAGGTGCATTTTACCAAATGTTCAAAGGACAAATAACCCCCGTACTGGATGAGTTTTTATGGGATATGGTAAAGAGAGAAGCCACTCAACCTTGTTGGCAGAATCGATAACGATAGTGCAAGGAAGAGAACAGCCATTTCACGTACGAGCACGCGAACATCCTGATTAGGGTACTAGCTCACCGAAGCTCACAGTAGTAAAAAAGTGCATGGTGAATACAGTACGTGTTTGTTCCAGAATGTGAGGATTTTTTTTTTTTTTTAAAGATTTTATGTGTTAGAGAGTATGAGCTGGGGCTGGGGGGTGGGGGAGAAGCAGACTTCCCACCTAGTGGGGAGCTGGACTCAATCCCAGGATCCTGAGGTCATGACCTGAGCTGAAGGCAGACGCTTAACAGTTTGCTGTGGCCCGAACCTGTGAACTAGGCCAGGGCCTGGGGATGGATCCAGGCTGCGCCCCTGCAGCAGGAAACCTAAGCCGAATAGCACAAGAGCACATGCCAAGTGTTTCCCAGACTCGAGTTCAGACGGGGGAGGGAGTGGGAGCTCGGGGATGGGCAGTTGAAGGGGAAAAAATTGCATGCATGGAAATAGGACTGCCGAGTCAAAGCGTAGGTGAGTTTAGAAGGCATTTAATGCACGTCGCCACGTCAGCCACGGGAAAGGCTCTACTGTAGCTCAGTCCTGTCCTCAAGCTGCTAAAACGTTTAGTATCACAAATCGGAAATTATTACTCAGAGTCTCAGTAACTTCTAAGTCCTTTTTCTGTGTTTGAGATGGCAAAGGCATGTAAGTCCATGAAAAACGGTGAAAACAGTATGATGTACATATGGTCTCTTTTTTAATAGATATCCATTGAAATTGAAACTCCTACCCAGATACCTTTAGTCGATGAAGTGTCAGGCGAGGTAAGTAAATATTAAATGTAATTTTAAAAAATTATTATGTAATAATATGATTGTTTTTCTGTGTGATTTTGAATGCTCATCTTACTATAAATGAAAGTTATAGTAATTGGGTGAATTTTGTAGGGGAAAAAATATTTGTGTTGTATTTCTCTTCTACATGCAAAGGTAGACTTTGACTTCTGTGTGAATTGCTCCTTTTTAGCATATTAAATGCTAATAATGAGAATTCCAGTTGATATTACTACGTGATGTCATTGTCACATTTATTACGTTTATATAATATTCAGGATATAATTTGGTGCTTAGTGCTTTTGTAGCAAGTTTATATATTTGTGATTTTCTCTTTTTCTGAATCATTTTTTACTTAAACAGTATCCAAGTGGATCCAATATATTTTTTGTCCTTAAATTTAGAAGCGGGTACTTTTGTGAATATATTGTTTAATAATATGATTATGGACCTACCTTTTCTTTATTTTTTTACCTCAAATTCTTCCTAGGGCCAGGAAGTATTTTCCTACTTTATGGTAAATCTAGTTAATATTAGTTCCATGGCCTGGTTATAACCTGCTCTGTGGACGCGTCGTCTACCCGGGATCAGGCAGGGGCTGACTTTTCACATCTCCTCTCTGGAGAAGATCAGGCATGTGAAGTGTAGCCCTCATCGAGTTGTTCACCAAGGGGGACTGCAGGGCAGGTGAGGGTGGGTTAAAAAGGACGGGGAAAAAGGATAGCCTGAAGGTTCCTAAGTGCTGTCCTGACCTCACTTAGCTAACACTAGACTCCTCCGATTGCCTCACTGCCTTGCCACCTATGTTGGTGAAAGGCTTTGTCAAAACTGGGCACAGACAGCAGGCAGCTCCCGTTGACCAGAGTCTGGCTGTCCCACTCTGGTCCTTTATTTATTCTCATGCGCTCTGGCTCCGTGTGTTGTGTCTCCAGCGCTAACCACAGGACCCTTGCTCTAATGGGGCCATTGGAATGAATGACGTTAGACTTCTGGGAGGAATTGCCATTATCAGGTAGCGAGCTGGTGTGTCCAGAGCTCTGCCCTAAGAGGACAGTACTCTGTAGAATAGTGACTTGGGGCCAGGTGACATCAGGCTTTTTTTTTTTTCCTTTTCTTACTGATTTCCTCTCTTGCTGTGGCCCAAATAACATTCCATTGTATGGATAGACCACATCTTGTTCATTTGCTCGTCAATCGATCCACGTCTAGGCTGTTTGTACTCGTTGGCTAGTGTGAACAATGCCGTTGTGAACATTCACATCCAGGGTTTCGTGTGGATGTCCATTTTCATTTCTCTTGTGTGTGTAGCTCGGTGTGGAATTGCTGGGTTATACTGTCACTGTGTTTAACGGTCGTTCAGTGGGTGAGGATTCCACTTGTCTCCAGGATTTGGCGCGTGAGGAAATGAGAAAAGGCATACCACATTCTGGAGAAGTACTTGGATTTGTTCTATTAAGGAGAGCTGGGTCCTGACGATAACTTCTATTATTATTATCTTTTCTTTATTTTCTTTTTAGAAGGAAGAGATTGTTGTGACTCTCCTACCAGCTGGTCATTGTCCAGGATCAGTTATGTAAGGGGGCTCATCTATTTTGCCGTTTCATTATGCATAGATATGTATTGTATTTGTAGAAGTATGTTTTTAGGGTCTAGAAAATAATATGTGTAAGGAGATTATTTCTTTAATATGTAGATGGCAATTTCTTTCATCTTTGTTTCCAAATTGAACTTGGGGGACTGAGGGGAAGATCAAGTTTGAAATGTGGCTTTCTTACAATGGAAGTCTTCAATGGCCATTTCTCCATTGGCTTTGCATTTTCCTCTCCCATGGATTTTTCTCTCCAGGAGCAGGAATGATCTCATGTAGTTGAGATCGCTAACACATTTCAGGGACATCTATTGCAAAGGCAGCAGTATATTCCATTATGTTATTTTTTTCTCCTCCCTCCCCCCCCCCCCCCCCCGTGGGAAGAGGTGGCAGCTAAGTGCCTGGTCTGGGTTAGAGCTATTAAAATCCCATTAATACTGTATCGTAGGTCGCTATGTTTGTTAGGAAATGTGTGCTATGGATTTAGTGTATATTTGCTTTGTTAGGATGTTGTATGAGACTTAGAAGTCACCAAGATATATCTCCTTCTCAGGTTTTTATTTCAGGGCAATAATGGAACGGTCTTGTACACGGGAGACTTCAGATTGGCAAAGGGAGAAGCCACCAGAATGGAGCTTCTGCACTCTGGGGGCAGGTATGTAATTCCTTTTTTTTTTTTTTTTGGGAGAGCAGGCACACGAGCAGGGGGAGGGGCAGAGGGAGAGAAAGAGAGAATCCCAAGTCGACTTCACACCCAGCACAGAGCTCGACCCGGGGCTCCATCTCATGACCCTGAGATCATGACCTGAGCAGAAATCAGAAGTCAGATGCTTAACTGATTGAGCCCCCACCCCAAGGTGTCCCAGACTTCACATAATTCTTGAATGGAGGACTGAATCATCTACAAAGTTTTACTGATCCTTTCCCCCCAAATATAAGCCTTTGTTTCAACTAGAAATCGAAGTTTATTATATTTGTGATAGTAAAGCAAAATTTTCTCCTTGAAATGGGGTGATGGTAACGTTCTGTATGTTGATTGGGGCAATAGTTATGTGAACTTGTCAAAACTCACCGAATCATGTTTACAAAATCTGTGTAATTTATTGTGTGGAAATCATTTCCCAACAAAGTTGATTTAACAAAAAAATTCCAAATTCAACGGAACACCGTCTAAAATTACTGAGAATTTAAACTTTACATATATTTTATTTCACATTAGATGGTTAACACCAATTATTGTTGTTGTGTTTTTTTTCCAGAGTGAAAGACATCCAAAGTGTATACTTAGATACTACTTTCTGTGATCCAAAATTTTATCAAATTCCTAGTCGAGTAAGTCTCCCCAGAGAAGCAGGGGTGGTAACCGGGGTGTGGCTGTATTTCTAGTAGGAAGTTTCTGGAATAACATGTCAGATCATAATCGCCCCATAATTAATTGGCATTAATACCTGTGACTGTTGGGAGTGGAAGGGGTGAGTGATGTTCTTAAAAGTGTTAAATGCCTTTTAAAACTCCTGCCCAGGAGGAGTGTCTGAGTGGAGTAGTAGAGCTGGTTCGAAGCTGGATCACTCGGAGTCCATACCATGTCGTGTGGCTGAACTGCAAAGCAGCTTACGGGTATGAGTACCTATTCACCAACCTTAGTGAAGAATTTGGAGTCCAGGTATGGTGATGGCTCTTTCTTTTCTGTTGCTCCTTCCAGCCTCTCCTTTCCTCCCCCTCCCCCAAAAACCTACCGCAGTAGAAGAGGGAAGCAACCTATGAAAGGGCATGTATTGGGGGCCTGGGTGGCTCAGTTGTTAAGCGCCTGCCCTCCCCTCAGATCATGATCCCAGGGTCCTGGGATCGAGCCCTGCATTGGGCTCCTTGCTCAGTCCAGGGGAGCCTGCCTCCTCTTCTCCCTCTGCCTCTCCCCCTACTTGTGCACTCTTTCTCTCTCTCTCTCTCTCTGGTCAAATAAATAAATGAAATCTTTAAAAAACAAAACAAAAACCAAACAAAACCACAAAGGACGAGTGGCCCGGGTTGGCAGCCCCTGTGGAGTGAGAGGTCATCTCTTTTTATTCATGTGCTCTCGGGGGGAGCCAAGTGCAGCCCCGTGGCTGAGAAGAGCCCTTTGACGAAATGTCCTGTAGATGACGTTTTTTTCCAGAACTGTGGGTCATGAAACAAATGTAGTGATCTGAGTATATTGCTTCCAGTCCGAGTAATGATGGTTTTGTGAGCGTTTACGTAGAAAATCAGACACGTGCCTTTACATAACGTGTGTGTGAGCGCGTGTGCTGGGTTCCCCTGGGAAACCTATTTCTTACTGTGGGTCCTGGTCCAGGTGTGTGAAAACCACTGTCCTAGAGCACCGAAGCTTCTGGATGGATCGGCTTATATCAGGCTGGGAGGGAGTTGGGTTTCACCTGTCCCTTCCTCGTGGCTCGTGCTGGGCTCTCAGACGGAGCCGCCGAGCCCGTGGCTCCTGTCTTGTCCCAACAGAAGATGGGAGTTCTGGGAATGACCCTGAATAAAACAAAGTGCTGGAGCGGGTTGGACGTTTAAGTTCCGCTCTGTTTTGTACCTTCTCACATAGACCCCCAGCCAACAAACTTGTGCCAAGAACTTACTTCTACACAGTGTCATTCCGTAAAATAAAAACGATGTAGCTTTTCTGCATTTGAAATTTTAAAAAAATTCTTCCCTCCCTCCCTTCGTAAGTCTCCCTCTGTCCTCCTTTCCTTAATTTTTTCCTCCCTTTAGGTCCCTCTGCTGAAATACATTGGTATAAAGTTGTGAATTCTCCATTTTGAGAAGGATTTGCTTTCATTCTTAGCTTTTCATTCCTGTTTTTTGGCGTTAAATTGCCTTTTAAAAATCACAGTGTATTATAATAGGTCGTGTACGCGTGCGCACGCGCGCACACACACACACACACACACACACACACACACTGATCTCTATTATCTGCTTTTTTTTTAACCTGTCCTCTCTTGATGAAATACAAAGGTAGCAGCCACTTATCAGTCCCAAATTTGTGTTTACCGTAAATGTTCGTGTGTGTGAAATCTAGGAAGGCCTTGCAGGAAGGAACCGTGGGCTGAGGAGGGGTGTAGATGGGGGAGAGCAGCCTTGGGTGGTGACCCGGTGACCTCAGAGTCGTCCTGGCGTGAGCCCTCTCTCAGGCCCCTGAATCCCTTCTAGGGGATAGAAACAATTTCAGATCAGGAATTTAAAAAGGGACAGCAGGGAGGTTTTTTGGCTAAGGGACCTCAGAGATGATCTCTGGCAACTTTTTCAGGCTTCTTTATTTTTTTGAGGATAAAAAAGTTTCTCTAGGTCGGTACACCTCAAAATTTACCCCTTTTTATCTCCTTAGAGAGTCCAGAAAAGCAAATTTGTTGTTACTTGGTAGTTGTTAGTAAACAGGGAGTGAGCGGAATAGGCCACAGGGTAAGTAAGCAGTTATGCTGGATTCTTTTTATGCTTGTCTTGGTATTAATTACCCCAGCGATTTGACATTATTCTAATCTGTTGTTAATCAGATTTCAAAATGAGAATACTACTTATTTGTGCCATTTCATAGTCCTAATATCAATTTACATACATGTTACTTACTTTAAAAGAGAGTATTTTTTAAAACTGACACATTGGTTTAACAATTTAAAATGTATTAGCCTTAAAATTCTAAAGGTGGCTAAGGTTTCTTTTTGTTTTTGTTTTTTTTTTTTGTTTTTCTGCATCTGCTCTCCCCCTTTTAATCCTGTAAAGGGGTGTGTGGTAAGGGGGGAATCTGGGTCTCTGCTTCCTACTCCAGCTGTGTCCCCCTGAAACTGCCCTGCTTCCATGGCATGTTGGGGGTGTGTCGTCCCAAGTCAGTGATTCTTGATTGCTGACATATTTAGAGTAAAACTTGACACATAGTAGGTGTACAATAAATAGGAGTTGAATGACTTGATGGATTGAAGGACAGTTGAGTTGACTCTTGAACAACACGGGTTTGAACTACACAGGTCCATTCATGCGTGGATTTTCTTCGATAGACACGGTATTGTATCACACACAGTACTGTGTGGTGACAGATGGTGGCTACACCTGTGAGCACAGCATAACCCACAGTTACAGGCTCGTCCAGTCACTAAGTTGTACACCTGAAACTAACGTAACATTGTGGGTCAGCTGTACCTCAATAAAAAAAAAATACAGTGCAGTACTCCCAAGTGTATTTTCTGTTATGATTTTCTGAATAACATTTTCTTTTCTTTAGCTTGCTCTGTTGTAGGAATACAGTGTGTGATACATACACAGAATATGTGTTAGTTGACTGTTGATGGTATCAGTAAGCCTTCTGATCAACGGTAGGCTATTAGCGGGAGTAGAAAGTTACGGGGATTTTTGATTGTGGGAGTTGGTGTCCCAACCCCTGTGTTGTTCAGGGTCAGCTGTATTAGTGTGATTCAAGGAAATCCACCGAGTCTCCGGAATGTTTTATTACCACCACCAGTAGGCACTAATGCTGACTGGTGGGAATATGATCTTCGTCCTTTGCCGGTTGATATCCTGGCAGAATACCAGTGTGCACTGAAATAGCCAAAAACTAGGGGTGTTTTGTTTTGTTTTGAAGATTTTATTTATTTGAGTGGGGGGCCGGGGATTGGCAAGCGGACTCGGTGCTGAACTGGGAGCCCTGCACGGGGCTTGATCCCAGCCACCCCACCCAAAACTAAGTTTTAAGAAAGAAGAAAGTGCACTAACTGGATGATTTGCTCGGCATAATTACCCTTGAACAGTTCATAGGAAATACAATTCAAAGAATATGCTTATATGTGTTATTTTATTCAGATTCATGTGGACAAACTAGACATGTTTAGAAACATGCCGGACATTCTTCATCATCTCACAACAGACCGCAGCACTCAGATCCATGCCTGTCGCCATCCGAAGGTACGGAGTAAATTGTTTTTCTTGTGGGAGTGATGTATTACCCCAGGCCACGCAGCTGGACGTTACTGTGTTCCATTGCCATAGACGGCGTGGTAGGAAACAGAGACCCTCTTTGTTTTTTAGTGAAATAAATCCATACGCATTGGATACATGTTTATTTGTAGTGAATTACACAATGAGTGATGTATTTATAAAGAAATTAGCTATATATTAGAGCTTATAACTTAAGAAAACACAATCCATTGTTATTTATATTTGAGACTCATGACCTGTGTACACGTGTATAAACTATTTTTCTTCTCATTTGAGTTAAATACTTAGATCTAACTTTACTTCACACTTTGAAATGGTTTTATATATCGCTGGTCCAGTCTCAGATGAGCGTTTTTAGTGTCTTTGCAACTCATTTGTAATTCATTTTCGAGTGCCAGCATAGAACTCCCTTCACTTAATAAGTACCCTTCTGTTATTAAAGGTCAGGTATTAAATTTTGCATTTGCCCTTAACATTTTTTTTCCCTCTCAATTTATATAGTCATTCAATGTCACTAATACTAAATTGTGATCTTCAGAGGTGGGGGTTTGCATGATCATGAGTTTCCTCTAAATTTTAAAATATCTGAGCATTCAAATGCTGAGTAATTTTTATTTTTAAACATTGTATTTACATATTAACTCACTGTGATAGTAATATTGGCTCCATTGCTAAAAACCTAAAGTAGACTTGCTCAGCCCTGAAGTAAAGCATAATTAAAAAAAAAAAAAAGAATTCTCATGTGTAGCATGGAATATTCTACTTCAGACCACTGTAGGAGAACCACAAGGTAAGAAATTATTTTGGTGATTGGTAAGCTGCCTATCAAAACCCGAGCCGTGAATTTATTTCACCCTTTTGTGTGTCTGTGCACAGACACACATCCTCACCGAATTCGCAGATGGATCGACATCACTTAGAGAATAGCAACTGTTTTGTCCCTTTTTTGTTGGACTTGTAGCCTTTGGTCCGCACAAGCCCCGTAAATCTTTTAATTGGCAGACTTCTCTGCTCTGAGTTTTCTTACATCCCACAAGGTAGCTGCATTTGTAACTGTCACTCCTGTCACGTCCCACATGGCTACTTGCCTTGGGACACTCCTTGGAGTGGCTTAGTTCTCAGGTCCCGTGGCCTCAGGAATCCTGCTCACGGCTCACACCCCGCATAGCCCCCGCCTCCTTGTCAGGACCCACAGCAGAGGCCCTGATGACCTTTGATTTGGATGGAGTGCTAATGGTTTTGTAGGACCTGATGCATACACGACGTCTTCGGGAAAATAGTCCCACTGGTTTTCAGCCTTTAAAAACACTTTTGTTACTTTTTCCTCCAACTTTGTTTTGAAAAAATTGGATATGCGGCCCGTATTCATTCTTCCCTGGTTGTGTAGTAGTGTCCTTCTTAGCGTGTGGAGAGGGAGCAGGGCATCCTGAGCGAAGGTCGGGTGTGTGTTGCGGTCACTGTGGCCTCTTCCGTCTCTTGATGTAGATTAAGTGTCCAGCCTTTCGCTTTTCTTTCAGGACATTGATATTTTCGAAGAGACCAGGCCAGTCGTTTTGCAGAATGGTCCTAAATTTGGCATTATCTGATTGTCTCCTTACATCTGCTTTTTTATTTCATGTCTGTAAACTTATAAACACTTGTTTTTGAGACCCTGCCCACAAAGAGATTTGTTGAAAGTGTTGAACTGCTTTTCTGTTTTTGAAATCTTTTAGGCAGAGGAATATTTTCATTGGAATAAATTACCTTGTGGAATTATTTCCAAAAATAGAATTCCACTCCACACAATCAGCATTAAACCATCCACTATGTGGTTTGGAGAAAGAACCAGAAAAACAAATGTAATTGTGAGGTAAGAAAGCAACCTCTCTTTTGAGAGAAACCTTACTTTTGAGGTAACTTATCTGGTTTATTTTAGTTTTTTTGTTTGTTTCTTTTTTTTAAAGGTTTTATTTATGGGGACGCCTGGGTGGCTCAGTCCGTTAAGCGTCTGCCTTTGGCTTGGGTCATGATCTCAGGGTCCTGGGATCAAGTCCCTCATCGGGCTCCCTGCTTCTCCCTCTGCCTGCTGCTCCCCCTGCTTGTGCTCGCGCAGTATGTCAAATAAATAAAATCTTTTTTAAAAAAACATTTTACTTATTTGAGAGAGGGAAGGGGAGGGGCAGAGGGAGAGAAAGCAGCAGACTTTCTGCTGAGCAGGAAGCCCGATTTGGGCGGATCCCAGGACCCAGAGATCATGACCTGAGCTGAAGGCAGATGCTTAACCGACTGAGCCCCCCAGGTGCCCTGATTTGTTTTAGATTAAGTGCAGTCTAGCCTAACCCAAAGAGGAGGATATACTATAATTGTGGAGAATAACTTCCGAAATTTAAATGCTATTTAAAGAGGTGCTACTTCCAAACGTGCCTGATGGCCAGTACCATGAGCCAGGATTTCCTGAAGCCTACTCCAGTCGGGTGGCTGGAGAGTGGAGGTGTCTTGCTTGTCGGGAGTAGAGTGGGGAACTGACGTCGTGGGGGATAGAAGCCCTCGGTGGAGTAGAGGAGTACCATAATCGTCATGTTTCAGCAGTACTTCCCTTAATATTGGGTATTCAGAATGCCTACGAGTATTTGTATTTCTGGAGAGTTCCCTCTTGTCCCAGGGAGAAACCCGTGACTGTAGGGTGGTTTTATATTGGAATGGATTAAGTGGGAAGGCATGAAATTTAGAGCTTAGCTTAGTTTGGATAAGTGACCTTTTAATTTTGTGTTTTCATTTCCCTTTAGGACTGGAGAGAGTTCATACAGAGCTTGTTTTTCTTTTCATTCTTCCTACAGTGAGGTAAGAGGAGCCCATGTACTCAGGACTCTGCTGCCAGCTGCTTTGGCGGCCTTCATGGTGACAGCATTAGTCCCCCCGACTACCTGAGGCATCTCTTTCCCTACTGCTTAAGATTTGTTGTGGCTTTTCCTAAAGAAATGTAGGGGAAATGTCAGCAGATGAGCTGTGTTTACTGAGTACAGAGGAAATTGGTTATTATCACCTGTTTTCAGCCTAAACATTGAATACGGATGATTAAGGTTTTCTTCCCGTCTCGCTTCCTGCATGCATTTTAACTTCCCCACTTCGGTTGTTCTGTTCACCTGTCCTAAGAGGTCTTATGTAAAGGAGTATCACGGATAAAATCTCATGGGCAGCCTCAAGGTGCTGTCCAGGTTTTTGTCCTCTTCCAAGATTGGATTGTGCTGAAAAACTGAAAAAAAGTCCTGAATATTCAGCAGTGGGGAAGAACAAAGGTGATTGAGATAAAGACCTTATTCTTAGGAGTTTAAGGTTTATTAAATGGTTTTATTAGGATCCTTTTTATTTTTATTTTTTGTTTTTTTAATTAGCCAGCATATAGGAGGACATCATTAGTTTCGGATGTAGAGTTCAGTACTTCAACAGTTGCATTGTTAGGATCCTTTTTATATAGAGAATTGGCCTATTCACTAGCGTGGGCACTTGAATATGTGTAATTTATTTGCAAACTTCTCGTGCATTTCAAAAGTAAATGCTAGCATCTTGTAAGTGCTGAGTTTTAGTAATTTCATGTACGTATCAGGAGAAAAAGGTATATAAAATCAGACTTTGTATGACACTTGAAGTCACATATAATTTTAGTTTGACCATTTCAGCACTTAAAGATTGATTTCCCTGATAACTATTATTTTTGTATTTGGGATACATGGATACAGCACTGCCGCAGTGAGCCGTGGACGTGTTAATGATTTGAACAGGTGGATTCTTCCAGAGCTCCAGGTAGTGGCATTCTTATCAAGTCAGCCATAGTATTGTAAATGATTCTTTATCATATTATCAAAATATTACAATGACATCTCTATTAAATAACTTACCTTAACTTTCAGGTACAAATAGGTTATCCAAGAGCAGCCTGGAAGGAATTCATTGTGATGGTATTATTTAGTTAATGTGTTTTCCTCATTTTATCCTGAAATCTCAGATTGTTGTCAGAGCCTCCTTCTGGGGATTTGTCTTTGGTTTGGCGTCTGGCTCAGCAGCAGGGTCCCTGCCTGTTGATCCCATAGTGGCTGGGTGTCCTGTCTCAGCCACGGGGAGGGCATCTAATCAGGGAAGAGGGTAGGCCTTATTTTTTCACTTAGGACAACTTCTGGCCCATTTCCCTCCTTCAGTGCAGTTAGCAGCTGAGTTGGGGAGCATAAGCCCTCCTGCGATTTTATGCACTTACCCCCCAGGAAGGAGCCGTTTCCCTGGTACTTGAGCGGAGAGATGAAGCCGATGACCCCCCGGCCTGCCGTCAGCCCGCCACACTCCCCCTGGATTAGCGCTCGTGATCACGCACACCGTGGGTCGCTGTGCGCGCCACGTGGTCATCTTCTCTCAGGGTGGCGAGAAGCAGACAGGCTTTTCTGAGACGTGCTCTAATTAATAGGCCTATCCCAAGTATAGATCATGTTAAAATATATTTAAAAACGTATAGTGGATTTTAAAGAATTATTTATTTTAGAGCACGCATGTGAGTGGGAGGAGGGGCAGAGGGAGAAAGAGACTCTGGAGCAGACTCCCTGCAGAGCCGCACAAGGGGCTCCATCTCACGACCCTGAGATCGTGACCTGAGCTGAAACCAAGAGTCGGCTGCTTACCCGTCCGAGCCACCCAGGCGCCCCCATAAATTGTAGATTTAAGTATCATTTCCTGTCAGATTTTTTCAAATACAGCTGATCCTCCTTATCTGTGGATTCCTTATTTACAAGTTTGCTTGCTCACTAAAATTTGTTGTGACCCCCAAATTCATAGTGGCAGCACTGCGGGGTTGTTTGCAGACACGCCCAGCAGTCACCGGCCACGCAGATGCCCAGTTTAGGCCGCACAAGGCCGTGCTGTGCCTTCTCCGCCGAGCTCGTGGGGTAAACAGGGCTCCTTCTGCAGTCAGTCCCGTGCTGCGTTGTACACAGTTCTGTGCTGCTGGTTGGGGATTTCACTGTCTGAAACGGCCCCAAGTGCAGTGCTGAGGTGCTGTGTATGTTCCTAAGCACACAGGCTGGCAGGTGCCTTCTGGAGAAAAGCCGTGTGTTTGATAAGCTTTGTTCAGGGACGAGTTATGGTGCTGTTGACTGTGAGTTCATAGTAATGAATCAACAGTACATACTGAATATAGGTGTCTTTTTTTTTTTTTTTTAAGATTTTATTTATCAGAGAGAGACAGTTTGCGAGCACAAGTGGGGGGAGGGGCAGAGGAAGAAACAGGCTCCGCAATGAGCAAAGAGCCGGATGTGGGACTCTGGGATCATGACCTGAGCCGAAGGCAGACACTGAACCAACTGACTGAGGCACCCAGGTGCCCCTGAATTGGTATCTTTGAACACACACACACATAAAACAAGGTGATGCATTGATAGGTTGACAAAAACGCAGTGACCAGAGGTTCAGAGGAACCTTCTTTTCCCCTTACGAGTAGTGGTTCAGTGTTTGCTCATTCACCATTCCCGGTGACCTCAAGGAACATAACCCCTGCGGATAATGAGAATAGACAGTGTTCGTGAATTGTTTTAAGGCAGACATCTGATGTAAGGACATCAGCTTGTACAAGGGACAGAGGGTGCCTGTCTAGTAGGTGTCTCTTGTCTCCTGTGGCCACTTCATTTCTAAGTAGAAGGAGCCTCAGATTTCTACCAGCCTCAACTTTGAATTAATTACGCAAATCATGTAGCTTGTGGGCAGGTAAATAATAGTTTGTTTGCATGCCTGCTCTGAAAATACAAAAGAATTTGTTTATGAAAAATACCTGAAGAATGAATGGGTCCTCTTGTTTTTTCTCCTGTTTTAAGTAAGGTAGCCACTTTAATATGAAGTTATTGATAATTCGTTGGTTCCTACCTCTTGATTTGGTAGAGTTGAGTTCTAATAATCTCAGAACTCAGTTTCCCCATTTGCAGAAGGGAATAAAAACCTTTGTGTTGTCATTATCTTTGTGATGGATAATTCCATTGAATGTTAAACATATGCCAGGTGCCGAACACTTCACATGCATTATCTCATTTATACTTTTAGATGAAGAATCTAATAACTTAGAGACTTCAGGTAACTTGACCAAGGTTACATGCTCACCAAGATATATTAAGCGACAAAGCTGAAACTTGTCTGCGTTGTAGAGATGTTTTGAGGAGTAGTGACAGAGCTCTTGTTTAGCATTCTGAACTTTGCAGAAAATCAAGGTATTCATGAAATTTTTGCATTGTCCTCTAGATGAGAATAAATTTAGAACAAATCAAGCATCCTGGAAGATGCAATTTCCTTATTTTATTTGCTGGAGAAAAGATGCAATTCTAAAACCTTGTTTTCTTGTGTGTATTAAATATTCACCTTAATTCTCATTTACTTGAAGGGAATTAGTTAATTATGGGTGACTTTCTTAGACAAGGAAACTAATGTCATTTAAAGAAATACAGGGGTGCGTGGGTGGCTCGGTTGTTTTAGCGTCTGCCTTTGGCTCAGGTCATGATCCCAGGGCTTGGGATCAAGCCCAGCAGGTGGCTCCTTGCTCAGCAGGGGGCCTGTTTCTCCCTCTCCCTGTGCCCCTCCCCCCTGCTTGTGCTGTCTTGCTGTCAATAAATAAAATCTTTAAAAAAAATAGAATCTTTGATGGGGCGCTTGGGTGGCTCAGTAGTTAAGCGTCTGCCTTCGGCTCAGGCCGTGATCCCGGCGTTCTGAGATGGAGCCCCACATCAGGCTCCTCCGCTGGGAGCCTGCTTCTTCCTCTCCCACTCCCCCTGCTTGTGTTCCCTCTCTCGCTGGCTGTCTCTGTCAAATAAATAAATAAAATCTTTAAAAAAAAAATAGAATCTTTGAATTCCATTACTAATTCCTAGTCCTTACTGTGGAACAGAATCACCCAAAGAACATTTAAATATCCTGATCCCAGTACCCACTGTAGCTCAGTATCAAAAGTCTTTTTGGGGGTGGGCCTGAGTGTTGGATAGTTTTTTCCCACGAGGGCCCCAGGCGATCCCCATGTGCAGCTAGTATTGAGAACCACACCATAAGAAATTCCTGCTGCTCTTTCTCCCGCCCTCCCTTTTGTTGCCTAACACCCAGATTTTTCGGTATAGAGATAATCGACCCGTTTTATTTTCCTTCCTCTAGATTAAAGATTTCTTGAGCTACATCTCTCCTGTGAACGTGTATCCAAATGTCATTCCAATAGGCACAACTATGGATAAGGTTGTAGAAATGTGAGTAGTTGCTCCTCGTGGAACTTCTGTTGAACAGGCTGGATGCTGAGACTAGTTTTGGGCCTAAAAACGGGGGCAAGGATGTAAATAAGATGGGCATGGCTGTAAATATGTGTCTGCTTGGGAGCCCGATGGCTTTCTTCAAGTGGGTATTTTATCTATAATCCTAAAGGCTTCTGGGAATCTGGCACAAGGAAGCAGTGGGCAGTGAGGCCCTCAAGAAAGGGCAGGCCATCCTCAAATCTGGTTTCCATGCCATTTTGTATTTTATCATCACCGTGCCTTAGCTTTCAGTCTCTAGAATAAGGAGATCAAATTTGTGAGATTCTTATGAGAAAGAAGTAGGGCAAGAGTAAGCAGCCAGCTCTGTGGTATTCCCTGAACGCCAGGTGTCACCGTATCACTCACTGGTCTTGTAGGACAGGGCCCTGCTTGTCTGCAGTGCAGGAGCAAATGCAGGGTTCGGCCTTCCCTCAGTCCTACGATTAGATAGCTGTGTAGCAGCGTGTATTTAAGTGCTTATGTTCACCACTTTGTTACAGTGAAGCGGTTTTTAAATTATTAAACCTGGCTTTTCAGTCTTGAAAAGTAGTTATATGATTTTCCCCATGGCCAAATTTTTATCATCTCTGTAAGTGATGCTTACGTTCTAGCAGCTTTCCCCACAGGAAAAAATAAAATATTCATATTCGTTTCAGCTTAAAGCCTTTATGCCGATCTTCCCAAAGTACTGAGCCAAAGTATAAACCACTTGGAAAATTGAAGAGAGCCAGAAAAACTCATCTACGCTCAGGTAAGAAAATGACCCGGGGTTCAGAGGTGCGGGTTCCCATGCAAGCCTTTTTTCCAGGCTACTCCGGTCTGGTAAAAGCTGCAGTGGGCAGAGGCGGGCCTGGGACCCACTGTCACTCAGACTTGTCACCATGCTCTCAGCAAGTGCTTTGCCTTCCTTTCTCAGCCTGTGAAATTAGGAGTCCTGTCTCCTTCACGGGCTTAAAACAAGTGACCTGGAGAACTGTGCCTGTACTGAACGATGTTCTCAGCTTTCTGGAAGTAGGCCGTGTGGTTTGTGTAGGCCACAGGGAGAGGCTGTGCTGTTAATCTTGGACATTTCCTTCAAGATACTAGTAAATGCTGATGATGGGAACTTTTCTTGTCATCATTTCCAACCAGATTGATCAGTAGTGCTTACACTCATGGATTTTCTCTGTACTTTCCTGCTTCTTCTCATTGCTACTTTAGTTTTCCGGCGAAGACCAGAGGTAACCTCTGAGGAGGAAATCAGAGCTGCAGTTTCCAAACAAAGCCCTGCTCCTTTATAGCAGCCAGACTTCGTAGTTAGGGTTCTCAGGTTTCATTGCTTTGGTGGGGAGTCTGTTACTGTGCCGTGTAGCTCATACATGACCCAAAGAGTTGATAATAATGGTAGTGTTTATTGAAGCTCTGCTGTATACGGCAGGTGTTGTGCTAGGTCTTCTACATACATTACAGCTAAACCCCAAACCTCGAAGGGCTATCATCCCAATTGTACTAATGAGGAAAATGAAGTTTAGAGGGTGAAGTAAATCCCCCAAGGTCCAGCCAGAAGTAAGTGATGGGGCTGGAATTCTAATCCAGACCTGTCTTTCCCATCTCCATTTCTGCATTTCCTCTCATTTCGAATCAAATTGAAAACCTTAAGATGCAAATTCCAGGACTGATTCTAGAAAAACAGTTGTATTTTCAGATGTACAGCTATCATGTACGACATCTTCTAATCCTTCGTATATACAAACTTAATTGTAGGGTTTTTTAAGAAAGCTTTACCAAGGTATAATTGATAACAATAAATTGCACATTTAGTGTCCAATTTGATAGACTTACGTATGCATATACTTGAGAAGCCTTCACCATAATTAAGATAATGAAAATATCCATTACCCCCAAGTCTCCTTGTGCCACTTTGTAATTCCTCCCAGCTGTCCCTCTTGCCCCCTGCTGTCTTCCTCCGTGCCATGGCAACCACTGATCTTTCTATCAGATTAGGTAGCATTTTCTAAAATAATCATATACAAGTATATGTCTGGCTTATTTCACTCAGCATATTTATTTTGAAATTTATCAATACTGTTGCATGTATCAATAGTTTGTTCTTTTTTTATTGATGAATAGTATTCCACTCCATGGATATACATCCATTCCTGTTGTTATACATTTGGGTTGTCTCCAGTTTTTGGTTATTACAAATAAAGCTGTAAAGATTCATGTGCAAATCTTTGAATGTATGCTTTCATACTAGGAGTGGTCAGAGGGTAGCTGTGTCTTTAAGAAACTGCCAAATTGTTTTCCAGAGTGGTTGGACCATTTTGCATTCTTGCCAGTTCTCTTGCTCTACTTATTGCCAGTATTTTTAGATATCCTAATGTGTGTGCAGTGGTATCTCATGGTTTTAATTTGTATTTTTCTAAAGCCTAGTGAGGCTGAGCATCTTTTAATGTTCTTATTGGCATCCATGTATTATCATTGGTGAGGTGTCTGTCAAATCTTTACCCATTTTTAAAATTATTTTGTTGCTTTTTTATTACTGAATTTTCAGAGTTTCTGGATATAAATTATTATTACATGCTTTGCAAAACCTTCCAGTTTGTCACTCATCTTTGCAGTCTCTTAGAGTCTTTTGAAGAACAGAAATATTAAATTTTGATGTTCAATTTACTAATATTTATTTATTTATTGGTAGTATAACTAAGAACTCTTTGCCTGACTCAAGGTCACAAAGATTTTCTCCTCTGTTTCCTGATAGAAATTTTTGTAGTTTTAGGTTTTACATTTAGGTCTGTGATCCATTTTCTAGTTATTTTGTGTGTGTGTGTGGTGTGTGTGTCTCTCTCTCCTGCATATGGACATCCAGGTGCTCTAGAACCATTTGTTGAAAAGAGTTATCTTTTTTCCTACGGAATCGACTTTGCGCTTTTGTTGAAAATCAGTTGACAATATATGTGGGGGTCTCCTTCTGGACTTTTTGTTATGTTCCATCATCTCTGTCTTGACATCAGTACTGCCCTATCTTTATTATTGTACCTTTATAAATTTTGAAGGTAAGTGGTACAAGTTCTTGAACTCTTGCTATTTTTCAAAGTTGTTTTGGCTATTCCAAGTCCTTTGCATTTTCATATGAATTTTAGAATCATCTTGCCATTTGTACAAAATGTCCACTGGAGGGAGTCTGATTGGGATTGTGGTAAATTAGTTGATCAGTCTGGGAAGAATAGATTACATTTAATCTCTTGTTGGTTTATTGGCTGTAACTATTTTAGTGGCTTATAGTATACATCTTTAACCTATCAGAGTGAAAAGATACGTATTATTCTAGTAATGGTATAATACAGTATAAGAAACTGAATGACAGTGTGGCTGCATTTCCCCCCTCACACTCTGTGCAGTTTTTGTCATACATTTTACTTGTGTAAATCCCACAATATTTTTTTGCTTTAAACTGTCAGTTTTTTAAAGCATTATTGCAGTATAATTTATATACCATAAATTTTACCCTTTTTAGGGTGAACACTTCCGTGGCTGTTACTATCAGACGTGCAGCCATTTGCCACTGTAATTTCAGAGCATTTCTGTTGCTCCACACTGTGCCCATTTCGAGTCACTCGCCCCATTAGCACCTCCAGTTGTAGGCAACCACTAAATCTATAGATTTGTCTCTCCTGGACATTTCATGTAAACGGAACTATACAACGTTTGGTCTTTTGTGTCTGGCTTCTTAGCATAATGTTTTCAGAGTTCATCTGTCTTGTATGTATCAGTACTTAGTCCTTTTTATTGCCACATTTTATGTATCCATTCATCAGTTGATGGACATTTGGGTTGTTTCTGCTTTTTAGTTATGAATTATGCTGCTTTGAATATTTGTATACATGTCTGTGTGTGGACATAGGATTTATTTATTGGGGTAAATAACCTAGGAGTAGCATTTCTAGATGATAGTGGGGGTGGGGGTCTTAGTCTGAGCAGCCATAACAAAATATCACAGACTGGGTGGGTTAAATAACAGACATTTCTCGTAACTCAGGAGGCTGGAAGTCCAAGATCATGGTGCTGGCAAAGTAAGTTTCATTCTGAGGCCTCGTCTCTGCTTGTAGGCAGCTATCCTGTCGCTGTGTGCTGACATGCCCTTTCCTGGGGCATGTGCTGGGGGCAGAGGGCTGTAGTCCCCGGGGAGGGGGCTCTCTGATGTCTCTTATAAGGACACTAATCTTATTTGATCAGGGTCCTATCCTTACTGACTTAATTACATCCTTTGAGGCTCCATTTCCAAATACAGCCACACTGGGGGTTGGGGCTTCAACATGTGAATTGGGGGGAGGGCATATTTATTCCAGAACATACATACGGTAAATCTATGTTTTACTATTTTAACAAACTATTAGAGAAACTATTTTCCAACTTGAACACATTTTTATTCCCACTCATTGAAGATCTAGTTTTCTCTACATTGTAGCTCACATTTTGTCTTTTGATTGTAGCCATTCTACTGGGTATAAAGAGGTATCTCATAGTTTTGATTTGCATTTCATTATTTATTTTGAGCTTAATTCATGTGCTTATTGGCCATTTATGTTCTTTGCTAAAATGTATGCTTCGGTCTTTTGCCCATTTTTAAATTGGATGATCGATCTTATTGCATTGTAAGAGTTCTTGATAGAGTCTGGGTATAAGTCCTTTATTAGATATGATTTGCAAATACTTTCTTCCAGTCTACAGCTTGTCTTTTCACTTTCTTGATGGTGTCTTTTGTAGTTTGAAATTTTGAATTTTGATTAAGTCCAGTTTATCTAATTTTTGTTTTACTTCTTGTGCTTTTAGTGTCCTAATCAACTATTGCTTAATCCAAGATCACGAAGATTTACTCCCATGTTTTCTTGATCATTTTACCAGAAGTTTACCCTGTTAGGTTCTATAATTTTGGACTTCTAAGAATATTCATGCACTTTGTTCTGACATGTGGTTAAGTGGTTTGGCTACAGTGTGATCCTTTTGTGTTTTGCTTTTTATCTTTGTTAGGCAGGAACAGGGCAGCATCTGGTCTAGAATTAACTCTCCCCACTACTAAGGCCCCTTTTAGTACCCTTTCAGCCGCCATGTGAACTATAAGGGGTTCCACTCTAGTGGGAACAGGCACTGTTCCTAGCACTGTGTGTATTCTAGGCACTGTTTCTTTCAGTTCTTTGGAGTAAGTTTTCCCTGGCCTCAGGTAGTTACCTCACAAGCATGCACTTGTCTGTTCGCTGAGCACTAGAGGAGGCCCTCTCTCCAGGCCTCTGCTCTGTAGGCTTCTGCCACCTTGGCTTCCTGACTCCCAGTCACACCTTCTCAACAACACGATGTCCATGGGCTCTACCTGGGTGTTCCCTTCCTGCCTGGAAACAGTCACCAAGTTAACTGGGGCAGTCTAAGAGCTCCCTTCATTTGTTTTTCATGTCTCAGGTGTCCTTGTCCTTCCTTGCCTGATGTCTGATTTCTTGAGGGCCCTTTGTTATATTTTGTCTGGTTTTTTAGTTGTTTCAGGTGGGAAGTTAAATGTAGTCCCTGTTACTCTTGGCTGGAAGCAGAAATCTCAAACATCTATCCCTATGACACTTATTTTTGTTGAGTATGTGGTTTTTTGGTTTTTTGATTGGGCCACTAGTTTTTCCGTTTTATTGTTTTTGCTTTTTCTTTTTGATTTTGTTCCTTGTTGATTCCTTAACATTTTTATTCCTTATTAATATAGCAATTTTTGTAGCTTTTATTCGTACAGGTATAGATCTTACGGTCAGTCTAAGAGATGGTTTTAGATATATTTTGTAAGCCATAGGGAGGTTTGCTTTAGTCCATGTCACTGACTTTATAATTCTGTCCTGTGCATATGGCTGTAAGGTCTGTGGTGATTTCTACTAGTGTGTTGGGTGGTTTTTCAGTTTCTTTAGTCTGTTAAATATGTTCTGTTGAAGAAAATCAGTACTAATACCCATGTAATATTGAACAAATCTTAGAGCAACTGATTTTTCTGAGGGGTAAGTTGAGGAGCCATTCTTTTCTTAGCCTTTTTTGAAAAGCATTTCAATAAAGCTGTTTGTGCTCTGATATCTTATATTTAATAATTATTATAAATTGTAGCTAATTGAGAAAGTAGTTACATAGAATTCCACAACTCTAAATTATTTCAAATATTTTAATGTACTTCCTCCTCCCCATTCATTTATATAAATATCCAGAACTCAGAGGACATTAAAGTTTAAAAAACAACACTGTTTAGGCACCATGAAGAAAGTAGTAACCATAGTGCAAGAACAGGGTCCTGAAGTTCTTCCGTTGTGTACGACTTGTGGAGAGGTGGACAGCAGTCCTTAAGCAGGAACCAGGGCAGGGAGGGGGGAAGGAAAGACACTTGAGGGCTTGCAGCAAGGGCTGTTTCCTAATAGCTGTACAAGTGTGGAGGTGCATACAAGCTGAAAAGCAGTTAAACTTTTTGTGGTCAAAAAAACGGCTGCATGCTTTGCATTACGGCTATAATGGTGTATTTCCTCTTTCTTTGTACATTTAACTTCACTTTAGGTCTGTTTCATACCTCTCATTATTGGGTGCAATTGTAGAAATTAAGGTGCTTGATTTGTTGTCCAGTGTGGTTTTACAGACATGATGGTGGAAAGTATCTATGAATTGTAATATTTGTCCTTTTTAACATTGGGTTTAGTTGTTTATCAGCTTGTGTAAATGCCGTTAAGGATTTTAACACTTATTTTCTGTTATATGCCTCTCCGTTTTCATATAGAGAAATTTAAAATTTTTATATTGTCATAAGAGAATTCATAGTATCAGAATCTTGAATTAATGTTTGTTTTGCCAGATTTTTACTGTTGAAACAGACCGTGATAATGTTATAGTCACTAATCTAGAAGAACATGAAACTGTTCAACTTAGAGATGATATGGAAATATTGCCTAAAACATAACTGTGGCAAAAACAAATTTATGATCCATGTTTTGAAATATAAGCCATATCTTGGAGCTGAGAATGATTCCAAATATAGTCGCTAGACATCTTAGTCACCTTAAGTCCTTCAGAAAAGGAGATAAATCATTGCTTAAGGATTAGGCAGAGCCAGGAATCAAACTGACCGGGTTTTGACCCAGAGTCTTGTCACACCACTTCTCTAGGCTGGTCTCATTGGTAAAATGTAAGCAGAATGATCTCTGTGGTCCATTTTTTAAAAGGAGCTTTTAAAAATGTAGTGTTTAGCTACATCCTTTATCACTGGAAAAAATGTTATCTTTTTAAGTCGTAGTTGTAAGGTAACACTAGAACAATTAAGTTGCCATGGACAGTAGTCTCATGAGCATTTAATTTTCTTCTTAGGTGTCATTAGAAGGCAGGAAAATATTTGTTCCCTGCGCCCCCCCCCCCCCAAATTACATGCCTACTCCATTTATGAGAATTTCATTCTCCAAGTAAGGTTTCCTCCTTTTAAGAATTTAAGGGGATTGGCTCATTATATGGCTAATGTAACATGCTTAAAAAAAAAAAAATCAGTACATTAAATTCATTGGTTTTCAGTTCGTGACACTTCAAAGTAAGCCCCCATTTGGCACATTTGTTCCCCTCAGTATCTATCACAGCCTTGTGCACTTGGCTGGCTCAGGCTGCTATGATAAATACCGGAAGACTGGATGACTTAGCAACAGATATTTACTTCTCACAGTTCTGGAGGCTGGGATGTCCAAGGTCAAGGTGCCAGCAGATCTGGTTCTTGAAGAGGACCCATTTCCTGGTTGTAGACAGCCTCCTTCTCAGTGTGTGCTCACCTGGCCTTTCCACACGCTGTCCATGCATAAAGAAGGAAAGTGAGAAATCTGTCTTCCTCTTCTTACAAAGACACTAATCCCATCTTACGGGTCCCACCTCCAAATACCATGACACCTGTGGCTAGGGCTTCAAATTAGGAACCTTTGAGGACACAGACATTTTAGCCCATAACATGCACAAAATATTCACAGAAGAAAAATGGTAGAAAAATGTTTTATTTATTCAGCCAATTCACTGAGTATTATTTGCCGAGCATATACAGTTTGCAAACTGGCTGTTGAACAGTCATCTACAGAACTTAAAGCACAAACCACATTATTGTGTCCCACCTTCAGGGATTCAGTAGGTCTGGAATGAGATATAGAAAGCTGTATTTTTTAAAAAGGGTTTCCAGGGGCTCCTGGCTAGCTCAGTCAGAAGAGCATGCAACTCTTGATCTCGGTCGTGAGTCTGAGCCCCATGTTGGGTATAGATTAAATAAATGAATAAAAAATAAAAAAGCTTTCCAAATGAGGCTAATGAACAGCCAGGTTTGAAAACCACTGGTATAGGCATTGTGGCCTGTTTGGGGAACACAGATCTATATACTCAAGTTTGGCACTAGTTGACAGGCGGTAAACTGTTCAAAATATCCTAAGGGCCCTTTTTCTTCAAAGAAAAGTGAACTGTTATTTGCAGTTCCACCAAATGAAAACATAGCTAAATGCTACAAATTGGTTTTTAAATTAAAAGCACAAATTGGCTCCTTTGCATTGTTTCCCATATATCTCCTGTGTTTTCCTGCAGAGGAGGAAGACGACCTCTTTGATGATCCCGTGCCGTTACCGTTAAGGCACAAGGCTCCATACCAGCTAACTCTTCACCCTGACGTATTTGTAATGACTGCAACATCACAAAGCCAGCCTGAACAACAGAGGCAAAGCACAGGCTACCTCAAAGCAGAGAGTATGCAAACCTTTCCTTGGGCAAACTTTATAGATTGTGAAGAATCTAACAGCGAAAGTGAAGAAGAATTACAAACCCCAGCTTCATCTCAAGAAGACGTGGGTGCTGTGACACACCACCAGCAAAAGGCTGATGGAGAAGTACCACGGTGGGAAGTATTCTTTAAAAGAAATGATGAAATCACAGATGACGGTTTAGAAAACCCCCCTTCTTCCACAGAGGCAGGGGGCTCTCAGTCACCAAAGATTTTTAGTGACTCTGATGGGGAATCAACTCACATCTCTTCCCAGAATTCTTCTCAGTCAACACACATATCTGAACAAGGGAGTCAAGGCTGGGACAGCCAATCGGACACTGTTTTGTTATCATCCCAGGAGAGAAAGAGTGGGGATATTACCTCCTTAAACAAAGGGAGCTACAGACCAAGAATCAAAGAGAATACTCCTGCCTCTCAGATGGAACAAAATGTACTTTGTCCAAAGGATACTTACTCTGACTTGAAACACAGAGATCAAGATGGAAAGATGGTTCCCAGTGTTGGAGAACCAACCACTCTAAGCAGCGGGAAGCACATACCTCAGGAGAAAAGGCTGTTAAATCTTAGCACCAATGCAGATTCCCAGAGCTCCTCAGACTTTGAAATTCCCTCAACACCAGAAGCTGAGCTACCTAAAGAAGAGCATTTACATTATTTATATGAGAAGCTGGCAAGAGGGGAGAATATAGTCATTGAAAAAAGAAAAAGCTCACTCTTAGATACTTAAAAACGAAAAGCCTTGCATTCTAGAGCAACCAGTAAAAACCCTATGCAAAGAGGTAAAGAGTCCCAATCATAACAGACACATCAGAGTGGAGTACTTAAAAATGGTCCTGTAACCTAAACAGGGCAGTAAAAGGGAAGCAGAGAACAAAAAATAGTGGTGAAAAACAGAAAAGATATGGTAACTAAGTCCAGACATCAATAATTAAGTGAAAATGGTCAGAACACACCAATGAAAATATAGTGAAAAAACAACCCTCCAAGACGCAGTCTCTAAGAAACTCACTGCAAATGATGCAGGGAGGGTAAAAGTAAAGGATGGGAAAGGTATCTAAATACTACTTAAAAGAAAGCTGGAGTGACTATATTAATATCACACACATTTCTAATGATAAAAAGTCCAGTTCACTAAGACACAGTGCTAAATGTATATGTACCTAAAAACAGCTTCAGAACATACAAAGCAAAAACCAAGGAGCAAGACAAACTAATGCACAACTCTAGCTGGCGACTCTACCATTCCTCTGTCAGTACTAGAATTAGCATACAGAAGGTGAGCAAGGATATAGAACTGAATAATAGTACCATTGACCAACTGGATCTGATTGACCCAGAACACTCCTCCCAGCAACAGAAGTGCCTATGGCACACTCACAATAGACGACTGTATCCTGCAGGACCATAAAAACACTTCAAGCAATCAGCCCCTTATATATCTCAAAAGATATATCACTTAAGAATGCTGGTGTGAATACGATGACAAATTTAAAAGTAGAAAAATTAGGACCTAGAAGAAAATAATTAGTGTGTTCTGTGAGTCGTTTGATTTCCTTCAAGCCTGTCAGTGGGTTATGTTTTTGCATAGTTATGTGTTTATTAATAAATATTCAACACTTTGGGGTATGCTGGCATTTTAGAGATTAAGGAAGCAAAAGGAGAGATTTCACTTAAAAGGAGTTTAAGTGGAGTCTCTCAAACAATTTGCAGATCAATTAAACTAAATGATACACATTATCACCGTGCTGCACTGATCCTTTGTTTCTAGCTCAGCAGCTACTCCCAGCTTTTGATGAAATACATTCCACAGACACTCAGCATGACTGGGGTAAAAATACATGCATCCCATTTTACCCCTCTCTCCTAGGAGTACTATTACCTAAATGCAAAGTGAGCATAAAATTACTGAAGAGACCAGTAGAGATTGCAGATCACTGGTTGAATATCAAGTCATAACTACAACAGTCCTGATATACAAGAACCCAGAGACTTCATTTTTTTATTTATAGCTCTAAAAATTAGTTACACTTCATTATTACAAATCATATAATCAAATGTAACTATATATTTACTGACACCAAAGACGTCGTCATCTTAACAGTCTAGCTTATAACCCAAGGTGGGAATTGGAAACATTCTTCTGAATTTTTTAGCACTTTATAATCACATTGCCAATTTAATATCACATACTTCCATATTCTCATTGTTTTATAGGTGAACCTGGTATAATAAATGCCAGCTGAGTGAATTTAAGGGCTAGGAGCACTAGAACAAACTTTAAAAAACAAACTTGTATCACCAAACATTTTAAAGTACAGGCTTACAGTACAGAATAATTGTAGCAAATACTTACATATGGTGCTTACTCTGTGATGATGCTTCATTCTTTTACACACTGGACATCAACTCCTTTATTCCTCACCATCACCCTTTGAGGTAAATTTATTTTCCCCATTCACAAATGAGGAGGCTAAGGCACAGAGAGGTAGTTCACATAGCTGGGAAGGGGTGAAGCGGGGACTGAAAACACAGGCAATTCAAGCTCAGAGTCCATGCTCTTAGCCACTAGCAGTAATGCCTCTCAAAAAGAGTACAGGACTGGGCAGGATTAATCATAGTGTCTACTTGATTTTTACTTTAAGAACTGTAAAGTAGAAAAGAAAAAGTGAAAAAAAGTTTCAAAATGCCAAGATAATCATAGAAACAGCCCCGTGGCTAGCTACATTTGCCTTAGAGAGGAATCCAAGAGTTACAGGTTTGTTTAAACTAACAGTACAAAATCGAGGACGTTACAGTCAAATAGTTTACTGGCCCCGAGCTGGGTGATCTTGGGTTAATGTTACCTAACCAGTCTAGACCCCCTTTCCTGTGCTATGGTATAGAGTTGAGAGTGCCAGCCTCAGCTCTATGAGGAGCACAGAGAAAGGGCCTAATAACTTGCTCAAAGAATAGGAGCTTTACATCTAAAATAACTTTACAGTTCCAGGCAGTTTTTATTAAGCACAATGTGTCTAAGTAACCTGGTGACTAATAATGCTCAAGGCATTTTACAAGTACCCATCCATATCCATTTTATGCTATGTAAAATCCTACTTTAATATTCAAATGGATCAACCATGACAATGATACACTTCTTTAAAGGAATGGTATAAAAACCTTTGGTTAATCTCAAAAGCAAGTAGTCTGGAATACATCAGTGTTTTTTTGACCCTTTTGTAGCCTTACTGGACATGACAGTAAAATATTCAGAAACAAAGCTAAGCCACGATAAATAGAAAACCAAATGCCAAACTAAATTTATTTTGCTAAAGAAAAATGAACTTTAAGAAAAATAAGTGCAGTCTAGATTTTGCACAGAGGGGGAAAAGACCCTGAGATTACCAACCATGTATCACGATCCTCATGTAGGTACTGAAAACAATATTAATACAACTCGCATAGTGGACGTACAGTTTAAACTCGATCTAAATATTACCCTTGAATATTGGTTATATTTATACGGAACAAATTCTGACAACTTGGGAAACTAAAGAAGCTAAGTGTTGAATTAAAATAGTTAAAGGCTTTTAAAAGCTTCATGTAGGGAGTTTCTATTTTACTGATTAAGTTCAGCTTTTAATAAAATAAGGGTAACAAAGGTCATTAAAATCTCAAAGACCCATCAAATTTCTAGTAATAAGGACAAAATGAAACAAGTTGACTGAAAATAGCCATTTTCCCTCTGCCCTCCTGTTTTACATTTTTTTTTTTACCACAAGAAATAGATAAGAATAACTGGACAGTAAAACACTGACTTTTTAAGAATATTAAAATTATATCTTCAAACCTGTAAGAATTATAATTCAAAGTCAGCTTGGCCATTGGAGCACCTGTAAAACTCTGATGCTTTCTCACCACTGACACCATGTGACTATTTTCTCATAAAGAAAACATAAGAAATGGCACCAAAAAATGTATTTTTCCTTGACACCTTCTGCAGATTTTGGTTAATACATTGAAACTCCAAACATGTAAAGAATTTACCCTATATTATGAAAGAGCAAAGTCATGTGGTAGCAACATAATGCATAATAAAGTGTAGCTTCTCCCAAAAAAGAGGTTAAGGATTAAGAAGATACTTGAATCTGCTGCATTCTTAAAGTCAGTTCAATTTTACCCAAACTTATTTTAGGTCATTAAAGCAACGGGGCAATGAACTTAGGTACAATTTAATTAGGAATACTGAAAGCCAGATTTACTCACTGCATTTACCTTCACGTTGGACACCATGATTACAAATGCCACAATGACAGAGATGAAAACACATTTTTTTCCCGATTGAGGTTTTACTATGCAGGAAAACAAAACAAAAACCAAAACCAAACAAGGAATATATTCCATCTCAGTCTTCATCGTTCAAGTAAAAAAAGTTCTCATTATTCAGGTACACACTTTGGCCAAGCCAAGTTTAGCTTTATCATATTTTAAAAATTCATGTATAAAAAATATTTATCAATTCAAAATATAGATTATTTTAAGAGCCTGCAGGAAATATAAAAATAATTAAATTTGGTGGAAATGTTAAAACTGCCTGAAATTCAGAAGATATAATATTAATGTGTTGTATGAAACACTATTGTTAGGTGCAACTGCACTCAGGGGTAGCTTGTTTTACTCTTAGACCAGAGGTACTCAACTTGGATCTCTTAATTCATGTTACTAAGGGGGGCCCTTCAAGTGCTCCCTTTCCTCTGCCTGGCACTCCAAAAAATCCTCCTATGGTCCCACAGCCCCATTCTTTCAAAGCACCATAATGGCCAGCCATTCTAGAATTTTAGAGCTTTTGGGAAATTATTCTTTTAAGGGAATAAAAGTTTTTAAGAATTACTGATTTAGACATACATGCCTCCTAACAGTCTAGATTGCTTCAAAATATGAAATCAAGCTGTAATTAAATTTTTTTATATTTAATTTTAAACCTTAAATTTCTGTATCAGTAAGACCCAATATTTTACTTAAAGTAGGAAAATAGTATAATTCAGTATCATCTGTTTGTCTCAAATACAAGTACAGTAACAATGGGAATGACAACATAACAGAAATAGCACTTGTATATACTTGCCCAAACTGAATTAACTTTCTCTGAATTCAAGGTGTATGCAACTTGAATATTTGATCTTAGTGACTGTTACGCTATCAGTTCAATGCTTAAAAACTGAAGGAGGCATTTCTTTTTTCACAGACTTTTTATGTATGTATATGCTCATCTGTAAATAGTTTTCATGTTTGGTATCTATTTACTAAATATGTGTATTTCAAATTAGTCTATGTGACCCTGTGTTCTTCTCTTCAGAAGCATCAGTAATACATTTGGCCAATAGTTTGAAACATGAACTGTAAATTAACATAGCATATAATCTTGATGATATGAGAAGAGTACCAAATACTTTTTTGAAATGTTAACATTAGAAAAAAACAAAACTACAATCATCAGCTCTATTTCCTGAAAATTCAGTTGAGGTAACCTCTGCAAGTCACAGCTCCACACTTGCACACAGTTCTGACCCTCTTTTTGGCTGGGCTGTGGTCAACAGAATCTGAAGATATATCTCCAGAACCTGATTACATAGAAAAAGAAATACAGAAGTAAGAGTTAAGACAATTCAGGAGGAAGTTCAAATTTTAAATGTGAATATTCAGAGACAAATCATTATGAATTATCTTGAAAGGATGGTGTGGGCTAGTAAGAGAGAAAAGCATATGCTATTAGCCCATACTTAAAAGAATAGCTTTTGGAAATGATGGAACTTTCTCGGAAAATCTGATACACAATCATTCAGTTTCATACATTACTTAAGGGCCATAAAGCAAGGCCAAATAGTAACAACCTATAATTAATACTTAGAAAAAACAAAGGAAAGAAAAAGCATTGTCACAATAAAGCAAATAAAAGTACCCTTTAAAAAAAAAAAAAAAGCCAAATCCAAGTAGGAATGGAATAGGTTCACTTGTGATTTAAGTCGTATTTTCAATCTTTTGAATATACACCTCTTAGTAAATATTCAGAAATGTACGCCTTACAATTTTAAAATACAAGTAATATTGAGAAAAGATGTATAATAAGCTTTCAGAATGGAAATCATGAAAAAAAAGCAGGTGTGGCAACGTGATACAGAGAAAAGAGCATTACTCAGCTCAAGGTCAGGCGGACCTGGATTCTAGTTTTACCTCTGTCAGATTAGCTTTGTGACCATGAGTAAAATGACAAACTCTTATAGCCTCATTTTTTTTCTTCTTTAATATCTGCTTGGTTCAGATCTTTTGACTCAGGTCTTTTCCTACTCTGATTATATTCTTCATACTGAAACAACTGAACACCAATTGAACTGTACTTGAAAACCATACCTTTCATTTGATAATCAAAAGTGAGCTCTTCTCCAGCATTTATGGTTCTCGTGGAAAATAATGCTATTCGGGGAAGACGGGTGTCAAGGTTGTCAATGAAAACATTGAACACCTGAAGATTTGGGTCACACTGAAAAGGAACATATGAACCCATTTAGGTAAAAATGACATGAACAGGCTCTTCTACATGCCATATGAAATATTAAATTTCTCAGACTATTATTTTTTAAGTTCTATTAGAAATTACATTGTATATTGTTTAGTGGTCTTTGAGGCATGCAAATTAAAAAGTACTGTTTTCACTTAGAGAAAATCTCAGACATAAAACAACACTAGTGAAAATAATAAATCCACATATATTCACCCAGCAGCTTTAACAATTATTAACATTTTTACCAATCCTGTTTCATCTAGTCTCAACCTTTTAACTTTTCTGAGGACTTGTCATGTAAACCCTAGGTAACATGAATTTCACCTGTATGTAGTTCATTTCAGTAAGGCATAAAGAAACAGAATAACTATTTAAAAAATCAAGTCAGCAGTATACAACTCAAATTTCATACTGCATGGAGTTTCATTGCTTTAACCTCTGTTTGGAATTGTTTAATATTTTGAGAATTCTACATTAAATTCTGGACAATGCAAGAAGAAACATCTAGCGAATCATCCTAAGAAATCAAAATAAGTGTTTAATTGTCCTTAGAATACAACTTTTTTTTTTTAAAGATTTTATTTATTTATTTGACAGAGACAGCCAGCGAGAGAGGGAACACAAGCAGGGGGAGTGGGAGAAGAAGAAGCAGGCTCCTAGCGGAGAAGCCTGATGTGGGGCTCGATCCCAGAACGCTGGGATCACGCCCTGAGCTGAAGGCAGATGCTTAACTACTGCGCCACCCAGGCGCCCCAGAACACATCTGTTTTGAGAGTATCTCCAATTTATCAAGAAAAAAAATTAAAGCAAAAGTTTAAGTCAATCAAAAAACTACCAGTAAGGACGGTCTCTGACATTTCACTACTAAACATAAACTAGTTTCTTGGTCTAAAACCCATCAAAAGTTTAGCATGGCCTACTTCCTTATATGGGCAGCTATATAACTTACCCTTATCTGCTGGCACTTAGTAGGTACCCAGTAATTATTCATCTTCCTTATTTTTAGAAATAGTTTATAGAGTATAAAATTCTACAGTTAAGTTTCCAGCTGTATTCTAAGTTCAAACATGAATTAAAAATACTAACATGTAACTTAGAAAAATAGCCCTAAATACTTAAATAACTCTACAAATTCTTAAATTTTATAAATACGTTAACATGTTACATATTAACTTGTACAGTTGCATGTGATTCCTAACCTTTCCACCTCTTAATTCCTCTGCTTACTAACTTCCTCCTCTACATGAAGACAAAACCTAACGTACAGAGTTTTGGAAGGATTAAATGAAGTAACACACAGAAAAACTCTTGCAAAATGCATGGTATTTGGTAGGCACCTCATTGAATTTTCCTAATACAGCAATAAAACCATAACCTAACTGAAGAGGTCTTTGTATTAAAATACTTTGGAAATATTAAAAGGGTAAGTAATTTAAAGATAATTATTCCTCAACTATGGAAAAATCATTAAAAACAATGCTAAGTTGATTAGTCCTGACTATTCTTTAAGTATCACTTACACTGTGATTCACAAAGTGAGAGACATTTCCATATCGGGCTGCATCCACTGTGAATTCATCAGATTCATAATCCAGATCAAAGAGATATGTGATTCCCTTGTTGTCATATAACTGCCCCCGTCTTTCAGCTTCTTCACTTGTGATTACCTAAAAAGAAAAAACTATAGTATATTATATAGCTATTGTTGAACTGAAGAAACACTCATCCATAAATTATTCACATACTAATGCCTACAAAGGTTTAAAAAGAAATTAAAGTGTCATCAAAACAAATATTCACACAAACTACTCTAGAAGAGTGGGAAAGGGCAGAAATGACTGCAAAAGAATCAAGGCTGTTTAAGACAGGAATTAGGACAACCCACAATTAACAAATTGAGACTGTACTACTTTCCTTCCAATTTATTCAGATGTTCAAGAAGCTACCCAATTATAGCTTTCTATAGGACATAACAGAATGTAAAGAACTAAATTTACAAGTAAAGATACTCGTTTGCAACAATGTGGATGGAACTAGAGGGTATTATGCTAAGCAAAAGAAGTCAATCAGAGAAAATTATCATATGATCTCACTGATACGTGGAATTTAAGAAACAAAACAGAGGGTCATAGGAGACAAACCATAAGAGACTCTTAATCACGGGAAACAAACTGAGGGTTGCTGGAAGGGAGGGGGGTAGAGGGAAGGAGTAACTGGGTGATGGACATTAAGGAGGGCATGTGATGTAATGAGCACCGGGTATTATATAAGACTGATGCATCACAGACCTGCACCTCTGAAACCAACAATACATTATATGTTAATTTTAAAAAAAAAGTAAAGATACTCTAAAAGCTTAGTTTTCCTCTAACCGGTGCAGTTACAAATGGAAATTTGTTACAAATACAGCAAAGAAAGCATGCTAAATCTGCAGTCAACTGTATGGAAAGTTCAGTTCCGTAGAGTAGGCTGTTTTCATGAAATTCTGTAGCTCAAAACTATTGTCTACAGTTCTAAGAACACAGCTTTACCAAGATGCTCAGCTTAGGAAACCAAAAATGTCTAAAGTGATTCATGGTGTCAATCACATTTAACTACTTCATTCAGTAAGCCAAAACAGAGAAGAATTTGATTATACAAGATCTGGTATCCCGGAGAGTGATTTACAATAATCTGCCGCGGTCTAAAAATTGAAGGATAGAAATAGGGTTCCAATTTAATCTCACAATTCTAGATGAATACAGATAATTATACATGACCTAATCCCACATAACTTTCAAAACGTCAGATGTGACAACCTGAGATACACAAGTCAAACTTGTATTTTCTAGTCACAGCTTAGTCCTTCACTCAGTTTGAGGAAGTGTAGCACGGGGGTAAAGTGCACTCATCTTGGAGCCCTGGTTTTGAATCCTGGCTCCTCTTCACTACAACGTGACCTCGTGCAAGTTGCTGAACTTCTCTGTGCCTGTTTCCTCATCTATAATAATGGAGATAACACTACTACCTTGAGTTATTGAGAGGATTAAGGAGTTAAAACATAAGGTTTTTGTATATTTACAATTATACATATAAAAATAAATTTGCTCAGTCTTTGGTAATTCAGAGGATAGTCTCTAGCTAAGCTACAAAGAGTTTGGATTTTCTGATGGATGCAATAAATGCTTTTAAGTTTATTTTACAACACTTGCTCAGAAAGCATTTGTCTACAGTATCATGTTGATACAATTTTGAGTTTTGCCAAATACACTTAACCATATTTAGTCAAGTGGATGAATTATATCTAAAAGTTTTCAAGGTCAGCAGGTGTTTAGATCTGATTCTCTTCTTAGGGCTTTTATGTAAAAAATAGTTGCCATATTTTACAAATGCCAGTTTCAATGACTATGAATGGGTGTTTCTGAAAGAGGACTATTTTGATATATATATATTTTTGTTCACATACAAGTTTGTATTTCTAACTATGCCAATGAAGCCTTTTCTCAAACCTGAAATTTTTACATCCTTGCAAATGGTAATATAAAAATGTACCAATATTTGTTACTGATGTAAAAAAAGCATAAGCCTTCCACACTCATTGTTTGTTGTTAAGTTGAACATACCTCTCCAACATATTCCATGACAAAACTCATTCTTTTAATCTTCACAAGGGTTTTTACACCCCAGCCACAGCCATTGCTAGTTCGAAAGATGCAAAGTGAATACTGGGTGCCTTTTTGTACAATCCTATTGGGACAATCGGGTCCACATTGACACCTTGAGTTGCATTCATAAATGGGGGTACCAGGTGGGATTTTAATTTGCTGGTTTTTATTATAAGCCAAAAGAACTCCAGCTTCAGCAGGACAACATTTCTCAAAGAAGCAATCTGTACATGAACAACCAAAGGTAGCTTCATTGACTAAGCTGATTCCAGGAGCTGGTTTGTATTCATTAATATAGTAGAAGTCTGACGGTGGGCCCTCTAAGTCAACAGTATTTTCGACAAAGATCATTCCTTTATGATTCTTTCTTCTGTTGAGTTCATCTTGCCACCTCTGCAGAGCTATCCTTTGTTTAGCCTTCTTTACAATGTATTCAGCAATGGCAGGTTTCAAAGCTTTGTTATTGTCTTTTAGAGATATTGCTTTGCCTTTGTTTACCTGAGATATATAATTATGCTTGTCATTAGAGAACTGTTGAAGTAGTAATGGGCACTTGAGATTTTGCAAAGGTTCCCAAGTATTTGTAGAATCTGGCCATCCTTTCCATTTTACAAGATAATATTCCATATCCTTAAAATATAAAAGAAAATTGAAATCAGATTATGACAGTCCTAATTACTTAAAATAATTTAATAACTTAAAGAATAAGGTAGCCATTATCATCATTCTTAATAAAGTTCAGAATATATTGAATCAGAGGTTTCTAGTGGATGAAATACAAAACTTTATATTACATATATTATGTACAGAATTTAGTTGTAGCATGTTTGAGCTCAGGTAAAAGAATTGCTCATGAAGATAAGAGTACTGAAATTCATGAATATTTTACCAAACAGTAATTGTTAAACAAAGTCGTATTTTGTATTTATCTTGATCATGGAAACAGGGAGTCTCAAAACTAACCATTTATGACCTATGTTAGTGCTTCACTTGGCCAGCACAGATGTAGGCATCCTATAAGGTAGGTAATTTTAATATTTTACACATTGGATATAATGCAAGTTCTATTTCTCAATATCATGGGTACACATCTCTTACAGGTTCTACAGACACAGTGTCCAATACAGTCATTCTTAGCAGCATGTAGCTATCAAGCACCTGAAATGTGACTAGTCCAAGTTGAGATGCGCTTCAAGTGCAATACACATACTGAATTACAAACCCAAACACACAAAAAAGTAAAATATTTCTTAACATTTGAAAAATACTGATTACATACTGAAATATTTTACTTTTATTGGATTAAATACATTATTTTTTTTAAAGACTGATTTGTTTAAAGTCCTCTCTATGCCCAGTGTGGGGCTCAAACTCACAACCCCAAGATCAAAAGTCACACACTCTACCGATTGAGCCAGCCAGGTGCCCCCAGTTAAATATATTATTGAAAGCAGTCTCACCTGTTTAATTCCACTTGTTTAATGTGATTACTAGAAAATTTAAAATTATACATAGGTAGTTTATTTGTTTCTACTGGACATCACGAGTCCAGAGAATTCTTACCTTATTTAGACTCACCCGTGAATGGATTAGGTAGCAGGCACTCAAGCCACCAAAGACCAAACATTTTGATTTATCCCTCAGACTGCTGTTGTGGCCACGATGGTCCCTAGAATTTTGCCTTCCTTCCCCAGTGACTTAACTAGGTTCTCTTCCCTTAAAATCAGGGAATGCTATGTTAAGTTTCTCTTTAAGAAGGTAGTTAAGTGTGTGTAATAAAAAAAATTCTAAAGCCCCAATTTTTTTCTTTGTCCTCTGGAATAACTCACATATATCCACATTCTAAAATATGAAAGTGATTAAGCTGTATATTCTACAGTTTTTGTTATTTTAAATCATAGATATGGATTAAAAACTTAATTAGGATACATTTGCTTTTCCCTGAAATTTTTAACAGTTTTTATTATAAAGGATACATATAACACTTGTTTTACTATTCATAATTTATTAATGCCAAATAACTGGAAGGTTTAGGAAATGTTGCTGAGGCACAAACTGGGGTAAAGAGCCCTGAGGCAGCTTTGCTGAAGCAAGTCACTCAGCCAGTGAGTAAGTTTATTTTCTTCCCAGTGATTCATCTCAGTGTTTTAGTATATTCTACTTAATAAGCAATACTGCTTGGGAATTAAAAGAACTTTCCTTCTTTATGAAAAGGGTCAAAATATGCTTTACCTGCTTAAAAAATGTGGTTAAATTAAGGTGTGAGGATATGCACAAAAAGTGTACTTTCTTGAAAATACATATTGTAATTTCAGGGGAAAAAAAGAAAGCTTAGACATATTTAAGTGTTAGTCAAACTGGCCCACTAAGTGTAATACAGATTTCTCCCAATTTAGGATTTATGTTAGTAGATCTCTGCTCAACAATAATGTGATCCACGTGGCAGTATCTAACATATCTATTCTACTTCTTAACTAAGCAAGTTGTAAATTTTTCTGACTCTGGAATAAAGTAATGCAACTCTGGCCCTTTTTTTTTCTGCTACAGTTTTTTCTACCATAACCCTGGATTATGCCTAAAATTGTCAGCAAATAATGGAAGAAACAGAAACACTGGCTTCAAATCAGATGATTAAACTAAATTATCATTCCGCAAAACCAGTACCACCATGCCTCTGAAGTCAGCTTCCAAAGTAACATATACCGTTTAGTAATGAGCCAGCTGCATTGTTAGTGACTAAGTTTTGTATGTTAATCCCATCAGTACCTACTTTACAGGTGGTAAAGATGTTTATAAAACGTGAGTGCCTTTGGCAAAATAGTATAAAAATACTAGTAATATTTTATTTCTACTTTGTGGACTTATTTTAGTAAGTGCATTTTACTTTAAATCCAAAAAAGATATTTCCATTTTGAAAAATTGATAATTTTGCACAGAAAAATTAGTTTGGCCTAACAAATTTAATTAATTCAATTCATTAAAAATTCCAAATAAAAGCCAAAAAGTTCATAAGCCTCATATATATCAGTATTTTATTCTGATATGCAATCAACTCTTGATTACCCATAGAAATGGAGTACAGCTGTAAAATGATCCATCAATCACTCCTGTATAATTTAGAATGCATCATAAGAATTTTTTCTTAAACACATTTCCCCCCACTATATTTGGCTTAGGTTCCATTCATTCAAATATTTTAGTATTTAAAATAAGTATGTGAAAGTTCAGCCACTAGAGGTGTGATGAGATGTAAGGCAGTGCTAGTCTTCAGGAGTAAAATCTCACTGGGAAAAGAAGGCAATAATATGCACAGTAAGTAGCAATGCAAGGCGGTACAACTTTATTTTTATTTTTTTTTAAGATTTTATTTATTTATGTGACAGAGACAGCCAGCGAGAGAGGGAACACAGCAGGCGAGTGAGAGAGGAAGAAGCAGGCTCCCAGCGGAGGAGCCCGATGTGGGACTCGATCCCAGAACGCCGGGGTCACGCCCTGAACCGAAGGCAGACGCTTTAACGACTGCACTACCCAGACGCCCCAAGGCGGTACAACTTTAAATGACAAAACAAGACAATAATTACCACTGATATAAAGAAGGAAATCAATATAGCCAGAAAGGAGCACAGAGAAAACAGAACAAACTAAACTGTGAAAGACTGACAGGATTTGTTGGGTAGGGAACAGGGCAGGCAGGATGAAAAACACCAGCAAAAGCTTGCAGCTAAGATTTGTATGAAGTATCCAGGAAACAGTGAAAAGATGGATTTGGCTACCGTTAAAGTTCAGAATATTGAAGCGAGAGGTTAAACTGTAACAGCAAGGCAAGAGCAAATTTTAGCCTTGAACACTCGACAGAGGCATTTGAACTTTTTTGTAGGCCAATGGTTTTTACAATTCTTAGAAGGCATGGTGTTTCTGTGGGAAGCTTCCTTACATACAAATACATTTGATTCCATCTTGTTTATTAGAAACAATTTATCAGTCTTCTAATTCCCAAGCCAATGACTCTTCAGTCCTCATGTTACTTGACTTAAGCTTTGACATCACATTTCTCTCTTCACTATTGTTCCTTGACTGCCTTCTTTGCTGAGACTACTTACTATCACTGCCCACCACTTAATGCAGATACTCAGGGCTCTGTCCTTGGCCCCTTTCCAATAAGTGTTTATCGCTTTTGAGAATCTGAAGAAAGCTATGGACCTTCCCCTAACAAAAGTCACGTACGTACTAGTTTGGATAATGGAGAATATCTGGATTCCAGAGGGTAAGAATTCTTGCTCTAAGTGCTCTCTGGGCAACCTCATCACTCCAGTGGTGTTAATTATATGCTGATAACTTCCAAAACTTTATCGGCGCCCCTATATATCCAATAGCCTACTGGATATCCAACAGGTTCTTATAGCCATCTATTTCCTTAGAACTCACCACTGTCCTTCCTAAATGGATTTTTTTTTCCTGTTCCCCATCAAGGGTAATCTTACCCGTCATCTACCTAGTCACATGAGTCACAAACTAGGAGCTCAATCTAGATTTTTCTTTTCAATCCATCATCAAGTTTCTTCAGATATTTTTTCCTGTCCATCGTTATTACCATAGCTCTAGTTACTTCAGGCCTTCAGTTCTTGCTGGGATTACTGCATTGATCGCCTAACTGGTTTCCCTGCCTCCAGACTGATGACACCCCAATTTAGCTTTACTAAAGTGAAGTTTTCTTATAAAAATAAGAAATCCACAGTACCATTCTGTTACTTTGTTGCTTAAAAATTTTAATAGCTCCCCCACTGCCTAAAGAATGCAGTTCAAACTTCCTATTATAACAAAGATCATTCTTGATTGGGTCCCTGATGCCTGCCTCTCTAACACAGTCTTCCATCCTGGCCCCATTCACACACCACCTTCTAGCCATACTGAACTGCGACTGCTAGTACTTGAACATAGCAGGCGTTTTCACCCCTTTCTCCTTTGTTTACAAAGTTCTAATTACAATGGCCTCTTACATTTCCATAATGAACTTATTTTGGTCTCATTTTTTATGTGTGGAAAACCTACTCATCTTTAGAAGTCAGCTCAAATGTCACCTACCCTGTGAAGTCTTTCCTGCCTCTCCTGCCCAAGAACTGATCACTGCCAATCCCCGTGTTCCCCTGTCTAAACTTAACCAGAGACCAGGAGGAATGAAATCTTACTCTTCACAGCCCCAAAACCAAGCACAATTGCCTACTATATCCTAGGCTTTGACTAAATGTTTCTGAATGCAAAACAAAAAATATGACTACCAACATGTATGCAATATGAAAAAATCACAAGAGTAACTACATGAATCGTTAAAAGAAATACAAGCTGTTAAGTTTGACCTGGATAGTAATTCATGTTTTTTTCAATATTTGTTCTGTCATCTGCTGTCTATAGCCAGTAAGTGGTAGCAAGCACAAAAACTTAAAATATGTATTTTATATATATATATATGTATGTATATATATACATACATATATATATACATATATATATACATATATATATACATACATATATATATATATACAACAAAAAACAAAAACTATCTTCCTGTTAGCTAATTTCTCCTGCAAGTTTTGAAATCATCATATTCAGTATTAGTGGTAGAACAGCCTGAATCTAATTATGAAAACACTAGTGTTCTATGGAAAGTCACTGGATTTTCAGTCCAGTAACTGACCGAGTAGCAATTGTGAGACCCCGGCTAGTGCTTCAAGACTGACACAACTCAGCAACATGACTCTGGAAAAGTCTTACTTAAGAGTTCTCTTTTCCTGATGTCTGAAATATGGATTTTAGTCAAACGATTTCTGTTATTCCAGTTCTTAAAAAACTACTCTAAGTGCAGTCTTTCTGGAATATTAATCTATGTTAGATGTGGACAATTCTGCCAGTATGTGCCATGCAGTACAGTGGTGGTTCTAGAGACAAAGGACTACCTGGATACTTTATGAAGTCAAAGATTAGTAATATTTCTTTCTTAATATTTGCTTATTAAGGGAGAAGCCTTACCAATGCGCGTGGGGATTCTGATTCTTCACTGATGAGCTAAGTATGTTAATAAAGAGTATTCACAGTTTTGTCACAAATTGTTCTGTATGAAAGGTGAACATGGCAAGAACATGGTGCAGAAAAACCATACAGCACTGACACTACCACAATTTGTTCAAGTGGACGCTGACATGACCTCACAACAGTAAGAGTCCTGTTGTTCCCCCAGTGAGCACTCATTCCACTTCCCAAACTGGCTATTTCAGAACTCCTCCACTTTGTTCAAGGTCAATCTCCCACTACCTCCCCCGTTATTTTCAGCAGCACTAGACCTCTGTTCCTAATGCAGAGAGAAAACAGAAACTCTCTTAATTTCCACCCTTCCATGGACATGTAACTAGAGAAAAGGTGGATGCAGATACAAGAGATGTACTTCCTCCATCAATTATCCCACCTCTCCGGTCTCTTCAGTTTCTCCCTCTCTACTTGTTCTCACCAGCATTTAAACCTCTCTCATTTTTTATTTTTAGCTTTTTAAGCCTCCCTCATTTTTTAAAAGCAAAATTAAACTAAACCTCTTTTGAGATATAAATTCTGGAATATGTAATTTCAAAAAGACAGGATAAATTACTAAAAGTTGAGAGACAGGAGACTAAAGGCCACAGGGGTGGAAGATTTCTTTTCAGTATAAGAACGTTCAACTTTTATAACATTTGATTTTTAAAATCACATGCATATATTACCTATACAGATTTTTAAATAAAAAATTATAAACACCTTTAAAACCTACATAGCTCTTTCTCGCCTTCTTCAAAGCATTGTTCATACTACTATTTTTTTTAAGGTTTTTTATTTATTTATTTGACAGTGAGAAAGGGAACACAAGTGGGGGAGTGGGAGAGGGAGCAGCAGGCTTCCCGCCAAGCAGGGAGCCCAGTGCAGGACTCGATCCCCAGGACCCTGGGATCATGACCTGAGCCACCCAGGTGTCCTTCACCTCTAATTTAGTCTTTAATTCATTCTATTTCAGCTTCTTCTATCCATGCACAAATATAGCTCTAACAGCACCAATGACCCTTCCATTACTCAAAATCCAATGGGTCCCTCATGGTTTTTCTTTGACCCACTGGCTTCTTCCCTATTGTGCTGACATTATCTCTCCCTCAGGTTTCATGATTCATTCTTCTGGTTTTCTTCCTACCTTTCTTGCCAGTTTGTCTCAGTTGCTTTGATAGTTCTTCCCATAAGAAACCCCCACTTCACCCCCCCATACTACTCATCAGTCCTTGTTCTCTTCTCACATTTTCTTTGCTTGATACTGCAATAGCCTCTAACCATTTTCAAACCATTCCTGGCCCAACAGCCAGAACACCATCTCAACACATCCATTTCATCATGTCACTCCCCTGCTCAAAACTACTAAATGTTGGGGCGCCTGGATGGCACAGCGGTTGGGCGTCTGCCTTCAGTTCAGGGCGTGATCCTGGCGTCATGGGATCGAGCCCCACATCAGGCTCCTCTGCTATGAGCCTGCTTCTTCCTCTCCCACTCCCCCTGCTTGTGTTCCCTCTCTCGCTGGCTGTCTCTATCTCTGTCAAATAAATAAATAAATAAATAAATCTTTAAAACAAAACAAAACAAAACAAAACAACTAAATGTTTCCCTACTGTCCTTAAGATAAAGTCCAAAGTCTTTTCTTGGACTGTAGGGAGCTGTACTTTCTGGGTCCTCCTTTCCTTCTAGCCTCCTTTTGATCCCTCTTGCTATGTTCCACTCACACTTTCTGTTACTTGAAGAAGTCAGGCTCTCTTCTGCCTCCAGACTGTTCCCTACTTTTCTTTCCATCCTTTAGGACTGAGTTTAAACACCATATCTCATGAACTGCTGCCGAGTTTCTTCAGAAGTTACAACCTTCTGTTACATTAGCACTTACCTCAATTGTAAGTGCGTTGTACAATTATATTTAAAGTTTTCTACCCTCACTAAAAGATCAACTCCATGTAATAGGGACCATACCTCTGTGTCATTACTTGCTGAGATCCTTAGTGTCTAGCATATGACATAGCAGATGGCAATAGGTATCTCTTAATTAACAGGTAACCATATCCATTCCCAGCGCTTCAATTGCTATCTTTCTGCCAATTACTTAAAAATCTGTTTCCAGTTCTCACTCTTAACTTAGAGCCACATTCTCAGCTACATACCTTACATATCTTACACTTAAATGTTCTCAACCTTCTTCTCTTAACCCAACCTGGTCCTCCTTTCCTAATCCTCCTATATTGCTGGGTCTCGGTAAACAGTGTTATCTACACCACTACAAGTCAGAAACCCATGTTTTCATAGATGTGGATCTCTCACTGCTGGATTCCTACCCAACCACTAAACCATAGACTTGTACATTCTATAACCATGATAATTAAAGAAAAATTACCTATTTCTCTTCATCTTTAGTTTAAGCACTATAATTTCTTTTTTTTTTTTTTAAAGATTTTATTTACTTATTCGACAGAGAGACAGTCAGCGAGAGAGGAAACACAAGCAGGGGGAGTGGGAGAGAAAGAAGCAGGCTCATAGCAGAAGAGCCCGATGTGGGGCTCGATCCCACAATGCCGGGATCACGCCCTGACCCGAAGGCAGACGCTTTAACCACTGTGCCACCCATGCGCCCCTAAGCACTATAATTTCTTACCCAGATCACTGCAACAGCCTTTCCCCTCCCCACCAATCCACTTTCCTCACTGCAGAGAGAAAATTCTCTGAACTAAATATCTGATTGTATCACTCTTTTTAAAATCTTTCAAGTGATCCTCCATTGCTGTAGAACGCTGTGAAAGCTCCTTCACTCATCTCTCATTCTGTCCTACTCCCACATTCCAGCACTCCATTGTCTGTACTAAAACCATGAGTTACAGTGTACCTGTCTTTTTTAGGCCTCAGTGGGATATTCCTTCTCCTGGGAAGCTTTCTCTGGTGAACCTCCCACAGATATGTAACGAAGTCTGCCACTGCACTTACTACACTATATTGCAGTGGATGGTTTACTTGTCCATCTTTCCAGCAGGCTGTGAGTTCCTTAAGGTGAGAGAGTTGCTGATTAATCTTTATTTTTTCCCAGAGCCTAATGTAGTACCTAACACACAAAAGAAACTCAAATGTTTACTGAGACTATAGAAAGATGATACAGGAGCTATTAGTCAGCAGACTGCTGCTCTAATGTAAGAAGATCTAGTGTACTGGTGATTGTGAGGACTGGAGAAATCACTGATGCAAAAGCCAATTCAATTCATTAAGCACTAACTAAATACCCATTATGTACTAGAAACTACAGTAAGACATAGTCCTGGCCCTAAATGGTTGACAATTTAGCAGAGAAGGTATGAAACCAAGCTATAAAATGTGTCAAGTTCTAGAATAATAAGAACAATGCTTATTAAGTCTTGACTATAAAGCAATTAATTTTAGAGACACAGGGAAGGGAAGAAGGCCAAAAATAGGTGGTAACCTTTCAGCTGAACTTTCCTGGCCAGAGAGAATTCTGATACAACAGTATCCCAGAGAGGGAACTGGATGAGAACAGCAAAAGGGCATAAGGTGCCCAGCTCACAGTAGGTGCTCATTAAATCTTAGCTAAATGAAAGAATTTACAAGTACTTCTGTGTGAATAAAAAGTAGGAGATGAGGCTGGAAAGATAGTTGGTGGCCAGATAATAAAGAACTTCAGTACAAAAGGTCTCAGCTTAGATTGGTAGACAGGCCATTAAAAGGTCTAAAGCGAGACCCTAACACAACCAGAACTGTGTTTTAGTAACATCTGAAATGGCTTTGAGAAATATGGTATTGAAAAAGTGTCTCTTACGAGCTAAATGGAGGGGTACACACACAAAAAAGGACACGGTCATATGATCTTTCATGTGCCCTGAACATGAGAGGGGAGAGAGAAAAAACGGGGAGGTATGTTGAAATAATACTGGCTTAAGATTAAGTAATCTGTGCTAGAAAGAAGAAGAAAGGTGGGACCTAAGTGTGCAAGTAAGGGTGCTTATCCCCAAACAAGAAACCAAAAGGATTGATGAGAAGGACGAAAGGGAAACCCAAGAGCAAAAGCTATCCAAAACCTAACGACAACACTCAGAATCCTGTATAAGAATAATGGTAGCTCCCTCAATGTAGGCACAGACCCCTACGTAGCTAACGCTGTTCAAGTACGGCAAGAATGAACAGGAAAATACAAGTAGACAGAGATAATATAATCTGATGACCTATTAGAGGGTAGGTAGAAAGGAAGAACTAAAAATGTCTGAACTTAAAAGGTTAGGTAACTGGAGGTATAATGGTTTTGTTAGCTTAGATAGGGAGTATTACTAGATCAGGATGCAGATTTGAGAAAGGAAAACAGGTGCTGTTTTGAATATGTTGAATTTGGGAACCTGTACAGTGTCCAGTTTGAAATAAAGTCCATAAAGAGGTCGGTGCCTTACAAATATTTGGCAGTCATGAGTCAAATAGATAGAAGCAGAAACCACTGAGAAAGAGGTCATCTACAGAGTCACTTCAAGGTGAGAAGAGGGCCAAGAACAGAGCTGTGGAGGTTACCTACATTTCAGAGGAAGGACAGAAAAGAGACAACAAAGGAGATTCAGGAAGAATAATAAGAAAAACGGGTGGAAAAAGGAGGGGAGACAGAAGTGAATAACAATGACAGAAAACACTTCTACAATATGAATATCACAGGTCAGTCTCTGTTGTAGGCATTTATCTACATCGACTCATTGAATGCTAATCATAACCCTATGAGATGGGTACTACAACTATCCTCACTTTCTAAGTGAAGAAATGGAAAGACAGAGAGCCTAAGTAATTTGCTAAAGTTATTCAACTAATAGATGGTAGAGATGGAGTATGAGTGTTGGCAGTCTCTCCTTGGACAAAAGAATTTCAAAGAGAGAGAGGCCAACAGTGTCAGACATTGCTAAGAAGGAGAGTAAGCTTTGAGGTCCTCATATTGGAATTAGGAGGTCACTGATAGGGGCATAAATCAGAATAAAGTGGGTTAAAAAGTTAAGGAGAAGTGAAGAGATGACCCCCCAGGAGAAAATTTTTACAAACTGTATAACTCATGAGGGACTATCTAGCATATATAAAGAACTATTACAACTCAATAATTAAAAAAAAAAACAACCCAATTTAAAAAAATGGGCAAAGGTTCAGAATGGACAGTTCTCCAAAGACACACAAATGGTTAAAAATCACGTGAAAAGGTGCTCGGCATCATTAGCCGTCAGAGAAATGCAAATCAAAACTATAAGGAGGTACTACTCCATGCCCACTAGGACAGCTATAATCAAAGAGTCAGATAATAACATGTGTTGGTAAGGAGGTAGAGAAATTGAAACACTTGTAACACTGCTGGTGGGAATGTCCCTTTAGAAAAGTTTGGCAGTTCCTCAAATGGTTAAACACAGAGAAACTGTATGACCCAGCAATTCAACTCCTAGGTATATATCCAAGAGAAATGAAAACACGCCCATACAAAAACCTCGACATGAATGTTCGTAAGAGTATTATTTATAATAGCCCCCAAACAGAAACAACCCAAATGTCCAAGTGAGGAATAAACTATATATGCTATATTCCTATAATGGAATAGTTGGCAATAAAAAGGAATGCTGTATTAATACATGCTACAATATGGACAAACCTTGAAAACACCATGCTAAGTGAAAGAAACCAATCACAAAGAACCACATACATATTGTAAGGTTCTATTTATATGAATTGTCCAAATAAGCAATCTACAGAGACAGAAAGTAGATTAGTGGTTGGCTAGGGCTAGTGGGGGAAGAAGATTGGGGAAGTTTGGGGAGTGGTGGCTGGGTGGTGTGGAGTTTCTTTTTGGCATAATCAAAATGTGCAACCATCACCACAGTCAACTTTAGAATAACTCTGAGAGTATGCTAAAGGCTCTGAACTGTACACCTTAAATTAGTGAATTATATGGTATGTGAATTACATCTTGACAAAGCTGTTTTAAAAAGTTAATGGGAAATGAAGTAGAAGACAGGAATGCTTGAGTGGGGAGGCAAGGTCAAAGAAAAATTGGGGAAGACCTGAATAGGTTTTACTGAGAGAAATCAGTGGAAAAAGAGAGCTTAATACAAAAAACGAAACAAAACAAAACAAAAAAACATCATGGATGAAGCAAAGTCCTAACAGGGAGGGATAGGATAGGAAGAAAAAGGAAAAACAGTGACAGCAAAGATACAGATAATTGGTGTAAATGTAAGTTGAGAGTTCATACTTGAAGGAGCCTATTTTTCACGGAAGTAGAAGACAGGGAAGTACTTCCCTGCCTGTGGTTGAATATGAAGGTGAAGGATAGAGTAAGAAGTCCAGAAAAGTAATAAAAGTTAGAAAAATTCCTGACAAAAAAGGGAAAAGAAAGCAACAGATAAAAGCCTTACACAGAACTGAGTGGAGTGAGATTAGAAATAAGGTTTAATGGCATCAATATGTGGGATTATAGGATATTCTTCGCTACACTGGTCAGGCCACAGTTTATACTCTGAGATGGCAGGTGACTGAGCTGTTTTGGGGTTGATGGTTGCTGAAGAGTGTAGGTGAAATGCTTAATCATAAAATCCCAGATGGGGAAATTAGTTATATGAAAAGATGATGGCTGTTTCAAAGGAAGAACTGGATTTAATGATTGAATCAATATGGAAGATGAAAGAGAAGGATTCCTAATTCATTTGTCCGGAAGAACTGACAAATAAATGACCAAAAAAGAGTTCTTGGAGAGGGAGCAGGCTACAGAAAGATGAATTACTCAAAAATATATCATAAGGTATAGATTGAGGAAGGCTCTTAGGAAAACAAACCTGTCATTTTAAAGAGAAACAGGAATCAGGTGAGGCCCAGAGAGGTTAAATGACTTTGAGAAAGCCACAAAGTACCAATTGAAGGTCAGAAATCACTCTGAACTCCAGGCCATTCTATTACACCACAGAACCTCACTAATATCTGGAGTTTGACATGATACAGGACATACAAATGGTGATGCTTCCTGAGGAGATTCAATAGCATTAATATTGGGTTTGAATTTCTAGGTTTATTTCAGATGATAGTGGGGAAATATGATTCAGGAACAAAATGAATGACAGGAGAAGCCAATATGAGATAAAACATTTGCTCTGGTAATCCACATGGAGATAATCAAGAGTTGGATGTAGAATGGTATAAGCACCTTAAAATATTCTAATTCAAGAACATTTAATGCTTCAAAATCCTTTCAATGTTATTTGGCAATACAGATGATAGGACATATAAATTTATTATGGCTCAGAATTTTTAACATTAAGAAGAGCTTTTGCTTACTTTTAAGGTTCTTTTTATGTTACAGAAATATGAAATACTGAATTGAAGTCTGATTAGGTCTCTTTTAAGGGGCTAGATATTTGCCTTACCTTTACTACCTTGTAGTCACACAAGTATTCCACCTCATAATTGTTTAGATTCCTTTTGGTGATTCCAATCGATTTACATGTGAGTTTTTCTTTTCTACATAATTCCTGAAGAGTATCAAGTGAAACTAGGCAAGGCACACACCAAGCTACAATAAGAAAATAGAATTCTTTACTAATGAAGTAGCTACTCAATTAAAACAAAAAAAGGAAAAACTTAAGATCTCTATATCCCCACCCTTCAACTGGCAATTTTACAGGACTGAAAATTCATAGACAAGAAACCATTTATGTGTCTTCAAGAAAAAGTTAAGCATTAAAGAACTATTTTGGTAAACTGGTCTTCTTGGATTTTTTTCATGGGTCTCTATCCTACTATGCTTAACTAAGGTAAATTAATTTCTATTAAGCCACCTGAACAAAAAGTTTCATGTCCGTAAGCTTTCTTAAAATTACATATAGATGCAAAGGTCAATAGAGATAATGTTTTCACCTTTTCAGTTATATTCTACATAGAATATAAAGAATATAATCGGCTTTAATAAAATGTAGATCTCTAAGACAAACATAGCGTTATTAAAAATATCTTAAATGTATTTTAAAACAGCCTTACAAGTTATTAAAAACAACTTTCTCCCTTTCTCTTGGTTGGACAGTAAGAAATGAAATCTAATTGAAATATAGTTCTACAGTAACATAGTCATACATCAATCACATGCCCTACTTTTCCCATTCTGGAATGCTGCATGAAATTTTAACTCCATTTATTATTTTGCCTATGCTGTATTATTATCAAGGTAAATAAGCCCAAGAGTTATAACAAATAATGGAGAATTTATTTTCATAATACTCATTTCCTGTATTGTTTTTAAAGCCAAGATTTACAAAACAGAGTATTCAATTTACATAATCCATATACAAAACTTAAAAAAAAAATCAGACACACTCATAATTAACCTTACAGAAGCCAGTAACTAAATGTGCTGAAGATTTTACTCTCAAATTTCTGTAAACAGTAAGCTACCATATAGCATATAAACACAAACTGATGTTTAGAAATATGTAATAAATTTGGTTTTATGGCTAGTGTTACGGTAAGCACTCCAGAGAATCAAGGGTCCTCTGCCCCAGCCTTTGCTAGCTACCCAGCTACATGACTTTAGTGATATTTCCATCTTTCCAGATTTCAGATTCACTGCAAAAATGTGAGGGTGGGAGTAAAGTGGAATTAACCAAACAGAATCTATCAGTAAACTCAAGCTTTACTCGGTAGCTCTCCAAGGTAGTTGTGATAACCTTTTGTTTTGAGGTAATTTCCAAGGAAGAGAGAACACACAGCAGCTCTTACTATATCCTTCCCTCACCCTCCCCAACTCACACTGGGGCTTCATTGTCAGAAACCTTGAAGCACGATCTCCACCACCCCGCTTCCTATAAAAGATTCATAAGTCTAGACCAAGAAAATGAAAGGTATTTTCTCCAAAAAAATATTTGGGAGAGTGACTGCTTACTGTGGAGTGGTAGTTTGGGTGTAGGAGAGTGGTATAACAGAAATGACCACTTAACTGCCTTCCGTTTAAAAAACTTCGGGATGTTTTGTGTAAAGTTAACCTCACTATGCTGATCACGTGCGAAGGAGGTTCCTCTTGGATATCACCCAAGGTGTGTATGTCCGTTGTCCCTACCATTTTTATCTAGTTTAACTTGAGGGTCAAGACAACCCTCGACGGAAATGCTATTTCTGAGGAAAAAAACTGGAACATGAAAAACCTCAAACCCTTGGTTAACAATTCTGATTAGCTATAATAATGTAGAAGATAATTTATTTGCAAGATTAAACATTTCATTACCACTACAAAAACCCTACACTAGGTTCACACTAAACCCTAGTGGAAGAAAAGTTGGGGGATAATGAGTTCACAATTTAGGTGGACAAGAGTAGTGCTAGCAAACACCTTTAAACTCTAGAATGCCTTGAAAATTCCAGTCTTTCAGAGGGTGCACGCGAGAGGCAGGCGCACAAACACACGCTAGGTATCTAATTCTCTGGCGTCCACATAAATAACACGCAAGTTCCCGGTGGGCATAAAAATTACCGTAAGTCAGGGGCTACGTCTTCAAACACCCACTTACTGGGATGTTCTCCGACGCGGAATTTACACTTCTAGTGCGTCCGAACTGGGGCGTATGCTCACTTATTTCCTTAGCGTTCATACTTCAGCCCCAATTTCTTTTTTCCTCTGATACTGAGGTCACATTCACACCACGGGGTACTTCGCGCTTCCCAGTTAAAAAGCCAGCCCGACCACAAAACGTCCCGCCCAAACCACCACAAAGGAGTAAACCACACGCGTGCCCACAGGCCCTCGAGCACCCCCACCCCCGGGGATTACCAGGAGCCGCGGCGGCCGCCCGAATACCTCCACACGGCGACCAGGCGGGGAGGGGCCTCCGGCCCAACGGGCAGCGGAGGCCGGGCCACGGAGTCCGCGGGACCTCCGCGGAGCGAGAGACAGCCGACCTCGGAGCAGCGCGCGCGGACCGGGCCCCGCGAAAGCGGGGCGCAGGGGGAGACTGCGGGGAGCGAGCGGGCCGTGGCGTGAGAAGGGTCAGGGACCGGGGTAAGGGTGAAGCCCGGAGGGCGCCTTTGGGGGCCAAGGTGTCAGCAGGGAGGGAGGCGGCGTCTCGCCGCGTCACTCTCCGGCAGGCCCGCGAATCCCGACCCCGCTTCCCGGGCCTCGGGAGTTTGCCTGGAGAACGGGGGACAGTGAGGGGTGCCGCTCTCCAGCCCTCACCTCCTCGCGCCTCGGCCCCGGCCGCCGCCATCTTGAGGAGCTTTCATTCAAACTGGCGCGGTCTGACGGGATAGCTCAGCTGGACTGACGCCCCGCCCCCGCCCGACCGGCGCGGGAGTCGGGGGGCCCGGGCTGGGGGCTGGAACCCGCGACGCGTCCTGACGTCACCGGAGGTCGACCCCGGCCGCAGCGGGGAGCGCGCATGCGCCCCAAGTCCCATCCCGACGCGCGGGAGGGCGGGGGAGCCTGTGGGGTGCGGGGCGCGCGGTCCCGGCTAGGCGGTGTACTCTGGATTAGCGGCCCCTCTACCTCGATGGGGTGGTGTAACTCTTAATTTGGGAGTAAGCACATCAGGCTTTCCCACGCTTTTTAAGTCTTTCACATCAGCCCTACTTGAATGTTGTGCAAAATCCAAAATGTAGAGGGGAGCTGTATGGTGCAGAGTAGGTTTACCTCCCTTGCCTGTTCCTCAGCCACCTGAGCCCTATTAACCATTGTTTCTACGCTCCTAAATCAAAGGTTCTCAAAATTGGCTGCATGTTGGGATCACTTGGAAAGGTTTTGTTTTTTTGGTCCCGCTCGCTGAGATTGATTTAATTGGTATGGGTATGACCTCAGCTTTGGCTAGAGCTCCCCAGGTGATTGTAGTGTGCAGCAGTTTGAAACCACCAGTCTCCATCTGTGCTTCTCACACTTGAATGGCCATAGGAACCTTCTGGGGATCTTGTTAAAATGCGGATTCAAATTAGGTAGGTCTGGGCTGGGACCTGAGGTTCTGACGTTTCTAACGAACTCTTCGCCTGATGGTTCGGCTGGGGCGGGGGTCGAGGGGAAGGGTGTGCATAGTTAGCTAACAAGGCTGCGGGACGCCCGGTCTTCTCTGCGAAATAGCTGTAGCAACTCTTAACGGGTCTCCCCACCCCCACCGCCCCGCCCCCATCCGTTCTTCACACAGCTTCCATGGTGATTGTTCTAAGCAGTCAACGCAGAAATCTTAAAGAGCCAACTGGGAAAAGCTGGGTAGAAAGCCGTTTGACATCGACCAAGGAGTTTTAAAAGAAATTTATGTCAAAAATTACAAAAGTCTTTCAAAGCATCCTGTATAAATTTGGAATACCGTAAACACAGAACATTATTGTGTTTAAACACAAAATTTAAACACAAAATTAGTTTGATTCCATTGTGAAATACGATCTAGTCACTTAAAAAGATGTTTATGAAGCCTTCAGTATCACGGGGAAGTGTTTAATATGTTAAGCAAAAAAGCAGCAAGACCCTATAAAAGTTTCGACTACATAAAAATGTATAGGAAGATAAATGTAAAATCCCTGGGGAGTGATTTCCTTTTTGATTTCTCCTTTTTACATATTTAACCATTTTCTATAATGAGCATCTTATTACCTTGGTAATAAGGAATAAAAGGTCCTATCCAACCCTATCACATGGAAGCCCCTTTGTGACACGGTGGTTCCTGCCCACTTCTCAAGCCTCACTGCTCATCATTCCCTCTTAATTTGTGACTTCCTCAAATATTCCCTGCTCCCTGTCCCCAGGAGTTCTTCAGTTCTGCTCTTGCTGCTAGAAAATGCCTACTTTCCCCCATCTTTGCCAGGATCACTCCTAGAGACCCTTTAAGACTTAGATGCAGCTTCTCTGCCTTCCTCCCCTCCCCAAGTGTATTCACTGCCAGTCCTGTATGTTCTTAGAACCACCCAGGAGCACCCATCCTTAGCTTCTTTCTTGGTTTTTCTTCTACCTCATTGACCTCTACCTCGCTGACCTCTCTTCTCTCCCCTTTTTGGCTCCCTTTAGCCTAAATGCTGGGGTTCCTCAGGGCTTGGCCCCAAGACATCTCTCTTAGGCTGTCTCCCTGATTGACTACCTCAGTTCCCGTGGATTTATATCTTTATGCTTAAGGTTCCCAACTTTTTGTCTCCAGCCTTGACCTTTTCCCCGAATTCCAGATTTGAATATCCACAGTGCCTAGCGGACATATCCTCTTAGGTGTTGCACAAATATCTCAAATTGAACACACTCATAGGAGTGCCCTTGATTTTTGCCTGAAGACATGGTCCTCTCCACTGCAGGCGTCCCCAAACTTTCTCATCTCAATACATTGGCCCCACCATCTACTCAAGGGACCAAGAAGGAAATCTAGGTGTCATCTTGATTTACCCTCTCCTCATTCTGTAATTTCATTGGCAAGTTGTGTCAATGCTATGTCCAAAATATACCTTGATTCTGCCTCTTTTCTCCATTGTTGCTAATATGCCCTTAGTAGAGGCTGCCATTTCTCACCTGCAGTCCTATGAAAGCCTACCTGGTTTCACTTCCACTATTGCTTCCCCTCCAATCTATTTTCCATACAGCTGAAAGAGTGACCTTAACACATAAAGTGGACACATATTCTTCTCCTCCTTTAAATACTTCCTGGAGTACCTAGAATAAAACACAAACCTTCTGATAGCTTGCTAGGCCTTAAGTGATTGGAACCCTTCCACCCTGACCTTACTTTGTGCCGCTCTCCTCTTTACTCACTGTTCTCTAGGATCTTTTCCATCCATTCAGAAATCTTTTATGGTGTATTTCCTATGTGCCAGGCAATGTATTAAGTGCTAAAAGTGGACAGGAAAGAAAAAGATCCCATCCGCATAGAGCTTATATCCTAGTGGGAGAAGCAGATAATAAACAAGTAAATATCTTAAGACAACTGTAATTACTTGCTAGAGAAGCTGCTCTCTCTTCACATGGCTACCTTCTTATTGCTTGGGTCTCCACTTCTTCCACTTCCTCAGAGGCCTCTCCTGGTCACCCTATCTAAAGTAGGTACCTCCTGTCTTCCATTCTCTCTCCTTGGCACTAAATGCACTTCCCAGTATTTGTAGTTATCTTGTCTGTTTTTTGGGTCTTGATCAGTTCAGTAAACATTTAAGGGATGAATTAGACTCTTTTGTACATCAACCGTTTTGTCTTTTGTCTTCAACCCCACTAATTCCAGGGGACAGATTAGACCTTGTCTCTTCAACAGGTACCACTGTGTCTACTATCTAAAGCAGCAAGTCTCAAAGTATGACAGGAACCCTGAGACCCTTCAGGAGGCCCATAAGTTCAAAACTTTTCATAATAATACCAAGATGTTTTCTGACTTCTTTCCTCTCACAAGTATAGAGTGAAGTTTTTCAGAGGATATACAACTTGGATATTGTAACAGATTGAATGAAGAAACAGAACAGAGCTATCTTCTCAAGACAGACATTAAAGAGATTTGAAAAAACGTGAAACAATACCACACTTACCACTAAATCTTTTTGTTTTTGAAAAGTTATCTTTCATAAAAATGTTACTTAACATGTAGTTTTTTGTTTGTTTTTTTAAAGATTTTATTTATTTGACAGAGAGAGAGATAGCCAGTGAAAGAGGGAACACAAACAGGGGGAGTGGGAGAGGAAGAAGCAGACTCCCAGCGGATGAGCCTGATGTGGGGCTCGATTCCAGGACTCTGGGATCACGCCCTGAGCCAAAGGCAGACACTTAACGACTGAGCCACCCAAGCGCCCCTAACATGTATTTTTTTTTTATTTAAAAAACAAATAAAAAAATCTCTTGGTTTTAGGACTAACCCATGGGAGGGTAACATTTTTCATAACATTCAGAAGACAATGGGGAAACATACTACTGTAATCCTCACCTGTAACTCAGGGAGATTTGTTCTGGAAAGTTCCCTCTCATCTCCCCCATGGCCTGGTTTCTGAGGTTGGTTCTGATCTTTCCTGAAAAACCAGAGCCATGCCAGGCCCTTGGTCCCAAAAGTTACCCTTGGATCTCCCCAACATGCCAAGCAACAAAAGCTCAGACTGATAGCAAAATTTCACATAGGAAGGAAGGGAAAATATGAGTCAAATAGACTACAAGTTACAAAAGGAAGGAGGCTGGTTGAACAGACGAGGAGGTGCAGGAGTGATGGGGAAATCAGAGGCAAAATATTTACTGCAACAGGTATGACTCCAGGCCTCCCTGCTTCAGTGGGGAACCCAAATTCACCCCCCATACCCAATATGCACCTTTGTATAGCCAACCAAAAATTGTCTGTGGCAGGAAAAAAAAAATCTCGTTTTTTTTTAACTTCTGTAAATATAGTAAATAACTATAACTATATATGTATGTATACAAAACCAATATGGGACACCTGGGTGGCTGTCAGTTAAGCGTTTGCCTTTGGCTCAGGTCATGATCCCAGGGTCCTGGAATTGAGCCCCGCATCGGACTCCCTGCTCAGTGGAGAGCCTGCTTCTCCCTCTCCCTCTGCCTCTCCCCACCCCCACTCATGCTTTCTCTCACTCTGTTTCTATCTCAAATAAATAAATAAAAACTCTTTACTTTCTCAATTTTTAAGAGTGTAAAAGAGTCCTGAGACTATAAAGTTTGAGGATCTTGGTAAATCCTGGCTATAAATGGAGAGGAAATCAAAAGCCAGACGTATACGTCACTGGCCTCAAGGGAAACATACAGAATTATGCCTCCACCCCCCCCCCAAGTTTTTCCCCATTAAGACCCCTGCAAACATGATTTCTAGAGATCCATGGAGTATCTCCTCTTTCATTTGGATGTTCTTCAAGAGGCAGGGAATAGAATGGACAGTGTGAATTTAAATGAAGTAATGTACATAAGGTGCTTAGAATAGTAAGTAATCAAGAAAAATTGTTTACAAAAAAATAGGAGTATTAGTTCAAAATTCACACTTACTGTTAGTTCTTGGAAAAATTATTTAACTTCTCTGAATCTATTTCTATTTCTACATATAGAACACAGAAATCATAGAGGCTTGATTATTCTCTGCATATTGCAACTACTCAGGGAGTTACGGTGAGGTTACAATTTAAAAATGAGATAAAGAATTAAAGCAAACAATGGTATCGTTATAAATGTTACATAGTTACTCAGTTATTTTAGAAATCCTGACATTTTCCCACAGAATTTGTTTTGTGCTGATACATGTTATCTTTAAAAGCTCTTACACATATAAAAGCTTTGTTTGTGATGACAAGTATGTTGTTTCCCCCCCAAAACTTTCACAGTATTATATATAGGAATTTATTTCTATCTGTGTATTTGGCTCTGTCCTTTAGACAATATCAGACATGTAGACAGGCAAAATTATAGTTTGACATAACCTCTTGCTTTACTGATAAAAGTGCTTGTTTTAAAATTTTTTTAAAAAAGATTTTTAATTCATTAGAGAGAGAGAGCATAAGTAGGGAGAGGGGCAGTGGGAGAGGGAGAAGCAGGCTCCCTGCTGAGCAGAGCCTGCCGTGGAGCTCGATCCCAGGGCCCTGGGATCACAACTGGGATCATGATCTGAGCCAAAGGAAGACGCTTCACCGACTGAGCTACCAAAGCGCCCCTCATGTTTTTAAATATTTGGGCACTGCAAAGATAATTGGTTAAGTGCAAGAAAAGATCAAGATGTTCATCAAAAATATCTACTTTACGTGGTAGATTATAGGATGTTTGACATTTTCTTCTTTTGCAATTTTAAAAAGATTTGAGAGAGAGAGAAAGGAGAGGGTGCACGTGCATGCTGAGCAGGGGAAGGGGAGAGGGAGAAGGAGAAAGAGAATCTCAAGCAAACTCCACACCGAGTTTGCAGCCTAATGTGGGGCTCAATCTCAGGACCCTTGAGATCATGACCTGAGCTGAAATCAAGAGTTGGATGCTTCACTGACTGAGCCACCCAGGCACCCCTTTCTTTTGCAATTTTAATTTTATAATGAATGTGTATAATTTTATAATTAGAAGAATGTTGAAGCTATTTTTACCTTAAAAAAGTAAAACACAAGAAAAGTTAATTGGCAAACCTTCCCTAAATTCAGAAGAAAAAAAACTTGTTACATGAGGATGCAGACAATTTGGAGTACATTTCATTAGGCGACAGAGCACCTTTGGTGACAATTTCAAATTTGATATGTTTGGGGCAAAAAATCATTGCAATGCTGACTAATAAAGCCAGAAAAGCAGTGGTATTCCTTTCCTTCTTTATTGTGTTTCTAAAGAAATCATAAAATATGCAAAAGATGTACTTACTGGCCATTGTCCTGTAGAATACAAAGACGACCTTTTTCTTCCATGTAATGCACTTATTCGATAGACATTGACTGAACACCTATGTTCAGGTAATGTTTTGGGGCCTGGGACATAATGGTGACTAAGAGCGTCTCTGCTCTCACAATACTTACTAATGTAGTGGAGAAAGCAGTCAAGTAAGTAAATTATTACATAGACATGGAAGAAAAGAAAACTCTTGAATAAATCCTTATGATATTTTATTCTACAGGTTTCATTAATCTGCTTCAGGGGTTGACAAAACATTTTCTGTAAAGACAGTAAATATTTTAAAGTTTATGGGCCACAGAGTCTCTGTTGCAACTACTCACTGCCATTACAGTGTGAAGACGGCCACAAACAGTACAGATCCCAGTAAGCCTGGCTATATTCTAATAAAAATTTTATTTACAAAAATAGGAATGGCAGAGAATTGACACACTGGCTATAGTTTGCCAGTGCCTGATCTAGTTTAAAGAGCTAACAGTAACTACAAAATAAAATCCTAAAGCATTTTCCAAAGCATAACTGAAAGCAGTTCAGCTAGTTCAGATGCTACTTTCCTATTTTCTGAAAACATTTAATTTATATTTATTTGATTTCAAAGTTTTTGGTAACTGGAAAAGATCCTAAAAAACGGTTAACTAAGTACTCAGCCTTAAGCAAAGCCTTTGAGTTAACTTTGAGTCTACTTCTTTGTGGACTCAGGATCATATCTGAATTCTTTTTGATTCTGTCAATAATCTGACACAGAATAATCATGAAAAAACTTAAGTTTGGTTTCTGTATCTTTAGAAATAGATTACTGCCATCTAGCTCCATAAAAATAAGCTATAATGAATAAAGCACATCCACAAAGCCTGAACAAGATAAAAATAGCACAAGTTTTAATTTTACCACTGGGTAAAGATACTTCCTCTTTTCAAGTCTTCTGGGAACCAAGGAGAGAAATGAACAGAAAATCCTCTCTTGATAATAGATTCCGATGTGCACTCTCACCTTCCAGTTCTCTTTTCAATATACACAGATTAGTTGTCTTGTTTTAGTTAGTGAATAAGCTTTTCATTAGTAATCCAGTGAGTATCTCAATGCCCTAGTGAGTGTTCTCTGATGAACAGAATGTGGCTAGCCCTCTCTTCAAAATAAAAAAGATCTTTTAATTTCAAAAGATAAAATGTTTGTTAGAGAAAAAAAATCACACTAAACAAAATTGTAAAAAGGAAAAGTGAAAGTGCCACCCTATAATATTTCTGTCCACAAAAAGGCCACTGTTACAAGTTTGGTGGGCAGCCCTCTAGACTTTTGTTTTCTGTGCTTGTCACACACATATGTATACACAATTGTTGAGTTTATGAATTTACTTTTTTTTTTCTTTTTTAAGATTTTATTTATTTATTTGACAGAGAGAGAGACAGCCAGCAAGAGAGGGAACACAAGCAGGGGAAGTGGGAGAGGAAGAAGCAGGCTCCCAGCGGAGGAGCCTGATGTGGGGCTTGAATCCCAGGACCCTGGGATCACGCTCTGGGCCGAAGGCAGACACTTAACGACTGAGCCACCCAGGCACCCCTATTTTTTCTTTTAAGCAAAAATGGTATCTTACTTTGCACATGGCTCTCCAATTTTCTTCATTTAGTATCAAAGACTTGTAAATTGTTCCTAGTTCATTATCTAACAAGAATTAATAAGACTTCTTCAAATTTGAAGTTATAGAACAAAAATTTTTTAAAAACATTGTTAAATTTCCAGTAAAATTTCCTTCAATTCACTCAATTTAATTCTAAATAGCTTCATGATAGAAAAAGTTCCTTATATTTCCCACTAATAAAGGACCGTATATTTCCCATCTTAAATGGAAAACAAAAAAAGGTTGCAACACTTACCAATATATTGTATTTTAATAGAAACATATACAATTCATTCAAAAAGTATTTTAATATAAACATCACTTGTAAACAAAACCAAATAATATTGATAGTCTAGTTCTAAAAAAGTCCTGGTTTCTCTAGAACACTAAGAAGCCACTTCAATGGTGATTGCTTCACATTTTCCAGTCTCTTGATCTGTGCATGTCACATGTAAAGATCCATCCCTAAACAAACAAAAAATAACATTTCATAAGCTCATTTCATAGGAACAGAAAGTTCTTAAGAAATTATTTCAGGACTTTGAGTAAACAAGATAATTTTAATTTTTGAAAGAGTATTAAGATAAAGAAGAAACACAATTTCAGTGTCTAACCTTAGTGTCATATGCTATAATTAGGTGGCTGTTCCTAAAAATTTCTTCCTAGACCACTGACACAGAAGGTGTATTCCTTGAAAACCATGATGATCAAGATCTCAAGTTTAAGCCTTTACACACAGTGAAGATGCATCACGCAGTCTTTAAGCCTAGACCAAGGCAAACCTACTCTAATGAATTTGACATTCTTGCTAAGTATGGTTATGGAATGAATTGTCCCTAAAGTTAATTTGGAAATGATTTACTTGCAAGACACAGGCTTATGGATGGCTGTTTGTTAGTGGAGTGGTAATAGCTGGATTTAATTAGTAATTTATTTCCTAGAGATTTTCTGCAGCAATACTGAAATAAACTTATCCTTTCATAGGACAAATAATATCAATTATGAAAACCTTAGAAGATTATATTTAAGATTGATAAAAATTATATCTCAAACTTCATGGACCAGTTTTTTACACTGACCACACCAAAATAATTAGAGTTCATAAAAAATTCAGAATGCAAATGATGAGATACACTTTCTTTGTAAAATATAGCAATTTTGTAGGGCAAAAAATGTAATTCACTGATAAAGTCTTTGCAAGCTTTAATAGACGATTTTCTTAGAATGGCAATGCATGAAGAAATCAATAAACTAACAAAAAAGGTCAAGCCTCACAGTGAATTTTCTGAACATCAGAAGTAGTTTAATTTTGTACCTTTTCATAGTAAGAACAGCTAATATATCACGTAATCCGTTTTCTTTTTTATCTAGATCCTGGAGTACAACCTGTTTATGCAAAAATAATATAAAGACGATTCAGTACTTTGATATGTTAATAAACTGATGCACCAGTTATTCCAATGGACCAAATCTTACTTATTATTGAAACAAACCTTTTAAAATAGGGCAGTTTTCAATTACCAGAATCAGAGAATAGGATTAAGCTTTCTTAGTGGAAACGTCTCCTCTAGAGAGAGAGCATATAACAGATTTGTTCCTCTTAAACAACATATCCTAGATTATGAAGTATACTTTGTCTCGGAAAACAAAGACTGCTTCTCTTTTTGGTAAATAAGCTATTACCAGTAACATGTAAATTATATTTTGGTATATACTTCTATATATACTTTTTAAAATTCCAATATTTTAAATACACTTGGAAAATCAAAATTTTTTTTTTTTGGAAAACCAATTTAAAGAAACACATGACAATTTCTTTTGTACAACTAAGATTACATTTGTAATAGGAGATACTAATGAATTTACCAAAAAATTCTTTAGTTTCCTAAAGAAAGGTATACCAATAAACCAAGTTTGGAAATGACTTTTCAGATTTTGCCAGTATCAAGTCTTATGACCTCAGGCAAGCACTAAGTACCTTAGTTTATTCATTTGTAAAACACAGAGATTAGAACAGATAAGATCTCTAAAAGAGTTATCTTCCAAATTCAGTATTAGGTGACTACCTCTTCTTCTGGCATCTGTAAGTTAGGATATGGCGATAGTAGCTGCAGCAGAGTCTTGGAGTAGCGTATGAAGAGAAAAGGTAATAAATGTACAAGACAGAGAAGCTAAAGGAATACTAAGGCAGCCAAGTGAGTTTAGAAATACAGTACACTGAAAAGTGCTTATGTAGTAATCCACAACAGAAACATCTGGAGGACCTTTTGAAAACTTTACTAGTTGAAGAGCCCTAGTCCCCTAAATTCTAAGAGGTTTGAGGTGGAGCCCAGATAGGTTTTGTATGTGTGTTTTCATTATTGTTTTGTTGAATGAGAAAACAGATATAGGGGCGCCTGGGTGGCTCAGTCGTTAAGCGTCTGCCTTCGGCTCAGGGCGTGATCCCAGGGTCCTGGGATTGAGCCCCACCTCGGGCTCCCTGCTCTGCTGGGAGCCTGCTTCTTCCTCTCCCACTCCCCCTGCCTGTGTTCCCTCTCTTGCTGGCTGTCTCTGTCAAATAAATAAATAAAATCTTAAAAAAAAAAACCAACAGATATAAAGCTAAAGATACTATGCATTCCCTTTGGTTACCTACATTTGTTTTATTTTCACTGTGAAAGTACTTCATGCTCATGTCCTGTGCTGTTTGTTAAAAAGTCAGTACAAAGTGTTAAAAAGTAAAAAAAACAAAACAAAACAAAACCCTCTTGGTACCTTCAAATCTACTCAGTTAAGTTTCCTAAATATAGTTCTAATACCTATAGATATTTTCTGTATCCATGCATGGATATTTATATACACACACCTACCCAAACACCACCTCCCTCACACACACCCGTGCTCTCCAACTTTTTATTTAAACACAGATGACATCATACTATAAATACAGCTCTGCAGTCCCTGTATATGTGTTTTAATGTAATTATATTTCTTGGGCGTGTTCTAAGCAAATAAAGTGGCTCCACCTCATTCCTTTTAAAAGATGCAGAGGATTCTATAGTATGAAATAGAAATGTAGTATTTTGAAAAAGCAAAGGTATCCTGTATACGAGGCAGCATGGTATAATGGCAAGAGCAAAGGCCCAGGAGTAAACCCAACTGAGGCTAAATCTTAGCTCAACAAGGAAAATAAGGTATTTAGTGCCATGAGCCTGTTTCTCAATCATCTATGCAATGAATGTAATAATGTCTATCTCATAGCATTTTGAGATATTTGTAAGTTGCCTGGTATAGTGCCTGGCATGTAGCAAACGAAAAAATGCCATTTCCCCTGCCATTTACATTTTACCAAGGAGGGTCGAGAGCACAAACAGAAAAAATACATATTGTGCTTTGTTTTTATTTTCCCGTAACTCTTTCAAATTAAAATTGTTTATTTCTTCTCTCTTTTAAAAGTAGAAATAATCAATTCATAAAAATGTTAGATAGATGTCTTATATACATTTTATATTAATATTAAACTGAATCAAATGAAGAAGGAAAAGCTAAACAGTTTCACATGACTAATTCATTGCCCAAATTTATATATTCACCTGTGCGAACTTGTCTTCCTCTTTTGTAGAGTTTTTCCCCTCAGACTCATACAGTTCAAGGCATACTGAAGATATACTTCCAGGGGCTTGTAATGTGTGTTGTCTTCGAGCTGGCAAAGGAGTCCCTGATGGGAACAGTACTGTGAAACTGTTGGCTCCTGATTCATCGACTCCCTAATAAGCAGAAAAATAATATGCATACCCTTTGATATTTATCATTACAGTTATAAAGTCATTCCTATTATATATATAATACTTAATCCTTGTTGATAATCTAGAAACTACAGATAGGCAAAGAGAAGAAAACAAAAGTATTCCTTAACCCTAACCTACTTCATTTAAAAATAAATTGAAACATGTATATCTCTATCTATATTTGAAGGTTATGATTAAAATTACAAGAAATTAACATGCTAAATAAATACTAACTGAAAGAAAATGAGAAACTCATTAAGTATAAAATTATAAATCTAAATTGAAAATTTTTACCAATATACAAAGTTTCACTGTAAAACCATGGTATGTATAAAAACTTATGGCAATAAGTTAATGCTACTTTTATGGAAAAGTAAAGAAAAGCTAAACCTACCTTAACTAAAATATCTTTGGCTGAACACTCTATCTTAAGGGAGTCTTCCACTAAAAGGTTTTCTTTCCCAATAAGAATCCCTGCTTCTATAGCTGCACCAATAGGGATGACCTCATCAGGAGGGATAGAATTCAGAAGCTCAACAGTTGGGAAAAGATCTTTAATCAGTTGCTGTAGCCTTGGGATTCGGGAAGATCCTCCACAAAGGACAACCTAGAAAATAAAAATAATTTTCAGTTTTTTACTTTTAGAACAATGGCTGTTTCTCAAAATTAAGTGTTATAAGGTCAGCCATCTTTACCACATGTAATGGTAAAATACAAGCCCTATTTTAACATTATTTTATGTCATACTTACCATATATATATGTGTGTATATATATATATATACATATATATATATTTAACACATTTTAAGTACTTAACATATTCTTTACTCATAAAAACAAAATTTAAAATGAAGAGACCTCACAACACAGCAAAATACAGCAACAATGCGGGTTTTGATTAATATGGGGTATGAGGCTTAACCATAAATAGGCATTTGAATAGGAAATATATTAATACTTTATACTATTTGTTTACATAAACCTTACAGCATTTTTGTGACAAAATAAATATAAGCAATCTATGTGAAAACCACGACACAGATTTTTGTCTTCACCATGGAAGAACACTGAATTTTCTGAGGAAAAAGATGTTTTACAAAACTACATTTTAAGCTCTTGGTCCATCTGATTAAATATGTTGTTTCTGAAGAATTTCATATAAAACCGCTCCTTAATGAGCTTGTCCACACAAGTGCCCCAGCTTTTATGGCCTCCACCTGAGGGAACGGGGCTCCAAATCACCTAGTTCTGACAGTCAAAGGGACTGGCATTCATGAGTCCCACAGGACTATCGCAAAGACTATCACATTTTAAATGGTTAAGGAGCACCCCCTGCCCAGTGGCTATACACCTGGGGGCTCAGCATAGAGGGAGCCAGGCAAAAAATGCCCGTTTCCCAGTTTATCCCTGGAAGAGGTTTGACTGCATACTTTCCCAGCTGCTGCCTGAAGAGTCTGGCTTGCAATCAGCTTGTATCTAGGTGCTGACTGCAATCCTCCTCTTTGGGACACTGATGGTCTTGGCATACTCTCAACTACTGAGAGGCACGAAGAACAAAGATGGCAGCTTAGGCATAAAGGTTTGAGAGGCGACCAGGAGTTTGGGGCTGGGGTGATTGACAAAGTTAATTTCTTATGTAAGAACAGTGTGTCAAGACTGGAAGATGTGGCAGTTATATGTAATGCACAGGAATCAACATGGAGAGTCAATATATATATTCCTAACAAAATTAATCCTCAAAAACCAATCTTAATGAGACAAAGATAAGTGATTTTCCCAATACAGTTTATAACAATAAAGTTGCTTGCTTAAGTCAGGAGAGTAACGTGAATAAAGTGAGAATGTCAATAAAGAGAGAGAAAATATAAAAAAATACCAAACAGAAATCACAGAACTGAAGAATATAGTAAATGAAAAATTCAGTAGAGAGGTTAAATAGCACATCAGATGAAGCAAAAGAAAGGATTTGTGAACTCAGAGACAGGACAGAGGAATTCACTTAAACAGAGGAGCAAAAAGAAAAAAGAATGAGAAAGAATTAAGACAGCTTAAGGGACTTATGGGACAATAGTAAGTATACTAGGGGCGCCTGGGTGGCGCAGTCATTAAGTGTCTGCCTTTGGCTCAGGGCGTGGTCCCAGCGTTCTGGGATCGAGCCCCACGTCAGGCTCTTCCGCTGGGAGCCTGCTTCTTCCTCTCCCACTCCCCCTGCTTGTGTTCCCTCTCTGTCTCTCTCTGTCAAATAAATAAATAAAATCTTAAAAAAAATATAGTAAGTATACTAATATACATATTATAGAAGTCCTAAGAAGGAGAAGAGAAAGAAAAAAAGGGGCAGAATGCGTATTAAAAGACATAATGGCTGAAAACTTACTTAACCTGGGGAAAGAAACAGATATACAGATCCAGTAAGCCCAAAAATTACCAAGTAAGATGAATAAAGAGACCCACGTTGAAATTAAAGTGTCAATAGGGCACATGGGTGGTTCAGTTGGTTAAGCGCCCCTCTCAATTTCAGCTCAGTTCATGATCTCAGGGTCATGAGATTGAGCCCTGCATCGGGCTCATAGCTGGGCATGGAGCCTACTTAAGATTCTCTCTCTCCTTTTCCCTCTACCCACCCTCCTGCCCCCCCCCCAATGTCAAAAGTTAAAAGACAGAATCTTAAAGGCAGCAAGAGAAAAGCAACTTGTTACACACAAGGGACCCTCTCATAAGATAAGCAGATATTTCAACAGAAATTTTGCAAACCAGATGTGAGATATTCTAAGTGCTGAAGAAAAAACCTGTCAGCCAAGAATACTCTACCTGGCAAAGCTGTACTGCAGAACTGATGGAGATATAAAGTGTTTTACACACAAATGAAAGCTGATGGAGTATACCAGACTAGCCTTATAAGCAATGTTCAAGGGAGTTCTTCAAGTTGAAACAAAAGTATGCTAATTAATAACCTGAAAACATATGAAACTATAAAACTCACTGGTAAAGGTAAATATACAGTTGACCCTTGAATAATTCAAAGGTCAGGAACACTGATTCCCTGCATAGTGGAAAATCCATGTATAACCTCTGACTACCCCAAAACTTAACTACTAATAGCCTACTGTTGACCAGAAGCCTTACCAAGAACACGGTCAAGAAATACATATTTTATATGTTATACGTATTATATACTGTATTCTTACAATAAAGCAAGCTTGAGAAAAAAATGTTAAGAAAATCACAAAGAACAGAAAATCCATTTACAGCACTTTATTGTATTTACTGAAAAAAAATCCATTTATGAGCAGATCTGCACAATTCAACCTGTGTTGTTCACAGGTCAACTGTAGTTAAATTCAGAATACTCTAATATTGTAATGGTGGGGGGTGAGTCACTTATAACTCCAGTATAAAGTTTAAAAGAAAAATACCATTAAAATTAACTAACTACAATAATTAATTAATGGATACACAATACAAAAAGATGTAAATTATGACATCAAAAACATAAAACGTGGAGAGGAGATGTGTAAAAATGTAGAGTTTCTGTATGTGTTCAAAGTTAAGCAGTTACTAGTTTCAAATAAGGCTATTATAAGATGTTTTATATAAGCTTCATGGTAACCATAAAGCAAAAACCAATAGTAGATACAACAAAAGATAAAGATATGAAAGCACATTACTATACAAAAAAATCATCAAATCACAAAGAAGGAAGAAAGGAACACATGAACTACAAAACAGAAAATTAGCAAAACGGCAAAAGTAAGTTCATACTTACCAAAAATTACTTTAAATTATTTTTTGTACACTAACAACAAATCATTGGAAAGAGAAATTAAGAAGACAATCCTATTCACAACAGCAATAAAAAGAATAAAATACTTAGGAATAAATTCAACCGAGGAGATGAACAATCTATACACTAAAAACTATAAAGATATTGATGAAAGAAATTGAAGAAGACATTAATAAGTTGAAAGATATTCCATGTTCACGGATTGGAAGAATTAATATTGTTAAAACGCCCACACTACCCAAAGTGATCTACAGATTCAATGCGATCCTATCAAAATTCTAATGGCATTTTTCACAGAAATAGAAAAGACAATCCCAAAATCCATACGGAACCACAGAAGACCCAAAATAGCCAAAGCAATCCTGAGAAAGAACAAAGTTGGAGCATCACACTTCCTGATTTTAAAATATATTACAAAGCTATAGTAATCAGAACAGAATGCTATTGGCACAGAAACAGTCACACAAATCAATAGAATAAAGAGCTCAGAAAAAAGCCCACGCATAAACGGTCAATTAATTTTCAACAAAGGAACCAAGAATATACAACAGGGAAAGGACAGTCTCCTTAGTAAGTGGTGTGGGGAAAAGTGGATATCCACAGGCAAAAGAATAAAACTGTACCATTATGTTATATCATAAAAAAAAAAAATCAATTCAAATTGAAGACTTGAATTAAGACCTGAAACTGTAAACCTCCTAGAAGAAAACACAGGGGGTAAAGCTCCTGGACATTGGTCTTAGTAGTGATTTTTTGGATTTGACACCCAAAGCAAAGACAATAAAACCAAAAAAAATAACACCAAACTAAAAAGCTACTGAACAACAAAGGAAACCATCAACAAAATGAAAAGGCAACCTGTAAAAAGGGAAAAAATATTTGCAAACCATATATCTGAAAAGGGGTTAATATGCAAAATATACAAGGAAGTCATAAACTCAAAAGCAAAAAAACCAAACAACATAATTAAAAAATGGGTGAAGGACTTAAATAGACATTTTTCTGAAGAAGATATACAGGTAGCTAAGAGACACATGAAAAGATGCTAAACATCACTAATCATAAGGCAAATGCAAATCAAAACCACAGTGAGATATCACCTCACACTTGTTAGGGTGGCTCTCATCAAAAACACAAGAGATAACATGTATTGGCAAAAATACCCTTGTACACTGTTGGGAATGTAAAATGATAGAGCCACTATGGAAAACAGTATGGAAATTCCTCAAGAAATTAAAAATAGAATTACCACATGATCCAGCAATCCCACTTCCGTGTATATATTCAAAGGAAATGAAATCACTATCTCAAAGAGATATGTGTACTCTCATGTTCATTACAGCATTATTCACAATACCCAACATATGGAAATATCCTAAGTGTTTGGTTTTTTTTTTAAAGATTTTATTTATTTATTTGACAGAGAGAGACAGCCAGCGAGAGAGGGAACACAAGCAGGGGGAGTGGGAGAGGAAGAAGCAGGCTCCCAGTGGAAGAGCCTGATGTGGGGCTCGAACCCAGAACGCTGGGATCACGCCCTGAGCCGAAGGCAGTTGCTTAACCACTGCGCTACCCAGGCGCCCCTCCTAAGTGTTTGTTGATGGATGGATGGATGAAGATGTGGCATAAATACAAACACAAAGCAATATTATTCAATCTTTAAAAAGAGGGAAATCTTATTATTTGCAACAACACGAATCAATCTGAAGGCATTATGGGAGGTAAAATAAGCTAGAAAGAGAAAGACAGATACTGCATGGTGTCACTTATACGTGGAATCTAAAAAAAGAAAAAAATGTCAAACTCATAGAAACAGAAGGTAGAAAAGTGGTTGGAGCTAAGTGGTGGGGGAAATAGGGAGAGGTTGGTAAAAGGATACAAAATTTCAGTTTTAAGTGAATAAGGTCTGAGGATCTAATGTATAACATGGTGACCATAGTTGATAATATTGTACTGTGTAATTGAGATTTGTTAAGAAAGCAAACTTAAGTGTTTTCATCTCTGACCCAAAAAGGTAAAAATACGGGGTGACAGATGTGTTAATTAACTCCATGGTGGGAATCCTATCACAATGTATACATATATCAAATCTTACCTGTACACTACAAATATCTTACAATTGTATTTGTCAATTACAACTCAATAAAGCTGAATAAAATTGCTCCTTTATAAAGACCTTAATTTCCTAATTCCTACACATTTAACACTTACATCTCCATAGGTACTCAGAATACTGAATAAATGGGTAGCCCAAGAAGGGAAATCATCAATAATTACTTATTTCATAGTCTTTTTATGGATGTTCTCAAAGCTTAGTGTGTTAGAGAAAAGGATCAACTGATGAAAACTAGGCCTCTTTAACATTAGGTGTGAAATGAGGAGTAATACCATACTGATCTTCAGGTAAGGGCATGAGGAACATCAGCTGAGTGAAACAAAAAAAGAAAAGCAGGTTTACCCTGGCAAAGTTCCCTAAGACCTCCCTAAAAGGTCTGTTTTGGAGGTAAGTAAAAATAAAAGTCTTCTCTAAAACTTTATGATCTCATGTAACTACCATGAGAATAAAAATGTAGAATATGGCCTTTCAAATCTCTCATAATCAACATCAAAAAGCTTTAAGAAGCAATTAAGTGATGTTATGCAAAAACAAACAAACAAAAAACAACAACAAAAAAAACAACAAAAAACCAAAAAACTTGGGGCGCCTGGGTGGCTCAGTTGTTAAGCGTCTGCCTTCAGCTCAGGGCGTGATCCCAGGGTCCTGGGATCGAGCCCCACATCAGGCTCCTCCGCTGTGAGCCTGCTTCTTCCTCTCCCACTCCCCCTGCTTGTGCTCCCTCTCTCGCTGGCTGTCTCTATCTCTGTCGAATAAATAAATAAAATCTTAAAAAATCCCCCAAAACTAAAAAACTAGAAAATCTTGGCTTTTGGAATTTTCATTTAAAAAAGTAAAAAAAATACTAACAACATGTTTGTTACCATTAATGCTGACCGTAATCACCAAGTATTAATTCAAATAAATTCTTTAAACATCTAGTCTGTAGTATGAGATTTCTTTTGCGATTTAAATTTTAATAGAATATACATATTTTGAACATAAGTAACTTGTCTTACTAAAGGCTTTTCAAATATAACTTTCACAGTAATTTCATAAAACTGCTGTTAAAAAATCAAACCATCTTAACTACTTGGGTATTAAAAACATGAATCTAAACAACAAAAAGGAAAAAAAAATCACAGATTATTCTAAAAATAAAATAATAAAATCTGTCAAAGCTTATGGAATAAAACCAAAGCTATTAAGAAGTGAAACTATAGTTAATTTTTTTATTAGGGAAAAAAATAAATGAAAAAATAAATTGGCATTCAATATAAGAATTTAGAAAAATATGAAAGTGTCCTGGAAAGACTAGAAGAAATAAGGAGAAAATTAGAAATAAACCAACTGGAAAAGAAAAAAAAATGACTTAAAAATAGATCTAAAAAAGTTTTTTGGGAGATAGTAGTGGCAGGAGTTGGAGCAAAAAAACCCCCCAAAAAACAAAACAAAAAACCAAGAAAACTTCTGTCAAACCTAGAAAAGGAAATTCAAAAAGCAAAAAGTAAAAAATAGAGAAATTGTCCAGATCTCAAAAATTTCTCTATACTTTTACATTTTAATATCAAAAGATACACAAAAATTATAAATTATAAATTATACAATGTCAAATGTTAAAAATTTAAGAAATCATCATGAAATAGGTCTGCAAAATACTTAAATTCAAAATTGAAGCAGTAAAGAGAAATCATGAAAGTTTCTTTAGAACTTCTGAGGAACAGAGAATATCCATAGAATACTTAAGATGAAATGGTATCAAATTCATCTTATAAGCACCTGATAACCCAGGAACAAAACCACAAAAACAAACACCAATAAACAAAACCCTATGGAACAGAGGTTGTAAAGTAGCAACCTGCAAATTTTATCATGCAAAATGTTTTCTCTCTCTACACAGTATTCTTAGAAGTTCTGAATGAGTCACTAACATTTAAACAGTAAATTAAAAAAAAAAAAGAGGGGCGCCTGGGTAGCACAGTGGTTAAGCATCTGCCTTCAGCTCAGGGCGTGATCCCAGCGTTCTGGGTTCGAGCCCCACATCGGGCTCCTCCACTGGGAGCCTGCTTTTTCCTCTCCCACTCCCCCTGCTTGTGTTCCCTCTCTCGCTGGCTGTCTCTGTCAAATAAATAAATAAAATCTTTAAAAAAAAAAAAAAGAAAAAAATCAAAACATTAAGTAAAAATACCTCTAGAAGTACTCACAAAAAAACCAGTAACATTAGTTACCTCCAGGGAGGGAAAAAGACTGGGTGGTTGGGGGCGGGGGAATCTTTTGCATTTTGAATTATGCAAATATAAAGCCAGTTCAAAATAAACAGTAAAAATTTTTACTCAAGTCTCTATTTGAAAGTCTGTTAAAAAGTCAAAGGCTTCAGTAGCACTAGACTGCATCCCTGAAAGGCAGTTTAAGTGGGCAGCTGCTACCCCTTTTGGAGGACAGCTCCTGCTATATGTGGCAGGCCCACCACTACTTCCTGTGCCCCTCACACCAGCTAGTGGTCACTTGCCATTTATAGTCACATAATTACTCTTGCTTTTCTTAGAGCAAAGAGTTTAATGTGAAACTTTTCAAACTCTCCAAACCCATCTCTCAATCTAGTAGGAAAATGAAAGAAAGACCAAAAGGATTGTGTGTTTCAAGGAAAATGGGGAATATACTTCCTTTTTGAAGAATGGCATGATACACTCAACCTGCTGTCTTATGTAGCTGCCAGGCAGCTTAACTGTGGTGTAGTACTTAAAATACTCATATAGTTTATGTATAGAAAGAAATGGACTTTTTTCATATCATCTGTGGGAAAATCTCAGCACTGGTGCATCAGGTATGACAAATCAAATGTTGTCTTTCTGACTGACATTATATTCTGCAATAAATACTACCAATAGTTCTGTCCCTGTAAAAGATTTGACTGGCTCACTCCTACTCAAATGAAATGAATACTTTGGAAACTCACTTGACAAGGGATCTGACACACTTTCTTATGTTGAACTTAATTTACAGATATGTAAATCATATCTAAAATCATATTCCCACATTATGTGGTTAAAGATTCATTTTAGAATTCTACATATATCTTTGGAGTAGTTATGTTGAATACATATTTAAAAACCACAGTACAAAGGTTCTGTCCTTGTTTAGAGAAACCAATTTTTTAAAATAATATTTATTTATTTGACAGAGAAAGCATACACATGTGCACAAATTGGGGGAGGGGCAGAAGGACAGGGAGAGGGACAAGCAGATCCCTGCTGAGCGTGGGCTTGATCCCAGGATACTGAGATCATGTCCTGAGCCAAAGTCAGACACTTAACCGACCGAGCCATCCAGGCACCCCTAGAGAAACCTATTTTGTGAGTAGATATTTTTCATGATGAAAATGAAAAAAATGAAACATTACTCCTAGTTAAAGGGTTAAAAATTTTTTTTTAAGTTTTTATTTATTTATTTGAGAGAGTGAGAGGGAACATGAGCAGGGGAGAGGCAGAGGGAGAAGCAGACTTCTTGCTGAGTGGGAAGCCCAACTCGGGGCTTGATCCCAGGACCCTGGGATCATGACCTGAGACGAAGGCAGACGGTTAACCAACTGAGCCACCCAGGCTGAATTCTATACCAAACATAACTCAAAATGTAAAATCTGACACTGACATTATGGAACAGAAGAAAAGGGGTTTCAAGGTTCCAAATCTGGAGAAATTAATTGTGAAAGAAACATTAATTATTAAATATTTCTATTTGTAAATTTGCTATTTGTTTCAAGCTGGAATTTAAAATGTAACCTCCATTATCAGATATTTGTATTTTTATACTGAGTTCAGACTGATATTTTCTGACAGCTGTGTTTTCCTATACCTGACAACTTTACTCACGTTCGCGCCTGGCCCCTACAAGTAACTGCTAGAGCGTGTAACCTCTCCCACACGGTGCCTCAGGCTACGAAGAAAAGGAAGGTAATATTAACCTCTTTCCGAGGAACACTGTGTATGATTACATTACCTTGGAATAAAGATAAAGTACTGGAAGTTTTGGTTTAGAAGGTATTTTTCTGAGTAAATGAATCAGATATATTGTGGTATTTTATCATTCTAAGTTCAAACATTTGAGTCAAAAAGGAATAATGCTCTTATTTCTTTGAGCGTGTCTCAGGAGTTGTTTTTTTTTTTTTAAAGAGAGAGAGAGAAGTAGCCTCTGCTTGTAAAGTTACAACCTCGGATAAGGCAGACCTTCAAGGAAGGAGCAGGTCATGCTCCTGGACTGAAAAAGAAGGGAGGTAGGAGCAGTAAAGATAAGAAAAGGACCAAGCTGTGCCTCCAGCTTATAATATGCTTCTTATTTGAACAATGCTAGAGATTCACCCATATGCCTCTCACTATCCCTAAACAGAAGCCCTGGGGCCTGACTGATAAACAATGGTTCAGGAGATGCCACGGACAACTCATCACGCAGGGCTGAGAGAATGAGTTGGGAGGCCAGTAGCACTTTTTTTTTTTTTTTTTAAGGATTTTAGTTATTTATTTGAGGCAGAGAGACACAGAGAGAGAGAACATGAGCAGGGGGAGAGGGGCAGTGGGAGAGGAAGAGCGAGAAGCAGACTACCCACTCAGCAGGGAGCCCGACATGGGGCTTGATCCCAGGACCCTGAGGTCATGACTTGAGCTAAAGGCAGACGTTCAACTGACTGAGCCACCCAGGTGCCCCACTAAGGCACTTCTTAGACCACTGAAACCAAAAAGCAGAACCATCCTCCTTTAAAGCATTTGATATCAAAAGGGGTTACTTTGTTCAGACAATATGGTTAAGGTAGAGAAGCCTGAAATACACCATCGACTCCTTCCTGCTAACCCACGTAAATAAGGTGAAAAAAAAATAATCACAGAAAATTAATGTATTAAAAGAATAATTCTTCATAACCAAATGAGGTCTATCTCAGGAATACTATTCCACATTAGGAAATAATCAATAATTTATCACACAACTTTAAGACAAATATAAAGGAAACCATAAGCCTGCCTTGCAGGTGTCCAGAAAATACATCTGTAAAGACTCACCACCTATTTCATATTAACACAGGAAATGTGAGGAAAAGAGAATGTCAATATGAGATAGAGAATCTACTTTTTTTTTTTTTTTTTTTTTAAGATTTTATGTATTTATTTGCCAGAGAGAGAGAGCGAGCACAAGCAGGGGGAGCAGGCAGAGGGAGAAGCAGGCTCCCCACTAAGCAGGGAGCCCCAGGTGGGACTTGATCCCAGGGCTGTGAGATCATGACCTGAGCCGAAGGCAGACACTTAGCCAACTGAGCCACCCAGGTGCCCCAACTATTTCACCCAATTACCAGCAATTACATTTTTGTTAAAAGACTAATAAAACATTCCTCTAAAAAAGAGAACAAAAGAAGGAAGTTCTGACCAAGGCAACCAAATATATATAAAAAAGTGAGGGATACACATTTGAGAGAGAAAATATCACCACTCAGAGGTATAACCCTCTCCCAGAACTCTTGGCCCACCCCAACTACCACCCCCCATTTTCCTGCTGCCCTTATAGCAAAACTTCTCAAGAGAGTTCTCTGTACTTGTTGTGTCCACAATCCTACCTTTTTTTTTTTTTTTAAGATTTTTTATTTATTTATTTGACAGAGATAGAGACAGCCAGTGAGAGAGGGAACACAAGCAGGGGGAGCGGGAGAGGAAGAAGCAGGCTCCCAGTGGAGGAGCCTGATGTGGGGCTCGATCCCATAACGCCGGGATCACGCCCTGAGCCGAAGGCAGACGCTTAACGACTGAGCCACCCAGGCGCCCCCACAATCCTACCTTCTATTCTACATTAAACTTACTCCAGTAGTGTGTTTCTCTCTATAACTCCACTAACACCACTATGACTAGGCACTTGCACATTGCCAAACCCAGCAGTCAGTCTTCTGGCCACACCTGCTGGGCCTCCAGCAGCACAGGGCAGATATCTTTCCCTCCCTGACATGGACAATTTTACTTTGTCTGCTGGTTCTCATGTCTCCTCACTGGCTAGTCCTAAATCCCCTGTGCCACATCCCCTTTCAGCTTGTAAATGTCCAGAGGCCCTGGACCCTGTCCCGAGGTCTCTTCTCTTTTGTGGCTCTATTTCGTCCAGTCATGGCTCTAAGCGGCACACAGGCACTGATGAATGCAGATCTCCAGCTCAGAACTCTCTCCTAAAATCCAGACTCACATGTCCAACCACACTGTACTCCTGCCCCTGCAGCCAGAGACATCCATGCTGTGTTTATTAAAAGTTTTAAAATTTGGGATTTACTCCTAAATTTTATTCTAAGGAAATTAAGGATGTTCACAAAGCCACAAAGACTGCTTTTTATAAAATCAAAATAACCTATGCAACTAAAATAAAGAATTGGTTTTATAAATTACGGTATGTCAATACAATCAAATACCATGGGGGAACAAGATCTTCAGTTTGAGATTTCAACAAATTCTGGAAGCTGGAAAAGAGAGGTAACTGTCTTAAAGCAGATGAAGTTTGAGATAACCAAGGAGAAAGCAAGGTGGTCTGACGTACACAGAATCCCAGTGTGGCCCAGGCCTTGGAAGCACCAAGCACCACAGGAAGGGAGGCTGAAGCAGAGACGTGAAAGCAGGATGACTGGTAGAGAGGATAGATGCAGAGTGACTGGATTCCCCAAAGCCCTCCCCCTCACCCAGACAGGAGGCCACCAGCACCTTCTCCCATACTCAGGGATGGGAGGTTTGGACCAGTTACGGGATGTGGGTACAAAGCTACCGCACAGGGCAGGAGTGGGCATGGTGCTGAAAGCAGGTGGAATAAGGGAAAGTGCACATATTAAGAAATAGGAACCTTGAGGCTCCTACTCTCAGAAGGCCAGAAACCAGACATGTCCTTCTCGAGCAAGAGATCAGAGGATTCCTTCCGAGAAAAAAAAAAAATACTGCTAAGAAGAGACTTCCAGACACTAAGGTGAGAAAGGCAGTGGGCATAGCCATGGGTGAAGAAAGAGCTTGGGTTCTGGAGGCAGACTGCCCACGCTCCAGTCCCAGCTCCACCACTTATGCGCTTCACCTCTTTGGAAACCTCTTAGTTTCCTCACCTGAAAATGGAGATCATGGTGCCTACCTCATGGTGCCGTTGTGTGGATTAAACGTCTTAAGGCAAGTAAAAGTTCAATCATTTCCTCCTCCTTCCCTGTAAGAGGGTTACACATCCCCACCCATTGCCACTGCGACGACTCTGCCTCTCTGCAGGTGGAGTGGATTTCCTCGCCCCACTGTCAGCCTGGCCCTGTGTCTAGCTTTGGCCAACCGCATGTGAATACACTGAAGCACACCATATTGAAGCAGACGCTTTTTAAAGCCATGCATGTTCTTGCAAGCTCTCTCCTTCTTTCCCCTCTGCCATGAGAAATGCATGTCCCAGGGAGCTGCTCCTTTAGCCTGGGTCCTGCAGTGGGAAGCACGGGGAAGACCTACAGCCACCTTCAGCTGCCCGCATGAAAAGTGAGAAAAAATTGTTTTACTATAGAAAACCACGGAGATTTGGGGCTTGCTTGTTACTGTAAGAAGGTCAACAAACTACAAAGACAACTCTATTTTTAAGTTCTCAAAAGTCTATACTTTAGAAATACCTGGGGAGTGAATCTTTAACAACATTCTTAATCCTAAGAATATATTCGACCTGAATTCAAGCAATTGAGAAATGTACCATTTGTGATATCTAAATGTCAAGGCTCTATGACCAGTTAATGAGGGAAGAGAACTTACGTTAATTGATCACTTACAATATGCTACACATGGTATTTCACTTAATCCTTGTAACAACCCTGTAGAATAAGTTATAATACTCACTTAAAAGGTAAGTATTTTCACCCTCCTAATAAGAAGAGACAGAGAAGGTTCAGGAAATTAAGTGATTTGGAATAAAGTCTACTCTGGAACTATTAGCACCATGAGCCTTCCAGTTCAGGTGGGTCTGTCTCCAAACCCACTCACTCCACCATGGCCTTGCTACTGTTATACTACATGTCTTATCCTCCATGACCCACCCCCAGCCCTCAAGCACCTAGCACAATGCCTGGCATATTGTAAGTGTCCCCCCCCCCCCACCAAAAAAAACCTTCTTGAATTAAACGGCAAAGAAAACCACCCAAAAAACAAAAATACCCCAATTTCCTCTCTACGGTGTACACCAAAATAGTTAAAAGAGATAATCTTTCAAACTATAGACAATTTAAAAGAAAACAGTATTAAATGTCTGTCATACATCTGAACAGAGATGGAATTTATAAACTTAGAAGCAGTTGAAGAAATCAGAGTGACAGACAACAGATTTAAATAAATAAATGAAATTTCTGTATGTCAAGTCCTCTCCTTCCCTCAGAAGACCAAAATTAAACAGTAAACTACAGGCCTTAGAAGAAGATTGCAGTAAATTATAGTTAATATACTGACTATGTAAAACATTTGTACAAAAAAATTTAAAAAAATACTAAGATTTACATAAATAGGCAAAGCATATCAAACAAGTAGTTACACAGAAGGAAATAAAAAACTGAATAAACATTTAAGAGATAATCCTCTAAGTATCAATAAAATACAAAGACCTATTGTTTCTCAAAAATCAAATGGACAATTTATTACTTTAAATGATAAGACTCAGAGTTGGCAAGGGGATTTGAGTATTAGTAAGTTCAACTCTTTTAGAAAGTATTTGAAGGTAAAAATAGTCTAATGCTATTTATATTCTTCAACCCAGTAAATTTTACAATGGGAATCCATCCCAAATATGGTAAAAGTTGATGTCCAAAGATGGACATCACTGTTTAGCAGAGAGGGAGCCCAACCTAGTGTCCACGATAGAATGAAATAATGTATTGGTGCCTTTCCTTTCCTAGGATATTGAGAATCTATTTAAAATTGTGTTTATGAATATTATACAGTAATATGGGGAAAGAAACTGGTTATATTATATAAAGAAATAAAATTCAAAATTCTACATACAGATTGGAATAGTTAGAAATGTTACAAAACACAACAGTGGTTGCCTTTTGGTATTTCCTGAATTTTCTTTCATGAATGCTTATTATTTTAATAATAGAAAATATACATTTTAAAGGAATACAAATAATCTTAGGGGAAAAAAGAAAACATTAACAATTTGAATATCTTTGAAAGTCTCAAAATACCTTGTTACGTGAGCAGAGAGAAGCAGAACGGTGTACTGGTTAAAGAGCTGACTCGGGACCTTGGGTTAGCTCTACCACTAACCACATGATTGCCAGGAAATTATTCATTTCTCTGTACCTTGGTGTATTCACTCATAAAATGCAGATAAATAAAAGCACCTGCCTCATAGAGTTGTTGGTGAGTATTCAATGAGTTAATCCATGTAAAATACTTAGAAACAGTACTTTGCACATAGTAAACATGCAAATATCCATCAGCTTTTGCTTACATCTTAAAAAATATACTGGAAAGAACTATTTTTTGCTAGGAAACTGATAAATATGTATCACTGGTGCCAGTAATAAAAAATTCAATTTTCCTTATTCATTAACACAAGCTCAGAAAATATTTAATGAAAATATTATTTCAGTACCAAGGGGCTATTTCCTAAATTCCAAGTCTGATACTACTCCTAAAATAAATAAGAAAAATACAGAAGTATTACCTTATTGATATCATCTGCTGTAAATCCACTTTGTTCTAAGAGTTCTCTGATTGCTTCTATACATTTATTAAAAAGTGGAGAACAGAGAAGTTCAAATCTTGCTCTGTACACACACACACACACACACACACATACACACAGAGGAAAAGACAGAGAGAAAAGGCTTAGTACAATTAAGACAATTTTTCTTGTGAAGAGTAATGCCAAAACCTAATGTGATGGTTCTCTTAAAAATAGGTTTATGATCAGAACAAGATACTTAATACGCAACAGTATAATACCATGGGGTGGGGGGAAGGGACATCTAAGTTATTCCTCTGTAAATGTATGAAGACATTCAATGTCAAATTCAGAAGACTCTTACCCATGGCTTACTTGGAGGCTTTCAAAAAACCTAAAAATAAATACAGTGTATGGCATTCTCAACAAAGTCACAGATTCAAATCAAACCATCATTTGGAAGCTTTTGCTATTTTTGATGTTAAAAGTTTAAAAACCTATTTTTCTTTATAATGTGAGACTATGCTGTACATAAGTTTAGTTCTCTTGCTCTGAGGAGCCTGAATACTAGCATATAATTTTAAGAAAGATCTAGGTTTATGAAAAATGTACTCCCTAATTTCATACTAAACTTAAATGCAAATGACTGATTTTTAAATTTATTTGTGCTATCTATATATACCTGATAGTTGAAATCTTTGTGATAAAGGCAAAATTTCCTTAATGAAAAATTACATATTCTATTTCATTCCTAATAACTAAGCAATAATATGCAAGCATATATTGAGTACTTGGACAAACTCAGCACTAAGTTAGGAATTCTAGAAACAAAAATACACAACACTCTGCCCACAAAGAGATTTCAATTTAACAGCTTTTAATCTTTTGGGTTATAGTTTGAAATCTCTCTTACTAGAGCTAGTGCAGTACTAATAGAACTTTCTGTGAGCCACCAGGCTTCTGAGACTATTGAGCACTTGAACTGTGGCTACTGAGATTGAGAAATTTAATTTTTATGTTATTTATTTCTAATTAATTACAATTTAAATAGCCACAGGTGGCTAGTGGCTATTGTATCGGGCATGCAGAGCTAGAGTCTTTAGGAAAGCCCAGGGAAACAAGGAAGCTAAACTACAAGGACCAAATAAAGAGTGAATTTAACGAAATGTAGTCAGTAGAATCCTAAAAATAATACTGTAATTCTGGAAATTTTTACTATGTTTCTAAGTCACCTGTTAGGTTGTTGGGAAGTTTAAATAGTGAACCATTGGTAGCTATTATTACATTAATAATATGCAAGGCAAAATGATAGGGCAATGTCCTCCCTTTGGATTCTCCGGGTATAGGTGTAATCATCTGTAACCAACATTTTGGATTATGTAAAAGATAAAGGAATTTAAAACAATTTTATGCACATTAAACCTGTGTTTACTAAATCAACACTATCAAAATTTAAAATGTTGACAATGGGTGAGTGAGGCAACAGACAGACATCAATCTTTGGTAGAATGTGATAGAGAGTGTGAACTCAGGAGTCAAACTTACGGGGTTTGAACACCTGTCCATCACTAATATTACACATACTTACTGTGTAACCCTGGGCAAGGATGAAACTTCTCTGTTTCAGCTTCCTCATGTGTAAAATAAGGAAAACAATACTACTACTTACCTCATTTTGTTGTTATGAGGATTTGCTGAGTTAATATATATTACTACTTAGATTACAGCCTGCCATGTTAACTATTTAGAGTAAGTACCACTGAAACACGAGCAAACCCCACATAAACTTTAGCAACAACAAGCCTTTCTTTGAAAGATCTAGGATGCCTTTTTCACACACAGCTCTTTGTAGCTGTCACTATTAGGGCAAGCAATCACAATCGATGCCAGTACTTTGGGAGCAGTTACTTAACAAGAACTGGACCTCAGAATAAAGGCAGGAAAGCTCTCCTTTTACAGATGGCTAATAAATCTCAAAAGAACAAACAAAAAACCCTAAGCGAGAAAATTACACCTAAAAATATAAATATATTTGGAATTTAAAATTTTTTTTTGAATTTCATTTTTACCTGGACACGTTGCAGTCAAAATCTTGACCTTCATATAATGAGTCAAGGAAACAATTGGCACTTCCTAAGGTTGATAAAGAATGCTTTGCAATGTCAGCACTGTTCATCAACTTCATCATGGCTCGGGCGTTCCCTCTCACGTCATGTCTGAAGGATCTAAATCAAAAATATAGTCTTTGGAGCTTAAAAATTCCTAGGCCATTTATATATAAATTCTCATTAGATTCTATAAATTAGAATTTATAAAAACTCAAATATGGATAATGACAAGCTCATAAATATTAATATCAGATTTTAGTAACTAGGTTCAAACCCTCCAAAATTTCTGAAGAAATTCTTTGCAATTAAAAGAAGGGTCTCATCAAGGAAAATAAATAACGAATATTTTTGATACTTGGAATTGCTAAATTCTGTGGCCATAATAATAGACTGTCCTTTGAAGAAAGTAGAGTAGCTGCCATCTTTTTGCAGATGTGACAAACAGAGGGTGAAGGAGATTTATGTGGCCAGGTCAAGTCTCCTATCTCTCTCTCCCTTTATAAATGCAATATAATCATGGTTTAATGGTAAAAAATGATATGTCCAGCACTAAAAAACAAAACTAAAAGAGCTTTTTTTTTTTTTTTTTAAGATTTTATTTATTTATTCGACAGAGAGAGAGAGAGAGAGCACGCGTGCACAAACAAGGGGAGCAGGAGAGTGAGAAGCAGTCTTCCCACTAAGCAGGTAGTCTGACTCGGGGCTCCATCCCAGGAACCTGGGATCTGGGATCATGACCTGAGCTGAAAGCAAACGCTTAACCAACTGAGCCACCCAGGCACCCCTAAAAGGGCTTCTTTAAAGATATTTGATGCATATGTAAATGACAAATATGTAAAATTACCATTTCTCTATCTCCAAGACAAGTTCATTGTTAAAATTGCTTGGCTCTGTTTCTAAACATGTCTAATAACTGTTGGTAGTCAAATTAACAATGTCTTACCCTTGAGTTTAAAAACCTTCATAACAAAAAGCTGTATAGGTCTTTATGAAACAAGTGAGAACTTACCTCTTTTTCAAGACTTTTTTACCTAGTCGGTTTCAGCCAAAATTAAATTTTTTTTAAGAGCGGCAATGTCCAAAATATAATCTTTATCTATTTGGCTCATGATTTTGAATGGAATAATTACACCTAGGGACAAAAATCACTCCTTGTGCTAGCAGATTAGTAATTAAATAAATACTCCAAAGACACTAATTCACTAGGATGTGACTATAATGTAATGTAATCTTTATCAGATCTAAAATTTTAAAATTTGTTTAGAAGGTGGTGAGCCCTCAGTGCCTGTACCCTCCTTTATCTAGACATAACAGTGGCACCTGAGGAATTAAGAATTCAAACTTGAGATCCAAGTTCATACAGTTCAACGTCTGGTGGGCCCTCACACTAAGTGAAAAATCTGAGCACACTGCACTGTGCAACTTGGCCTCTGCTTCCCTGTAAATGCTTGGAGAGGACATCGTAACTCTAGACATGAAAATATCCAAGGCACTGGAAAATAAAAACAAAAAACATGTCCTCCCTTGCAGCAGGGCAATTTAAAATAGAAAAAAAACAAAACACAAAACCCTGGAGAGAAACTTCAATCAAAACATCATCAAGTCCATTAATACTCACCTCTGAAACTCTGAAGCTAGATACTGTGCTAAGGTTTCTGTGAAATGTGTACCTCCAATGTTGTCATCAGTGTTTGTTGAAAGAACACGATATATTCCACTGTTCACTTCCATGACGCTGACAGATAAGGATGTTCCTCCAAGTTTAAACACCAAAATATTGCTTAAAAGAAAAATAACATGAATAAGTTATGAGGGAATCACACTGCTTTAAAGGCAGGTTGGACATTAGAAGTAACTTAGTTTAACCCCTAATCATAATAAGGAAACTCAAAATCTCACACAAGTCAACTTAGTTATCCACGGTCATCACTTCGTGCTGAATTAAGCCTAGAACCCGGACCTTCTGATTTGAAGTCAAAGTTTGTTTTTACTTAGTTGTACTGGTAAAATTGGATTTTTCTGAGTAACCAGAGTTTAAGGCACTAACTTTTCTTTTCTTTTTAAATTCTAGTATAATTAACATAACGTGCAGGACACTAACCTTTCCAATTAAGTAGAGATTTGTGATTATAGCAAATCATTAAGAGAATATAGAAATTTTATGTGCTAATATTAATCAGGTAACTACCAAAATAACACATTCTATAAAAATCAAACAAATGCAAAACTAGAAGCTAATTTCTGATATTCTATACTTATCTAGTTCACCTAAAACTGATTCCCTACTGATTTATACATACTAGTTTTTTTAAGTGTGAGATATGAATAAGGTAAAACAACTATGGAAAATGAACACATCTGTATTAGTCTCCCTAAAGGTGCCCGTGTCGGTTCTATTAAGACAAGTTTCAACAACTAAATTAGATGTCTTACTATTTCATCATCAAAAGATGCCTTAAATCCTATACTGGATTTTCCCCCGTCTCCTGCCACGAAAAATGTAAATAAAAGTACGGTCTCTAAACATGTTTAATAATTGGAATTGATAGAAAAATTAACAGTTCCCTAGCCTGAGCTACATTTTGGTCAGGCTTGTAAATTTCAAATCTTCCTCCAATGAAGAAAGATACATGAAGGATAAGAGAAGGGCAGGAAAGCTCAATCTTCTCTTTCATTATGTCCTTTCTCTGCTCTCCTAGGATGTCTTTCTCATCTATTTGAAGATCTCTAGGTGAGTTTCAGCATCTTTTTATTCATAAAGACTTTATGTAACAATCCCTACTGATTTAAGTGTGGTAATCTAAAATGTTTTCTGCACTGAAAAGCTTAAAGCTGCAAATATGGTTTTTACCTTTTTCCAGTGGGGCAGTCTTGTCCAATTCCATAAGCCAGAAGAGCTGCGGATGGTTCATGGATTAACCGCAAAACATTAAACCCAGCAGCTCTGGCTGCTTCCCTGTGGACAATTTGCTTTCAATGAATTTAATATCACAACATGTTCAAGTATTTTCTTGACAAAAAAAATAACATGTGATATACTAAGTAAGGAAAAGGAAAGCTCTCAAAAATGCCCATGCTTATAAACTTAAGAGATTAAAACAAATTTATAATACATTTTGGAACTTTCTGGTTTTTTTTTTTTAAAGATTTTATTTATTTGACAGAGAGACAGACAGCGAGAGAGGGAACATAGCAGGGGGAGTGGGAGAGGAAGAAGCAGGCTCCTAGTAGAGGAGCCTGATGCGGGGCTCGATCCCAGAACGCCGGGATCACGCCCTGAGCCAAAGGCAGATGCTTAACGACTGAGCCACCCAGGTGCCCCAAGGAACTTTCTGGTTTCTTTAACTTAGGGTCACAGTTTTAACATCCCACAAGTTCAAGTAAATAATGCAATTATCTGTCCCAGAAGCAACTCAGATGCTTGCAAAGTCCCATATGAAACTCTATCCTCAAGGCAAAGGTATGCATGCTTGCCAATTATATTTGCATAATGACCCATACAAACTAAACCCAACTTTTTGTTTAGATGTGAAGATCTAAGGTGAAGAAATTATTGCAAATATTTTCATTGCAAAAAACTATTTTTATGTAATTTCCACATAAACTTCGATTGTATGAAACTACGGCAAAGCAATTTACAAGCATCAACTTAACCTGGTAATTAAAAAATTTCCAATCAAAACAGCTAATAAGGTATAACCAATTTTGTGTTCTCTTGGCATTTCATAAAAGACAGGAAATATTAGTGATCATTATTAGACTTTTTACCATACTAATTACATATGTAAATATATGCATCTGTTTACAAATACAATTTTATTTCCTAAGGTATTTTCAAATACAATTTTACCTTTTACTATACTACATTATGAAATCTTTATTTCCTTTAAGCAAATAAGATTAACTTACCCAAGAGCATTTTTTTGCTTTTCTCCAAAATCAAATGGAACAGTAATAACTACATCATTTGCATCTGAGCCCAATACAGAATGTGCCGTTTCTGTGTATGAAAAAATATAAAAATAAATTCCAATGACAAAAAAAATGTCATGATACTTAGCAGTTTATTAATTTGTGCCAATGATCTTCTCACTAAAGATTTTCCAGTTCACCTGACTGCCCACCACTCATTTTCTTCTCTGGCTCTTTATTTATTTTTTTAATTAATTTTTTTTTAAAGATTTTATTTATTTATTTGACAGAGAGACAGCCAGCGAGAGAGGGAACACAAGCAGGGGGAGTGGGAGAGGAAGAAGCAGGTTCCCAGCAGAGGAGCCTGATGCGGGGCTTGATCCCAGAACGCTGGGATCACGCCCTGAGCCGAGGGCAGACGCTTAACAGACTGTGCTACCCAGGCGCCCCTTTTCTGGCTCTTTTAAATCGTGCAAAACTTCTTGTGGTTTTGGAAGTTTGTGGATGTGAAACTAGGTACTTTCCAAAAAGCCTGGTTCTTAGGCTTCAAAATTTCAACTACCTCCCAAATTAGACTGGTTCCATTAAGAATGAGCTTCTAATGCATCAATGTGAAGACAAGCAGCATGTTAGTTAAACACATTAAAAGGCTGTCTTTCATCCCACAAACTCATAATTCCAGAGCTGAAGTGAGCCTTATAAATAATCTACTCCAGAATTTGCCAAACTGTTCCACAGCATGCCACTCAGCTTCAAGCCTTCAGTGGAAGTGGTGATAAGCCAGACGTACTTCATTGGCCTAAATAACTGTTAATCTTGAGCAGAGAGATAAAATACTCACTCTTCACCAAACTTATTTGGACACTTCAATTTAGGAAGCTGTGAAAATGCTAACCTGGCCCAACTCATTAACGTTACTTCTAAGGAAACCAAAGTCGGGGAAGGAAGTCAGTTAAGGGTACACAGCCAGGTAGTGGCACAGTCAGGTCTAGTGTTAGGTCTCCTTCATCTGCTCAATCACCCTGCTTCTCTCCAGATCAAGAAACACGTCTAACTTTTTTTACAGTCAACTTTTAAATTTCTAGATGAAATTTGCTCAATACCTTTCATCTTACTAAATATCAGTCTGGCAACATCTTCTGGGTTAACAAACTTTGTTCCTTCTCCAGTATCTACTTCGTATCGTAACTTTCCATTTTTTTCAATGACCTATAAAGCAAATTTTAAGGGTGTTAAATGAGGAATAATTTTAATAAAAATACAAAGTTTCAAAATAATATAATAGGTTATGACCTTGGCAATTACTTTGTGTAACAGAGGGGTAATAACAGAACCATACTCACTAAACATTTACTTTCCGTGATGTATTTCTGAGCCTGCGGATCATCAGAGCTGTCCATAAAGATAAAGATAGTTAAATTTAAAATCAGTATTGTTGATGTGTAATATTTAAAGAAGACTATATTTTTCAATACCACTGAACAAATATAAAAATACAAAAAATTATCAAGTTGGTTGATATTAACAAATCATGATACAGAGGATAGGATTAAATGGATACAGTATTTACAATGGTTATAGTGACTCTATTAATCTTCACATTTGAAAGTAAATAACTCTTAGTTGTTCTGATTTTCTTATTAACAGATGCTATACATCTGGGGGTAATTTTTCATAATATCAGTGGTTTTATGTCATATGCTCTCTTAACTATGATCTTGAAGACCCAATCACTGAGATGAAAAGGGCAAAAAAAAATTTCAAAGTAAGGGTAAACCAGAATATCTAACACCGTCTTTGTTTCTTGGCTTCTGAACATGAATCAACACCCAGTCAAAAAACTGAGCAAAAGTATGTACGTTATATATGGAAAGGTGAAATATACTGCAGGTAGATAGACCTATAACGTCCTATACAAAGTAAGTAGTAAATGTGTACGGCAGTGAAAAAAATTAACCATGGGTGCAATGTTGCTCAAAATACCAATTTGTGCAGACTACAAAAAGTTCGTATCTATTATTACAATACCTAAGTGGGGTTAATTTGGCTGGTATTATTTTAGACATAAGAGGCTCATAGAGAATCAATGACTTACAAGCTAATAACGGGCAGAGTCCGTACCCAGTATTCTCCAGCAGGCTAGTGTTGTTTGCACTTTACCAGCTGCCTCCTAGTAAGAATGTAAATGACTAAAGTACTTCTGTCCCTTTGAGCAGTGATAGGAGTCTTTGATCCTTGGCTTAATTTCATCTAGAAATTAAAGTAAACCCTTTCAGTTAACCCTTCTTCCAAGGGGCTATAGCTGTTCCATTCAGAGATCAATTTTAATAAGAGGAGTTGAAAATTAATAGTGACTATCTGCTACAGTTATTGAACATCTGGGGACCCTAACCTGTGTAAATAAGAGGAAGACAAAAGGGGTTTAAGATGGACTAACGCGGCTCAGAAATCTGTCTAGAACACTTACAGATTCCCCATACTTCCTTCTCTATTACTGAAAAATTGATGGAGAGGAAATCAGGTAAGGAGCTTGCCCAAAGTCACATGGTAAATTCATGGCAGAACGGACTGGAATCCAGATCTTTAATACAAAGTTTAGTATTCTCTTCACCTAAGCCCTCCCTTCCTTTGTCTAAATCCAAATTTAGACTACATCCTGGACAACTATTTTAAGAATAAGAAAAAAAGATGAAGTCTACCCGTAGTAATTTTTTTGCACCCATATTTCAGCATGACACTTACCAGCTGTTTTCTTCAGAACAGAATTCTAGTCTACCAGGACAATTTACCCTGTTATCTGTTAACTATCTGGAGCTATCTAAGACAAGATAATTTGCCAGGAAAGAGCCTATATCGTGGAACCTAAAGAACTTTTAGAAATGAAAAATTATTTTTCAACTGCCCTGCAAAGAGGGCCATTCTCATGTGAGGACAGGAAGCACACACAGCTCTTAGGGCCAAATACAGGCAAGACCCTGGAGATGAGCTGGTAAAGAAAAAGCAAGCAGAGCGTGGAGGTGACGACAAATGGTCATGGATATCGCCAGAAAGTAGCGGACTGACCCACAAGTACATACAAGTAAAAACTTTATTTGTCCACACTAGGATTAAATCACTTAACAGAAACACAAAGGACGGTGGGAAGTTGGCATACACAGCACCTCATTTACATCATGGTCTTTAGGAGGCAGAGTGTTAACCCCACCACCGTATCACCACCTCTACAGGCAACGCCACTTTCTCTTCCTCGTCCTTCCTGAAATGTCTCTTGCACCGTCAGCAGGCTGTCGGACCTGGCACACAGCAGCACTAAAGTGCCCCAGGGTCTTCTTCCCCATTACTGTCACAACATAGTGCCTTCCGTGTCTGAAAGTGTTTTTACATTCATCTGTTCATTTGGCCCTCACAACATTCCTGTGAGGTAGGTAGGAGAGTTATTCGCTTCTCCCTCTGTAGGTGAGGAACCTGAGTCACAGAATGGTAAAACGATCTGCCAAAGGACGGGCAGGTCCGAATGGCTGGGCCTAGAGCTGAGGCAGGATTTCTGAGCTTGTTCTCATTCGTATGTTCTCTGCTTAACAACATTTCGCCTCTTTTTCTGTTTATTTCATTAAGAACTTTCCTTTAATTTTATTCTCACATTAAGGTTACTTCACCCAAAGATTTTCATAATACTACCTCCTGAATTTAACTCCACTTTTGCTCTTTAGCACTTCTCTGATCTCAAATAAATCCCTGCCTATGTACTTTGCTACCATTAATAGATTAATATAGTACAGGCCTAACTCTCCTTCAAGTACTTCCCTGTTTTTCCAGAAAGTCTACGTATCTACATTAGTGTTATCCAGTTATAAATGACACACATCCCTCCATATAAAGGCCTAAAACAATTGAGAAAATGCACATATATAGGTATATATCCATTTCACTGCCTTAATATATGCTTCTTTAAAGCAAGGAACCTATATATGGTGTAGTATTTATTTAAACTGAGTATATTAATAAATATTAATACTACAGGATGCTTCCTTAAAATACAGTTGTTACCAGTAATTCAAACATACAGTATGTAGCTGTGTCTGAAAACACAGCAATTAAAATTTCGCTCTGTTATGCCACTTAACATAGAATTTTTTTAGAATTGAAAAGTACTAGAAAAGTCATCTAGTACAAATCTCTCGTTTTAAAGAAACTGAGGCACAAAAAGGGCAAGTCATGTGCCCAACATCACCAACTGTGACAGGGTTAGAACCCAGTTCTAACTGGAGTCCAGTGTGTCCTACACCAGCTGCTTTCTACGTTCATCACCGGTTCATCAGAGCAGCTTGCTCACTTGCCATCTATTCATGGTTCCCGGTATATTCCCACTATCGTTTTGACTATTTCTCTACCTATCTGTATTGTCAGCTTTTAGGTAAGCACCCAAGCGTACAAAATATAAAACAAAATCTCTTCAAACATGCCTGCACTTGTTTTTTTTCGTTCTTTGTTTTTAACCTGTAGACTGGAGGAAAGCCTTTTAAATTCCAAGGCTCCTATTTGTAGTTCATAAAGTACTAAGTAAACCACTTAAAAGCTTTAAGTTAGTTAGTTTAATCATGGCCAGTAATGGCATTCCTTCTAGAGTAAACTAGAAGTATGGCTCAACACCCTTGTTATCTCCTAGAGGAAGTGTGTATGTTTTGGGGGAATTGGGGAAGAGTTTGTTGAGGACTTTGTGCGTGAAAGGAGTTATCTACTGCAGGCAGTCTTTATCCACACCATCCTCAACTGTTTCCAAAGCTGTGCTCTTCCACCATATGCCATTAACAAGGGAAACTTTTGTCTACATAATATGAGAAAAAGTGACTTTGGAAAGTTCCCTAGAAGGAAAGTTTTCAAGGGCTTGACTTCTGTAACATACAAGACAGAAAAAAAGGCTAACAGAAAAGAATGAAATTAGCTAAAAGCATTTAGAGAACAGATTCTAAATTGTTTCCAAATGTTGTTCAAATGACACCCAACCTAAAGATACGTAATTATGCATATAAAGGGACCCAAATGATATGGAATGCAAAGAATTTACTTACATTAAATATTTTATAGAACAGCCATTACCTCATTATGAAGATTATCAATATGGATCATAACACACAACTGTGGCTCCCTGTCTGTTCTGAATTGTATCCTTATAGTGATAAGACACTAAGAACTAGTAAAATGGAGGGAATGACGGTTTGACCATTGAGTGCTTACTAGTAGGTAGGTTATAGACACAGCAGTGAAAACATAAGAGAATAAGGTACAAATACATGTATCTATATTAGTCTAATGAGCTATATAGAGGGATTAAAAAAATGAAGATCTTACAAGAAGCAGTCAGATTAAACTAGTAAAGAGTCAAGCAATGAGGTCATGGCATACACCATAATTCTATAACTTGTCAACAAATGTGCCTTACCCTAGCCTTACCTTGGCCAAGGTCATATGCACGAATAACTTACATGTGTGTAGTATGCAGTGCTTTTAAACTTTTAAACCCTTTCACATCTATTAGCCATTTGATCCTCACAACAACCCTGTGAGGTAGGCAGGTCAGGAGTTATTACCTAGCCCCCATTTTACAGATGAGGAAATTGGTGTAGAGGTAAACTAAACTGCCTCACGTCAGTGGGAAAGCCACAGCTAACTAGCTCTCTGGACTCGGCTCCATCTGTTTTCTATTAGACCACTCTTCACACATCCGAGAGGTCTTTCAGTTAGTGGAGAAGCTTGGGAAAAGCAACTAGCACAGATCTTCCTGCCACTCTGCGTTTTAATGGTTCATCCACTTTTTTTCCCGAAGGACCTGTAAAAGGAGCCAGGGTACCAAAAGGCAGGTGTTGGAACTGGGCTTCTACCAGTTTAGGAAAGAGACACTTGTGTAATCAATTCCTAACTTTTGGTATTTGAAATTAACCTTTGAAGCAATTTTTCAAGCCCTAGCTGAAAAGCACCGGTGGCCTCTTCCACTGCTGTTGCCAAGCGTCTGACTGCGATCACGGCATCCCTGCGGAGCTCGTTGGCAGTGTCTTGCTGGGCACTGGCCTCCTCACCAATAGCAATCAGCCTGTCCAATTTTTCTTCCTCACGCTTTGAAAGTTCTCGTGCCAACCTCCTGTTTTCTGCCAACTCAGCTGCAATAGTCCTGGCCACTGACCGCCTTCTTCGCCTTGCCCACCTTGGAGGGGGCTCACTGGTCAAAGGCCTATCCCCACCAGAAACAAAAGGAACTCCGGAGGAGATGACCGGAGGCCGCTGTGTGGAGGCCACCCCAGGAGTGTTTCGGCTGGTACTGGCGCAGGGACTGGGCTCACCGGACACACCCAGTCTGGTCATGGGGCTGCTCTGACAGGGAGCAACTGCACCTCTGAAAAGGTGGTGGGAACTGCTGTAGTTGGGGGTCCCTTGAGAGCACCCTGAAAAACAAAGCAACAATGTTGCAAAGAGGACATTCCTGCTATGGAATGCTTGGAGCCAGCAGCAGAGCTGAGAGACAATTACAAAACTCTGGTAGTTCCTGAAAAGGCCTCTTTCCACAAGGGGCTGGGAAGATTTCAATTCCTTGATGTGGACACTCTGGCCGACTGTAATCTTACCTTCAAAACCTCCCCGCTGACTTCCTAAACCCCTTTCCACGTAGCCAGCCAACCCAATCTCTATTCTCACATTCCTAAGCACCCACTATAAATAATGCTAAAACGAGTTTGGTTCAAAGAGTACTTTTTCCACATTTAAAAAGTTCTAATACCTTATATACCTAGAGTCATTGCTTCTGAAGACCTGGAGCCCTCTGTCTTACCAGAAGGCTTAAAAAACAGAGGGCATGGGGCAGAAATACAGACAATGTTGAAGAGAACACCATCCAAACATATAACTGCTGTTTAGAACCAAGTGACTCTGGCACCCCAATCCTTCACATGCTTGGGAGTTACCTGCACCCGAGGATTCATCCCAGGAGTCCTCAAGGTCACTGGTTTCTCGCGTCTGGTCACTGATTCTCAGTTGACAATCCTCATCTGATTCTTTAACTGTTTTCAAGATAGGCTGATGATCAGCTGCCTGAGTCCTTTTTGCTCTGAGAATGCTGGCTCCCTCTTCCCCTGGGGTGTCAGAGGCCACTAAGTTCTGATCACAGTGCTTGGCCCAAGCAGCATCCTCCATTAAGTTGTCTGGGTCAGTCACTATCTGATTTCGGAGAAGCTGATCCAACGTATCATAAAATGGACAGTGCGGTGGATCACCCATACTTGTGGCATGGGCAACATACGCCTTTAAATACAACGCCTTCAGAACTTTAAACTTGGAGCGACACTGACGTTCGGTGCGGCGGAAGCCTTCCTGCTGCATTCGCTTAGACACAGCCTGATAGACATCTGCATTATGATGCACAGTCTGGAGGCGCTGGATATACTCTGCCTCGCCTAGTATGGAGAGAAGAGTTCGTGTCTCCTGTCTGGACCACCGGATGCCCGCACTGCTATTGGCACTGGCCATAGTGGATTGGGAAGGAAGGCTAGCTGCAGGAAGGTCCTGGGCAGCAAGGTGCAAGTCTGAAGGTGTGGGGAAGCTCTGTGTGCTCTCAGTGTACTTCCAGGAGCCAGCCGATTCTTCCCTCTCAGGGCTAATTGTTGAGAAGCCAGGTCCAAGGACCGCATTTCTGGCTGGAAGGCCACAGGGGAATGAGAGTTACAGGGAGGATGTAAGGATAATTGTGGCAGCAAGTTAAGTGGTGCTACCTGTGAGTAGGGTGCAAACAGGCAGGATGCCAAGACTAAGAAAGCCCAACTGTGAGCGTTTGCCCAGGAAAGGTACTGGACCAGGGGCTCAAAAGGGCCTTACTGGCTTGGTAAAAGGGGACTGGCTCCTCCACAAAAGACAGAGTGCTTCTGAGGCCGAGACCTGGTACAACTGTTTATGTGTAAAAATCACCATTGTCTTGTGAGGAGGCTGAGGGGGGGAATATCTGGGCAATGAGACAGCTCACTCTAGAGAAGTGCCAGCAGGACCATGGTGGAACAGTAGGTCTGAAGAGCGCTCATCCTTTACCAGCCTTGGCCTCAACAGCATGCTGTAGCTATACATATTACCATCTGACTGTCACCACTGCACTGTTAAAAGGTAACTTTTGGGGCCAGAAAAGTCAGCTTAAGTTGTTCCTGATAATACAAAGATTTTGTATGATATGGCAGAAAACAACCATATCATTACTCTGATCATCTGCCCTAAAATAGCAACATAAAACAGGGCTACTAGGAGATCTATGGAAATGTTCTGTATTTTGATTGTATCAATGTCAGTATCCTGGTTTTGATACTGTACTCCAGTTCTGCAAGATGTATTATTCTGTAGTATTTCTTACAACAGTATGTAAATTTACACTGATCCCAAAATAAAAAGTTTAATTGAAAAAACCCTATATTACTGGTCGCTTATAGTGAATATAGCTTCAAAGCCCATCTAGAGCTCCCTGCTTTTTTAGAGATTTTATACCTTGCAAATTTTTGACACCAACTAATTTATTTTCAATATGCTCGACACTCAATTTTGTCAACACATAAATGGATACAGGAGTATTATTTATCATCACAAAAATTTAAATTCTCTCCAAAATACTATCATTTTAGACTTAGTGCATAAATACTTTAAGGAAAAAAATAAATCAAGTTCGGTTTAACTAAATACAGGTAAGGGATAATAAAAAATATCTGTATGTACGAAAGAAATAGATATTAGATTTAATCCATAACCCCCAAATCCCAAGATCAACATGGGACATTTATACTTAAATTCTCAACTGAACAAAGCAGAAAGGGAAGAACCCGGGGCAAAGGGTTAGAAGTCCTGAAATGCAGTCCTATCTAGCTCACCTCCCTAACTGAGGAGTTCCATAACTTCAATGTGCCTCGATTTTCTCATCTACAAATGGGGAGGAATAAAACCTGCCCTACCAATCTTTTAAGGATTTGAAAAGATTAAATAATAGATGTGAAAGCACTTTGAAAATTTAAAAACACTGTATCAAGCATTACTACTCCAGTGAAAATGAAAACCCCTAATTATTATGGTAATCTATAATTTGAGGAGACAGAAGTCTGGAGAAGCAAGCCTCTTTAATCTTTTAATTAAAGTTACAACAGATGATTAACCTGATTCTTACTTAAGACGTTAATTAAGCTGTTTCTCTAATGATTAAATTTGTAAGCCAACTGGAAAAGTTAGTTCCCAGAAAGTGTCACAAAAGGACCTGAGGAAGAAAATCAATAGCTTTATATAAATTATGGTCAATTGTTACAGATTTTGCAAAATTCAACTACAGTGCAGAAAAATCTTCGAATTCCCACAAAATCTTTCAAGTTCCCTCTGTCATGTGAAAAGGTGAAAAGTCCGAATTACCACTTCTAAATGAAACATTATCAAACTATACAAATGTTGGCATTTATCAATAAAAACAGACCTCTGAGCAAAAAACAAATATTTGAGTGAATCCCATCCTCGAGAGGATACAACACTAATCATCAAAAGAAAGAGCCTACTGGGATAATCTCGGAAATGATTCAATCATAAAGAGCAACAAAAAAACCAAACTGATGTCTCTAGTTTCATTTCACATTATGTTTAGAATGTATGAACACATTTTATTTCTGTAAGTAAAAGTATTACTTTATTCCGTACCTTCTGCCAAGGATCTGCTTTACTTTCACTACTGTATTTGAAATATTTCTTATTCTACTTTGTTTTGCAGCCAATCCAACAACCTGAAAAAGAACAGCATATTACAATGCATGTAATTTTACTTATTTCAAAATACAAGAATGAGGGAAATAGTACCTCTTCGTTTTCTGTATAAGCAACAACAGCTGGAGTAACTCTGTCACCTGCATCATTTGCAACCACATCAGCCCGGCCATCCTGGAAAAAAAAAATACACAACTATATTAAGTCTTTTGGGAAAAAAAGAAACACAAAAACATATATATATATACACACACACACATACACACAAATATATAGTCTCATCAGACATATGTGGGCCAGTGTTACCTTGCCATACCTGTAGAAAGAAAAGCTCTGTATCAGTATTTTAAACTTGCAGGTTTAATTGCCATTATTAATTTCCTAGATTTTATGTAAGATCAATATTCCACAAACAACTGTCTCATTTTTTCAATATGCTCTGCATAGTCAATAATTGGATCAAACATAATAACCTTGTACACAATAAGGCTTATTACATCACCCTTTCTAGTTTTCTTTCCTCTCTGACAAATACATTTTTCTTCCTTTTTCTACGTATGATGAAGTAGCACTAAATCCCTTTGGTTTTTCCTTCCAAATCACTTGACATTTAAAAGCAAAACTAATATCAGGGGAGTTCATTATTATTGTTCCTTCCGCCTCCCTCCTGATGAGAAGCAGGCTACAATTCCCTGTTAAGCCCTCTCATTCAAGAAAGGTCAAGTCAGTAGAGCATACACCATCAACTCGCTTCACGCGCTTCGCGGGATTAACAACTCCAGTTCCAGACCAAAACCACCCGGTCCTTTCCTGGCCAACATTCCAGAACCTCCGGGTGGGGATATTCAGGCCCACCTCCCGGCCCCCAGCGGCCCGGACGTCCCGGGGGGCCGCCCTCTCCCAGCGTCCAGCGCCCAAGAGGTCCTCGAGACCCCTCCGCGCCTCCTGCGGCTCTGACGTCCCAAGACCTCCCAGGCCTCCTGCTGCCCTGACATCCCCGGGACCGCCCCTCTAACGGCGTCCAGCGCCCACGAGGTCCTCGAGGCCTCTCCGGGCCTCCGGCGGCGCTGACCTCCCCAGGACCGCTCCTCCCCGGCCTCCCGCGGCCCTGATGTCCCCGAGACCCTCCAGGCCTCCTGCTGCCCTGACGTCCCCCGGCCCGCCCGACTCTGAGCCTCCAGTGCCCACGACTTATCCGAGATCCCTCTGGGCCTCCAGAGGCCCAGACGTCCCCAGAGCCGTCCCCCTCCAGGCCCCCTGCGGCCCGGACGTTCCCGAACCCCGCGCACCCGCGTCGTCACGACCCTCCGCCAGAGCGCAGCGGGCTTTCCGGAGAAGCTGCGGAGGTCCAGGCCGGGGCCGCCCGGCCCTTCGCCTCCAAACTTCCCCTCAATAATGCTTTTCCGCACGGCATTCCTAGGCCGGCGACACGCTGTTCACAACCCCATAGAAGACCAAAGGACTTGGCCCGGCACCCGGAGAACTGGGGAGCCATCAGGCCGGAGCCCAGCTCCCCCAGTCCCTTACCTTATAGACGGCCACACAGGCTGATGTGCAGCCAAGGTGAACTCCGATGGCCGCCATGAGGCGGCAGAGAAGGCGGCAGCAGTAACGAGTTATCCCCCTGTGGCAACAGCTTCGGGCCTCGGAACAACCCCATCAGGCACCGCGGAAACTTCACGTTCCCGCCCGCCCACCGCGTCCGGTCCATCCGCCGCGGCCTCCAGCGTCGCCACCAATCAGAGTGAAGGTTTCGCCTTTCCTCTCAGACTGCCGGCGAATAGCTTCAGTGCGTCTCCCCACCCCCGCCCTGCCGGAACGGCAGCGCGTGTGCGATAGTGCGCACGCGCCAGTCGTGGAGGGCCTGGAAGGGATTTCTTCGTTCCGCCCCCTTCTAGGTCCTTACGTGAAACCCAATGGAAACTCGTGATTGAATTGCGTCATTTGGCCTAGCAACTGCCGGCAGATTTGCCCAACCACGCGCTGGGCTCCTACGCGTCAGGTAACAGCCCCGGGTGGTAGCAGCGTGGCTGTTGGTGGACGCAGGTGGCGAGGCGTTTGGAGCGGCTCGCTCAGCATGTGGTGCACGGGCCCAGCCTCAGTGGTGGCCTTTTGTGCCGGGCTTTGGGTCTGTAACCCGGGGCCGGCGCTGGGCCAGGAGGCCGGGGAACGGCCAGGGGCCGACTGTGAAGGTGAGCGGTGTGAGACCTGCTTGCATGGCGGTGGCACCGCGCTGCGGCGCAGCTGTTGTCGGCTTTGGCTTCTCTCGGCCCTGGCTATAAATAACCTGTAACTCTGGAAATGCACCCGTCCCTGGTTCCCCATCGCTTTCTCCCGTCTAGGCAAAAGTTCGATCTGGGCCTAGTGACACCTTGAGGCCGCCTCTCTCCTGGTCTCGTGCTATTAAACTGCTGCGGTCAAAGCCGGAGAGTTTGGATTTGGATTAGATGTGTAAAAGCAACTAGCTTCAGAAGACCCTGGCTGTGGGTGCATCCACGCCGCTGCTGCTGACCGGCGACTCTGGCCTCTCCCTGCCCAGGAGAGGTCCTTCAAATTTAAAATTGTTTGACTCCCAAAAGAAAAATAAAACAAGTTGTCTGTAATTGAGTTGAGGTGGCTTAAACCAGAGAACAAAAGTAACGTTTGTTAGGACTTACAGAGTAAAGTTGCTTTACAAAGGAGTACATTAATTCCTTAGGAGGAATACCCAGGAATGATTCCTTTTCTGTTCGCAGAACCTAAGCTATGCACTTGCGATCAGAACACCAACCTTTCTGCTCTGAGCCCCCATACCTCTTCCTTGCAAAATCAACGTGGTAATTCTACTTCAGAGGGTTGTTAACAAGATTAAAGAAGGTAATTGGCTACGCTAGCCCCTTCCTCCTGGACTGCTGTAACAACTATTTTTCATTGACCAAAATAATTTATATAAGTGTATATTCTCATGTTTCTGTGACCTTGGGACTCTATCCCTACTTAAGAGGAAATTATAGATTCACAGTATTATTCACATGGAATAACTGGATGAGTGTAATTTGTATAACTTAAGTGTTAAGAATTGGAGTTCAGTATTCTGCCAGGCCTTCAATAATTAAACTTCTCTCCAGAAATTTGAAATATCTACATGATGTCATTTTTAAGCTTTCTATAGATGTATTTGTTCAGCTAAGTTATAATTTTGTTTAAAGAATCTTACAACTGCATCTATTTAAAGCAGAATTTGTGAGACATAAACAATTGATATGATTACTCATTAGTAATTTAATTTCTGGAGTGTCTACCTGAAAACATTTCAGAAAAGCCAGAGACCCTGTATTAATTAAATGTGAAGCTTATACCATCTTTCCTAGATTTATTACAGCATATTGTGATTACTGTGTGTTTGATTTTCTACTGTCCTCACTCCTCTTGCTCACTCTGCTTCCATTACTCTGGTGCCCTGTTTTTGGACCCACCAAGGACGCATTAGATTTGTACTTCTTCCCTTTGCCTGGAGAGTTCGACCCTAAGTAGTCCACTTACGGTTTTCTTTCCCTTTCTCAAGGTTTCTGCTCAAATACCACTTTATCCAAGATGTTTTCCTTGACCACTCCATTTAGAATAATACTTTTTACCTTGTCACTCTACCCCATTACCATATTTCTTTTCCACTCCATTTAGAATAATACCACTTACCTTGTCACTCTACCCAATTACCATATTTCTTTTTCTTCACAGCCACAAGATACTTTTATTTATTCCCTGGCATGTAATCTTTGAAGGTATAGACTTTGTTTCTCAACAACCTAGAACACTGTCTGGTACTAACTGATTGCTCAATGAATGTTTGTTAAAAACACAAATGACAGGCTATTACAGTTAATGCTCTCTTCCTATTTATAGCATTAGGAATGATTAGGACTTAGAGCTCCAAAAGACAACGTGACTGATCCTGTAGCTGAAAACAACTAAAAACACTGGATTAAATAAAAATGTTTGCTTTTTAATATTTTTATATTTTTATTTTTAAATAATTTTTATTTTTTTAAATTTAATATAAATTTAAATAAAAAATTTTTTATTTTAAATAAATATTTTTAAAGATTTATTTATTTATTTGAGAGAGAGTGTGTGTGAGCGTGTGTGCATGAGGGGTGGGGGAGGGGCAGAGGGAGCTAAGCAAACTCCCCTCTGCTGCTCGAGGAGCCCACCTCAGGGCTCCATCCTGAGACCCCTGAGAGCATGACCTGAGCCAAAATCAAGAGTCAGATGCTCAACCAATTAGCCACCCACATGCTCCTAAAAATAATTTTAGAGTAAGTTAGTAAGTCATAACCAGAGGCCAAAAATCAAGGTGAAAATGGAAACTAAAAGAGGTAAGAGGTAAGAGGAACGGGAAGATGGCTTTTGCCTTGAGGGCATTTGTTACTCAGGCAATCTCAACTTAGGTTTTCATGGTTTTGGCAAAATAAAGAGAATAAAGACATAGCCCAGGACCTTCTGAAGTTAGGAGTGTAATATGAGGTCTTCCCCAATTAATTTGAAACCCCAAAGAGCTAGACCTCTATTATAAAAGGTGACCTGGAAATAGCCACAAGTCTATCCCCATCCTTGGAGATTAAAAGCAATTGTGGTACTTGAACTTGTACCAAAAGGGGGAAAAAAATGTCTCTAGATACCTCCTGATCACAAGATAGCCCACATATGCACTGAGGCCCAAGTGCACACAACCTGGACAGTCCGAAATCTCTCAAACTGAAATTTTAGTTTAACGGGGTTTTAGGCATCAGCAAATAATGATCTTACCTGTAGGAATCCACCTTTAGCCCAGCCTGCAAGTAATTCTCACAGTTAAAGTGCAAGAAATAAAGCTCACATTCAGAAAAGTTTTGCACCCATGGGGAAGAAGGGCACCATAAGTGACAGCCAGTTATGACTAGTGGCAGAGATGAGGCAAAGACTAGTGGAAAGGCTTCAGGTACCGGAATGACCAGGCACAGAATAGAAAATACATTTATTATGTTTTAAGAAATAAAGGAAGGGATTGAAAATACATATAAAGGGCAAAAGACTCTTTAAAATGTCCAACCATATTTGGAAAAGAACCACATTAAATCGCTACAAATAGAAATGAATGGGATTAATAGCAGATTAGATACAGCTGATAAAAGAATTAGTAAGAAGATTGAAGAAATCATCAAGAAGGAATCACTAGAAAGAAGAAACAAAGAGAAAATCTTAAACACAGAGAAAAAATGCTGATGACCTTCAAGTTAGACTGTCAGATGACTCAAAAGTGAAAGGCCCAAAGTCACAAGGCTAGTAATCAGTAAAGGATTGGACCCAGAAAGAGTCTGGCTTCAGAGCCCAAGCACTGAATTACTACCTATACTGCTTTCTGAGTATAATGTTGGGAACTAAATTATTTAAGGAAATATTAAAAAATAAAATTAGAACAATGAAGTAGTTTACAAATTATTTAAGAAGTTCTGGCTATTCTTAAACTCTTAACTCCTTATAACATGTATTATATTCTTAGGTAGCAATTCTCCCTTAGTCCTGGTATATCACCAAGATTAATCGGGTCTCTTTTTAAATTTTTCCTCCAAAATCAAGGAGATAATGTGGGACTGACTTCAGTTTGAGAAGGTGTGGCTGAAACTGTTGAAAATAATGTTTCTAGCCCATTGCCAGCTTCATTGTGCCACTAACCTGATTTTAAGCATTCTTTATTATTTTTTTGATAAACTTGTAGCTCTTTTCCTGCAGGTGGCATTATTATATTTTCCGAGTACTATTTTCCCCTTTTGAGCTGTGGCTAACTAATTGCTTAATTGACGTGTGATTTCACCTTGACATTTTAAATTCAATTTCATTAATATTACCAAATATTTTATTCAGCATATTGGGGATTTCTGTGACAGTCACAGATATTGTGGTGAGTTTTTAACATCAGTTAGGAACTACTTCAAACATACAGGAAAATTTTTATATGACCTATACCTAGCATCTAGATTCCTTGTTAGTATTTTGCTACATTTGCTATCATTCTATCTCTTTAAAAAATAAATAACACACTTGCAGCCACTGTTTTCTCTCCCTTTCCAGGAGAAATGCCTGTTCTAAAGTTAATGTGTGCTTCTTTTCCATTTTTAAAGAACTACTATAAATGTGTATCCGCAAATAATCTATGTAATTTTTTTGACCTTAGTTGTCTATAATTGTACATTGTATGTATTCATTTGTGACCTTTTTCATTCAACATTATATTGGGGGCATTTATGTACATTGATAACTACAAACGTACTTCATTCCTTTTAGCTTACCTATAGAATTCCACTTTCTGAGTGAAATGCAGTCTATATACCTATCCTCTCATGGATATTCGGTTAGGTTCTTCCCACTTTTACATAATTTTAAACAATGTGCTCTGAATATTCTTATACATGTCTCCTAGAGCACATAGGTGATGATTTCTCTAGGTCATAGAGCAAGAATTTCTGGGTGATAGATTATATGCATTTTCAACTTAACTTTTCCCTATTGGATTGTGGTTTTCTTACAGATTTTCAGGAGCTCTTTTATTCAGCCAAAAAAGACATATTTCACATCCAGTCTAGGTCCCTCATTGAGGACAGAGCAATGTGGCTTAAGAGGGAGAGGTGACAGACACTGAGGTGTGAGAAGCAGTGGAAAGTCAGGTCATCAGGGACAATCTAGAGACTGGATCAGACTCTGAGTGATATGGAAAACCACAGGAGGGTGTTGAGGAGATGAAGTAGCATAATCTGACTTTCATTTTTAAAGAACCTGGTTAGGATGTTGGGAATTTAGTGGGTCAGATTACAGCAATCCTCTGGCCAAGAAATCCTAACACTGCAGGAGAAAATAGGAAAACATCATAAAGGAACCAACAGCTGACAGGATAGAAAGATTTACTAGGACAAAATTGAAGGGGAAGAAGCAATCCTGAATGGTAAACTGAGTTTACCCTCATTTTGCCCAGATGGCACTGGCCAAAGTAAAGATGATCTTTGGTGTGAGGGAGACGGAAGGCAAAGCCTAAGACTTGTTTTAAGTGGGTAGTCTACTAGGACACTCTTCTCTGTTAATCTGGGATTCCCGAAGGGTTAGTCCCTCAGAGTAAGGTTGAACGAGCAGTAAACCTAACCCATCCCTACCCACAGAGGTCTCTAAGGAAATTTTCCTTGTCACTGCGCAGAATAGAAGAAAGGAATAAATACATTTCTGAGAGATTATAACCACAAGATGTCCTCATTTGGATTTGCAGCTAAATTACACATCAGGGGTCCAAGAAAATATCAGGCTGTCAATTTAGTTTAAAGTAGTCCCTGGCTAGTAGGTCCTAAGCCTGATAAATACAGACAAATACTTTATGGAAATAAGGCATCCTCATTTTAGTCCTCAAATAATCTCCACAAATACATTTCAAGTGACTATAAGTATCATACAGGACAAAATAAGGAAGCAGACCAAAAAACCCAAAAAAACCAAACAAACAAAAAAATCAGGTAATAAGGGGAAGCAAAGGACTCTGTTTTTCACCACTAACCTTTTATAACTCACTGACTTTAAACTAGGTGTGGGGGAGTGACGGGGAGGAAGAGAAGAGAGACTTGGAAACCACAGCATAACAATTCTTTGAGTGTTTTTCTTAAAGAGGAGTGGGGAAATGGGGTTGTATTTGGTGGTGGTGGTTGGGGGGGGAATGTGGTGTTGAGAGATCTTTCTGTTGCTTCTAAGATGTGAGAAATAACAGCATGTTGCAGGCTAATGGGGAAGGAGACTGGAGGGAGAGCGCAGAAGTGCAGGAGCAGGGAGTTGATAGGATCTCCTTAGCAAGTGCAAGAGTTGTCAAAGTTCATTCGTAGAATTAAGGAAGAATGTGCAGGTACAGGTGTGGTTGATGTGGCGGCAGAAGCAGGAGAGAGTTCTCTCCTGTTGCTTTTTGCCCTTCAGAGAAATAGGATGCAGGATCATGCGGTGGGAGTGAGGATGGGGTGAAGGTGTTAGACGAGGTTTGAGAAGAGAGCAGCTCTTCAACTGTCACTTGGGAAGTTGGATACAGTGTGAGTATGGCCAATGGAGTAGGGTTGTTGAGTGGCCCTGATGGCTCACTGGAAGTTAGTGGTCATGAACCTAAGTTAGACCAGTGAGCACCACTGTGTTATTTCCTCCGGTTGTGTTCGGCAAGTATAGGTACAAACTGGGTGGAGAGTTGGTTTTAGCTAGGGTAAGGGTTTTTTCAGGTGTGTACAATGAGGGAGGCAGATGCAAGAGGGTTGAATTTGGGTAAGGAAGTGTGGTGAAAAGGTGGGAAAATCAATGAATTGTATGACCTGGTGGGGTTGGAGAACTTGGGCATTGGGTGTTAAAGTACGTGAGCTGGAGGTAATGGTCAGACAATGGGATGTTTCAGCTGAAATTACAGAGAGATTATAGTCATTGGTAATGATTGGACCCAAGGGTATGACCAGAGAAATTTCTCGTGTATTCTAGATATTAATCTTTAGTCAGTTACATAAGTTGTAAATATCTTCCTCCAGTCTGTGGCTTGTCTTATCTTTTGTTTATGATTTCTTTGGCATTACAAAAGTGTTTAATTTTGCTGTCATCAAACATATGATCTGTGTTTTGGTACTTTCTTTAAGAAATCTTTCTTCTCTATCCTGATGTCATGAAGATGCTTTCCTGGGTTTCCTTCTAAAAGTTTTGTAGTGCTGCTCTTCCCGTATAAATCTTTATTCACCTGGGATTTATGTTTGCATGTAGTTTTAGATAGAGATCTGAGTTTATCTTTCTCCGTGATAAGTTCTCTTAGTACCATTTATTGACTAGTAAATTTTTATCCTCCATTGATTTTTAGCATCACTTCCATCCTTTACCAACCTCCTCTAGATTTGTGCACTTATTTTTAGACTCTATTTGTGCATTTGTTTCTAGACTAGTTCTCCTAAGTCTATTTCTGTGCCATTCCCACAGTGTTTTCAATACTGTAGCTCTAGAATTAAATCTTGATATCTGATAATGTCTATTCCTCAAACTCCTTTTTCTTCTTCTTCTTCAAACCTTTCTTCGCTTTCATTTGCTCTTGTTTCTTCATATGTATTTTTGGACCAGGTTGTAAAATCTATAAAAGTCCTATTGGGATTTTGATTGGAATAACATTATTTATTTGAAAGAGAGAGTGAGCACAAGCCAGGGGGAGAGGCAGGGGGAGAAGCAGACTCCCGGCTGAGCAGGGAGTCCGAGATCATGACCTGGGATCATGGCAGAGCTTAACCAACTGAGCCACCTAGGTGCCCGTGGAATAACATCAAATGTATAGATTTATTTAAAAATATTATCATCCATAATATTGAACCTTTTCATCGGTGAACATAGTTTATCTTTCCATTTTTGAGGTCTACTTTAAGGTCCTTTGATCAAGTTTTGTAATTTTTTCTTCCAAAGTCTTGATATATTTCATCAAATTTATTCCTAGTTACACTAGAATTTTTATCACGATTGTAAATGATTTATTTTAAATTTGCAGTTTCGTCATTGTTTCTTTGTATTAATCTGGTATCCAGCAATTTTGCATAATGCTCTCCTTAATAAGAATGTTTTTCTAGGGGCGCCTGGGTGGCTCAGTCGTTAAGCATCTGCCTTCAGCTCAGGGCGTGATCCTGGTGTTCTGGGATCGAGCCCCACATCAGGATCCTCCACTGGGAGCCTGCTTCTCCCTCTCCCACTCCCCCTGCTTGTGTTCCCTCTCTCTGTTTTTCTACCTAGACAATCATATAATCTGCAAATGATAAAAATTTTGCTTTTTCCTTCCTTCTTGTTCTTTTTTTTTTTTTTAAGATTTTATTTATTTATTTGACAGAGAGAGAGATAGCCAGAGAGAGAGGGAACACAAGCAGGGGGAGCGGGAGAGGAAGAATCAGGCTCCCAGCGGAGCAGGGAGCCCATGTGGGGCTCGATCCCAGGACTCTGGGATCATGCCCTGAGCCAAAGGCAGACACTGAACGACTGAGCCACCCAGGCACCCCACTGAGCCACCCAGGCGCCCCTCTTTCTTCTTGTTCTTTTTTTTTTTTTTTTTGAGAGGGAGAGATAGAGAGTGTGAGCTGGATGGGGATGGAGAGGAGCAGAGGGAGAGGGAAAGAATTTTAAGCAGACTCCCTGCTGAGCACATAGTCAGATGTGGGGCTTGATCTCAGGACCCTGAGATCATGACCTGAGCCCAAAATCAAGAGTTGGACGCTTAACTGACTGAGCCACAAAAAGTACCCTACTTTTTCCTTTCTAATAAACATCTGTTTGACTAGCTAACACATCCAGTTCTGTATTGAATACAAGTGGTGACAAAGGATCATTTTATTGCTAATTTAGGACATTTGCTGTAGCGCTTTCATAGATATCCTTTATTAAGTCAATGAAGTTCTCTTTTCTAGTCCAAGTTTGCTAAGTGTGTGTAATGGATGCTTGTTTTAATAATGAAGAGAAATTCGATTTTATTAAATACATATACATTTATTGAGATGATCATATAATAAGTTGCATTAATAGCTTTTCTAATTTTAAACCACATTGGTCATTGATGTGATTCTTCCTTGATTATGATTTTTTAATGTGTATTTTATTTTCAAAATGTGAAATTGATCAATAGTTTTTGTCTCATATTGTCCTTGCCTGGTTTTGATGTCAAGGTTTAGCCAATCTCATTAAAGTTTGGGAGCTTTTCTTTCCTTTCTTTTCCTTTGCTATTCTTGTCTCTGTGACAGTTTATATAAAATAGTTCTGATAGCTGGGTTCTTTTTTTTTCCTTGGTAGATTTTAAATTACTGCTTCAATTTTTTAAAGTGGTTTTTAGGTTGGTTCAGGTTCTTATTTCTACGTAAGTTTATTTTTGTTATACTTTTCTAGGATGTTGTCTATGCTGTTTCTGAATTCATTGAAATAAAGCTTTTCTTAAGGTGTTTTCTTATGATTTTGAAATCTCTATTCTCTCTCTAGGTATGTCTTCTTTTTTATTACCAATGCTTTATAGTTTATATTTTTTATCAAATGGTTACGTATATGCATAAATTTAAAACATAAATTTTTTCCCTGGGCCTATATTGAAAAATGTTAAGCCTCTATCCATTCTTCTCTAAGATAGTACTTTCCTCTGCAGCTACTTCCAAATAGTTTAGCAACTTCATCTGATACATATCTTTATTAATCTAAATAAACGCTTAAAATGCTCTTTTTCAGTTTTGCACTTTTATTATCTTTGGAAAATGAAGTTTTAGATCTATTATACCCACCCACATCTGTCTCCTGCACACCCATTCCCCCATTTTACATATATTTATATCACCATTTGGGGTAAAAATAAATCTCAGGGTTTATATTGTTGTGCCCATGTAAATATTATTCAAAGGTGAGTTATCTAGTGCACCAGGATTTCATCTTTCATGCACATCTTTCTCCCTTGAATTAAAATTTGCCTCAATTTTTCTTTGGTTAATTTTTATTCCAATCATTAATTTATCTCATATATATATGAGATTTTTTTTTTTTTTGACAGAACTGAAAATCATCTCTGAACATGTTAACCACATCAGGTAGTCTATTAGTTTGATTTTCTGCTTGGCGGCATAATTCTTGGGACTTTCTATGTCTTGCTCTAATCTAGACAGGCATCTCTCCAGCCTGCTACACCACTGTTGTGCTAGGACTCACTCGCCTCCTGGGAATTTCTTTGGTCTCTTTGTTGTGTTTGAGCCTTTGCTTCCTGGAACCCAAGGCATTCCTTTAATTGGTTCACTCTTCCGTTTTGGTTGAAGACTACTGTCCTGAAAAACAGTGCATGATAATATAATTTTGAGATCTTGAATGTTGAAAATGACTTTATTTACTTTGACATTTTAATTAATAGTTTGACTGTTTATAGAATTCTAGGTGGAAAACATATTTTCTGTAGAATTTTGATGACATTAAGCCATTTTCTTATCGTTTCCAGTGTTAGGAAATCTAATGACACTCTATTTCATAGTTGTTTATAGAACTATTTTAGATTTCAGCAGAATTATAGAATCTTTTCTTCTTTACCAGTGTTCTAAAGTTTCTTGATTTTTGTGTTTTGGAATAGATCTTTCTCAATTTTGTGGGTCTGTCAGTCCAGATATTCATGTCTTCCACTAATGAGAATATTCCCTATATTGGTTCTTTGACAATTCCCTCTTCTATCTTTCTGAAGCTCATATTATTTAGGTATTTGTCTTCCTGAATTTCTTAAATTTTACAAATAATTTTCCACCTCTTTGTTTTTTGGTCTACTTCCTGGTGATTTCTTCCCCCCACTTGATCCCCTAAATAAACCTGGTAGACTCTTTTCTTTAATTTAGCAATCATATTTTTAATTACCAAGAGTTCTTCTTTGTTATTTGGTTGTCTGAATATTATTTGATTTACCACTTAAAAAAATTCTTTATCACTTTTTTCCTTGCTAAGAACTTATCTTTACTGGCCATTAGTTTCATTTACCTTTATTTTTTCTACTTAATTTATGTGGTTTTATTATCAATAGTTTCTATATTCTTTTGGTTTATATAGTTATACTTTTAAAAACTTAAGTTGAATGCTTACTCATTAATTTTCCTGTTTTTTCTTTTGAAAGATACATACTTAACATTATGAATTTCTTTGCAAGTACTGCTTAACTCTAGTCCTTACGTTTCATATGTAGCATTTTTACTGAAATTAAGTATAAAAATTGCACATTTCTGTTACTACTTTTTCTTTGACCCATGGATTAGTTAGAAGTGTGTATTTTAGGGGCACCTGGGTGGCGCAGTTGTTAAGCGTCTGCCTTCGGCTCAGGGCATGATCCCAGGGTCCTGAGATCGAGCCCCACATCAGGCTCCTCCGCTGAGAGCCTGCTTCTTCCTCTCCCACTCCCCCTACTTGTGTTCCCTCTTTCGCTGGCTGTCTCTGTCAAATAAATAAAATCTTTAAAAAAAATGTGTATTTTAAAATTCTCCAGGCATAAGAAGGGCACACACTGAGTTGGATCATATTATTTTTGTTACTGATTTCTAATTATATTCAGGGAATGTGGCCTGCTTAGTACAGATTTTTTGGTGCTTGTTGAGAACTGCTTTTTGGCTTACCACCTGGCAAATTAATGTAAATATTCCATATTTTCTTTCTTTTTTTTTTTTTAAGATGTTATTTATTTATTTGACAGAGACAGCCAGCGAGAGAGGGAACACAAGCAGGGGGAGTGGGAGAGGAAGAAGCAGGCTCTCAGTGGAGGAGCCTGATGTGGGGCTCGATCCCAGAACACCAGAATCATGCCTTGAACCGAAGGCAGATGCTTAACGACTGCGCCATCCAGGCACCCCTATATTTTCTTGAAAAGAATGTGGATTCTCTAATTTGGGGGAGAAGGGATCCATATCTTATAAGGTCAAACTTGTGAACAGTGCTCAAATATTTAATGTCCTTATTAACTTTTGTCTATTTGATCAAATAATTGCTGTGTGTTCAACCATCTATTGTTATTGTGAATTTGTCAATTTTGTCTTATAATTCTATCAGGATTTTCTATATTATTAAGCTATGTTATTGGTTGCACATTAGTCTGGAACATTTATTTTGGTATTTCTGGTAAATGGTTCATTTTATGATTAGTGGCGACTATTGTTATTCTCAAAAATGCTTTATAGAACTAAAACAGATTTTGGTTAGCATTTTCCAGGCATATCTTTTTATTGTTAGAATCTCAATTTTGTTGTTGTTTTTGTTTTTTCAACATTTTGCTGTAGTCTCATACTTTTTATGTGACCCTTATAAACAGCATATAATTGAATTTTTGATAGTTCTGCTCTGAAAAATCCTGTTCTATAATTGCAAGTTTAATACATTCATGCTTATTGTAATTAATGATATATTTGGGTTTTTTTCCCCACTTAATTTTGTGATTTTTTAAAAAAAATTTATCCTGCTCTTTTCTTTTTCTTTCTTCTCCTTCTCCTTCTCCTTCTCCTTCTCCTTCTCCTTCTTCTTCTTCTTTCTTCTAGTGGACTGATAATGTTTGAACAATCCCTCCCCATGCCCTGCACCTATACAGATCTGAAAGTAATCTGTTCATATTTTTTAGTTATTACCTTTATGTTGTTACTGTGATTAATTGCCTAAAAATTATTATGGCTTAACAGTAATGTTTCTCTACCCTCTTCTGGAGGATAAAAGATCTTAGGAAGTTTCAAGTGAATTCTCCCTTATTTCCTATCTTATGTGTTAGGACTGTCCTGTGTTTGGGTTTTACCTTAGGCTTATACCCCTACATGTTTATTATTATTGTTTACACAGTTAATCTTGATTTAGATTTTTCTCCCACTTGCCATTTTCTCTTCTCACATTACTTCTTGCAACCTGATTCTCCTTTCTGGATCTTGTCTCCTTCTTCCTGAAGTTTATTTGTTAGTAGTGCTTCCTAAGGTGTTTCACACATAGGAAGTGCTCAATAAATGTTTACTAAATAAATTAATTTAATCAAATGAACATAGTTTAAACTATAGTAGGTGTCTAGTTTGTGTATGAGGGTGATCGGTAGATCTTGCTTCATTTACCTGACAGATAGATAAGACACTTGAATATTGGGGTTGTTGGACAAAACACATTACCTGGTTTTAGTTAATACTGTGAGTCAAGGGTAGGGACAGAACCAAGGGCCAGAGCACTCTCCACTCTTCCTTAGTATGTTTTTCAGGAATTATCTCTCTAATACTAGGGCCACTGATTTCCAGCATAAGCTTCTGGCCTCCCATTTCCTTTTCTGCTTGCCCAGACACTTGCCACATCCAGGAAAGCAACATGGGAAAACAGGATCCTCCTACTGCAGAGATACCTAATGGATAAGTGTGTAGGGCCGGGGTCGGATGACCAGGGATCTAATTTCCTCTCTAGCACTTACTAGGCAAGTTAACTGGCCTCTCTTTGACTCAGTTACCTCATCTGTAAAGTAAGGATGGTAATGTGTCTACAACATAGCTTTGTTCTGTGACTTGAATGAGTTAATAACATTCATTAGAATGGCGCCAGCACCTGTAAGCACCCAACAAATGTTAACTACGGTTATTGCCTGCACCAATTCTTAGCTCCCTCCAACTCTTCGCTGGCTGTGGATGCTGGGATTGAATATGATTGTTCAAATTGGGGTTTCACTTAAGTTTGTGATAATAGGACATACAGACATAGGCAGACTACCAAGGGGTTTCATTTAAGATATGTATTCAGGTTTTTCTCTCTGTGCTTTAAACAAAGCTGCCCCAAGCATCATATCCTATATAAAGCTATATTCTCTTTTAGGGGTAACTTTTGTGGGAAAATTCTCATTTCAGATTCAACTTGGTTCCAAAGATTGATTGATTCAATAAGTTCATATTATTTAAGGCCCAATATTAAGCTAATAGCTACAGACCCCAAACCATTCTTACTTATAATTTGAATCCATCGTCACAATTAGTTGAATCATATTTAACTTTTTTATTTGATGAGCAGGGCATACACATAGTTGTGGTCATGGTTATATTGTACATAACTACATAATTTCTTTGATCCTTCTAGTATGTAAAGAATTCTTGAACCGATTCTATAACTCCTTGGTAGCCAGAGGAGTCAACTTTTCCCTGGACACCATAGAAAAGGAATTGGTCAGCTTTTGTTTGGATGTCAAAGGAAAAGAAAACCGCCTGGTATGGTAAATGTTCCCTGTTCATTTTTCCCTTATGCTTGAAGAAACCGTTAATAGTTTCATTTCTCATCTTAGTCTTAACGTTCTCCTGCTTAAATGCTTGCCTCAAGCATCTTCATTGCAGATGGCAAGCAGAAATTGATCTTCCAGTGAAATGTAGTCCTATGTATTTTCATTTAGAATATATCTGGCTTCATTTTGCTTTCTGAATAGACAAGCAATTCCATGTTTTAAGTAAAGTTACACAAATTCCTGATGAGAATTTTCTGTCCAAGACTATTCGTTAAACCTGTCAAAATATTTTTGTCACATCATTTATACATAACTAATGAAGTTTTTATATTCTCTTATAATGGTGTTTCCTGGGTTTACACAGATGACTTTTCTTAGTGTTTTACTTCACTACGGATAATTGCAGGCCAATTCATTTTGCCTAAAATTTTTATGTTCAGTTTGTCAGTTAAATTTGCATTGTTGACTGTTCACCACTGACACATTGTAAAATTCTCAACATTTATTTGTGCCATTAAGTTTCATATTTTTAAATGTAAATTGCTTCAGTTAGACAGCTGGAAAGGCAGCATATCATGATGGAGAAGGACATGGACTCTAGAGCCAAAATGCTAGATGTTTAAATTCCGTCTCTTCTGCTTACCAGCTGGTGACCTTCAGTTGACTTGGATGTAAAATGGGGATAATTATAGTACTTACTTCACAGGATTATTGTGAGAATTCAATAAGTTAAGGCCTTTAAAGCCCCGAGAGCAGTGCCTGGCACAGAGAAAACACTTAGCAAGTGTTGGCTCTTATTAATCTTTGAGCATCGTGTGAATTGTAGGGTACTTCTAATTAACATGATCATGGGGATGGAATCATTTGTTTTCTGGTGTCTTAGTCAGCAGGGGTTAAAAATTAATAGCTGCGCCATGAAAACTAGGTTAACCTCTTTCTCACTTCTCCAAACTATATTAACTACTTTTTTTCATCACCCAGGACACTAAATTCTCTTTGTACTCCTTCAGTGCTATTATCTAGGAGCAACGAAGGATGCGGCCACAAAGATCCTCAGTGAGGTGGCTCGCCCAATGAGCGTGCATATGCCAGCAGCAAAGATTTGCGAGAAGCTCAAGAAGATGGACAGCCAGATCTGTGAGCTGAAATATGGTATAATGGAGTCAAATGTATTTTTCCAGTATGTCCAGAGCATTGTCAATTCTGTAAACCAATGTCCCTGTTTCTAAACAGTCAGTGTGCGAAGGGAAGGCAATCTCCACTCACCAGTAGATTGCTGGGCGGGTGAATGGTGCCTAGTGCCATCTGAGCTCCTTTGGGGGATGAGAAATGAACGCTGGCACAATCAGCGTTCAGTAAAACTGCCAAGCCAGATAGCCAAGTTTAAACTCTTAAATCACCAAGGCAAGGTCAACTAGGTATGTCAAGGAAAAATTCAAAATGTAAAGGGAGCAGCTATTCATGGTGATTTAGCTCTTGGTAACCTATTAAGACAAAGGTTGCATCTATTCAAAGACGATGTTGGGACTTTGAAGTTTTAAATATGGACTATATCTTTTCTCCCTAGATTTGTCCACCATCCTTCCAGTTTTAAATGTTGGGAAATAGGTTATTCACATCAAGTCAGGTTTTGCTTGATGAAGTAAGCTTATTGAGGGTGCCTAAAATAAACAGTGAGGAAAGGAAGGAGGTGTCCTATTTAAAACATTATCCTTGGCCTTATGAATTTCACAGATATAGATCTATTCTTTTTTTTAATGTTTTTTTATTATATTATGTTAGTCACCATATAGTACATCCCTGGTTTTTTATGTAAAGTTCGATGATTCATTAGTTGCGTATAACACCCAGTGCACCATGCAATACATGCCCTCCTTACTACCCATCGCCAGTCTATCCCATTCCCCCACCCCCCTCCCCTCTGAAGCCCTCAGTTTGTTTCTCAGAGTCCATAGTCTCTCATGCTTCATTCCCCCTTCTGATTACTCCCCCTTTCTTTATCCCTTTCTTCCCCTACCAATCTTCCTAGCTCTTATGTTCCATAGATGAGAGAAACATATGATAATTGTCTTTCTCTGCTTGACTTATTTCACTTAGCATTATCTCCTCCAGTGCCGTCCGTGTTGCAGCAAATGTTGAGAAATCGTTCTTTTAGATCTATTCTTATACAGTACTGAGGATTCGTATCTGGGCCAGCCTTTTGGGTAGACTGAATAGGTGTGTTAAAAGCCTGGGGCATCCCTCCCTTAGCCTATCCTTAACACCTGAGATTTTATCAGGAAAGACTCATTTCTGTTGCTTAAGTAATTGTTTTATGTTACAGATCCACTGTAGTATTATAAACTACCTAAGTAATTAGCACCCAACACTGAATTATTTTAGTCTTATTTTCCAACATAGCTGTGTAATATGCCTATGGACCATAGTGACAAAGCTGGCTTTAAATAGGGTTAAGGTCAGAAGATACTAAAGACAACCTATTTCTCAATGCCAAGGGCAGGCCCTAATCTCCAAGGTAGTGATTATGGGGAAGGCATCTGTTTTTATTGGCTTCCAAGTAATGAAGTAGAGGCAGGAATCATTGCGTCCATATAAACAATATTCACAAATGGGACAAATCTGTTCTGATTCTTTCATTTGACAAATGTATTTAGAATAGCATCTGCTCTATACAAGGGATCCTACTTGATTCCTTGAGTAATAGAAAAGTTATTCAGATGTTTTTGAGAAGAAATGCAGAGTTACTAATGTTTTGGCAATGCTGGCCACTAGAGGCCCTTGAGGAGCCATGAACTAGTTTTAATTTCGGGATCGTTTTCCTTATAGTTTTAGGGTTACAGAGTTTTTCCTTTTTAAAATTAATGCCAGATGCCAAGTTCTCTAGAAAAACTCAAAGACACTACTGACACTTCCAAGAAAGTATTTTTTTTCCTTCGATCATTTGTCTTGAATAGACCAGCAGTTCTAAATTCTTCTTCCCAGCTTATTTGGCAGGAAAATTGAGATTGAACAGGGCCTTTGAATGGTGGGATATTAATAATTTGAGCTATTAAAAGCATCTATGTTTAAAGGTATTTTGTTAAGTCAGCCATGAAATTAACAAACAAGGGAAGTGTAGAGTTGGATTATGTTTTCAGTTAGGAAGGTGTTATTTGGTTTTTGACTTGAAAGTATGTTTTTGCTAGATCTATTTTTTTATATGATGGGGATCACTATAAAAATTGAAGGCTTCCCTGGAGCACAGGGTGAAGCTGACAAACAAGAGGCTTTAAATTTTAACTTTTATTTATTTCTTCCAGATTTATTAAGATATAATTGACATAAAATATTGTGCAAATTTAAGGTGTATGACATGTTGACTTGATACACTTATATACTGCAATATTACCACCATCGTGTCAGCTAACACCTCCATCATGTCTTATAATTACCATATCTTTTCTGTGATGAGAACATTTAAGATCTGCTCTCTTAGCAACTTTCAAGTATATAATACAGTATTAATGATAAATACCATGGCATACGTTAGATCCCCAGAACTTGTCTTGTAACTGGGAGTTTGTACCCTTTTGCCAACATCTTAATTTCTCCACCCCGCAGCCCCTGGTAACCACCATTCTACACTCTGCTTCTATCAGTTTGGCTTTTTTACATTCCATGTATAAGTGATATCATACAGTATATATCTTTCTTTGTCTGACTTACTTCACTTAGTCCATTCTTGCTGCAAATGGCAAGATTTCCTTTCTCATGGCTGAATAACATTCCATTGTGTGTGTATACATGTGTATCTCTCTCACACATACACATATATCACATCACCTTTAGCCACCCATCTGTTGATAGATACTTAGGTTGTTTTCATATCTTGCCTATTGTGAATAATGCTGCAATGAACATGGAAGTATAGATATCTCTTTGATACCCTATTTTCATTTCCTTTTGATATATACCCAGAAGTGGGATTACTAGATCATTTGGTAGTTCTACTTTTAATTTTTTTTAACGTTTTTTATTATGTTATGTTAGTCACCATACAGTACATCCTTAGTTTTTGATGTAGTGTTCCATGATTCATTGTTTGCGTTTAACACCCAGTGCTCCATGCAGTATGTGCCCTCCTAATATCTACTTTTAATTTTTAAAGGAACTTCCATACTGTTTTCCATAGTGGCTGTACTAACTTATACTGCCAGCAACAGTGATTTTTTTCCCAAATCGTTTCCAACACTTGCTATCTCTTAGGTTTTTTGAGGAAAGCCATTCTAACACATGTGAGGTGATGCCTCATTGTAGGGCTGTTTTGCATTTCCCTTAGGATTAGTGATGTTGAGTACCTTATCAGGGACCTGTTGGACATTTGTATGTCTTCTTTGGAAGAATATCTATTCAGTTCTGCTGCCTATTTTTTTAGTCAGATTGTTTGGGACTTTTTTGCTATTGGGTTGTATGAGTTCTTTATATATTTTGGATCTTAACCCCTTATCAGATATATGATTTTCAGATATTTTCTCACATCCCATAACTTGCCATTTATTTTGTTGATGGCTTCTTTGCTGCGCAGAAACTTTTTAGCTTGATATAGTCCCACTTACTGATTTTTACTTTTGTTGTTGTGCTTTGGTTTCATAGCCAAAAAATTGTTGCCAGGACCAGTGTCAAGGAGCTTTTCCCCATGTTTTCTTCTTGGATTTTTATGGCTTCAGGTTTTATGTTTAATTTTTTAATCCAATTCAAGTTAATTTTCCTAAGTGACATAAGATAGGGGTCCAGTTTCAATTTTTCTGCATGTGGTTATTCAGTTATCCAAACACCATTTATTGAAGAGACTGTTCTTTCCCCATTGAATATTCTTAGCTCCTTTGTCAAATATCAGTTGACCTTATATGCAAGGGTTAATTTCTGGGCCTTTGATTCTACTCCATTGTTGTATGTGTCTGTTTTTATGCCAGTACCACATTGTTTTATTATAGTTTTATAGTATAGTTTGGAATCAGGAAGTGCGATGTTTCCAGCTTTGTTCTTTCTGAGGATTGCTTTGGCTATTCAGGGTCTTTAGTGGTTCCAGACCAATTGGGGTTATTTTTTCTATTTTTTGTGGAAAATGCCACTGGAATTTTGATGGGGATTGCATTAAATCTGTAGATGGCTTTGGGTAGGATGGGCATTTTAGCAATATTAATCTTCCAATCCATGAAAACAGGATTTTTTCCATTTGTGTTCTCTTTAATTTATTTCATCAAAGTCCGGTAGTTTTCAGTGTATAGATCTTTCACCTCCTTGGTTAAATTTATTCCTGAGTATAAAATCCAACTTCTAAATTTGAGCACATTTACTGGAAACTTTTGATAAGTTACTTGACAACTATGTTAGGTTGCTAAAAGGCTTTTAAATGTTGTGTTCTATTATGCAGGGGAATAAAGGAAAGGGCTCCTCAAGAGAAGTCAAGCTGTAAAAGTCCTGGGCTGCCACTAATTGTTTAATAAGCAAACTTCAATGTAGTAGCCATGTTCAAGGACACACCCAGTCATGGGGGAGGGAGAAGGAAAAGAATTTCCCCTTTCTGACAGGGAAATTATAATCATGAGTATGTTATAGATGAGCTTTGTTTGTTTGTTTTTCCTATTTTTGGGTTTGTGAATAGAGAAGTAGTTAAGTTCTTGACATTGTGTGCAGACAGTAAATGGAAACAGTAGTCTTTCTAGAGGAGTTGTGGATGTTAATGACGAGTGTTATTGGCAAGAAGGTTAGGAGCCAGATTGGCTGGCACCAAAGCGATAGTTTTAGAGAAGTGGTATATCCCAAAGGACTATAAATGAATGCTGTGATGATTTTGTAATTCCAGTAGGGACAGAGGATCAGGTGAGTTCAAGCAGAGATCCCAAACAATTAAGGACCAATGAGAATGCTCTTAATTTTGTTCATGTGTTTTGGTTTCTTTACATTTGTATTTAAAAACTCAATAGTGCTTTCTAATACATATGTCCATCTGTTTTATTTTATTTTTAAAGATTTTATTTATTTATTTGAGAGAGAGAGCATGAGAGCATGAGAGCAAGAGAGATTGAGAGAACAAGTGGGGGGAGAGGCAGAGGGAGAAAGCAGACTCCCTGTGGAGCAGGGAGCCTGAAGTGGGACTCGATCCCAGGACCCGGGGATCATGACCTGAGCTGAAGGCAGACGCTTAACCAACTGAGCCACCCAGGTGCCCTGTCCATCTGTTTTAATGCAGACATGTGTTCGTATAGAAACTGAACCATCACTTTCAGGTTAAGTACAATCTAGGGCTTTCAGTTGGCCACACTAGAGGCCATCCCAAGGCACTGCCATTTATCAGTTCTCTTCTTTGTATCTTAGGAGCAGCAATTAGGATGCAGTGCTGTCATTTTAGTAATTATGGTTTTGAGAAGCCACGGAGTGGTCACAAAATCCTGCAAAGCTCCCAGGTCCCTGTTTTGAAGCAAGTATAATTCCATGGAGAGCAAGTTTAATAGAACACTAATGGTCCCAATAGCTTTGTACATAACACATTTTCCTTAAGTATGTCTTGGTTTCCATAGAAAATGGAACTGTTCCCCACTTTGGAACATAGGATAGTTGACACCAAGATAAGTAAAACCACTGGCCTAAGTGTTTCACAGTTTTTTGTTTTTTGTTTTTTAAACTGTGCTTTTCCTTTTTGTTGTTTAGAAAAGAAATTGGACCTGGCATCAGTGGACCTGTCAAAGATGAGAGTAGCAGAGCTGAAACAGATACTGCACAGCTGGGGAGAGGAGTACAGAGCCTGTGCAGAAAAAACCGACTATGTGAATCTGATCACTGAGCTAGCACCCAAGTATGCAGCAGCCCGCCCCAAAACAGAGCTCTGACCCTCCAATGCTGGTGCGCCATTAATGAGAGACACAGTGACTCTCCAGGATATGGACTTGCTGGTTAAAAGTAACCAGGAGTTGTGCTGCATGTGGTCTCATACTTTGCTTTGGTAACACAACCAACCAAGAATTGGTTACTTGGATTTACAATGAAAACTGCTAATACTAGTGGTGTCTTACATTTGCAGTGTACCCAAACCTAACAGTGCCTTTCTCATAATTTTTGTAAGGATTATATATATTGTCTTTGCCCATTTCCTTAAAATTGAGAAATGTGAACTACTGAAAAATTGATGGAGTAAGTCAATTCAAAGAAAGAAGTGCTCAGAGGCCCCTCTCTGTGTACTAATTTTTAATTAAATATATTGGTTTAGGATAAAAGAAAACAATGTTTAGCCTACCTAACTCCCACCTTCAATCCAAAACAATAACATGGCATAATCAAACGTTTTAAAAAGTAAACTTTGTACTTTCAACTGCAAATCACTCTACGTTCTGGCTCTTTTTTTTTGGTGTTGGATATGGGGAGGGCAGGAAGGCACTACTTGAAATTACAGTTTTCCGAAAGAAGGAATACCTATTTAAAACCTATTTATACCTACTTAAAGAAAACAGATCAAGAATCCACTTAGGTAGAGTCAGTGTTTTAGCAAATTGTATTAACGCTCACACTGTTGACTGAACCGAGCTCAAGGTGTTCTGTATTCCTTGGTACCACACATTAGACAAGCTTTTGATAGAGGATTAAAGCATGGTAAGAGCATCTGCAGGCAACATAGAGCTCTATGGTTCTTAATGCTATTTTATCAGCTTTAAATTGTAAAATCATTCTTGGCTCCATTTTCTGGCCACATCAGAGTAAGAATCCCCCGGACAAGTGGCTGCCTCTGGGGGGAAGGCAGAAGTGGGGAAAGCCTGCAGAACAGCTCAAGGGAACTTTCTGGGAGGGATGGGAATGTCGTATATCTTGACTGGTGTGGTGGTTACATGGTTGGATAGGATTGTGAAACTCATCCAGCAGTATAATTAAGATCGCGTCATTTTTTTGTATATACACTTTATCTAAAATACTGCTGTAGAAAAATTATTTGAAAATTAACTGAACTTCATTGATTCAAAACATCTTGTTCGTGTAGAGAATTATATTTATTGGCTGGGAGTCTTTTTGGGGAGTGGAGGAGAAATTTTCCAGACTGAATGTGTATACTGAAACTATATCGTTTAAATGCTGTGCAGGTAAATGAATTTTCAGTTGGGCAGTTGAGAGGTTACTGAACTTGTCAGAGAGTTGGGGTTAGTAACTTAAAAATGAGAATAAACAAGCTTTGGTGTGATAAATAACCAAAAGGGATTCTTGTTTCTGGATTTTTGCAGCTTGATCATTATGTGTAAAGCACTCTAGTTCATTGTGAATTGTATCTTTAAAAGTCCATATTTAGTTGTTGTTGTTTTTTGTTTTTTTGTTTGTTTGTTTGTTTTTTACTTTTTGTAACCTTTATATTTGTTTTCCTATTGAGAAACTTAACATTTGAAAATAGTATGTCTGACGTCTGATCTCAAAATCAGGTCATATTTTCTGTGTTGTGGGTTGTTGTTGTTTTTTTTAACAGGACAGAAATCTAGGTCATAAGAACACTGCCCAGCAGTTCATTCAAATCCATGATGTTTGGTCTGGCTTTTTCTAGAGCATTCACTCTGTTAGTGCCACTGAAACTTTTCAAACCGTGCACACAAGTCACCCGGGGATCTTGTTAAAGTTTGGATTTTGATTCAGGAGGCCTGGGTGGGGCCTGAGACTGCTTTTCTAACAGGCCCCTGAGTGATGCCATTGCTGTTCTTGCAGGCACCACACTTGGAGTGGCAAGGGCCTGAGTCACGGATCCTTCAGTTGATTTATTTTCTTCAACTGCCAGTCTCGGTTAGGTTTTTGATAGAGCTGAATGTAACAACAACAACAACAAAAACAAACAACGATAAACACACAGGAGTTGCTTCCGTCATGTAAAAGAAGTCCAGAGGTAGCCAGTCCGAAGTAAATACAGCAGGTCCACAAAGTTATTAGGAATTGAGTTCTAATCTTTTTGCTTTACATCAGGGACGAGCTCCATTCTTAACTCATGGTCCAAGTTGACTCTGGAACTCCTTATTCAAGAAAGGACAAGGCATGGAAAGCTGAGCCTACCCCTTTAGGGCAGCCTTTCCCCTTTCCCTTCGTGTTACCCCTCCCCCACACTCTGCTTACAGATTACCGATCAGAATTTAATCACATGCCAAACCTAGCTACAAGGGAGTTTGGGAAATAATGTCTTTTTGTTGAGTTCATTGTTGCCCAAATAAAATCAGGATTGATTGATTGATTGATTATTTATTTATTTATTTATTTATTTATTTATTTATTTCCAAGGAAGAATGGAGAAACAGTTTGTAGCCACAAGCCATCTCTGCCACACAGCATAAATTTTTTATTCCCATGAGTCTTAGTTATAATTCCTGGTTATTTTACCCTAAGTAACTTTTCTTCCTCCTTACTATTTGCTTCTTTTGTAAATGTAGGTAATTATGTCTTTCTTTTTTTGGTTTGACAGGAAGTAGCTACTGTTTTTCTATTTTATTTTCATTTTAAATTGCTTCCTCTCTCATTGTGTGTGTGCACATGTGCATATGCAATTTTTGTTGTATCTATAAAAAAATCTATAAACACACAAAATTTACAAGTCAGACATTATGACAAACATGGCAGAACTCTGGGCTAAACACTTTCATTTAAACAGTAGCAGTCTGGGGCAAACATTATTCCTGGTCTATTTTAGATTTCAAGAAGTCAAAGCAGACGATCCGTTAATTTGGTGCCTAAGTACACATGGGAGACTGGATACAACATTTAAAAGTTGTAGGTCTTGAGTATGGATATTTGTCATCCACATTCCACTAAAGAGTGTTACGTTTAGAACAAATTAGCTTTTCATATAGGACAAGAAAATATTTGATTATCAAATCCTTAAAATCAAGCAGAGCATTTTGTGATCCCAGAGGCTCCACCTATGGGTTTGAGCAGCTCTTAATAAGTGTCTTTTCTGAGCAGATAGCCGAGTTTTTTACCTTCCAGACTCATCCAGAAGAAATGAAACATGAATTCCAAGAATACCTAGCTCCAAGCGTTTTGGTAATGGATTGTGGACCTTCATACACGATCTGGCAAATTGTGCATTTTCTGGGAATGTGTAGCTGCTTTTTAAGATACTATGGATTAGTTGCTTATACTGTGTGAGACATGACTTAATCTGCATTTAGAACAAAAGAAGAAAGAAAAAAGAACACATAAAGATATATAATACAGGTCCATAATCCATTACCCAAACACTTGGAGCTAGGTATTCTTGGAATTCATAATGTTTCAGATTTTGACAGTATGGCACATATACTAAATATTTCATAATCACCCAGGGGCTTGGGGGCAGCACCCCTAACACCCTCTCATAAATCCAGGTCAGGTTTGGTCAGTGGAAGAAGCTGGATCAGGTTTTGCTTGTCAAATGAGTTACAAAAAAAGAAACTTTTATTTTCATAGCACTTTGGATTTTTGAATCTTGGATGAGAGATTGTACCACTGTAATTCTGTGGTGACCAATCTAGGTGTTATCAATCATTAATTAAGACTTTGGGTCTTCTTTGATAAAACCTCTAGCTCCCATAGGCTAGTCTCCCATAGACAGAACTTCTTTCTCTAAGAAAGGGGTTGAAAAGCACCTGAGAGTCTCAGAAAATTAGGAGTCCAGGCACCTCACTTCCTTCTTTTGGCCACACGCCTTCTTGGAGCATGGCACAGAGTCTGCATTAAATACCCATCAAGGAAATTCTCTCACCGTGTTGTCTTCCTTCTAAACAGGTGGGTCAGCTGTGGTTTCTCCTCCTCAGGTCATGAGAGCCAAGAAGCCGAAAGGAGTAGCTGCTCTTCCTTTCTGCAGCCCCACCCTCAAGCCTTCTTTCTCAAAAGACTGACGTTCTGTTCAGACTTTGCAAACAACTGTCTGCTATTCTCTCTGGCGGCAATGTTTATAATCAGCTGCAGAAGACGTTTACAGGGCTCTTGACTTTTCCTTTTGAATTTTTTAAAACCTATTTTGGAAAGAACAGATCAAATGTTGGTGTCTTAGTGATGGAGCAGCTATAAATACATTCCAAGGGATCTTGGGCTGTGCAGTTTCTAGCAGGCAGTAAACTTGCTCACCTGCTGGATATTATCTAAAGAATGTCTATCCCAGGAATTCAGGTGCTCCCCTCATTTCTGAGTCTTTCACTGCTAGTCAAATATTTACTTTTCATATATTTCTACTCTTCCTCAATCCTAAATTAATAAATTCCTTGTTTCTTTCCAAAAGGAGTCTGGAGTGTTCTTCTTTCCAGATATATATATATATATATATATATATATATATATATATATATATATATATATATATATATATTTATGTATGTTTATGTTATTTTTATTTATATATATAATACATATGTCTCCCCAGAAAGTTCAGTGTCACAGCTCCTCGGGATGTATGTGCTCAAGAGTCTGGTTCAGACCCAAACTCTACAAATGATCTTTGCAGTCTTCTTTGCTTTCTCTAGTAGTTTATTGGTGGATCCTAAAAATTTCATTCTACTGGAAAATCTCATTACTATAATAGCACCTTGACTATACAAAGACAGAAATAATAAGAGGGAAAGAGCACCAGATTGAAAAGAGCACGAGATTGAAATTTGAATCCTGTGGCCTATGGCTAGTTGTGCTGAGAAAAGTAATTCACCTTTTCCGGCCCTCAGTTTTTGTCTTAGGTTGTAGCTAACAATGTCTACCTAATTGGGCAATTCCAGTAAATGGAAAAATATAAGTAAAATATGTAACAGAGTGCCCAGCTCAGGGTAGACACCTCAATAGATAGAAGTTGAATCTGAATGGCATTTTTCTTCTCAAGAGTTCATTTACTGTCACAATGTTCTACACTAAGGTATGATGAGCACTGGCCCATTTTATTGATGAGGAAGTAAGGCAAAGGAGACATTTAGTGACTTGCCCACCAATGCCAGGAAGTGAATTCAGGTCACTTGAGTTCTGGATTGGATATAAACTTTTAAGCTGAAAAATTCAGGGGTAAGCGAGTTTGATGATTTGGAAACTAGGACTTTAAAGTGATCTCTGGGAAGTAGGCACATCCACATGACATGCTTTTGGATTTTAAAGACATTGCAAGAAATAGTCAAATAGAAATGACCTGAAGTGATTGGAATTTGGTAAGTGATGACCATAATGTGCTCTAGAAGGGCATCTGTGATCAGTAGTGGACTATCTTTTTTATGTGGGTGACTCGATATTTCTGGAGCATCCTCTGGAGCATCCTGTAATTCTACACACCTCCATGATGCTATTGCTTCATGTGAAATGCAGAAGAATTTAGGTCAACTGTCTTGTCCAACAACAAAAAGGATAATGAGTATGTTCCTGGATCTTTTTATTGCAGCCTTGTATACCAGTTGTCTGGAAATGCCTGAGAAGTGTACTCATCAGCATGTCTCTGGAATGCCTTTTAAAACTCCTGAAACTTTGCAATCTCAGATGAAGAAATTTTGAATTGTGCTTTATTTGGACTAGTTTGACTATTAATAATTTTCCTGTCTTCCCTTTTCTATTAGACAAAAAAGATAATATACTATAATGTGATACTTTATTTTTTTTGGCAGAATTGCTTCATACTTGTTTCAATTGTTAGAAAATATAAAGTTGATTTTCTTTTCCTGTCTTCATAGTAGTATCAATTATTTTCATCTAACCTATGCTTATCAGCACACACTCCAATTTATGTAACCCTCTTCTGGGGGTGGGGGAAGTAGGTAATATAATGCTTGGGAAAATCAATGATTATCTATGAACGTGCTTTGGTTAAAAACCTACTTGTGCCTTAATTTTAAACTTAGACCTTCATGAATAAATACTATATTTAAAAAGACAAAAGGACACTTAAGTGCTTTTACTAATCTTTTAGTTAACTTGAATGGATTTCCGCCCCCTTGTCCCAGCTGTAAGGATGAAGATGAACTGAAAATTTAATATTTTTAAAGTGACTATCGTGTGTGGTTTAAGTGGAAGGGTAACTGTGGGAGTGGCGTTTTATAAACTTGTCAATCCCAAGATCTTGAGTCTTTTTTTTTTTTAACAACTGATAATCAGTTTATTAAAAATGTTGATTTAAGCATCTGCAGTGGCGACTTCAACCTCAACTCCTTGCTCAATACTGATGGAAGTAATCTGCTTAACAGTCTCAGAAGGATGGTGCCAATCAATGAGATGCCTATGGATCCTCATCTGAAAATGATCCCAAATCTTAGAACCTTCACCACAAGGAGTTTTTCTTGTAATGATTCTGAGTCTTGGTAGGCATCCAAACTGGTCCTTTTACTTTGAGATTCTTTTCCTTGTGCCTCTGATCAAGTCAGCACATACCTTCTCCAAAGATTTTATGTTGCAGCTGGTAAGAGTAATTCTAATTTGGTGAACTGCCACCTCTGGTTCCACGGGTGTCTTCCTGGTGTTTTTAAAAGCCATGACTGCGGCGTGGCTTTCTGACCGACTTGGGTGAGAGGAAACAGTGGTGAGTCAGAAGCAGGAGCTGGCGTCCGAGGTTCCACTGAAGCTGCAACGGCGTCTTCCTCAAAGAGGGCAGATCTTGAGTCTTTGATGACCACGTCACTTCCTAGGAAATGGAAGCAAGCGGGAAGGACTCCTAGGATACCCTTTCTCTTAGCTTGACTGGCCCCACTGAACAAAATCTAAAGCCTCACAAAAACAACCACACACAAGCTTATTTTCTGTTTATGCACAGAAATCCTACCTTGTATTTCTAGCAATTCCCTAGTGTCTTGGGGGTCAGTTTTCCCAGGGAAATGTCCAAGGCTTTGAATGCTCATCTGGGGCCAACCTCTGCTTCTACTGTACTTAATGTTCCCCCTGGGCTGTTGGCAGGGTGGTAGTGCTGCTCTGACCCAACCCCATCTTGCTTTGGGATGCTTACATTCTTTCATTAATGGCCCTCCCACTTCCTTCTTCTAATTACAGAATAATGACATGTACGCAGAAACTCTGCCGTCCCCAGTGAGTACCTCAAGGGAGAATGGTTCTTTAGCAACAAACACAGAGGACAAAATGGTTTCCTCTGATTCTGTTTTTGCTGATTATCAATGTGCCTCAATAATTTCACATATGCAAGGCATTCTGGAAAATGCTTATAGCTGTAGGATAAGGGTAGAAATTGCAATGCCCATTCCTAAGTAGAATGACAAAGAGGCCTCCTAAATCAAAATAAAATAGAGTTCTAAAAGCAAGCAGACTATTAGAAAGAAAAAGATGAGGAGATCCTTGAAGATTTGCCAGTTGCACTGCTAGGCAGTGGGCATATGAGAAATTTAGGCTCCACTAAAGAATCTTATTGATTTGTCCATTGGCACCAACCTTACCTTGAACTTATCATTACTTTTGAATATTTGTATGACCCAAGTCTGAGGATTTTTTTCCCCTCTATGACACGCAATAGTTCACATGCTGACTTTAAGCATATGACTTGGTAGTAAAACTGTAAAATGAAAATAAATGTTTTAGAGGATATTAGGTAGTAACTTAAATATCTTCTGATGGGGAATTCGTTTAAAAATGATGGACTAGCAATATAAGGCAATCCTGTGCAGTAATTTAAAAAGATTGAGGTAGATTTAGCTTACTGATCTGGAAAGATTGCTAAGTTTTATTTTTAAGTAAAAAAAGCAAGTTGTATCTGTACAGTATGATCCTATTTTTAAAAACAGCAACAAAGCTCCTATTTATGTACATAAATAGAGAATATTGTCTCAGATAATGACTTTTTCTCCCTTCCCCCATCTCTCTGTGTCTGTCTCTCAGTATGTCTTGGTCTGTCTCTCCATGTAGATATGTATTATTTGATTACTTTGCTAACCTAAAAGTTGATATTGAGTTTTATCATATACTTTTTGGGGCAACTTTCACTTTGAAATAAATTTAAACCTATAGGAAAATTTCAATTTCAAGAACAGAACACAGAAGTCCTATATGCCCTTCCCCAGATTCACCAATTGTTGATATTCCACCGTATTTTTCCATCTCTCTCTGTATAAACATATTTTTTCTCAACCATTTGAAATTAAGTTGCAAATGGTGCAATGTTCCTTTACCTCCAAATGCTTCAGTGTGCATTTCCTTAAAACAAGAACATTCCCTACATAGCCATAGGATACCCATCAAAATCAGGAAATTGACGCAGATATCGCACTATCTTCTACTCCGCAGATCCCTGCTCAAATTTCCCTGATTGTCCCCGTGTTTATACTTCCAGAATCACACACTGCATGTAGTTAGCATGTCTCTTTAGTTGTCTTCAATCTGAAACAAGATATTTAGTCTTTATCTTTCATGACCTTGATATCTTTGAAGTGTCCAAGTCAGTTACTTTGAAGAATGTCCCTCAATTTGGAGTTGTCTCATGTTTTGTCATAATTAGATTCAAGTGTATCTTGAGAATATCACAGACATGACCACATGTTCTTCTCAGTGCATATTATCAGCAGGTACATGGTATTGATGTAACCTATTACTGGTGATGTTGACTTTTATTATTTGGTTAAAATGCTGTCTGTCAGGTTTCTCCACAGTACAGTTAATTAATGAGTACTTTGTGATGGGTTATTAGTAAGTATTGATAAGTATTCATTAAGATATTAATACATATATTGTGGGGAGATACCTCAAGACTGTATTAATACCTGGTTCCTTATTAAACATTTACCCATTATTTGTGGCATCCACAGATGCTATTCCTGATCCAATTATTATTAACATGGTGGATAAGTAATCACATAATGCTACCATTTTTTTCTACACGTATTTGTTGCCATAGGGTAGAGCTTCCTCTTCTTATTTATTTATATCAGTCTGGATCCATGAATTCCTGATTTATTGAATGAGTTATAATCCATTACTAGCATTATTTACTATGATGCTCAAGCTGGCCCAGATTTAGCCAGTGAGAGCCTTTTCAAGCTCCTGTGACTTTTGACAGTTACCATGATTCTTGGAGAACTTCCTTATTTCTGCCATAAGAGATTTCAGGCTGATCTGATACTTTGCCTGCCCTAGCCCTGGAGTCAGCTATGTCTGCAAAGAGCCCTAGTTCCTTTTAGTTGAGACTGTTATTTAGAAATCAGGGTTTAGGCCTTAAAAGTGCTCAGAGCTACCAGAGTGTCATCAATTCTGGGTCCTCTCAGTGGGTAGAGCTATACACACACATGCACACATATACATATGCTATCTACCTCGGTAGACATATCTCTATATTTTAGATACCCTGTATTCATGTCAATGCCCCTGATTACAATCCAATATCACGTGAGTCTTGCCTTTTCCATGTTTGTGCCTCCCTTCTTCAACAGTGAGAAGACTGGCTTCCATTATCTTTAATGTATGTGATTAATTCTTTTGCACATGACCAATCTCCCATTCATGCTGTCTTATCTCCAGTGCTTCAGACTCACATTGGCCAGTTCAGTTCAAGAGCAAAGAGATTCCCCCCAGCTCTGGTGGTATGCCAGCTGAGAGTTCCACATCTATATTGTTTTGAATGTATCTTGACTATTTTTTTGAGGGGCTATAATCTAGTGATTAAGTGTGAGTTCTCTACAGTCAGAATGTCAGGTCTACATAGTAGCTATGTCATTTGCTAGCTGTGTGATCTTGGGCAAACTCATTAACCTCTTCTAGTCTCTAAGATTCCTCTCTTCAAAGGGAGGCCATAAACAGGAGAAAGTAAGCCACCTTGCTACTTCTTGCTCATTGGGTATAGATCCTGAGTCTCAGAATAAAGGGTGCTGCCTTCCCTGGTCAAGTAGCCAGTGATGGAAGAATGAGCAGCAACCTTCAGCAGGCCACAATGGGTGGGGTGGAGAGTGTGAGAGGGCTTCAGAGGAGTGGGTGGCTGTATCAGCCATCGAAAAAGGGGCTTGCCTATAACATCAGCTCACTTGGGATCAATACAACCCAGTGAAGAATGATGAAGTCCAGGTCTTTGTCAGTTTATTTGCAAACTAAAGATGGTGATATGGGTTAACCTACTTTAGAGTATTGTTGTGTAAGGGTCAGCTGAGCTAAAGTTCTCCAGTGCATAAAGTGGGAGATACTTAGAGAACATTTCCTACCCCCTCCGCCTTCTAAAAATAGTACACATTCACTGTAGAAAATTTAGAAAACTCATCTAAGCAAAAATAAAGTAATTGCTATCACCGATAATCTCATCAGACAAAGATAACAACTGTTTACATTTGGGATGGGTCCCAAGTCTTATTTCTAAGCTCATCAGGTATAAGTCACTAACATGGAATTTCCCCCCCTCCCCTCCCCTCCCCTCCCCTCCTCTCTCCTCTCTTCTCTTCTCTTCTCTTCTCTTCTCTTCTCTTCTCTTCTCTTCTCTCTTCTCTCTTCTCTCTTCTCTCTTCTCTTCTTTTTTCTCTCTTCTCCCTGTGTGAGGTAAAGACCATATTCTCTCCAGGTACCACTCCTTAACTCTCCTGAGCCTCTTGCTGGCTGGACCCAGCAGTACAGTACTCCCTCCATAAGGCAGAGGGCAAGCAGGCCAGGGTCCATGTGTGCACCCTGTGGACAATGCACCGTGCACTCCTCCTGGTGGGCACTTCTGTCTGTGGCAGCATCCTCAGATGAAGTTCTTCTTCCTTCCCAGGTGCAGAAGGCCAAGGAACAGGTTCCCTTACTCTTTGATAATAATGACTTAACTACTGAGGAAGATGGCTGCAGTCCAGATTCTGGGGGAAACAGCAGGGCGAGCATTTTCTATTCAAGTGCCACTCCCTTGCTGGCTTTCTGGGCTGAGGTGTTTGGGAGAGCAAATGTGGCTCTAGAATAGATTCAGAGGATGTGGGGGATCATCTTGCCAGGAGATAGTCACACACTGACTCATAACCTTCCCACCCCTCCTGTCCTTCCTTTGATGTTGGTGTCAGCTTATCTGGCTGATCCACTGACCATATGCTTGGCCATCTCATTAAAATTTCCTCAAACATTACATAACACTATGTTTGTGCCTAGGGATAAATGGGAGGAAGAAGAATATGTAAAAGTTAGCTTTTTTTTTTCCCCTCAGAATTTTTACCACATAACTAATGAAAGGATACTAGTCCAGTTCAAGTTGGCTCTGCGGAACTTTCGAGTACTTCCTCTAATGACTCACTGATCTTCCCATCAGTTATGTCCACCAACACTCACTAGTCTGGGGTACAGTTCTGGCACTGCCATCTTAATATTTTCTGTAATACACACACTAATATGTGCTAGGTATTCCGCCCAAACTTTGTTCCTCACTTCTAATCAGTGGTTTGGAATTTCACCCTTAGAGATTTGAGACCTTTGTGTCTGGAAGACTTTTTTCACCAAAAAGAGTCTCATTAAAACATAAATAACCCCTGAGCTGTTTCAGTGAATGCACTTCTGTGTGTTAGTTGATACAAGCTCTGTAAGGGAAGGGGAGAGAGAGGAACATACCAAGGGAGATGGTAACAAGGGACCTAGGAGGTCCTAAAGCCAAGTATAATGTCAGCACATTTGAGGAGTTTGCTTGTTAGCTAGGAAGATCGGGAGGGGAAGAAAGGGATAAAGAAAGGGGGAGTAATCAGAAGGGGGAATGAAGCATGAGAGACTATGGACTCTGAGAAACAAACTGAGGGCTTCAGAGGGGAGGGGGGTGGGGGAATGGGATAGACTGGTGATGGGTAGTAAGGAGGGCACGTATTGCATGGTGCGTGGGGTGTTATACGCAACTAATGAATCATCGAACTTTACATCAAAAACCAGGGGTGTACTGGGTGACTAACATAATATAATAAAAAATATTATTATTAAAAAAATAAAAAATAAAAAAATAAAACCACCATACCACCACAAAAAATAAAAAATAAAAATAAAAAGTAAACTACCAGTTAGTAGTACTTTGCAAATGTCAGCCCTAGGAAATAAATACGTTTACATGAATTGGAGGGAAAATCATGAATTTTAATTTTTTGATTTGATTATTGTTTCTCATGTATTGAGTTTGAGAAGTTCTTTGTAGATCCTGGATACCAGTCTTTTATCTGTAGTGTCATTTGCAAATATATTCTCCCATTCCATGGGCTGCCTCTTAGTTTTTTTGACTGTTTCCTTGGCTGTGCAGAAGCTTTTTCTTTTTGATGATTTTTTATTATATTGTGTTAGTCACCATACAGTACATCCCCGGATTCTGATGTAAAGTTCGATGCTTCATTAGTTGCGTATAACACCCAGTGCGTCATGCAATACATGCCCTCCTTACTACTCATCGCCGGTCTATCCCAATCCCCCACCCCCCTCCCCTCTGAGGCCCTGTTTGTTTCTCATAGTCCATACTCTCTCATGTTTCATTCCCCCTTCTGATTACCCCCCCTTCTTTATCCCTTTCTTCCCCTACCGATCATCCTAGTTCTTATGTTCCACAGATGAGAGAAATCATATGATAATTGTCTTTCTCTGCTTGACTTATTTCACTTAGCATTATCTCCTCCAGTGCCGTCCATGTTGCAGCAAATGTTGAGAATTCGTTCTTTCTGATAGCTGAGTAAAATCCATTGTATATATGGACCACAGCTTCTTAATCCATTCATCTGTTGAAGGGCATCTCGGCTCCTTCCATGATTTAGCTATTGTGGACAATGCTGCTATGAACATTGGGGTGCATATGGCCCTTCTTTTCACTACGTCTGTATCTTTGGGGTAAACACCCAGTAATGCAATGGCTGGATCATAGGGTAGCTCAATTTTTAACTTTTTTTTTTTTAAAGATTTTATTTATTTATGTGACAGAGAGACAGCCAGCGAGAGAGGGAACACAGCAGGCGAGTGAGAGAGGAAGAAGCAGGCTCCCAGCGGAGGAGCCCGATGTGGGACTCGATCCCAGAACGCCGGGATCACGCCCTGAGCCGAAGGCAGACGCTTTAACGACTGCGCTACCCAGGCGCCCCTCAATTTTTAACTTTTTAAGGGACCTCCACACTGTTTTCCAGAGTGGCTGTACTAACTTGCATTCCCACCAACAATGTAGGAGGGATCCCCTTTCTCCACATCCTCTCCAACAATTGTTGCTTCTTCCCTTGTCTATTTTTGCCATTCTAACTGGCGTAAGGTGGTATCTCAGTGTGGTTTTGATTTGAATTTCCCTGATGGCTAATGATTTTGAACATTTTTTCATGTGTCTGTTAGCCATTTGTATGTCTTCATTGGAAAAGTGTCTGCTCATATCTTCTGCCCATTTTTTGATTTGTTTATTTGTTTCTCGTGTATTGAGTTTGAGAAGTTCTTTGTAGATCTTGGATACCAGTCCTTTATCTGTAGTGTCCTTTGCAAATATATTCTCCTATTCTGTGGGCTGCCTCTTAGTTTTTTTGACTGTTTCCTTGGCTGTGCAGAAGCTTTTTATCTTGATGAAGTCCCACAAGTTCATTTTATCTTTTGTTTCTCTTGCCTTTGGAGATGTGTCATGAAAAAAGTTGCTGTGGCCGATGTCGTAGAGGTTGCTGCCTATGCTCTCTCTAGGATGATGGATTCCTGTCTTACATTGAGGTCTTTCATCCATTTGGAGTTTATCTTTGTGTATGGTGTGAGAGAGTGGTCAAGTTTTATTCTTTTGCATGTAGCTGTCCAATTTTCCCAGCACCATTTATTGAAGAGACTGTCTTTTTTCCACTGGATGTTTTTTCCTGCTTTGTCAAAGATTAGTTGCCCAAAAATATTAACGAAAATATTAACAAGAATATAGAATCTCTAAGGGCGGAAATGAGAGCAAATCTGGCAGAAATTAAAAATTCTATGAATCAAATGCAGTCAAAACTAGATGCTCTGCGGCCAGGGTAAATGAGGCAGAAGAACGAATTAGCAAATTGGAGGATGGGATGGTAGAAGAGAAAGCTAAAACAGAAACTTGGCTCAGAAAAATCCAATCTCAAGAATGTAGGTTACGGAAGATTACTGACTCAATGAATTGTTCCAATGTCAGAATCATCAGCAACCCCGAGGGGGTGGAGAAAAAGAGAGGTCTAGAAGAGATACTTGGACAAATTGTAGCTGAAAACTTCCCTAATCTAGCAAAGGAAACAAGCATTTGTGTCCAAGAGGCAGAGAGGACCCCTCCCAAGCTCAACCATGACAAACCTACGCCACGTCACGTCATAGTGCAATTCGCAAATATTAGATCCAAGGATACACAATTGAAAGCGGCCAGAGCAAAGAAATTTCTCACATACCAAGGCAAAAGTATCAGGATTACGTCAGACCTCTCTACACAGACCTGGAATGAGAGAAAGCGTTGGGGGGGCATTTTTAAAGCTCTTTCAGAGAAAAACATGCAGCCAAGGATCCTTTATCCAGCAAGGCTGTCATTCAGAATTGATGGAGAGATAAGGACCTTCCAGAATCACCAGTCACTGACCAATTTCATAACCACAAAACCAGCCCTACAGGAGATATTAAGGGGGGTTCTATAAAAGTAAAACGGCCCCAAGAGTGATACAGAACAGAAAGTCACAATCTATAGAAACAAAGACTTTACTGGCAACATGGCATCATTAAAATCATATCTCTCAATAATCACTCTCAATGTAAATGGCCTAAATGCTCCCATAAATGACACAGGGTTGCAGATTGGATAAAAAGACATGACCCATCCATTTGCTGTCTACAAGAGACTCATTTTGAACCTAAAGATACATCCAGACTGAAAGTAAAGGGATGGAAAACCATCTTTCATGCCAATGGACCTCAAAAGAAAGCTGGGGTAGCAATTCTCATATCAGACAGATTGGATTTTAAACTAAAGACTGTAGTTGGAGATACAGAAGGGCACTATATTATTCTTAAAGGATGTATCCAACAAGTGGATATAACTGGTAGTTTAAATACAACACTAATGTGTTGTCTCACTTCTGGAGGCTGAAGTCCAAAATCAAGGTGTTGGCAAGGCCATGTTCCCTCTGAAACCTTGTGCAGAGAATCCTTCCTTGCCTCTTCTAGCTTCTGGTATTTGCTGGCAATCCTTGGTGTTCTTTGGTTTGTAGACATCACTCATTCTCCACCTCTGTGGTCACAGGATGTTTCCCTGTCTCTTTCTGTGTCTCTTCTTTTTTCTTTTTAGAGACACCAGTCATATTGGATTAAGGGACAACTCCACTTCAGTAGAACTCTGAATAGCCTCATTTCCTGCAACACTTGCAATAGCCTCATTTCCAAATCAGGTTGCATTCTGAGGTACTGGAGGTTAGGACTTCAACATTTCTTTTTGGGGGGCACAAGTCAACCCACAAAACATATTAAAGAAATTAAAATTCAGGACTTTTTTCCTGATCCATGTAAACATACTCTCCACTTATCCTCCCAGAATAATTCTCTGTGCTTCTTGCTCTATAATGAGTTATAGGAGGCTGAGCTCTGTAAGCTGCCTGCATTTTGGCTTCTTTTTGGTTTGGTCAATGGGAAGCACTGGAGGAGATCAAAGGGCAGGAGAGGGAGAGGCTGGGTATTAATTTTTCCTATCCCCTGCTTGTATCACTACAGTTTTGGCAGTGGGTTCATTTTTCCACAACTATAAATCCGGTTATGTAACCCTGCTTCCAGGGCCCCATCTCCCTGTGGGTCTGTGGTACCCTCCCCTTGACTTTTCAGACTCACGGCTTGGCATGCTTTTTGCCTTTCCTTATTGGTTCCCTTAGACCAGCTCACATGCATGTACATAGTCCCTCATTAAGCTCCTTTAAAATAAGACTGAGTGTTCCATCTGTTGCCTGCTAAGACCCTGAATGATACAATCACCAAAATATATTGCCTTGGGGAAATGTAAATGTTGTGGTGGACAATCCCTTCTTTTGGGGAGTTATGATCCTTGATTGACTAGTAAATCTCAATCCAGGTGGTATTCCAACAGTGATTTTCTATTTCCCTCATTTCTATCTTTATTAATTTGCATTTTTCTGAAAGGAAGAGTTGTCCCTTCTCCTTAACTTATTTATTCAATTGCTTATTTATATCATACGGTCTCATGGATATTAATTCTGTTCTTTGGCTTATAACCCAATGTTGTTTTTTATTTTATTGCTTAATTTGTTCCAGCTTCAGACACTGGAAGCTCTTTCAGGTTAGATTTTGTGTCCTTTTAACATGTCACCATTCTTTTTAGTACATCTGTACTTTCTGGCATCATAAGATGCTTCAAACTAATCAGATATTTTGTTGGTCCTGATCACTCTAAGAGCCCCATTTTCTTTAATTGGACAACGGTATTTAGAAACCAGGATGTTGGAAGTAGGTGTGTTCGCTGCCACCAGGTGTCACTACTTCTAGGTCTTCTCTGTGGCAGAGCTAAGAAATATATGTATTTATACTAATGTGTGTGTGTGTGTGTGTGTGTGTGTGTATATGTTAATATAAACATCCATATATACATTTATTTCTCTATTTGTGTGTGTATACAATATATATATGGAAAACCATGAGTTTGAATTGGAAGGAGGTGGGGTAAGGAATTAGATACTACCTCAAATTTATTCTAGTGAAGGTAGCTAAAGACATCATACTTTTAACATGGGAAGCAATTTTAATATCCAGTAAAATAGTACTACAAGCAAGAAATATATTAAGGAACAAAGAGGGATGTTATATCCCAAGAAAAGGAATAAATAGAGCAAGAAGATATAATTGTCATGAACATATATGCACCTAAAAAAATACCCTAGAAGTATAAAAAGCAACTGACAGTATAGAAGGGAGAAATATATAACTCAATACATGTAATTTAAGGTTTTAATATAATTATCTTAGAAATTGATAAAATAAGCAGACTAAAAGTAAGGAAAGATACAGATCAGAATAATACAATTAAGAAACTTGAGCTATTAGGTGGTGTAAAAATTACTACAAACCTAGTGGTATAAAACAACATAGACTTATTCCCTTATAGTTCTAGATGCCCCTAGTTGAAAATAAGTTTAGGAAGTTGAAGCCAAGATGTCTTTAACCTTCTTCCTTCTAGATTCTTGAGAGGGAGAATTGGCCCTTGGTGTCTTCCTAGCCTCTGCTTCCATCATCACGTGCCCTCACCCTCCTCCTCTGTACTCAAATCTCCCTGGCCTTCCTCTTAGGAAGACACTTGTGATTGCATTTAGGGCCCACCCAAACAATCCAGGATAACCTCCCCATCTCAAGGTCCTTAACTTAATCATACCTGCAAAGTTCCTTTTGTCGTATAAGGTAATATTCATAGGTTCTGGGGATAGGACATGGATATCTTTGTGTGCTGTTATTCAGCCTAACACAGACACAGAATTAAAACTTGACACCAAACAGAGAATGCACACCTTTTCCAAGCACACAGAGTATGTACAAAAGTGAACACATACCAGCCCTGAAAAGAAACTTTATTCAATAGATTCCAAAGAACCAATATCATATAAATCTTATGCTCTGATTATTATGGAAAATGGTTGGAAATTAATAACTTAAAGATATTTAAGACAAGCAATCCATGTCTAAGAAATTATGAAATACTTAGAACTGAAAAATCAACTACAATACCATATGTCGAAAAATGTTAGGCCACCATCTAAAACAAGAGTTAGAATAATGCTGATAGAACTTCTGTGATGATGGAAATGTTCTATATGTACTCTGTTCACTATGGCAGCTGCATACCTCATGTCACTCTCCAGTATTTGAAATGTGGTTAGTGTGACAAAGAAACTGAAATTTTAAACTAAATTTAATTTTAATTTTAAATTTTTTAGAGAGAGAGCGTGCAAGCATGGGAGTTGGGGGGAGGGGCAAAGGAAGAGGGAGAGAGAGAATTTTAAGATTTTATTTATTTATTTGACAGAGAAAGAGCACAAGCAGGGGGAGCGGCAGGCAGAGGGAGAGAGAGAAGCAGGCTCCCCGCTGAAAAGAGAGAGCCCGATATGGGCCTCTATTCCAGGACCCTGGGATCATGACCTGAGCTGAAGGCAGATACTTAACCTACTGAACCACCCAGGTGCCTCAGGAGAGGGAGAATCTTAAGCAGGCTTCCCACCCAGTGTGGAGTCCCACACGGGGCTTGATCTCACAACCCTGAGATCACGACCTGATCTGAAATCAAGAGTTGTCAGATGCTTAACTGACTGAGCCACCCGGGTGCCCCTAAATTTAACTTTAATTAACCTCAAGTTAAAGTTAAATAGCTACTTGTGGCAAGTGGTTACTGAACTGCACAGCACGCAGAGTCAGAGGGAAGTTTGTGTCTTTAAATTTTCCTATGAAAAAATTAAAAAGGCTGAAAGAATTGGGCTAAAGTACAGTTGGAAGAAGCACACCCCTTATCTCATAGAGTTAAGGGCAAAATAAAAAATAATGAGAAATAAACAAAATAAAAAATGAATTATTTAAATAGATTAATAAGAGGGAAAGAACTCTGGTAAAACTGATTAAGAATGAAAGAAGATATGAGTAAATAAAGTACAAGATTACAGGGATAATAGCCATAGAGCAACAGGGGTGGAAGCCCTGTTTATGGTGTGACCTAGAGTGCCTTTACTCAGGTAGATGTGGTAGAACGTCCATGGGATGTGGATGCCATCTTAGCATTATTTCAATTTCTACTCTCTTATGAAATAAGTCAGCAACAGTTAAGAAGAGTGAAAATTTCATTTCAACTTTATAGCAACACCGCTCCCCAACTCTGACACACACAAATGGAATTCTCATTTCATCATGTAATACTCAGTGGTAGGGAACTTCCAAGCCCTTGATTCTTGCTCTATATTCCCCGCATGAGCCTTACTGCTTATTCCGAATGGTTTTATTTATTTATTTATTTATTTATTTATTTATTTATTTATTTGAGACAGAGTAGTGGGGGTGGGGCAGACGGAGAGGGAGAATCTCAAGCAGGCTCCATGCTCAGCACAGAGCCCAGCATGGGGCTTGATCTCACAACCTTGAGATCATGACCTGAGCCAAAATCAAGAGTTGGATGCTTAACGGGCTGAGCCACCAAGGCGCCCCTCGCTGGTTTTCAACTCATAAGGCATCTGGTCCTAACAAGAAGTTAATGTGACATTTTGAATTCACAACTGTGCCCAAGTTAAAAGAGTAAGAAGTAGAAAGTTTCACGTTTTGATGACCAGAGATCTGAAAGATGTTAGTCTAAGCTGTAGCTCAACCTAAGGTCATCTTTCATGATATATATAGAGCATTAATACTAAATATACATTTTGGTGAGACCAGAGTCCACCATAAACAGAACCAGTGTAATTTGGAGTGAGATGTGTCTTTCTATACTATCAAGTGCTTGTTTCTTATGTAGCCAAATCTAAACTTTGAGCTTGAGAGATAGAGGATTTTATGCTTTCAATTTTCTCTCAATTATTAGTCTCAGAGTTTTTGTGCAAGAAAGGGTGAATAACAAGTCATATGTAATATTCGTTTCTTAAGCTATAAGAATAGTGTAACAATAGTACCCACATAATAATATTTCTCTGTACCCCTACCACCCAGCATATAGCAGCTCCAACCTTCTCTTCTTTCCTCCCTCAAATTACTCTCAAAACCATTCCAAGAGTTGCTGGGAGTATATATGATTAATGTTACACACTACCTCCTTCAGGATTGAAGCACTCATTTCCCCAACTGCCAGGAGTGCTGGTGGCTTTGAGCTCTCAGATGAATCCCTTTCCCAGAATTGCCCTCTGTTGAAGAGCTGCCCTGTCCGAAGCCATGCTCCCTTTTGGGACCAGCCCGTATTCAGTGGCTGGTCAATGTGGTAGTATCAAGACCCAGGCCCTTTGCCTTAATTTGAGACAACTCTGAAGAGCCATCCCCAGAGCTCCTCATTGGATCAGCTGAGGCCTTTAATGTTACTGCATTGCACTTCATCTTCTCTCTTTGCCCAATCCTATTTGCAACAGAAATCAATCCCAGGAGTACTCTTTGATAAGCTTTCCACACGTTAATCTCCAACTCATACTGCTTGCCAAGGAACCCTACCTGAAGAGTTGGTTGGAGTTGGTTCTAGGAAATAGACTCTGGAATTGATTTTTGTTGGGGTTCACCTACCAACCATCTGTCAATAGCTGCATAATTGGTGATGGTAGAGCAGAGATAACTGCTGGTGTGCAGCCAAGTTACCATTGCTAAACTTTTTACTAGCCAGACTAGGGATCAGGGCTAGTGAAGGGATGGCACTGGAGGTAGGTATGAGTGCAGTGTTTCAGGTATTTTTGTGAAGTGGGAATTATTAATTTTAAGGAATATAGAATTAGATAGCTGTTGCTGGAGAGAATCAATGACTTGGAGAAAGACAATGACAGGCAGACAGTGATTATTTTTTTTTTCTTTTTCCTTCCCTCCTTTCGTTCTTCCTTCCTTTCTTAGTAATTTCTTACCCATTATTTTCAATGTTCTCTCTGGAATTTCTAGTCACTAGATATTGAACCTCATGGGTTGATTTCATTTTTTTCCCTGTCTTCTCTCTTATCTTCATTTCCACACTTTCCTCTTTCCCTAGAACCAAGCCCAGAAACTCTTGTGATTCAATTCCTCCAGAGAGTAACAGTCAGTCTTCTCTGGGGGTAGAGGATGCAGAGGGGAGAAGCGCAGCAGCTTGGCTGCCTGGACTAGAAAGGAATGGTGTCTTTTAAGTGCTCTTTAACAAATTTCCAAATAATCCCCCACTCCTCCCAACCTTCAGATTACTTTGTGTTCCCAAATTCTAAACCTTTCAGAGGAGTGGGAAAGGGAGTAGGAGGGATGGAAGGGCGCAGTTCAGTGGAGATTAGCTTGTTTACCATCTTGTATCCTTAGACATGTGGGTTTCAGTCAGCAAAGTCAATTACCACTCTCCCTCCAGTTTCCTCTTATAGCTCTTGTCTTCTGTTCTTATTCCGTTCTTTTTATCCTTATGGATTTAGACCCTTTAAATTATTGTGGTGGACTGAATGTTTGTGTCCTCCCAAACCCCAATGATGGTATTGGAGGTGGGGCCCCGCCTTTGGGAGGTGGGATCATGATGAAATTAGGGTCCTTGAAAGAACAGGAAGAGGGACACTGGCTCACATAACGCTCTCTCTCTGCTCTGTGAGGACACAGTGAGAAAGCAGCCATCTGCAAACTAGGAACCGAATCAGCTGGCACCTTGATCTTGGGCTTCTAAGCCTCCAGAACTGTGAGGCAATAAATGTCTGCTGTTTAAGCCACAAACACAGCTGCTATTTTGATAGAGCAGCCAGAGCAAAGACATTGTTTTAGTTAAATTATTTTACTGTTATTTTACTATTTTTTAGTTGTTTAGAACTTGCAGTAGAGCTTTGAACCATGTCAGGAAATATATTCACTTTTTATTTCAAATTCAGTATCTCTTTAACAAATTAGATTATATATAATGCTTTATAATCTTTTTTTTAAATTAGTACAGTATAAATATATTTTTATATATTATATTTTTATATAAATATAGTTTGTGGTCAAAAGGGGACCAGCCCTCCTCATTCCTTTGTCACCACCTGCCTATAGTATACCATGCAAGAACATAAGTATGGTTACCACCCCCATGCCCAAAGAGAAGAGGCATTGCAAGAGGCTGTAAGTTTTAGGTAAGGAGGGGTGTGAGCACAGGATGAACCATTGTCACGGTGCAGCTGCTGGGAAAGGACGTAACACATGTGGTTTAGGGAAGATGCCTTTTTACTTTGAAACTGCTGGAGCAAAACTTTATAGATACCTAGACACTATCTATGGGCAAGACATCCTAATGACTGTATCGTGAGATGGACTAGCCACTCTCATAAGGTTATAATTCTATCTGCCTTTATTCACTCACCAGCACTGCCCTCAGTACCCACTGCCTATTCTTATGGCTGCCCCTGGTGGGGTGAAAATACCCCTAAGTGGCAGGCTGTGGAGCAGGAAGAATGGTGAACTGGCCTGGGAAATGGGCCCATGTGGGGAATCTCTGAATCCACCCAAAGATTAGGGGCCCATTGAAGGAAGCTAATTAGGAGCCTGATAGATCAGTATTACCTCAGAAGTACTGGAGGAAGCTATAACGATATAAATACAATCCTGAAGTTTAGAGATTTGCTGAGCATTGAGCAGAGAATATCTGCTTTTTTCAGTCTACCTGACACATCAGCCCTTTGAATTTCAGCTGTGCTTTTGAGTGGAAAGCAGAAAAGCTTTTGCTTATGCTCTCTAAGGAAGATCACATTGTAATTAGGTGGGATTTCTTTGTGAGGATTAAAAAGAGGGGTAAAGAGAATTCTGGAAATGTGAGAATAGGCCAATCTTAATTTGTGGCACATCCCGTAATAGTCAAAACTAGTTTTGCAACATTTAGGGCATTTTCAACAGTCTCAGAGTGTTTGAGAAATTTTTAACAACAACAACAACAACAACAACAACAACAAAGAAGTATGACCCCATTTTAATTCATTTTTTAAAAAAATAACTATGAGGAAAGGGGGAGGATGTGAAATCAAACAATTACACTGTTATTGGCCTGATCTAGAACCATGGCTGTGTTTGTGGGTCTTAAACCTGAGTGATCTGTTTCCTGCATCTTCTTGCCATTCCTCTCTTGGTTGGGTCACCTTCCTTTCTCAACATGTACAAGGAGGATGGCCCCTTCCACTACTTTCAAGGACTGATATTGGACCCCTGAATTCTGCTGTGAGTGTTTGTCTTGCTGGGATGTGGGCTACTGCCTGGGGGCAAGGGAAATCTTCCCTCAGGGTATAGTCCCAGTGTCAATCACACTGGGACAGGAAGTGCCTAGACACACAGCTCTCAGGAAGGAGAGAGAGCTCCTTTCTCTCTCAGGGTCTTGTCTCTTGAACCTGGTCTCTAAGGTGTCTAGATGAGCGTGAGGGGTAAAATGGTAATTACTAGAGACAGACATAAGGGGAGAGTTACTAGAGGAATTGGCTCACACATGGAGCCAGGTCCCATGATCGGCTGCCTGCAAGGTAGAGAACTGGGAAATCTGGTGGTATAATTCAGTCTTTGTCCCAAAGCCTGAGAATCTGGGAGCTGATGTGTAAATCCCTCACTAAATCTCAAAGTCAAGAGGTGGCAGCACTGATACCCAAGGGTAGGCAAAGTTGGATGTCTCATCTCAAGCAGAGAGAGCAAATTTGCCCTTCCTCTGCCTGTTTGTGCTATTTCGGCCCTTAGTGGATTGGCTGATGTCCACCCATTTGGGAAAGGTGGTCTTTACTCAATCTTCTACTTCAAATGCTAATCTCTTCCAGAGACATCCTCACAGACATGTCCAAAAATACTGTTTTACCAGCTACCTGGGCATACCTTCACACAGTCAACTTGACACATAAAGTCAACCATCACAACCACATACTAGTATCAGCTGAACTGTGGAGGAGAAGGGACAGGTGTGGCTTTTCTTGGGCTGGATGTGTACAGGGGAGGGCAGTGCCTCCCAAGGTTGTTGTGGCAGGACAGTGATGAGTGGGATCCCCAAGGAGAAGTGGATGTCAGCAGGACATGGGCTGTGAGGGCAGCCATCCTTCCCCATACAAGTTATTATTTCATTTCTGGAGGCCAGTAGGTTTCCCTTATTGTACTTAGCATACTTGCTCATACGCCCCACTGGCCCCTGAGCTCTAAGAAAGCAAGAATCCTGTCTTGTTTGCTCATATCCCCATGGTAGCCCTTCACTCAGAATCTGCTATGTCATGGGTTCTCAATAAATATCGTTTGAATAAGTGAGTCCCACTGTTAGTGTTTCACCTGTGAGTTCTAGATGGAAAATGACAAATATTCTTAAGGCATTCTGACAATGGCACCAAATGACTACATTCCCTCTTAGATCAGCCTTGTTAGTCTTCTCTTTGGAGAGATCACTTGAGCCAAAACTTTGACTTTTATCTGTGACCCTGTTTAGAAATAATTATGTTGGAGCCATGTTACCTTGGAATGTTTCTATGGTATTTTTTTTAAATTGAAAAATCAATATTTGCATATGGTTAAATAAAGTCAAACAACAGGACATATCTTGAAAAGTGTCTTCTTCCCAGTCCAGATGTTTAGAGCCCCTCTCCAGAGGCTGATACTTCTTAGGCATATTTTCATAAGTTATCTGTATAAGTATAGACACACACATGTATGTATTTATATAGGCATATAGATGTGTGCACACATTTAATACAATTTGAAGCATACTATATAACTTGTTTTTCAATTTGCTTTTGTCATTTAAAACATATCTTGGAGATTTTCCATGTTGCCATATGTAAATTAACCACATTCCTTTCTTTTAAAAATCGTATTAGAATAATACTCACATATGATTTAAGTTTAAACCATATATAAAGATTTATAGTAGAAGAAAATCATCTCCCTCACATCCTCACCTCTATCCCTGTTCCCTTAAAGGCAACCTCTTCTACCTGTTTCAGTCTTTGGTTTTCTGATGGATAGTACAATATAATAAATAACATGTTTATGCTTCTGTTTATTAATTTGAGTTGAAATATTATCTATTGACATTCAGATATGATAGATGACCACCTATCCCACTAATATGGTTTTGTCTTTATCAATTCTAAACATTACCATGAATTTTCAGATAAGACAGGTGAGCATTTGGCTCCTTACTCTGCCCTATATCTTCCTGATATGGCTTCAACTCTACTTCAATTCCCTGTACTGGGATCAAGTATTGTTCTATAGCGGGGTGCCTAAGAGATCAAGTATTGCTCTATAGGGATCAAGTATTGTTCTATTGTGGTGTGCCTAAGAGTAGGCACACCGCTATGTATCAAGTATTGCACTATAGCGGGATGCCTAAGAGAGTTCCCTTAGGCACCCCGCTATGGATCACGTATTGCTCTATAGCGGGGTGCCTAAAAGGTTTCTCTTAGGCACCCCATTATAGATCTAGTATTGCTCTGCAGCCTCAGACACTGCACATAACTGTTTCTCTTTGCATCAACGACAGGGAGTCCTTTTGACTTTGAAATGTAAGAATATTAGCAAACCAATCCTTCTCTCCAAGTACATTACTGCCTCACGACTTGTTCGTTTTTCAGAGTCTCTCAGCTCTCCCTTTACTTTGCCATTGTCAATTTGATAATGTTTTCACCCTATTCTGTAACCATAACGAAGTCTTCTGCGATTTCCTGGTACCTGTGAGTCATATACTGATTAGGACTCTTTTAGTAGCAAGTGACAGAAAACTCAACTCACACAAATAAATCAGGAAAGGAAATCCAGGGAAAAACATAGCCTATGCAAAGCTTAGTATTTTCAGGACCTGGTTTCTCTCCATCTCTTAAATTCTGCCTTGTGCTGGTTCCATCCTGGGAAAGCTCTCCCCTCAAGGATACAAGATTATGGCAGCTGCTCCAGTCTTATACTTTCTCTGAGTTAATCCAGTGGAAAGAAGAGAAAGTTTCTTCTTTTTTTTTTTTTTAAAGATTTTATTTATTTATTTGACAGAGAGAGAGAGACAGGCAGCGAGAGAGGGAACACAAGCAGGGGGAGTGGGAGAGGAAGAAGCAGGCTCCCAGTGGAGAAGACTGATGCAGGGCTCGATCCCAGAATGCCGGGATCACGCCCTGAGCTGAAGGCAGACGTTTAACGACTGAGCCACCCAGGTGCCCCAAGAGAGAAAGTTTCTTCCAAGTCAAATTTGGGATTTATTCTGATTGGACAGTGCGTTCTCATGTACATCCTTGAACCTATCACTGTGATCGGGGGCTTCGGGGATATTGATTACCTAACACCCACCTCTGGAGCCAGGCCTAAAGTTCTAGAAAAGGACAGAAAGAGTTCCCCAAAAGGAAACTGGGGTGCTGTTACCAAAAGAAAGGATGGATGCTGGGCACCAACAATAACAAATACCCACCCTAGACCACAAACTCTAATGTCTATAGTGTTCTATTTACATAAACTTGTGAACTGATTCAGTGAAAGATACAGAGAGTGGTGGTTTCTGTGATCTAACAGTGATGCGCTAATTCTTTTAGAATGTCATTAGCCAAACAAAACACATCTTTAGGCCTAATTTTGCTTTAGAGTCACAAGTATGCAACTCTTGTTCTGTATATTAATTCTGAAAACTGAAAAAATGGTAATAGTGTTTATATTATTATAGCTTTGTAAACAGTTTTTATAGCACAGCAAATTAATGTTTTCAAATTCTCTAGGACCCCTGTCATGACTTGTGTGGCATCCACAGAGAATGTTCCTGGTATCAAGTTGCAAAGATTCTCCCCCTTACCCTCCTCCCATCACTCAGAATCCAGCTGTGCTGTAGTTTACTGCATACTCTACCATACTTTGAACGGCAAATATTGCTGCCTAATCCACGCCATTTTCTCATTCTTCCTTTCTAGGATATTTCCTTTTTCTTTGCTTATTGTAATTGATGTTAGCAGTTCTTAAATGTCTTGTGATACCTTTTGATCTATTTGTATTTTCACATGAGGGAAGAGTTTGAATACTGGGAGCTCTGTAAATGTTGGTGAGACGCATTAACTTATGGGTTCACTTTATTTTTTATTTATTTATTTTATTATATGTTAGTCACCATACAGTGCATCATTAGTTTTTGATGTAGTGTTCCATGATTCACTGTTTGTGTATTACACCCAGTGCTCCATGCAATACGTGCCCTCCTTAATACCCTTCACTGGGCTAGCCTATCCCCCTACCCCCTCCCCTCTAAAACCCTCAGTTTGTTTCCCAGAGTCCACAGTCTCTCATGGCTCATCTCCCTCTCTATTCCCCAACCTCTTCATTTTCCCCTTCCTTCTCCTAACGATCTCCTTGCTATTCCTTATGTTCCACAAATAAGTGAAACCATATGATAATTGTTTTCTCTTCTTATTTCACTTAGCATAATCTCCTCCAGTGCCATCCATGTTGCTGCAAATGTTCAGTAATCATTCTTTCTGATAGCTGAGTAATATTCCATTGTATATATGATCACATCTTCTTAATCCAGTCACCTTTTGAAGGGCATCTTGGCTCCTTCCACAATTTAGCTATTGTGGACAATGCTGCTATGAACACTGGGGTGCATATGGCCCTTCTCTTCACTAATCTGTATCTTTGGGGTAAATACCCAGTAGTGCAATTGCTGGGTCATAGAGTAGCTCTATTTTTAACTTTTTGAGGGACCTCCACACTGTTTTCCAAAGTGGCTGTACCAACTTGCATTCCCACCAACCCTGTAAGAGGGTTCCCTTTCTCCACATCCTCGCCAACATTTGTTGTTTCTTGCCTTGTCAATTTTTGCCATTCTAACTGGCATAAGGTGGTATCTCAATGTGGTTTTGATTTGAATTTCCCTGATGGCTAATGATTTTGAACACTTTTTCATGTGTCTGTTAGCCATTTGTATGTCTTCATTGGAAAAGTGTCTGTTCATATCTTCTGCCCATTTTTTTATTTGATTATTTGTTTCTTGGGTATTGAATTTGAGAAGTTCTTTATAGACCTTGGATACCAGCCTTTTCTCTGTAGTGTCATTTGTAAATATCTTCTCCCATTCTGTGAGTTGCCTCTTGTTTTGATGATTGTTTTCTTTGCTGTGTGGAAGCTTTTTATCTTGATGAAGTCCCAAAAGTTCATTTTTGCTTTTGTTTCAATTGCCTTTGGAGATGTGTCATGAAAGAAGTTTCTGTGGCCGATGTCGAAGAGGTTACAGCCTATGTCTCCTCTATGATTTTGATGGATTCCTGTCTCACATCGAGGTCTTTCAACCATTTGGAGTTTATCTTTGTGTATGGTGTGAAAGAACGGTCAAGTTTCATTCTTCTGTATATACCTGTTGAGTTTTCCAGCACCATTGAAGAGACTGTCTTTTTTCCACTGGATGTTTTTTCCTGCTTTGTCAGAGATTAGTTGACCATAGAGTCAAGGGTCCATTTCTGGAGTCTCTATTCTTTTTTTTTTTTTTTAAGATTTTATTTATTTATTTGACAGAGAGAGAGAGAGACAGCCAGCGAGAGAGGGAACACAAGCAGGGGGAGTGGGAGAGGAAGTAGCAAGCTCCCAGCAGAGGAGCCTAATGTGGGGCTCAATCCCAGGACTCCGGGATCACGCACTGAGCGGAAGGCAGATGCTTAACAACTGAGCCGCCCAGGCACCCCTGGAGTCTCTATTCTGTTCCATTGATCTATGCTGTCTTGGTGATCGTAGCTTTGTAGTATAGCTTGAAATCAGGCAACGTGATGACACCAGTTTTGTTTTTCTTTTTCAACATTTCCTTGGCGATTCGGGGTCTTTTCCGGTTCCACACAAATTTTAGGCTTGTTTGTTCCAGCACTTTGAAAAGTGTCATTGGTATTTTGATCGGGATGGCGTTCAAAGTGTAATTGCTCTGGGTAGCATAGACATTTTAACTATGCTTATGCTTCCGATCCATGAGCATGGAATGTTTTTCCATCTTTTTGTGTCTTCTTCAATGTCTTTCATCAGTGTTCTGTAGTTTCTAGAGTATACATCCTTCACCTCTCTGATTAAGTTTATTCCAAGATATCTTACGGTTTTTGGTGCTATTGTAAATGGAATCCATTCCCTAATTTCTCTTCCTTCAGTCTCATTGTTAGTGTATAGAAATGAAACTGATTTCTGTGCATTGATTTTGTATCCTGCCACATTACTGAATTATTCTACGAGTTCTAGTAATTTGGGGGTGGAGTCTTGTGGGTTTTCCACATAAAGTATCATGTCATCTGTGAAGAGAGTTTGACTTCTTCTTTGCCAATTTGAATACCTTTTATTCTTTTTTGTTGTCTGATTGCTGTTGCTAGGACTTCTAGTACTATGTTGAACAATAATGGAGAGAGTGGGCATTCTTGTCGTGTTCCTGATCTTAAAGGAAAGGCTCTTAGCTTTTCCCCATTTATGGGTTCACTTTAAATGGACAGGAAGAGAACTCTCAGCTATTATGTAGGGGCTGAAATAAAGAAGCAGATGGTCTTTATTCTTGGATATTCACATCCACACTAGTTACCTTTGTTAGTTCTTTAGATAGTTCATCAAATAGTTTAGATAAGAACTGATTAGACATTTTTTAAAAAATTATTTATTTGAGAGAAAGAGAGAGAGAGTGTGAGCATGAGCAGGAGAGGGGCAGAGGGGCAAAGAGAGAAGCAGACTCCCCGCTGAGCAGGGAGCCCAATGCAGGGCTTGATCCCAGGACCCTGAGATCGTGACCTGAGCTAAAGGCAGACATTTAACCCACAGAGCCACCTAGGTGCCCAAGATTAGACAGTTTTTAAAAGATACATTTTAATAAGACCCTGACCCCACACCTTAACTTTTATTTATTTATCCATGTTTACCTATTTAATTTAATTTATTCATTCATTCATTTTATTTATTCACCCACTCATGTTGTAGACTGTTTGCTGGTATCGGAAGATATAGGAAACTTGACTTTCATAATCAGACCTTCAATTAATTTCACATTTTCAGGCCTTCTCTTAAATTCCATTTCAACTGTTGCTCAAGCCAAGAGGTTCCATGCAGTTGTACTCAGCATGCTGGCTTTCTGTTTTTAGGGTTTTTTTCATTAATTAATATTTCATCTGATTTTTGTTTTATAGGAATTTGTTGAGTTTTCTTGTATGTTAAAAGCCTTCTTCCTGTTCTCTTTGGTATTGTGAATTTAAGCCTTAAAAAAATTCCATTACTATTTTCTTAATTATTTCTTAAAAAGGGAAGGATATAAATACATGTGCTTACTTAGCATACCATATTAAACCAGAAGTCTCTACATCCTTCTTTTTAATAGCTGCATAGTGGTCAATTGTCTGGATTTTTAAAATATATATTAAATTGTCTCTACTGATTAACAATAATTTTGTGATTCCAAACACTTTTGCAATAAATATTTCTGGACATATCTCTATGTATATGTATATCTGTAGAATAAATTCCTAGAGGTAGTGTGTTGAATTGAAGGCTATTGGAAAGTTCCTCTTTGGAGCATGTGTGTATTTTTGGAAAGTGATATTGTAAAGTGATTAAATGCATGAACTCTGGGGCCAGGCTACCTGGACTCATAATCCTGGCTCTCTTGCTTAACAATGTTGTGACCTTGGGCAAGTTACTTAAGTTTCTGTGTCTTGTTTTTCTAATGGGTAAAAATGAGAATTAATAATATCACCTTTCTTCTAGGGTTGTAAGGATTAAATGAGTTAATTTGTTGAGACTCATGACTGATAATAAACACTCAAAAACCAATATCTGTTACTGTTATTTTAGCTAAGACTTAGCTACCATTAGCTAAAAAGAAGCCACTGCATGGGCTGGAGCTGGCACTCCGGCGAGAATTCCTGGGCATGCCCCTGAGGGAGGTGAGGTGATCCACATGGAAGGGCTGCAAGCTCAGGGCCAAGAGAGATACAACAGGTCAGGGGAGGACTCAGAGGTTTTTTGCCCAGGAGTCTACCAACTGTAGCCACTTGAAAGGTGCATTGTTAACTGTTGTCTCTCTAGTTCTAGACAGTGCTTGGCATATAGTTGAGTGAATAAATGAATGAGTGAATGAAACCAAGTTTAAGAATTATTTTTACTTCTCTTTAATTCCCTCCTGCCATCTGCAAGCCATCCTTGCTTCACTGTAAACGTGCTTGGTAGGGAGGGGACAAAGAAGGAGCCATGTGAGGGAAGCATCTTGGAGTCACCCTGCCTGAGAGGACCATAGTGACCACAGCAGAAAAGAGACAAAACACAGTTCCTAGGGCTCCTCAGATACACCTGGTTAGGGAGCCTGCTAAAAGCCTGGACTTCCTGCTATCGTGGAAGGGGCGTTCACACTGGTTATACTTGGGTGTTAAAGGGAGAATGATCCCTCAAGACCAGGAAGTTGGTATACCCGGGTTAGCACAGGGCTCGCGACATGGTAACCTCTCAGTAATGGCAGCTTTTTATATTTTATTTCTAAATTTTGGTAAAGACTAAAATAAAGTCTGCATTTGATGCTGTATCCACCTTCCTCAAGCTGTATCTGACTTAGTGTATGATGGCCGTGACCTCCCATTCAAAGCAATGTTCTCAGTACAGCTGCCATGTGAATAAGATGATTGTCAGGTTGAGTGAGACTCAGAGATCAGATAGGGTAGCAGTGATCTTGGACTTTCCACTAGCCCTTCTCAACAGCATAATCTTGTGTTAGTCTCTTGAAATTTTGAAGAATTGTTTTCTGTCTCTGTAAAATGGGGGATTAGTGCTGTGATATCTACCACCTGTTTGGGCTTAAGAGCACACCTTGACATTAAATTAAAAGAGAGAGAAAATGAATAAATTAGAATGGGTAATATACCCTGAAATCTTGATCTGAAAGTCACTATTAACAGTAAAACCATTACAGTATTATCTTTCTCCAACATTTCTAGCAGATGCTTGGCTAAGGAAAAATCTCAATTTTGAGCATATTCTTATAATTGATTATTATTTTTCACCATTCACATATTGATGTGTTGAAAAATAGAAGATCTATGTTCAAAAGGGGGTTATTTTCCAAAATTAAGTAATATACACAGTAAATGAAGAGAACACACATTCACACATACATACTTGCGTTAATTGTTCATTTTAGCTAATATTTTTGTTTCAGTGTTGTTGAAGATTAATCATGAACTTAGCATGGGTAGTGAAAAAGCAAATTAACAAAGACTCATTTATAATTACCAGAAGGAGGAATATGGATCCTGAATCCAGGAAGCTTGTTTGAGGAGGATTCAGGAAAGATCCAGAAAAGTCCCTGTGACATCAAACCCAAACATGGATCTCTCCAGACAAAAGATTCAAATCTACCTCCTATTTTAATAATGAAACAGCTGCCAGGGTCGAGGACCCTCTAGGGGTCCTCGTTCAGGATGGATAACTGGGTGGTGTTTGTTTTGTTTGGGGGAATAAATAATTAAAGGGGGTAACCGAAGAAGGTTATGCTGCTGTTATGATGTTATTGATACACAGGCTGATGCTATTATGGCGGATGCTATCAGGCTACATTATCTTTATGCCTTCAGGGTAACCTGAAGCAACTGTCTTTTGACTTGGCACTACCTTACACTGAAGCGTCTGCCCTGCCTGGGGACTGTAACCCAAGCCAACACATGCCTCACAGACAGCTTTCTTTAGCCACTGACAGTATCAAGGAAGGAAGAGCGTGAAATCACCCTGGGACAGACGCTTCCCGAAGGGGAGTTGGCTGCTAAGTGTCTCCAAGGTAGGGTGGCATTGCCACCTCCTAATCTTCTATTTAGAGGTAACCACTAGAAAGTCCTTCTCTTCAGGCAAGGAAATAGTTACTATAAGGAACCTGGAGGTTATCTGAACCCCGGAAAATTTCCCCTGCTTTGAACTGTGCAATGTCTCACTGCAGGTCATGTCCACATGGAAAGCAAGGCTCACCAAAAGACTGAAATCTCCATCTAGAAGGATGCATCCTTTTCCATGCTCAGCTCTGCTTGCTTGTTTTGGGAATACAAGAGAGAATGCGTCCTTTGACCAGCCCAGCGCAGCTGATACTCATTCCACCATCTATGTTCAGCCCATGGCCAAAGCAGGGAGGCACCCAAGTCACTCGAAAGGGGAAGAAGGAACTCCAGAGGAAAGGCGAGATTCCGGCATCTGCTCAGAGAAAAATGGCAGTGCAAATCTGAATTCAAGTAACCACACTGCCAACCAGCCTATTGAGACCCCTGAGGATTCACCTGGTTCCCTAGAAGGTAAATCGGGCAGTGAAGCAGTTACTTTCCAGACTTCTATCCCCAGACCATCAATTATTGAAATGCCAACGGTGAGTTTTCCCAATGCTGTTACAGAAGGAATGGTGTTGGAGGAGAGTTCTGATCATTTGGTGGATGCCTTCAGGAAATAAACTTGTTTAATATTATTAGTGAATAAGACATTGAGGGGAACTCTTACTAGTGAGAGGAAGTGTGTAAAGCCTCTTAAATTCTCATAATGTTCTCAAAGGATATAGAGGGAGGCAATGAGAATAAGCACTGGGGCCTTAGCAATGACCAAAACTGGCCTTTCATTAACTGGGTCTTCAGAGCCAACAGTGTCTGAATAAAAGATTAGGGGTAAGGTAGTCTGGGAAAGTTTTTTTTTTTTTTTAACTGGTACGTGAATTTATTTGTATGAAAATCCACAATATAAAAGATCTGATTATAGAATTAAGAAACTGCCCCAACTTAAAATGAATCACGTGGTTTGGGAAAATTTGGAAATGATGATCACTATATCCATAGCAGTAAAGAAAGGAACTGACCTGTAAAACTATTCATAATATAGGTGTTCCTGTGATAGTTTTCCAACTTAGAGGGAGGAGAAGGAAGTTACTTCAAAAAAAAGTGTTGCTGCTCTCCAAAGACATCATCTTGAGTTATTTATTCAATCTGTCTTCTTGTTGTAGGCATTACTGAATTTTAATTGTTGACTATTCTGATTAGATTGGGCTACACAGCCATGTCAAAATTCTTGGTAATCTCAAGAGGCAGGGCTTCCCAAATGGTGTTTTCAAGAGATACCTTTAGAGCATTTTTTGGTCGTATTCCTGGCCAACTAGCTTAGAACCAGACTTAAAAACCTGAGAAGTCTTTGGGGATCCATTACTAAGATATTCTGATTTCCAAAAATCACTGTTTTCCATCTAGTTTAACAAATCATATTTTGTCTGACTTGCTGACCAAGAGGCCTCATTAGCATTGAAAACAAATAGTGAAGATAGGGTTAACACATGTTTTTAAAAATAGTTTCATTTGATATTCTACAGGCTTACCTTAAATTACTGAATCTTAGCTCTATTGTCTACATCTTTCTATTCTGAGATTGGATAGAGGATTTCCCTAAGCCCTCTATTACAGCAAGAACTGTAATGGTTTGTTTTTTTTCCCCCTAGCATCACTAAATCAAAACCCAAAACAAACAAACAAACAAAAGAAAAAACATGTATTGTTCAATTTTCAGCTTAAATCCACATCCAGATTAAGATATTTTTAGTAGTATAGTAGTTAGCTAAGTGGACATATCATGGCCAAGTTTTTATTTGTTGCATGTTAAAGGAACCCATGATACATTGGTTTGATGAGCTGGAAGATTCTGTTGGGTAGAGATTCCAACAACCCAGGACCCACTCTGTATTGCTAAATACAGCAGCAAATACAAAGGGTTGATTTGATTTTATCTTCCTGTTTTAGTGGCATATGTGACACAGAGGCTCAAAGTAAATATGTGTATTCAAATATAACCAATTAAACATAGTGGGCAACATCCATATTTATTGTTCACTTGTATGAGCAAAATCAGGGATAGATTACAGAGGTGAAGCAGGCCTTATGATGGAATAGACCCCAATGCAAGATTAAATATAAGTATCCCAAAGAAGACACACATAAGATAGTTCAATGGAGGTTGGAAAGGTACACTGCAGTGGAGGTGGAATTTGAGATTGGTTTAGAAGGAGGGTTAGGATTTTTAAAGCCAGAGATGAAGGGGAGGACATTGCGATGAACAAAACCATGGATGTGGGGGAATGTAGCATAAGGATAAGTACATCAGATTGGCTAAATTGAGAGAGACCTGGAAAGGCAGATGGAAGCCAAAAGCGAAATGTCTAGAATGCGGTGGTCATAAGTGAACTTATTACGCAGTGGAGAAGCTTTGAGAATTTTGAGAAGAGAAAGGTCATACTTAGGATTTCATAAAGAGGTAAAGCTGTGTAGAATGGATTAGAGTTGAGAAGACGGAGCTGAGGTCATTGTGATGATCCTGGCCTAAGGATATCATTAAAGGAAGAGCAGGAAGGTGAGGTGGAAGGGCCAAAGAAGAACAGACCCCAAGGGGTAGCAAATGCAGTTGTATGGGTCCCAGACTGGGTGGGAGGGAAGTGAGACCAAACTGGGAGTGATGAAATGAAAACATTGTGAAACTAAGTCCAGGCTGTGTGGGAGAAGGGGGTCCTGTAGGAGTGGTAAATGGGCATCTACTGTAGTTCAAATGCAGGGTGCTAATATTTACAGAGCACTTGCCATATGCCAGCCATTCTTCTAAGTGCTTTATGGGGAGTATCCCATGGACCCTGGTTATAGTGAGGTGCATATTCTTATAATTCTCTGACATTTAGAGAAGGTAAGACACTTGCCTGAGGTCGCAGGGGGAGGAAGTGGTAGAGCCAGGTTTGAAACTCAGCTCCTTATTATTGCTTGTGTGGTGTTTAGGGATTTACAATCAAATATTCACACATGATCTCATCTGACATGCAACCAAATTAAAATTTTGTGTGTGTATGTGTATTTATATGTAAATATATCTGTGGATATAATGATCATCCTTATTATCTGCTTTTTATTAATTTGATTAACCTTTTAAAAATCTTAGATTTATGATATATAACACTTTCCACTTCTCATCCTGTTGATGACAAGACTTTGTTGATGACATGGTGGGACTGTATTGAGATCTTCTGATTAAAAGTGCCATGGGACTACCCAGATTTTTCATTACCTAGTAATTTCTGTAGTGATATGTTTCCCCTCAGCAGATGATGAATGAGCTTCTTTTATTTCTTTTATTAGAGTCTTGCCTGGAGGCAAAAGTATTTCCCCTTTAATGCACTGATCCTCATCATTTAAACTGTCTTGGTAGACACAACAAATAATACTCTTTTTTAGAGCTCAGCCTCAGAATATAACCATAACTAAGAAATGGGGACAAGTCCCTCTATCTATAATTACCTGTGTTCAGACAAGAGGGTGATTCTTCAAAATCTGAAACATCTGGTCTGAGAGGAAAAGCTCAAGATAGGCCAAGTGAACTAATTAAAAAAGTTTTTTTTTTAATATTTTTTAAGATTTTATTTATTTATTTGACAGAGACAGCCAGTGAGAGAGGGAACACAAGCAGGGGGAGTGAGAGAGGAAGAAGCAGGCTCCTAGCAGAAGAGCCTGATGTGGGGCTCGATCCCAGAACGCTGGGATCACGCCCTGAGCCGAAGGCAGACGCTTAACGACTGCGCCACCCAGGCGCCCCTAAAAAAGATTTTTGTTTATGTAAATGTAAATGCACATATCTGCATTTATGAAGTGATACCATTAAGTCTTCAACCTTTTTGTGGCCATCTCTTCCCTGTTTCAGGCCAGAAATCAAGGTGATAATAACCCTAACATTGGAATGTCTTACAACTCCTGGTATCTTCTGATTGTAATTTTTTTTCTTTCTTAGTGGTCTTGCAGTTGAAGTGTCTAATAATTGCTGGGATTGCAGAGTTAATTAAACATAGCAGTATGCTGTTTATTTTTCTGGCCAAAAGTTATTGTGTTCTTACTGTGTGCCAGGACAGCCTTAGCCCCGAGGTAACAAAGACTGAAGACATAGTTTGTGAGGTTGCTTCCATTCCAGTGGAAGATAGAGTGAACAGGTGGTGTCAATGCAATATGAGAAGGCTTATGGCTCAACAATGGACACCCATAAGAGCACATGGAAGAGGCTCCCATTTTAGCCTTGGGAAGACAGGGGAGGCTGGAATATACGGAGGAGAAGGGTTTCTACCTTATTCTTTTAAAATTGCCTTCCTAGTTGAATGGTGCTATTTTTCTCCTCTCTCTCCCTTCACAATGTTGGCAGTGTAAGAAAGCACAGTTGGGGTGCCTGGTGGCTCAGCCAGTTAAGCGTCTGCTTTCAGCTAGGTCATGATTCCAGGGTTCCATGTCTGGCTCCCTGCTCAACAGGGAATCTGCTTCTCCCTCTCCCTCTGCCTGCTGCTCCACCTGCTTGTGCTCTCTCTCTCTGTCAAATAAATAAGAAAATCTTGAAAAAACAAAAACAAAAGAAAGACGCCTTCCCACATGTGTTCCCACATGAAGCAGCTGAGGACTTTAGAATAGTTTGGTAGTTTCAGAGACTTTCTATAGCAGTAGTAAGTTTTTATTCAGTTTTTACTCCAACAAAGTAGCCTCTCTGACACAGGAAAAGAAAGTAATTGTGGTTTGGGAAATCATTGCTGGGTATTTTTTTTTTTTAAGATTTATTTATTTGAGACCGAAAGCGAGAGAGAGAGAGAGAGAGAGAGAGAGAGAGAGAAAGAGACTGCATGTGCAAATGTATGAGTTGGGGGAGGGGCAGAGGGAGAGGGAGAGAGACTCTCAATCAAGGCTCCCCACTGACCACGGAGCCTGATACAGGGCTCAGTCTCACAACCCTGAGATCATGACCTGAGTCAAAACCAAGAGTCAGTCACACAAGTGACTGAGCCACCCAGGCACCCCATTCCTGGGTATTTTCAACTACAAGTTAGTTTTATAATAAGGTAGGGAAAACAGGGCCTATCTTGGAGTTGACAACTGCATTGCTTTTTATAACAGGCTGGTTTTTGCTACTAGACAGAGAAGTGGTAACCAAGACTTCCCTAGAGCCTAGGCTTAGACTGTCACTGCTTTTTAGGGTCTGAGTTGTGGTAATACCGCCTAGAAATGAAATTTTGTCAGTCATCCTTTTGTAAGATGTAGTTCCTTGACCCTAATTAAAAGAGCCTGATGTATAAATCAGAATGACTGTTTAGTTGTCAGCCTTGAGGACTGTCAGGATAGGGCTTACTAAGCCATGTATCTTCTACACAGGAAAATTTTACATAAAGAGAAATGATAGCCAGAAATCTGTTGGAGAGTACAGATTCAGAGGAAGGGGGGGTTTACATTTTTAAAATTAGAGTAAAATATACATAACATAAAATTTACAATTTTAATTATTTAAAAATATACAGTTCTGTGGCATTAAATATGTCCACAATGATGGGCAACCATCACTACTATCCATCTCCAGAACTCTTTTCACCTTCTGCAATTCAGACTCTATATTCATGAAACGCTAAGTCCCCACTCACCATTCACCCTTCTCCTCATCCCCTGGCAACCACCCTTCTACTTTCTGTCTCTGTAAGTTTAATTATTCTCACTACCTTGTGTTAGTGGAATCACACTTTTGTATATTTCACTTAGCATAATGTCCTCAAGGTTCATCCATGTGGAAACATGTATTAGTATATCCTTCCTTGTTAAAGCTGAATAATATTCCATCATATGTATATGCCACATTTTGTTTGCACAGTCATCTGTCAATGAATAATTATGTCATTTCTACCTTTTGGCAACTGAGAATAATGCTGTTATGAATATGGGTTTACAAATATCTCTTCAAGACGCTGTTTTCAGTTCTTCTGAATATATACCCAGAAGGGGAATTGCTGTATCATGTGGTAATTCTATCTTTAATTTGTCAAGGAACGGACATACTGTTTTCTACAGTGGTTGTACCAAACATTCCCACTAGCGATGCACAAAGGCTCCAATTTCTCCACATTCATGCCACCATCTGTTTCTAAAGTTTTTGTTTCTTTGTTTTGATAATAGTCATTGTAATGAGAATAAAGTGGTATCTCACTGTGGTTTTGATTTTCATTTCCCTAATGATTAGTGATGTTGAGCATCTTTTCATGTGCTTATTTGCTATTTGTGATCTTTGGAGAAATGACTATTCAAGGCTTTGCCTATTTTTAAAATTGAGTTGTTTATTTTTTGTTGAATTAGTGTCTTTGATGTACAAAAATTTTGACAAAATCTAATTTATCTATTTTTTTTCTTTTGTTCCCTGTGCTTTTGGTGTCACATTCAAGAAATCGTTGCCAAATCTAATACCATCAAGCTTTTTCTCTATGTATTCCTCTAACAGTTTTATAGTTTTAGCTCTTATTTTTAGGTCTTTGATCCATTCTGAGTTAATTTTTGTATATGGTGCAAAGTAAGGGTCCAAAAGCATTCTTTTCCATGTGGATATCCAGTTTTCCCAACACTATTTGTTGAAAAGACTGTCCTTTCCTCATTGAATGGTCTTGGCACCCTTTTGTAAAATCATTTCACCATATACATGAGGGTTTATTTCTGGGCTGTCTATTATATTTCATTGGTTTGTTTGTTTTTATGGCAGTAACACACTGTTTTGATTACTGTAGCTTTGTAGTAAGTTTTGAAACCAGTAAGCATGAGACCTCCAACTTTGTTCTTTTTCAAAATTGTTTTGGCTGTTTGGGATCCCTTCAGATTCCATATGAATTTCAGGATGGATTTTTTTTTTCTATTTCTGCAAAAAAAAAACCCCATCATTTGGATTTTGATAGGGATTTCAGGGAATTTTTAGATTGCTCTGGATAGTAGTCACAACAATACTGGGTCTTCAAATCCATGAATACATTTTATCCTTCCACTTATTTGTGTCTTCTTTAATTACTTTCAGCAATGCTTTGTAGTTTTCAGTATGAAAGTCCTGCCTCAGGCTAAGTTTATCTCCAATTTTGATACTATTGTAAATGAAATTGTTTTTTTAATTTCCTTCTCAGATTGTTCATTATTGGTGTATAGAAATGCAATTGATTTTTGTCCATGTGTTTTGTGTCCTGCAATTTTGCTGAATTCATTTATTACTTATAATAGTGTGTGTGTGTGCCTGTGTATGTGTGTATGTGTGTGATCTTTATGGTCTCTACATATACGAATATATCATCTGTGAACAGAGATCATTTTACTTCTTCCTTTCCAATTTGGATGCCTTTTATTTCTATTTCTTCTCTAATTGCTTTGTCTGGAACTTCCAATGCTATTCAACAATACTCAGTGGAATAGAAGGGCAAAAGTTAACATCTTTGTCTTGTTCCTGATCTTAGAGGATACACTTTCAGTCTTTCACCATTGGGTATGATGCTACCATTGAGTACAGTGTGGGCTTTTTATAATTGGCCTTTATTGTGTTGAAGTACTTTCCTTCTATTCCTACTCTGTTGTGTATTTTTATCATGAAAGAATATTAAATTTGGCCAGTGCTTTTTCTGCATCAATTGATATGACCATTTTTTCCTTTATTCTGTTAATTTTGTCTATTATCGTGATTGATAGTTTGTATATTGAACTATCCTTGCATTCCAGGAATAAATCCCACTTGATCATCATGTCATCTTCTTAACATGTAGTGGAATTCTGCTCACTAGGATTTTGTTGAGTTTTGCATCAATAGTCATCAGGGATTGGTCTCTAGTTTTCTTTTCTTGTTAAGTCTTTGTCTAACTTGGGTATCAGGGTAATGCTGGCCACACAGAAAGATTCAGGAAGTGTTCCCTCCTCTTCAGTTTGTTTTGGAAGAGTCTGAGAAGGATTGGTGTTAATTCTTTACACGTTTGGTAGAATTCACCAGTGAAGCCATCTGGTCCGAGGTTTTTCTTTGTTGGAAGGTTTTTGGTTACTGATTTAATCTCCTTACTTGTTATAGGTCTATTCAGATTTTCTATTTCTTCATGATTTATTCTTGGTGAAGAAGAGCTACTTGGATAGCTTCACTGAAGTATGGTACTTATGATCACGATTACCCATTATTGAGCACTATTAATGAACTAGGCACGGTGCTAAGTGCCTTACATGGATTAAGTAGTTTGATCCTTCTATCCTTTTACAATATTATAATCCCAATCACTCCTCTGCTCAAAACCTTCCAATGGCTCCCCAGTTCCCTAATATTAAAAGTCAGGTCTTCACAGGGGCCTGCAGATCCTATACAAAGTATCCCCCATTACCTCTCAGAACTTATCTCCTATGGTTTATACTGATGGGGAAACTAGGACTCAGTGGAGGTAAGCATCTGAATAATTTCCACTATAAGGGTAACGCTTTCAGCAGACTGGAAAGCTCAATTCATCCAGTCAAAGCATGACTTCCTTGGGTGGTACAGAATTCGCTACCAATAACTAAATACCCACTTATTGTGCTCTCCTTGTCTAGGCTCCATGACCATCCTTCCTCTTTCCTTGGCACAGTTTTTGTTAAGACCTGGGATGGATTAATTAATTGGGTTTCAGCTTCCTTGGTTAGAATCAGATTCCAGCCATGTTCTGTTGGAGCTACATCAAGGCCATATTAATTGGAATTTAGTGTTGGAGAGACTCCTGAATACCTATTAATAGAAAAGCTCTTGGAAGTATTCACCTCTATAGGTAATTGATCTCATTCAACAAATTTATTTTTATTTTCAATGCCTTATTTTTTTCTTTGTTTAATATAATGTTTTATTTTTTATAATAATATTTTTTTATTATATTATGTTAGTCACCATACAGTACATCCCTGGTTTTTGATGTAAAGTTCGATGATTCATTAGTTGCGTATAATACCCAGTGCACTATGTAATACGTGCCCTCCTTACTACCCATCACCAGCCTATCCCATTCCCCCACCCCCTCCCCTCTGAAGCCCTCAGTTTGTTTCGCAGAGTCCATAGTCTCTCATGCTTCATTCCCCCTTCTGATTACCCCCCCTTTCTTTATCCCTTTCTTCTTCTACTGATCTTCCTGGTTCTTATGTTCCATAGATGAGAGACACCATATGATAATTGTCTTTCTCTGCTTGACTTATTTCACTTAGCATTATCTCCTCCAGTGCCGTCCATGTTGCAGCAAATGCTGAGAAATCGTTCTTTTTGGTAGCTGAGTAATATTCCATTGTGTATACGGACCACATCTTCTTAATCCAGTCATCTGTTGAAGGGCATCTCAGCTCCTTCCACGATTTAGCTATTGTGGACAATGCTGCTATGAACATTGGGGGGTATATGGCCCTTCTCTTCACTACGTCTGTATCTTTGGGGTAAATACCCAGTAGTGCAATTGCTGGATCATAGGGTAGCTCAATTTTTAACTTTTTAAGGGACCTCCACACTGTTTTCCAGAGTGGCTATACCAACTTGCATTCCCACCAACAATGTAGGAGGGATCCCCTTTCTCCACATCCTCTCCAACAATTGTTGTTTCTTGCCTTGTCCATTTTTGCCATTCTAACTGGCGTAAGGTGGTATCTCAGTGTGGTTTTGATTTGAATTTCCCTGATGGTTAATGATTTTGAACACTTTTTCATGTGTCTGTTAGCCATTTGTATGTCTTCATTGGAAAAGTGTCTGTTCATATCTTCTGCCCATTTTATGATTTATTGTCTTAAAGTTGTCTTGAAGATAAGCCTTGAGAGTACCATCTGTAGAGGACAGTACTACTCAGAAGCACATTGTAAACTTGTGTGTAAACATCTGTCACCCCTCATCTCACTCTTAACTCTGCATCTTCCTTATATAAGCATTAGGGAGAGCAACTGTATAGGCTGAATTTCCATTTTCTGGTACAAACCAGTTTTCCTGCATTTCTTTAGAATGAAATATTTTCCTCCTTTTCTTATGGGCCTAAATAGAACAGAACTTAGGCTACCTATAAAAACAAATATCCTAGTAAGGAAGATTTCTGCTAGACAGATAATTTGATATAAAAATGTTTTTAATAGAAAACAACTTATAAATCCATGGAAATATTAGTTTTATAGTTCCCTTTCATGCTCCCTACCTCCCAAGGGGGATATGAGCTGGTGGGAATCCCATCCCAATTCCTTTTAAGCCCTGACAATTTCTTATGGTAGGTTTCGACTTACAAAAGATGTTACACATAGGGGCGCCTGGGTGGCTCAGTCGTTAAGTGCCTGCCTTAGGCTCAGGGTATGATCCCGGGGTCCTGGCATCGAGCCCCTTGTTGGGCTCCCTGCTCTGCTGGGAGCCTGCTTCTTCCTTTCCCGCTCCCCCTGCTTGTGTTCCCTCTCTCACTGGCTGTCTCTCTCTCTGTCAAATAAATAAATAAAATCTTAAAAAAAAAAAAGTAGATGTTAAACATAGTGGCATGAGAGTGCATGACATACACAGTGTACTTAGGAATTTTCCGATCCAGATATTCAGTTGCAACCCAACCTGAAAAGAGATAGCCTCCTGGCTTCTCTTAGAATGAAATAAAATAAATTATCCTCATAAAACCATGAAAATTTACATTGTACAGCTTTGACTACTGGAGGCTGTCCATAAAAGACTATAGCGGATGGTAAAAATGCAAAGTTTTCAGAAAATTTAGAGCTGAGGGGCATATATATTCCAAGCTAAGAAATAAAAGTTGAGTGTATAATTTCATGAAATTTTAAAGCATCATTTTCAAGTGTGGTTACTCTGACATTCACAATTCAGATAAGAATGATAAATATTACCCTAAGTAGGTGTTGATATGTTGGAGGGAGAGAGGTACAAAAGGAAGAGGTCAGCCCATTTTTGAGCAACATCTATTTCTAGCTCATCAGAGAGAATGTGGCAATCTGCCCATGACCTAGTTGATCCTTTGCCCTCATTTTCACAGGTGGTTAATAAAAGAGTAGGGTTTACTTTGTTCATAGTCAGTGGCCTGGAGTGTCTAGCCAAAGAACACCAAGATGATTCCAATTCATTGACTAGACCCATTTTCCCCAAATACCTACATCTGTAGAGTTGGAATTTACATTCTTTTGATTCTATAACATGCAGTTGTACTTCAGTTAAAAAAATTCCACTATTCTACTCACTGGGTATGCTGGAAACTAAAATTTCCTATGTTCCAGGACCCACAGGGGCTGGCTCAATGAATATGCTATATTAATCATGGTAAGTTAGAGGTTTTTGTTTTCCCCCCAGCCAAGGACATGTGATAACCTGATTTGAACTGCCTTTAGTTTTATACTCACAGTTCTTCCTTTCCAAAGAAAATAGAGCTCATTAACACTTTCTCTGATATAACGTTGACATACTTGGTTTTGTAATTCTGTACCAGGGGAGGTGAGAGTTTGGAAACTTGGGAAATTAGTGGAAGGGAGAGTCTCCACAAAGGGCATAGGACTGTTATGGGAAGTGTTTATGATTTTGGTGTGGGAAGCTGGTTAGTTGGTATCTGGTGTTCAGTTAAACAGAAAATGACAACTCAGGCAACTGTTAGAACCTAAATACATATGCATAATTTGGTTGTCCACAGAAAAAGAGAAACTTCCCCTCAAATAGTCCACCTGCATAAGGAGAATCAGTTTCTGTAACTTAAAACCCTGAATCTCAAAAAGATGTGCCATATATTATTTATTTCTAATGGTAATTAACATACTACAATTTGCAAATTATAAACTGACTTTAAATATTTTGTTTTTTACATAAAACAATGCATAGTCTTATAAAAATTCCAATGTGATATACCATACATTTGTAATTTCAGCTAATTCAAAGTTATCTCTTTTCTAAAAAAATCACCCATATATGTTCAAGTAATCTTCACCAAAGGTACCAAGAATACACAATGGGTGAAATGCTTTCAAACAGCATTACATGATACAGAGGAATCATTCATGAAAGGAAGAGTCAATCAGTGTGACAGATTTCACTGCTGTCTTATTTTTAAAAATTGCCACAGGCACCCCACCCTGCTCAGTCAGCAGCCATCAACATCGAGGCAAGACCCTCCATCAGCAAAAAGATTATGACATGATGAAAGCTCAGATGATGGTTAGCATTTTTTTTAGCAATAAGGTATTTTTTAATTAAAATATTCGCATTGGTTTTGTTAGACATAATGCCATTGGGCACTTTAAATAGACTACAGTGTAGTGTAAATGAAGCTTTTATATGCACTGGGAAACCAAAAAATTCAATTGACTCATTTTATTATGATATTTGTTCTATTGCAGTAGTCTGGAACTAAACCGCAATCTCTCTAAGGTATGCCTGTACATAAAATTAAAAAGCTTCTGCATAGCAAAGGAAACACTCAATAAGATTAGGAGACAACCTACAGACTGGGAGAAAATATTTGCAAACCATATATCTGATAAGGGGCTAATATCCAAAGTATATAAGGAACTCAGACAACTCAATAGCAAAAACCAAATGACCCAATTAAAAGATGGGCAAAGGCCCTGTAAAGACACTTTTCCAAAGAAGATATAAAATGGCCAATGGGTATATGAAAAGATGTTCAGTATTACTAATCATCAAGGAAATACAAATCAAAACCACAATGTTAGGATGGCTATTATCAAAAAGCCAGAAGATAAGTGTTGGCAGGATGCAGAGAAAAAGTAACACTTAGAACTTACACACTGCTGCTGGGAATGCCAATTGGTACAGCCATTAAGGAAAACAATGTAGTGATTTCTCAGAAAATTAAAAATAGAACTACCGTATAATCCATATAATCTTACTTCTAAGTACATATCCAAAGGAAGTAAAATCACTTTCTTGAAGAGATATTTGCACTCCCATGTTCATTGTGGCCTTATTCACAGTAGACACAGACATGGAAACAACCTAAATGTCTTCCAGTGGCTGAACAGATAAAATGTGATTATACACACACACACACACACACACACACACACACACACACACACACAGTGGAATATAACACAATGGAATCCTGTCATTTCTGACAACATGGATAAAACCTGGAGGACATATGTTAAGTGAACTAAGCCAGACACAGAAAACCAAATACTGTATGATCTCACTAATATGTGAAAGCTAAAAAGGTTACCCTCATAGTAACAGAATGGTTGTTGCCAAGGTCTTTGAATGGTGGCGGGGAAAGGGAGATGTTGGTCAAAGGGTGCAAACTTTCAGTTATAAGGTTAATAAGCCCTGGAGACCTAATGTACAGTATGGTGACTACTATTAATAACATATTATACACCTGAACTTTGTTAAGAGAGTAGATCTCAAGTAGTCTTACCACAAAAAAGAGGTAATGATGTGAAGTAAAGGATATGTTAATTAACTAGGTAATCATTTCACAATGTATACATATATCAAAACATCACATTTTATACCTGAACGATGCACAATTTTTATTTATCAATCATTCTTCAATATAGCTAGAAAACATCGCTCTCACTGATCTGCTTTCTGGTATAATAATTTAAGGGGAAAGAAAGGAGGATTAGAGCTGGGCAGTTGCTGCCCATCAGGAGGTGCTCATTGTAAATAGTGGGTGTGAGCAAATCATGCAGTAGAAGCTGAATAAAGGCTGTGTGGGATGCTATTTAAGGAAGCACGTGAATGGGCGCATAGCCTGAACCAGTAAAACATCTTCTTATCTGATAATTGTTTTCCTTTTTGACTGAGCTGGGTGTTTCAGGAAAGACACACATGAAGCTGTGATGGAGGAAAAAGACCAACTGATTAGACTCTGGTATGGAGTGAGGAAGTGGCTCTCCCCAAGGCTCTCATTCTCAGGCCCTTTCCTAGGATCAGGAGGTCTGTTTGCAGGGAAGATTTTTCTTTTGACTGAGTTTCTGCCAGGATTCATCTGACCTGGATGTGTAATACTTGAGTCTCTGCAGGGAGAAGTAACTCCATGTAGTGGTGTTGCAAGTTATCCCGAGCTATTTTTACCATTCAAAATTGTCCAGTAAACACTGGTATCCTCCAATTTTAAGAGGCAGGTAGGGGCTATATGTGTACCCACTCACAACTTGCTCCCCCGTGATATGTTGCAGTAAAGAAAGCCTCCCATGAATTCTGCCACAGGTACAAATGTTTTTTGGCAAGTAGGCCAAAAAAAGGCATATTACCTGATCCTATATGTTGGAAGAAGTTCCCCAGCTTCTGGGGGGAACTTTTTCCTGCTCATTCTGCTACTGCTCTGTCCTCCTCTCTGTCTTTTCTGATACCATCCCCAACACCCTGTTCCAGGTTGTTGCCCTGCCCTGGGCTAGCCTGGTACTTGGCGTTTACCTCAGTTAAAGCACTTATTAAACTGCACTGTGTTTATGTGTCTGACTCTCCACTAGGCTGTGAAGAGCTTGAGGTCAGGGGCTGTATCTTCTTTTCTTTTTATCTATTATGGGTAGCACCTAGAACAGTACTTGGCACATAGAAGATGAATCAATAAAATCAAAATTAGGAGAGAGGTTTATGTTACATGAGTTCTTCATATATCTTTATCATGGGAACTTTGTTTAGTATTGCCAATATATTTGTGATCCATTTATCATTATAGAAATTGGTAGAAATAGGAGGAGAAAAGATGGCGGAGGAGTAGGAGACCTTTTTTCATCTGCTCCCCTGAATTGAGCTGGATATCTACCAGATCATCCTGAACACCCACGAAATCAGCCTGAGACGCAGGAAGATACATCTGGATCTCTACAAACGAACATCTCCAGCGCTGAGTGTTGAGGTACGAAGCGGGGAGCCGTGAATCTGCGCACAGATATTGGAAGATAAATGGAAGGCAGAGGGAGCCGCCCTCTTGGGCGCTGGGAAGCAGTAGCCTCCTGCACTGGGGAGCGGGCCGGACTCATGGACTGGTAGCCACTGGGAAACCAGACTGAAACCGGGAGCTCAGGAGTGAGCATGCGGCCAAACTGAAAACCAGAGCTCTGGAGTGCCCGGGGGTGGCTGGCGGTGTTAGAAGCATAAAGGACAGAGACGTGCCGGTCCTGGGAGCAAGGACTGGGAAAGCATCTGTGGGGCACACAACCTGGGACGCTACGGGGCTTTTAGCAGCACGACAGAAACAGAGTTAAAGTGGCCAGGAGAGCTCAGTGGAGAGCAGACTGCAATCTCTCTGTTCTGAGACAAAGGCTTGGATATGGCCACTGCTGCTCTGACTCTCAGAAGAGTCACAGAAAACCACCAGGGAAAGCCGTCAGAGAACAAAAGCCCGGAAAAACTGGTTAACATTGTGCCTATCCCCCCCCCCCCAGGGGACGGGGCAACTCTACCCAAACAGGGTTGCCCGAGTATCAGCCCGGCAGGCCCCTCCCCCAGAAGGCAGGCTGAAAAAACAAGAAGCCCACATCCCTAAGGTCCCTATAAAACAAGTGCACATTGCTTGGGTCCTGGTCAATAATTTGGGCTCTGTACATTCCCGCAACCACTCCTCATCAGAATGACAAGGACGAGGAACCCCAACAAAGAAACAGAGACTGTGGCCTCTGCCATGGAACTAATGGATATGGATATAACCAAATTGTCAGAAATGGAGTTCAGAGTAACAATGATCAAGATGATGTGTAGGCTTGAAAATATTAACGAAAATATTAACGAGAATATAGAATCTCTAAGGGCGGAAATGAGAGCAAATCTGGCAGAAATTAAAAAGGCTATGAATCAATTCCAGTCTAAACTGGATGCTCTGACGGCCAGGGTAAATGAGGCAGAAGAACGAATTAGTGAGTTGGAAGATGAGATGATAAAAAAGAAGGAAAAAGTGGGAACTTGGCTTAAAAAAAATCCAATCTCAAGAATGTAGAGTACGGGAGATTAGTGACTCAATGAAACGTTCCAATGTCAGAATCATCAGCATCCCCGAGGGGGTGGAGAAAGAGAGAGGTCTAGAAGAGATATTTGAACAAACTGTAGCTGAGAACTTCCCTAATCTGGCGAAGGAAACAAGCATTCGTGTCCAAGAGGCAGAGAGGACCCCTCCCAAGATCAATGAGAACAGACCAATACCACGTCACATAATAGTACAATTCGCAAATCTTAGATCCAAGGATAAAATCTCGATAGGGGCCAGGGGGAAGAGAATCCTCACCTACAGAGGGAGGAACATCACAATAATGTCAGACCTGTCTATAGAGACCTGGCAAGCCAGAAAAAGCTGGCAAGACATATTCAGAGCACTAAGTGAGAAGAACACGCAGCCAAGGATCCTTTATCCAGCAAGGCTGTCATTCAGAATTGATGGAGAGCAAGGACCTTCCAAGACCGGCAGAAACTTAAAGAATATGTGACCACCAAGCCAGCCCTACAAGAAATATTAAGGGGGGTTCTATAAAAGTAAAAAGACCCTAAGAGTGATGCAGAACAGAAATTTACAATCTATAGAAACAAAGACTTCGCAGGCAGCATGACATCATTAAAATCATATCTCTCAATAATCACTCTCAATGTGAATGGCCTAAATGCTCCCATAAATGCCACAGGGTTGCAGATTAGATAAAAAGACATGACCCAACCATTTGCTGTCTACAAGAGACTCATTTTGAACCTAAAGATACATCCAGACTGAAAGTGAAAGGATGGAGAACCATTTTTCATGCCAACAGACCTCAAAAGAAAGCTGGGGTAGCAATTCTCATATCAGACAGATTAGACTTTAAACTAAAGACTGTAGTTAGAGATACAGAAGGACACTATTTTATTCTTAAAGGATGTATCCAACAAGTGGATACAACAATTATAAATATCTATGCCCCCAACAGGGAAGCAGCTAATACACAAGCCAACTCTTAACCAGAATAAAGAGACATATAGATAATAATATGTTAATAGTAGGGGACCTCAACACTCCGCTCTTAGCAAAAGACTGATCACCTAAGCAGAAAATCAACAAAGAAACAAGAGCTTTGAATGATATACTGGACCAGATGGACCTCATAGATATATACAGAACACTACACCCCAGAACAACAGAATACTCATTTTTTTCAAATCTACATGGAACTTTCTCCAGAATAGACCATATACTGGGTCACAAAACAGGTCTCAACTGATACCAAAGACTGAGATTATTCCCTGCATATTCTCAGACCACAGTGCTTTGAAACTGGAACTCAATCACAAGGAAAAATTTGGAGGAAACTCAAACACTTGGAAACTAAGAACCATCCTGCTTAAGAATGATTGGGTAGGGGCGCCTGGGTGGCACAGCGGTTAAACGTCTGACTTCGGCTCAGGGTGTGATCCCGGCGTTATGGGATCGAGCCCCACATCAGGCTCCTCCGCTATGAGCCTGCTTCTTCCTCTCCCACTCCCCCTGCTTGTGTTCCCTCTCTCGCTGGCTGTCTCTATCTCTGTCGAATAAATAAATAAAATCTTAAAAAAAAAAAAAGAATGATTGGGTAAACCAGGGAATTAAAGAAGAACTTAAGCAATTTATGGAAACCAATGAAACAAAAACACATCGGTCCAAAACCTATGGAACACTGCAAAGGTGGTCCTAAGGGGAAAATACATAGCCATCCAAGCCTCACTTAAAGGAACAGAAAAATCTAAAATGCAGTTTTTATATCCTCACCTTAAGAAACTGGAGCTGGAACAGAAGAACAGGCCTAACCCATGCATGAGAAGGCAACTGATCAAGATTAGAGCAGAGATCAATGAATTAGAAACCAGGAGCACAGTAGAGGAGATCAACAAAACTGGAAGCTGGTTCTTTGAAAGAATAAATAAGATCAATAAGTCACTGGCCAGACTTATTCAAAAGAATAGAGAAAGGACACAAATTAATAAAATTATGAATGAAAGGGGAGAGGTCACAACCAACACCAAGGAAATAGAAACAATCATTAGAAACTATTATCAACACCTCTATGGCAATAAATTAAGCAACCTGGAAGAAATGGATGCCTTCCTGGAAACCTATAGACTTCCAAGACTGAAACAGGAAGAATCTGATTATCTAAACAGACTGATTATTCATGAAGAGATTGAAGTAGTGATCAAAAACCTCCCAAAAAACAGGAGTCCAGGGCCTGATGGATTCCCTGAGAATTCTACCAAACATTCAAAGAAGAAATAATACCTATTCTCCTGAAGTTTTTTCAAAAAATAGAAACAGAAGGAAAACTACCAAACTCATTCTATGAGGCCAGTATTACCTTGATCCCCAAACCAGGCAAAGACCCCATCAAAAAGGAGAATTATAGACCGATATCCCCGATGAATAGGGACACCAAAATTCTCAACAAGATCCTAGCTAATAGGATCCAACAGTACATTAAAAGGATTATCCATCATGACCAAGTGGGATTCATCCCTGGGATACAAGGGTGGTTCAACATTCACAAATTGATCAGTGTGATAAATCACATTAATAAGAGAAGAGACAAGAACCATATGATCCTTTCAATTGATGCAGAAAAAGCATTTGACAAAATACAGCATCCTTTCCTGATTAAAACCCTTTAGAGTGTAGGGATAGAGGGTACATTCCTCAATTTCATAAAAACCATCCATGAAAAGCCTACAGCGAATATCATTCTCAATGGGGAAAAGCTGAAAGCCTTTCCCTTAAGATCAGGAACACGACAAGGATGCCCACTCTCACCATTATTGTTCAACATAGTACTAGACGTCCTTGCAACAGCAATCGGACAACAAAAAGGAATAAGAGGTATTCAAACTGGCAAAGAAGAAGTCAAACTCTCTCTCTTCGCAGATGACATGATACTTTATATGGAAAACCCAAAAACTCCACCCCCAAATTACTAGAACTCATAGAAAATTCAGTAATGTGGCAGGATACAAAATCAATGCACAGAAATCAGTTTCATTTCTATACACGAACAATGAGACTGAAGGAAGAGAAATTAGGGAATGGATTCCATTTACAATAGCACCAAAAATCATACGATATCTCGGAATTAACTTAACCAGAGAGGTAAAGGATCTATGTTCTAGAAACTACAGAACACTGATGAAAGACATTGAAGAAGACACAAAAAGATGGAAAAACATTCCATGCTCATGGATCGGAAGCATAAACATAGTTAAAATGTATATGCTACCCAGAGCAATCTACACTTTCAACGCCATCCTGATCAAAATACCAATGACACTTTTCCTTTTTTTTTTTTAAGATTTTATTTATTTATTTAACAGAGAGAGACAGCCAGCGAGAGAGGGAACACAAGCAGGGGAAGTGGGAGAGGAAGAAGCAGGCTCCCAGTGGAGGAGCCTGATGTGGGGCTCGATCCCAGAATGCTGGGATCATGCCCTGAGCCGAAGGCAGACGCTTAATGACTGTGCCACCCAGGTGCCCCCCAATGACACTTTTCAAAGTGCTGGAACAAACAAAGCCTAAAATTTGTGTGGAACCGGAAAAGACCCTGAATTACCAAGGAAATGTTGAAAAAGAAAAACAAAGCTGGGGGCATCATGTTGACTGATTTCAAGCTATACTACAAATCTATGATCACCAAGACAGCATGGTACTGGCACAAAAGCAGACACATAGACCAATGGAACAGAATAGAGACTCCAGAAATGAACCCTTGACTCTATGGTCAACTAATCTTTGACAAAGCAGGAAAAAACATCCAGTGGAAAAAAGACAGTCTCTTCAATAAATGGTGCTGGGAAAATTGGACAGCTGTATGCAAACGAATGAAACTTGACCACTCTCTCACACCATACACAAAGATAAACTCCAAATGGATGAAAGACCTCGACGTGAGACAGGAATCCATCAAAATCACAGAGCAGAACATAGGCTGTAACCTCTACGACATAGGCCACAGCAATTTCTTTCATGACATGTCTCCAAAGGCAAGAGAAACAAAAGCAAAAATGAACTTTTGAGACTTCATCAAGATAAAAGTTTCTGCACAGCAAAGAAAACAGTCATCAAAACAGAGAGGCAACCCACAGAATGGGGGAAGATATTTGCAAATGAAACTACAGGTAAAAGGCTGATATCCAAGATCTATAAAGAACTTCTCAAACTCAATACATGAGAAACAAATAATCAAATCAAAAAATGGGCAGAAGATATGAACAGACACTTTTCCAATGAAGACATACGAATGGCTAACAGACACATGAAAAAGTGTTCAAAATCATTAGCCATCAGGGAAATTCAAATCAAAACCACATTGAGATACCACCTTACACCAGTTAGAATGGCAAAAATGGACAAGGCCAAGAAACGACAAATGTTGGCGAGGATGTGGAGAAAGGGGAACCCTCTTAAACAGTTGGTGGGAATGCAAGTTGGTACAGCCACTTTGGAAAACAGTGTGGAGGTCCCTCAAAAAGTTAAAAATAGAGCTACCCTATGACCCAGCAATTGCACTACTGGGTATTTACCCCAAAGACACAGATGTAGTGAAGAGAAGGGCCATATGCACCCCAATGTTCATAGCAGCATTGTCCACAATAGCTAAGTTGTGGAAGGAGCCGAGATGCCCTTCAACAGATGAATGGATAAAGAAGATGTGGTCCATATATACAGTGGAATATTACTCAGCCATCAGAAGGAACGATTATCCAATATTTGCAGCAACATGGACGGGATGGGGGGAGATTATGCTAAGTGAAATAAGTCAAGCAGAGAAAGACAGTTATCATATGGTTTCACTTATTTGTGGAACATAAGGAATAGCAAGGAGATCGGTAGGAGAAGGAAGGGAAGAATGAAGGGGGGCGGTAAACAGAAGGTGGAATGCACCACAAGAGACTATGGAATCTGGGAAACAAACTGAGGGTTTCAGAGGGGAGGGGGTGGGGGATTGGGCTGGGCAGGTGATGGGTATTAAGAAGGGCACGTATTGCATGGAGCACTGGGTGTTATATGCAAACAATGAATCATGGAACACTACATCAAAAACTGATGATGTACTGTATGGTGACTAACATAACATAATAAAAAATTAAAAAAAAAAAAACGTTGTACCATGAAGCAGGGCAAGGGAGAAACCTTCCTGGTTAAAGGAAAACACATACAAATATACACTATAATGACTCCAAACGCTCTTAACACACACGTTACTTGGAATCAAACCCAATACTAGCATGGAGCTTCTCAACTCAAAATTATTTCTAATAAAATGTTATTCCAAAAAAAAAGAGAAAGTAATTGGTAGAAATAATTTAAGACTACACCAGTGAGTAGGGTCCAAGATAATGTTTCCCCTTGAAGAACGAGCTGTTTATTACAGGTTTGAGACAACAGACCCAGACAAATTTATTTGGAAGTGAACTTGGCCAGAGGAATTTTCCTTTCAACTGTCCTTGTAGTCCATTTTTTGGACCTCTCAGTGAATTTCCCACATGGCAAAGAATGGGCCACTTTATGCTTCTGTTTTCTTGCTTGCACAACGAGGATAATGAGAGCTTTTATGATTCTAGTAGTAGATTGGAAAGAATGACTATACAGAACTTTAAGCATTACAAAAGAAAATATAGGATATTGATAACACAAATAATGATACCATTAAAATGGGAGCAGAAGAGAACAAAGAGATACAATCACCTCGCTACTCTGTGTGACTTTAAGAGCACGTGGATAAGTATATAGATAATACGTTCACATTAATAAGACACCAAGCTGTACTAAAGACATTGCTAAGAATGGCCTAAATTTTTTTCCCTAGTTCTGGCTTTCCAATGCTTTTGGCTGAAAAAAAAATTTTTTTTCCTGATTTGCAGAGAATCCAATATCTAAAGACCGTTTTAGTTAATCTGGTTTAGGTATCGAGCACATGATTTTTTGTACTTAATGGGTTAATTTCTAAATTTGAAATAAAAGCTCATAATTTACATGTTACTGTTGAGTTAGTGTTGAAGGAGAAAAAAAGTTATTCGATTTAATGAGGCATAATTTCAAATAAAATGTTCAGCAGATTTTTTCATCTGGGCTTTCAGTAATCAGTGTGAAATCTAACTTTGAAGCTTTAAAGTCTTTATTCAGTCCTTAGTTCAACAGACCTTAATGAGGGCCTGACACACACTGCGTTAGGTGCTGGGCATGCCATGAAGATCCAAGTGCTAGGCTTGCCTTTGAGTTGTTTGCCATTAGGACAGGAGTCACGAAAATTCACAGCTGCGGCAAGAGGTGATAAATGACAAAATGGCATTCATTAATAGTTATTTCTATGGTTTACTATTTAAAACATTTATACAGTTATACACACTTTTTTTCTTTCCCAGCCAATGAAATTTCCATAAACCTTAATTTGATCATGTATTAATTTCTCATAATCACAGTCTCACATTTTTCCCATTTGGCTCTCTCCTCACTCCCTGTTCCACACTGTCCTTCATCATTCTTGTTTCCTTTTCTCTTGAGTCATAATTATGTTTCAGCATTTCTGCTGTCACAGAGAATCTCTGTCTCTAAGGTCACTCATTCATTCATTCATTCATTTGCTCATTCACCTTTGTTGTGCTAGGGACTCTTTCAGTTCTGGGGAAAAAAACAAATAAGACTTATTTCCGTCTCTTAAGGGACTTGCCATCTGGCTGCCAGAGATAGAAATAACCCCTAAGACCAGAGGTGCCATGATAAGAATCTGGAGCACTAAGAAGGTAGGCAGTGACTCAATGACACATAAGATCAGGGTCTCAAAGCTGAGAAAGTGTTTAGCAGGTGAAAAAGGGAGAGGCATTTTCAGCAGCAGGTGACCAAGAACCTGACTCTGATTGGCTTAAACAGAGGGACATGTCTTATCTCACAGAACTAGAAGTCCAGAAGTCAGCTGCCTTCATAGTTGCTGAAAGAAGAGAAGGGACAGAATCATGAAAAGACAGTGTACTCTGGTGGCACATGCAGACTCTAAAGCAGACCCTCTCTCATTGTCACAGACCACTTAGCAACCTGGGGCATATTATCCTATCTCAAAGTAGATGGCTCATTTTTTTCAATGAAACTTTTATTAACAAGTTAAAGGAGAAAGGAATCCATCAAAAATCCTAGAGGAGAACACAGACAGCAACCTCTTTGACCTCAGCTGCAGCAACTTCTTGCTAGACACGTCTCCAGAGGCAAGGGAAACAAACAAGCTAAAATGCACTAATGGGACTTCATCAGGATAAAAAACATTTGCACAGCAAAAGAAACAGTCAACAAAACTTTTTAAAAAGCAAGCTATGGAATGGGAGAAGATTTGCAAATGGCATATCAAATAAAGGGCTAGTATCCAAAATCTATATAGAATTTGTCAAACTCGACACCCAAGAAACAAAAAATCCAGTCAAGAAACGGGTAGAAGACATGAACAGACATTTCTGCAACGAAGACATCCAAATGGCCAACAGACACATGAGAAAAATGCTCAACATCACTCGGTGTCAGGGAAATATAAATCAAAATCACAATGAGATACCACCTGACACCAGTCAGAATGGTGAAATTAACAACTCAGGAAACAACAGATGTTGGCGAGGGTGTGAAGAAAGGGGAACTTTCTTGCACTGTTGGTGGGAATGCGAACAGGTGCAGTCACTCTGGAAAATAGCATGGAAGTTCCTCAAAAATTAAAAATAGAGCTACCCTATGACCCAGCAATTGCCCTACTGGGTATTTACCCAAAGGATACAAACATAGTGATTCGAAGGGGCACATGCACCCCAGTGTTCACAATAGCCAAAATACAGATGTCCATCAGCAGATGAATGGGTAAAGAAGATATGGTATATATATATATATATCATCAAAAAGAATGAAATCTTGCCATTTGCAACAATGTGGATAGAACTAGAGAGTATTATGCTAAGAGAAATAAATCAGAAAAAGACAAATACCATATGATTTCACTCATATGTGGAATTTAAGAAACAAAACAGATAAACATAGGGGAAGGGAAGGAAAAATAAGATAAAAACAGGGAGGGAGGCAAACCATAAGAGACTCTTAACTACAAGAAACTGCGAGTTGCTGGAAGGGAGGTGGGGGGTGGGAAGGGTAGTTGGGTGATGTGTATTAAGGAGGGCACTTGTAATGAGCACTGGGTGTTATATGCAACTGATGAATCACTAAATTCTCCCCCTGAAACTAATAATACACTATATGTTAACTAAATTTAATCTAAATTAAAAATTAAAAAAACAGTTAAGGGAAATGAGACAACTACACAGAGTGTCAAAATGAATGTTTAGAGAGCATAGACTTTCTATTTTAATCCATTTGCTGGCACTATTTTTTGTTTTTCTTCAGCTAACCTGAGAATGCATGTCAATAGCTCCAGCATCCCAGACCAGACTTTTAACTTCAGATAAGAGTTTTTGTATTGCTCAGTTCCTCAGGGACCAGCCTGCTAGCATGTCCCACAGATAGGGAACCCAAGCCCAGTGTCTAGGGCAAGTTGGGTTTCATTCCACTCCTACTCCTTGCAGACATTTAGAGAAGCACCATCACTAGCCTATCTCCTAAATGCCTGCTCAGCTTCAGGCCTTTGAAACAAAATATTCTTGTCCCAGGCTAGTTTTAAAATCCATGTTTGCTTAAGATACTCAATAGCCAGCTGTTCTGGCAGTTCTTCACTTTAGAAAGAGTTCCTGTTCCTTTCATGCTTTCAAGTGGTACCATCTCTCTTGCTTGATCATCTGACTTATATTCATTTCCTCCAGAGGCCAAAAGTGAAACCCCTCTTCTCAAGTTCCAGAGGCTCCTTTTGGAATAACCTACTAGGTTATTTATTCCTGAGGGAATCTTCCAATGTGTGGCTCACTTTCAGGACACAGATGGTTGACAAGTCCCAAATTCAGGTTGACCAGATCTCCTGAGCACAGCATTAGTATTGTTACCACTGTTTTTTAATTGTTTTATATAGACAGTTCCCAAACCAGACATGATTCCCATCCATTCACTCTTTTCCCAACAAATAGTTAGGCACATAAAATATGATCAGGCACTGTTCCAGTAACTGGATATCCAACCAGTTGTGAAGAAGATAGCCTTTGTAGAGTTTCTAGTCTACAGAGGAAGGTAGACAATAAATAAGATAGATTACTAAGTTAAGGAAAGGATATAAAACGTTGGGAGTAAGTGGGTGCAGAAATTTTGAAGAGGCGGGTCAGAAATTATCTCTGTCTTACTTTGGGTTGATGCCTGTCTTAATCCCTTCAGGCTGCTATAATAAAGTACCAGAGAGTAGGTAGCTTATAAAATACAAATTTATTTCTCACAGTTCTGGAGGCTGGACGTTCAGGGTGCCAGCATAGTCTGGCGAGGGACTCCTTCCCACCCACAGGCTTCTTGCTGTGTCTTCATATGGCAGGAGGGGCAAGGGAGCTCTCTGGAGTTTTCTTAATAAGGGCATTAATCCCATTCATAAGGTCTCCACCCTCATGGCTTAATCACCTTCCAAAGGCCCCACCTCCAAACACTATCACATTGGGAATTAGGTCTCAACATACACATTTTGAGGGGTGGGGGCACACAAACATTCAGTTTATAGCAATACCCATTTTATGGTTGTTGCTCACTGTTCATGCTCCTGTTTAATTGATGAATAGTTTGATCCCTTTTTCTGTCCCAGGTGTTATCAACGCTGCTTGCATCTAGAATCATTTGGGGAATTTTAAAATTTACTAATACTGATACTCTGAGAAATTGGAATTTAGTTGATCAGAGTTGGGACTATTGCATCAGTATTTAAAAAGCTCTCTCCAGCAATTCTACTGTGCAACCGAGTTTGAGAACAACCGCTCTACCTCATTGAGACTGAAGAATTTGTGAAAGCCAGAATCTAAGAACTGGCTGATAGCATTTCTGTGAAATAAGCAATGAAAAAAACCCAATCAACATCATGCAACAGCTTCTTTATGTTCTTGTACCCTCAACGTGTTCTAAGATCCTTAATGTAGACAATGCAAGGTGTGAAGGATTCTTGGTAATTTCTCTGCAAAGTGAATGGCAGAACAGAACAAAGTAAGAAGGGGGAAGGAATTCTCTGTGATGTGTTAAGTGTTTTATTTATTATTTTATTTTTTAAATATTTTTAAATTATATTATGTTAGTCACCATACAGTACATCCCTGGTTTTTGATGTAAAGTTCGATGATTCATTAGTTGCGTATGACACCTAGTGCACCATGCAATACGTGCCCTCCTTACTACCCATCGCCAGCCTAAAAGGACTATTACACACTAAGTCATGTCTTGTCAAACCACTTTTGAAACTTAAAACAAAAATTGCCCTATACGCACTTTATGTAGACTTATTTTTCACTCCTACCCTGCAAATAGAATCTATGGCAACCTTTAAATATTAGGCTCAACAACACAGTTATGTGTTAAGCGACTAACTAGAAATCTTTCAAAACTCACCTTCAAGTTCCACTTGCCTCTCTAAGAAAGAAGAAGAAAGAGATGACAGAGCAGAAGAGCAGAAAGAATCTGGGGCCCCAGATATTATTGAACTATCCTATAACAACTGCGCCTTTGGAGCTGATATATTCCATTTTGTTTACGCCAATTAGTTGAGTTAGAGCAATTTTCAGCTAAACGTATCATATCTGAACCAGGAGGACACATTGTTTCTATTTTACAGACAGAATACTATGGCTGAACTGGGTTAAATAACTTGATAAAATCACAGAGATTTTCTTTTAATGCAAGGGAATCTTACTTCTTTACTAGTGATGTGCACATGTCTTCTTTACGTAATCTTCTTTGAGAATATGAGTCCCTGACAATCATCTCCTTTACTAAAACCCAATCGTAGGTAGTATCTGCACTATACCTGTTAGCATTCAGTTCTACACTGGGTCATGTTATTATTGTTTTTCAAAGGTTTGTCTTTGTGCTGACTGAAAATAAGCTCTTTGAAGGCAAGTCCATAGCTCCTGTGGCCTGGCACAGCATGGGGTACATAACAAATGCTTAACATAGACAAGAAAAAGTGATTGACACATGACTGAGTTTGGACCCTACTGACACATTTATCATCTAATTTTATGGGGATAATATAAGTAATTTAAAACTCTCTGTGCAGTCTTTTTCCCCTCTTAAGGGAGGCTGCCATAAATTCCTCCTCTGTGTGATTAATAATAAAATTATAACAACAACAACAACAACAACAACAAAGAAGGAACCAGATGGTCTCGTGAACAGAATAAGGAAGAGAAGGGTGGGTGTGCTTTTATCCTTCCTTCTATGGAACTAGTTCCAACCAAATTATTCAACTAGAAAGCCTGTTTTTCCTTTTTCTATGGACGTTATCAGGAAAAAGACTGCCTGCTTTAAGAAATCCTCAATGGTAAATCTTTTCTTTGGTTGCAGAGATTTTTCGCTGTGGTTTTCACTCCATGACCCAGCATTTCTGAAGTCATATTTACACACCACTGTCTCCCTGAAGAGGTCACTGAACAGTGGTTTCTTACATCCCAAAGATTCTCTCTCAATTTCTTGCTCTTCATCAGGGAAATTCTGGATTTGCCCTATCTGGCTTACTGAATAGTGTATAAATCAGGGTTCTCCAGAGAAACAGAACCAACAGGGATGTGTGTGTGTGTGTGTGTGCACGTGTGTGTGTGCATGTGTTTTGTAGTTATATATTTATATCTATCTCAATACCTATCTATCCATCTTTGTATCTATGTATGTTATCTACCTATTTATGCATCTCTCTCTCTCTCATATATCCATTGATCATCTATCTATCTAAATAGATAGAAATTTAAGGACAGGCCAGCAAGCTAGAAACTTAGCCAGGACTTCCTGCAGGCTTGAGGCAGAATGCCTTTTTCTTCTGGAAACCTCAGTCTTTGCTCTTAAGCCTTTAAATGATTGGATGAGGCCTGCTCACCCTACCAAGGGTAATCTCCTTTACTTACTGTCAGCTGATTGTAGATGTCAAGGGTATCTACAAAATATCTATGCAGCAACACCTGGATTAGTGTTTAATCAAAGGGCTGGGAGCCATCTTAACCAAGTCGACACATAAGACTATCACAAAGAGTTTGATAAAGAGAAAAACATGGGGGTGCCTGGGTGGCTCAGTCAGTTAAGTGTCTGCCTTCGACTCAGGTCATGATTCTGGGGTCCTGGGATCAGGCCCCACGCTGGACTCCCTGCTCAGCGGGAAGTCTGCCTCTCCCTCTGCTGTCTCTCTCTCTCCTCTCCCACCCTCCCCCCCGAAATAAATAAATAAAATCTTTAAAAAGAGAGAGAGAAAAACATCATGGAATGGATGGAAAAGAAATTGATGGAATGCTTCCTGGAGAAAGCAGGAATCGATTGGATGGATTTCCATTGAGGATGATGGTGTAGTACTGTGACTACAGAATCTTTGCTTTGGGGATCCCGGAGTTCTTTTTATTCCACTGCTGATAACTTTACTCTTCTAGACTCAACAATGGCCTTTTACCTAGTGTCACCTGTTCTTGCTCAAAACAGATTTCTCTAGGACCACTACATCACTTCAAGCTTAATTTAGACCATGGTTGGTGTTAAATGTTCCTTAGAAGTATCAAGTCACCAAACTATTTGCTGACTTTGTTTAAATGGTCAGTTTCCCAGTTCCTATTACTCTAAAATATGCTTTCCCCTGACAGTGAAAATGTTGGCAGATAAATTAAACTGTCATAAAACAGCAGAGGTGACCTCAGGCCTGTTTAATCCAACCTTTTGTGTTAAGAAATATTTTTCTTTTTTTCCAGATCTGCATTTCATCTTTGACTGAATAACTTTCAAAGGAAAGAAATTCATAATTTTCAGTATATAATGGATTTCTATAAGAATAATAAAATAACCCACATGGTTGCAGACACATAGATTTGCTGTATCTAGCTTGGTGCACTTGCATCTTAGTGGAAGAAACCCCAACTCAAATGATTAAAGAAAGTACAGCTTTTATTACTGAAAAGTCTGGAGAGGGCGAGTTTTGCAATGGCTTGATACAGTAGCTCAAAAGTGAACCAAAGACCAGCTCTTTGTGTGTCACCTCTCTGCTTTTCACAGTGTCATTTTGTTTTAAACCTGACTCCTCCACAATCACCACATGGCTGCCAGGGCTTCAGGCTTTCACATCCTCATTCGGCTGGAGGGGACACAGAGACAGGGGAGAGCAGAGTATTTCTTTTCCATCAGAAAACAAGGCTTGGACTTTTGTTACCCTGATGTCCAAAGAAGGAGACAGAACTACTCTGCTTGGCTTGATCCTACCTCTGGGGCTAGATGTGAGGCCATCCTATCCACAGCATGTTGCTGTTCATCAGAAGAGGGGCACAATGGATTCAGGGGAGGCTCAATGTCCTATACATATATATTTCAGAAATTATTTGGATTCATTTTTCCTTTAAAAACTTTGATATGAAAAATTTGTTAGTTGAATTCCATGTAATCTTTTTCAGTCATTACATATCTTACATTTTATATGGGTGAGAACGTTGAACATTTGGAAAACAACTCACAAGATACTTTCTTTGGTTAACAAAATGGAAAAGTGTACTTTTTTCTTCTTTGAGAAACAGCAAAATTTCTCCTTATCATTTAAGAGTATATGTGAAGTAAAAAATTGGAATAAACTAAAAAGTCAGTCATTTAGATATTTATCCTTACCCCTTCATTCCGTTCCCTTCCTCTTATTTTCCTTTCATCCATCCACACAATAAAGATAACATGGAGGTAAGGAAAGCTAAAAAAAAAAGGCATTCTATTTCACCATTAGTAAGCACTGAATAATTACAATGGCTCTCTATGGTAAGTGTAAAACTTCCTTCTGTATGCTGTGAATCTTGCCCAAGCATCAACAAGTCTGAGGAAGACCTACCCACAATTAAGGTGTTGGCATCAAGAGGGAGAACATACTTAGCAGTGGAATCCCATGTTTTCACCATAATTGGATTTTAAACTCCCATTCCCAACTTCTAGTTTTTATCACCACCCTCGTTAGGAGCAAATAGTAGAGCCTGATTTGTTAGGAAAAGGGTAATAAAAACTTCATGTGTATGTCAGTGTGCACATGTGTTTGTGTATGTGTGTGTACTGGTGTGCATGTGTGCACTGACATCTATTACCATTCTTTTCATTGCTACCCTTTGATAATGTCACAAGTAACTCTAGCTGAGCTAGAGTCAGCTTTGTACTTTGGGAACACTTATACTTTATTAAAATTAGACTGATAAAAATTGCCTGTTCTTAAATTTTTCTTTTATAGAATATTGTTTGAATGGCTAAGTTTGCATGAACCTTATCCATCCCAGCTTAGAATCGTCAGCAGGCACCGTCACACACAAGGAGGTCCCCCAACACATGATGAGGTTATACAACATGGCACAAATTGAGTTCCACTGGAGCTGGATGTTTATCTCCTATATCAAACCCTTATTATTAACAAACAAGGTTTACTAGAAGCTATATATAGGTCTTTGTATCTGAACTTGTCCCTGGAGAGGAAGTAAAACTCTTGTCTGAAATTTTTGTAAGTGCAATGGGAGAGGGAAACCTTGGAGTATAAAGCTGGGTCTATTCCGGGCACTCTGTTCCTTCCAGGGGCGCAGGGCCAGGGTGGTTCAGAGGGCCACCTTTGAAGAGATGAGTGAGGAGCAAAAGGAAAGAAACTCTGACGTCATGGAGACTGGATGGGCAGTAAGTTCAGTCCCTTTTTCCAAGCATCACTTTCCAGGCTGCAGCAAAAACAGGAAGGAAGGATGCCCTCTCAGACCAGAGTGAATGGGTCTGTGTCTGCAGGAGTCAACTGCATTAGCAGATGGGAGATCGGGAAACCTGCAGCCTTGGAATGACATCAGCCTGAAATGGAAAAATCCACTGTGGCCCTGTAAATATTAAAATAGGGAGACTGGTGGGTATTTAAAAAAACATTTGGAACCCAGAGCAAGAGATGCTGTGGATTAAATCTCCCTTCTAATTCCTTTCACTGTTTTTGTAACCTCTTTGTCTTCCCAGCCACTGGGGAAAAGCTTTCTGGTCTTTCAACAAGTCTTTACCTTTGGAGGTGGAGGTGGGAGCATAGGGCACGTAGGTTTCAATCTAGGTATGTTATAACCTTCTCTGAGGAACCTGGCACTTCCTTGCCTTCTTGTCCCTGCAGCTCTCAGAGCCACAGACCAGGGCATAGGGACACCCAAGGACAACTCTGGGGTATCTGGGATGGTCCAGAGAACTACCAATGTTCTAGGACTTTCCACAGTTTTTCAAAGGGTTAGCATATCGGGTCACTCCACTTGGCTTGCTTCCCTTAAGAACTGCTCAATGCTTAATATTCCAGACTTGTCCAGACTTTCTTTTTCAGTGGTGGTTTCCCAGCCTTCACTGGTAAACTCAAAAAGAGATGCAGAAGAAAAGTTGTCTATTATAGCATGCTCAGCCCTGTGCGGGACAAGGGCCATGTATCAGAAATTATACAAAAAACAAACAGTTTCCCAAAATGTCCTCTAGTTTTAACTGCAAAGAGAGTTTCTTTAAAAAATCCTCATTTATAGGTTTGCTTTGGAACACTCTTTTGGGAAGACTTGGGGGTGGGGCAGTCTTTGTGTTTAAATTCAACCTTTCCCCAGAGATCATAATGAGGAAGGAAGGGAGCAGATGTGCACATCCCATCTGCCCAGCTGAGGCCAGTCATCTTCCTTCTTCTCATTACCTAGCGGATATCCAACAGCATGGGGCCCATCCCTTAGCAGATGTGCTGACATAGAAATAATATATTAGGCAGATCTGTTCCTAATATTTGCAGGACTGAAGCAAGAGTAAAAAAATTTTTAAAAAGCTTGAGGCCAAGCTCCCTTTTGTGCCACCCCTAATTCTGCCTTGTACCCTGAAGGTCCACTAGCACATGTGTTTGTACTCCTCAGCCTGCAGGTCCTAATGCTGTCCCATCCTTACCCAAAGAGGCACCCTCTGAACCCTCTTTCTGACTAGAGATGCACACACCCGCCATGTGGTCCTTCAGTAGTACAGACTTGAGGAAGAAGGTTCCACCTAGGATGGTCTAGTCAGGGAATTCCTGGGTCCCAAGAACCTGAACCATGATCTAGAAGGGGAGAGGTGCTGAATGGGCACATCTCCTGGCCGAGGACTCCTGGAGTATAATTCTCTATAGCAAAGTGCTGCAGGCAGAAGCCCTGGATGCCTGGGCCCAAGTGTCCTCTGAATTCAATGATTCCTTCCATAACACATTCAGTTTCATTGTATCCTTGGGACAATATCGGCAAAAGTCATATGCTGTGTTTGTACTTTTCGCAGACCTGAATGTTATTATCTTTGATAGCTTTACAGAGTTTTAAAAGTGCTTTTCTAGGGAATTCCATTTTTTATGGATTAAAAAAAGTTTTTATGTCTTTCCATTATGATTCAGTTCCCTTGGTTTTCACTATTGGTTCACAACCTTAGGAGCTCCCCAAGTGAAATCCAAAACTGGTTCCTCTACACAGAGGGCAAGGAGACACTGGAGAAAGAGGCAGACCACGCCAGATTGGTAGTTGGCCGTTTTAACAAGCAAGGGAGGATACGTATGTGGCTTGTCTTGGTGGTTGCAAGAAGAATAGATCTCCCCACCCATAAGCCAGTATCTTCAGAGTTTATATAAAGGCCTTAATGGGGTCCAGTCACATATACAGTCCAGAGAGTCTCAGTAACACATTACTTTCTCAAGGTTGCATTCTTGAAGTGGCTCCTAGTGCAGCAACAGTGGCCAGAATGCACATTCCAAAGACAGGGGAGGGATGAGGAGCCTCTGATGGCTCAGGTCCAGTTCTTGGGTCAACTGGTGGTCATGTCCTCTTAATGACCTCCTCCAACATCTCAGATGTCTTCTATCCCAAGATGTGGCTCAGGCCACAGTCAGTAGTTTTCAGGAGAGGATGTCTTTAGAAGACATTTGTGAATGAGACCCATTCATTCCCATAAGAAAGGCCTTGGAGATGTTACCAATGGATTTTCATACTAGCCTTGCCTCCAAATTGTTCTCCTGGCCCCATGTGGTTTTTCCTAGATAGTTCTTATTTGAGCTGTTGACTCTCATCTTTCTGAGTTCCCAAGTACTAGGGCTGTTCAGGATGACCACTGAGGTGCCCCATCCATGACTTGCTTCCATTATGGGATTAGACCTTTCTTTTTTCAGGTTGTCCTCTTCCCTGTCTTAGATTTCATTCCCTCAAGGTCTACTACTGTGGATGTGTCAGTGGCTGTTAAGGATTCCTCCCACAACACATTTGCTTTGTCATAAGTAGCTTTGGAACTATGCATTATCTCAAAGACATTACTGCTGCTGATTTTAGGCACTGCAGTGTAATAGTAGAGAGCATATTATTGGAGAGGGTGGGCCCTTGGTACCTTTGCTACCTGGAATTGAAGAGGTCCATGGTGATAAATTATCCAGAAAAATACTGGTATATGGCAACTACTAGCCTTCTGACTCATTTCATATCTCTGTAAAGACCTCACTAAAACTGGGATGTGAACTTTGGTCATGCCTCAGTTCTAATAAGGCCACTACATTATTCATTTGGCCAGGGAGTAAGGGTGCTGGTGCCAGGGAAAGTTATTATATGATGAAGTATGTTTTTTACTTTGAAGATTAACTCACAGTCTACTTTTGATCTACAGATTTTAACCAGGAAGAAGGAATGAGGCATTAGTATCTCAGAAGCCAGGCTGATTGAGAGGGGAAGTGGGGATGTCAGAGGAATGTCAAAATGCAAGGATCTGGTTGAGGTGTGCCGAGCAAACTGTGCATGAGATCCTGTGAGCAGGGAAAGACTTCACTCTCCAGCCACCTCAGAGTGTTGCTCAGGTTCCAAGTCCTCAGACAAGATGGCTTCCAAGAGGCTGGCAGATCACATGGTCTGTCTGGGCTTTTGTTTCTTCTTAATGGCATTATTCCCTGGCTTACAAACACAGCCATTCTACCTCAGCGATTCATCCTTCCCAGAAAGGCTGGCTGGAGCCAAACTCCAGCTCTCTTGTAGCCCTTTAACAGGTCTCATCTGGTCCTAAACTCTAGGCATGCCATGGAACACACAGGCTTTGACTCTACAACAAGAATTCAGATTTTTTTTTCTTTTTTTAAAGAAAAGTTACTCTAGATCCCAAAGGTACAGCCAGTTCTATTCTTAACCTTGCTTTGAGGAAGGACAGGGGTAAAATCCAGGCCATCTGGCACTTGAGCAAGCAGGTTATGCAGTCCCACTTGGTACTGCTAACACTTTGATGACCCTGGAATTTTACCTAGTTTTCTTTTGCACTGCATTTTGGTTAAATGCTGTACCTTTGAAACCTCTGTGTACCAGTCAGTGTTTGTAGCTGTAAGCAACAGAAAACATCTTTGGTTGCTTTAAACAAAACTGACCAAGTTATAGCTACACGGCCTGGAACAATATCCCAAACAGTGCTGCAAAACTGGTCCTGGAAGACAGCTCTACTGCCACTGCTAAAATAGATGCTGCTCCTGATTCTGCCAGCTCCAGACTCTAAATGCTGCTACTTGCACCACTGCCATTGTGGCCCTGGACTGCAAATTTTGCCTAATGGCGACTCTTTCCAGTTCCATCTATCTGAAGCTGCTAGTTTCCCATTCAAAATCTTGGGGAAGAAGGTCCATTTGATTGCAGGAAGTCAGGCTAGAGCCTCTGCCACAGCTACAAGAGATGGATAGGGAGGTACTGATATTTTCAGCATTAAGAGTGTGAGGTAGGCTCTGCCTCCCACTGAGACTTTCAGAAATTATCTAGACATAGGAGGAAGGCTCAGATATTGGGCGGCCAAAACGAATAACAGATGTCCACTACCCTTTGTCAGATATTGCCTTGACCCCCATGTACTTATTCCCAACTTAAAGACATTCATTCATTCAATATACATTTATCAAGCACTTGTTAAGAGGCAGGCACTGTGACTACTTTTGGTGGGGGGGGGGTGATATACAGGTAAAAGAGAATGATGTTCTTCTCAAGTAGCCCCCAGTCTAGTTGGGAAGGTAGACAAAACAGACAATAAGAAAAGAACAATAGGTGTTTAGCATAAGTAAGCACTGGGGTACCTAATCAGAGGATCTGACACATAAATGAAATACTGAAAAGTAAGTGGAAATTGCTAGAGCAAAGGTGGGTAAGGGTGTTTCAGAAAGAGACACTTCACTATGGCTTCATATGACTGCATGGAGGAACCTGGTGGGGAACAGAGGTGAAATGCTAGGCAGAACAGATCACAAAAGATTTGCATGCCTACTGAGGAGTTTGGATTTTATACTGAAGATCATAAAGAATTACTGGGGAATTTTAAGGAAACATCATTTTATCATGGGGAATTAATTGTTCAAGTAAGGAGACCACTTAGGAAGTTCTTATAGAAACCTAGGGAATAAATAATGATAGATTCAAGAATGATGTAATTAAGGAGATGCTTTGGAGACAGAATTGATGGGACTTAATAACTGATTAAATGTTGCATTTATAAGAGAAGGAGAAGTTATAGATGACTTGTAGCTTAATGGGTTGGGCAATTACGGGGAAGGTGATGTTATAGATTTGGGAGGGAGAAGATGTGTTTCAATTTTGACACGTTGAGTTTGAGGTGCCTATGAGGTACTAGCGTGGACATGGCTGGGAGGCAGAGGAACATGTAGATCTGAACTTTAGGAGGGCAGGCTAAGCCAGAGATATAGTTTGGAAACCATTATTGTCTTAGTCATGGAGTAGCTGGGTCAGTTAGGGAGAATCTGAGCAGATGGATGTAGGAGGTCCAACTACACTACATGGACATGGGCCACCAGCATTTCAAGAACAGAGTAAAGAGACCCTGTGAAGAAACTGAGAGGAGTCAAACTAACAGAGGAAGAAAACCAGATGAGTGTGAAAGCCAAAGGAAGAGATACTTTTAAGAGGGAGGGAGAAGAAAGATCGAGACAGAGGACTAAAAACTGTACATTGACTTTTGGTAGAAAGACATCTTTAGTGACTTTTAAGAGAATTGTTTTAATAGAGTGGTAGCTGCAAGGACTACAGTGAATCTAGGAGAGAAGGAAGGTTAAACAATGGAGATGAGAAATGTAGAATACTTTTCAGCAAGTTTGATTATGAGAGAGAGAGAGAGAAAGAGAGAGAGAGAGAACGAGCACAGGAGCTAAGGAGTGATACAGGATTCAGGGAGGAATTGCTAGAATTTGGCCATACCACCAATCCAGCATTTTATTACCTGGCCAGATACTGATCTCTGAATGCATGCAATAAACTGTCCCTCTTCACTTTCTTTCCCATGATTCAGCCAAGGGTGAAAAGAGAAGCAACTTATCTAGCATTTAAAAAATATTTAGTAAGCACCTACCATATTCCCAGCACTGTTTTAGGTTCAGCAATGAACAAGACAGATAGTAATTGCTATTTTCATTAAGCCAAGGTGGTCCCAGGGTGAGTGTAATAAATAAGTTAATTATATAGTATGTTAGTGATAAAAGTCTAAGGAATAAAAGAAAAAGTAGTCAGGTAAGGGTGACATGCATCTAATATGTTATATGGTCTGGTCAGGGTAGGATTCACTGAGAAGTGACATTTGAGCAAACCCTGAAGGTGAGTCAAGTCCAGGAAAATTTCTGAACTGTCATTGGACAGGTAGCAGAAATCAAAGAATGGGTGGAAGATCACAGTGCCAGTGCTTCTACTGACTCAAAGAAAACCACCACTGACAAAGGTGCTCCTTTTCATTCCCAAATCTCAGCAGCAATTTGTCTTTATTCAAGTAATTTGTCTTGGGCAGTGATTTTCATGTCTTCAAATTTTTGTTTTTAAGGAAACTTAGTGAAATGTCCTTTTTAAAGGAAATTTTATTTGAAACCCCAATACATAAAATGATAAAAACAGAGCCACTCTTGGGATTCAAAGCTCCCTTTTTGCCCTATCAAGCTCCCTGGGGAACAGCGTCACAAAGCTAGGTCTCTAAATTTGAAGAGCTTCTACTCAGGTCGAGCTATCCCTTGTTGGTTAAGCTATGTCTTCACCTGGAGACATCCTGCCCACATTACTCAATCCTGTATGGTGCACATGTCTTTATATTTCATGGACTCAGTTCTTTTTGGGGAGGAAAGGAAGAGCGGTTGGTGGGCTCTTTGACCTCTTTCTCTAAACATGACCAAAAGTCATTAATAAAAAAGAAGAGAAAATCAGTTTGGTTGCCTACAGAGAGAGTTCTTAATTACAACCAAGATCAATAATGCACTTTATTAGCATTACCTGATGTCAAAACACACATTGAGTGTGGTGCTAAGATCCAGGTTCTTTTCACTCTCCAAGCTTCTTTGGAGAAACAGTTAAAACATTGCTCACAGGTGATTCTGTAGCACTTGTTAAGCCATACAAAATTTATTAAGAAAGTTGAGGAGTTATTTGTGGAAAGAAGAAGGAAGGAAGAATAATATCAACTTGTCACATGTAACGTCAGAAAAGAACTAACAGTGCTGGGGTCCAGGTTTAAATGAACTAGTGGGTTTTCAGGAATTATATTTAAAGGGGACTCTACTGGGGCGTCTGGGTGGCACAGCGGTTAAGCGTCTGCCTTCGGCTCAGGGCGTGATCCCGGCGTTATGGGATTGAGCCCCACATCAGGCTCCTTCGCTATGAGCCTGCTTCTTCCTCTCCCACTCCTCCTGCTTGTGTTCCCTCTCTCGCTGGCTGTCTCTATCTCTGTCGAATAAATAAATAAATAAATCTTTAAAAAAAAAAGGGGGGGACTCTACTCATGGAGTGTGTGTTTAGTGGGGCAGAGGGTGCCCTCTGGTTTTCCTGGAGATACAGAGATTCACAACTTTCTCCACTCAGTTTGCTTTCCTTAACAGACTTTTTTTGTAGGCTAGTGTGTGATCAAATTGGATGCTGTCTGGCCCAAAACACAGAGCTCCTCTACTCCCTTGTTCCCTCCTGCCCTTGGGAGTGGGGCAAATAATCCGTCTTGCAGGCTCACTCTCCTTCCACCTCCAGATCATGGCCTGCCTGGAGGCATCACTACTCTGACACTCTAAGCCTCTCCCATTTCTTGATATCTGGCTTTTGCCTTATTTCTTGGGCTTGATTGTCTTGACAGTCTCTTCAATACTTTGGCTCCTACCATGCTCTTTCCATTCTTCATTCTCTAGTCCAGAGTCCTGCCCCTGACTGGGCACCCTGATTCTGGCTGGCATATTTTCTGCCACTTCTCTGATACCAAAGCCACGGGGAGCCCTTCCATAGTGCTGCCTGGTCGTTGGGAAATCCTCACATCGCATGCTAACTCCTACTGGGGCTCAACTGAGTCTTATCATAGTCTTCTCATGTCATTTCCTGGCCACTAAACCAGCTTTCACCTCACAACCTATTAGAACTTTTTTTTTTTTTTAAAGAGCGAGAGCAGGGGTGGGGAGGGGGAAAGGGAGAGAATCTTTTTTTTTTTTTTAATTTTTTATTATGTTATGTTAGTCACCATACAATACATCATCAGTTTTTGATGTAGCGTTCCATGATTCATTGTTTGCGTATAAAACCCACTGCTCCATGCAATACGTGCCCTTCTTAATACCCATCACCTGCCCAGCCCAATCCCCCACCCCCTCCCCTCTGAAACCCTCAGTTTGCTTCCCAGAGTCTGTAGTCTCTTGTGGTTCATTCCCACTTCTGTTTATCCCCCTTCATTCTTCCCTTCCTTCTCCTACCGATCTCCTTGCTATTCCTTACGTTCCACAAATGAGTGAAACCATATGATTGTCATTCTCTGCTTGACTTATTTCACTTAGCACAATCTCCCCCTGTCCCGTCCATGTTGCTGCAAATATTGGATAATCGTTCCTTCTGATGGCTGAGTAATATTCCACTGTATATATGGACCACATCTTCTTTATCCATTCATCTGTTGAAGGGCATCTCGGCTCCTTCCACAACTTAGCTATTGTGGACAATGCTGCTATGAACATTGGGGTGCATATGGCCCTTCTCTTCACTACATCTGTATCTTTGGGGTAAATACCCAGTAGTGCAATTGCTGGGTCATAGGGTAGCTCTATTTTTAACTTTTTGAGGGACCTCCACACTGTTTTCCAAAGTGGCTGTACCAACTTGCATTCCCACCAACTGTTTAAGAGGGTTCCCCTTTCTCCACATCCTCGCCAACATTTGTCGTTTCTTGGCCTTGTCCATTTTTGCCATTCTAACTGGTGTATCTCAATGTGGTTTTGATTTGAATTTCCCTGATGGCTAATGATTTTGAACACTTTTTCATGTGTCTGTTAGCCATTCGTATGTCTTCATTGGAAAAGTGTCTGTTCATATCTTCTGCCCATTTTTTGATTTGATTATTTGTTTCTCATGTATTGAGTTTGAGAAGTTCTTTATAGATCTTGGATATCAGCCTTTTACCTGTAGTTTCATTTGCAAATATCTTCCCCCATTCTGTGGGTTGCCTCTCTTGTTTTGATGACTGTTTTCTTTGCTGTGCAGAAGCTTTTTATCTTGATGAAGTCCTAAAAGTTCATTTTTGCTTTTGTTTCTCTTGCCTTTGGAGACGTGTCACAAAAGAAGTTGCTGTGGCCGATGTCATAGAGGTTGCTGCCTATGTTCTCCTCTAGGATTTTGATGGATTCCTGTCTCACATCGAGGTCTGTCATCCATTTGGAGTTTATCTTTGTGTATGGTGTGAGAGAGTGGTCAAGTTTCATTCTTTTGCATGTAGCTGTCCAATTTTCCCAGCACCATTTATTGAAGAGATTGTCTTTTTTCCACTGGATGTTTTTTCCTGCTTTGTCAAAGATTAGTTGACCATAGAGTCAAGGGTTCATTTCTGGAGTCTCTATTCTGTTCCATTGGTCTATGTGTCTGTTTTTGTGCCAGTACCATGCTGTCTTGGTGATCACAGCTTTGTAGTATAGCTTGAAATCAGTCAACATAATGCCCTCAGCTTTGTTTTTCCTTTTCAACATTTCCTTGGCAATTCGGGGTCTTTTCTGGTTCCACACAAATTTTAGGATTTGTCTTAAGCAGACTCCATACTCAGTTCAGAGCCTGATGTAAAACCCGACACGGGGCTCCATCTCACAACCCTGAGATCACAACCTGAGCCAAAAATCAAGAGCCAGACATTTAACCAACTGAGCCACCCAGGTGCCTCTCAGAACTTTTTTTAATCACAAGTGACAGAAAACTAACCTAAGCTTGCTTAAGCTAAAAAGAGGATGTATTGACTTGTAGCTTATTTTTTACAGCGATTTTAGGTTTTCAGAAAAATTGAGCAGAGAGTCTCCATATACCATCTCTTACGCCATCTGTCCCTGAATGGTTTTCTCAATTATTCATATCTTGTATTAGTGTGGTACATTTGTAACAACTGATGAACCAACACTGATATATTATTATTAACTAAATCCATAGCTTATGTTAGGGTTTATTCTTTGTGTTGCACATTCTATGGGTTTTGACAAGTATATAATGACACATATCCACCGATACAGTGTTACACAGAATATTTTCACTGTCCTAAAAATGCCCTTTGCTCCGAGTCATACCTTCCTTCCTCCCTCCACTTGAATCCCTTTATAGTTTTGCCTTTTCCAACATGTGATATAGTTGAAATCATACAGTATGTAGCCCTTAGCCATTTCATATTGGCTTCTTTCACTTAACAATATGCACTTAAGTTGCCTCCATGACTTTTTGTGACTCTACAGCTCATTTATTTTTATATCTGAAAAATAGTCCATTGCATGGATGTACCATAGTTAACTTATCCATTTACCTATTAAAGGAAATCTTGTTTGTTTCCAATTTGTGGCAATTATGAATAAAGCTGCCATAGACATTCATGTGCAGGTTTTTGTGTGAACATGTTTTTAACTCATTTGGGTAAATGAGCAAAATTACTAGATTGTACAGTGAGACTACGTTCAGCTTTTAAAGAAACAACCAAACTGTCCTCCAAAGATGGCTAGCTGTACCATTTTGCATTCTCAGCAATGAATGAATTCTTGTTGCTCCACGTCCTTGTCAGCATTTGGTGGTGTTGATGTTTTAGATTTTAGCTAGTTAGTTGAATAGTCTAGGGGATAGACTAACTTTAGGCACAGCTGGATGTCAAACAGTGTCATCGAGACTCTGCCCTTCTCTTTTCATCTCTCAGCTTTCCTTTCTACTGGGTCAGTTCCAATCTCTTGCAGGGATTTACCTTGTGGTGTCTCAATAACTTCGTATTACATGCCTAAAATTCTAAGTCCAGCATAAAGAAGATGCCTCTTTCCTAGCCATTCTAGAAAAAGTCCTAGCACTTGAATCATGTATCCCTGAAACAATCCTTGTGGTCACAGGAATGCAATCTTTTTCTTTCATTCATTCATATTGAGCACCTACTATGTGCCAGGCACTGTGTAGGCACTGATGATGTTTGAAACGCCCAATTCACATATTTCAGGGGCAAAATCGATCCTCTATCCAAACCACATAAACTGAGAGCTGAGGAGGTCATGTCCCCAAGGTGCTATTGCCAGAAGACAGCTGGTTGGATCATGAATGCTAGGCAGACAAAACTGCTAAGTATGCCATACCCAGTGGTTATAGTTCTTTGTCCTGGATCATTCCTCTTTCTCCAAATCCAATAGTTACATGGCTCCTTTCTGGCCAAATCTTGAGGTAGGACACCATGGCAGATTGATACTTTTGCCATTGAAGGTGGAAGCTGTTTCCCCTCCCTTTGAATCTGGGCTACTCTATGATTACTTTGATTAATAGGGTTAATAGTAACATTATTCTACTTCAGGGCATGGCCTCTAAGAATACTAGCAGGTTTGTCTTGGTCTTTTGGAGGTTAGAAGTATGAATAACTTGACACCACCATGCTGGAAGAAGTCTAAGCCACAGAAAGGAGCCCAACTGGAGAGAGACTTCAGACATGTGGGTGAGAAGGCCATCTTGGAAGGGTATCCTCTAGCCCTAGCCACCCCAGCTGATGCATGTGGGTCGGAGTTAAACTGCCCATTCTAAGTCCTTTCCAAATTTCTGACCCCACAATTGTAAGCAAAATAAATAGTTACTTTAAGCCACTAGTTTTGGGATTGTTTGTTACACAGCAATAATATCCAGAACAGACAGCGACCAGTATAACAACACAATCAACTGAAACTTAGCACACCAACCCATTCAGTCCCAATCATCTGTTAGTTTTAATGTTCGGACACCCGGCAGTCACTAGTCCTATAGGCAGTCCTGTAGGTGCTGCTGACCTAATTTTGTATTTTTGCATCTAACCTCCTTTTTCAGATGGTGTGTGACATGCTTCAGGCTACCCAGAAATAGGCTACCACTGGGAATCCTAAGGGAATGTTTTGGAGCTGAAAGGGCCCTGAGAGACCATCTCATTTTACAGATAAGATTTGAGCAGACTAAGGAGGTTAAGGGGTGTGGCTGTGGTCAGGAGAAATAGCCTGGCCTGGAATCCAAGAAAACCATCACTTACATCACTTTCTAGTCAACGATCAATTCTCTGTACAAACACGTGTGCTCAGTGGTAGTGTGGATAATTCCAACTTTTCTCTGAAATATACTTTTTCTTTTCCCTAACTCTTCCCCTTCCCAACAATCTCACTATTCTCACTGCTTTATCTCATCTAATTTAAGACTGTTTTAAGACAAACCTGGGCTCTGGAGTAAAATGTAGATTCAGGTCCATTTTCAGCCATTTATTACCTTTGTAATAAGTTAACTATACTTCTGTGTTTCAGCTTCTTTAGCTGCAGAATGGGGAAAACGTCTTTCCTGGTCGTTATGCATTTGTATGTATGAATACTATTAAATTCCAGAGAGGTTTTTGTGTGTAAATTGTTTCTCATAATACTAGCACATGGTAAGTGTTCCACAGTGGTGGCACTAGCTGTTGCTGAGTGCCAGGAAAATTAAGTTCCCAGAGATAGAGCTTTTGTCCAGAACGAGTTATGTTCCAAAATGTTCAGCAAGTTTTACAACATCACCATCAGTCAGTGGTGTAAATTACATTTTCAGATGGAGAAAAAAGATAAGCTGAGGCAGTGAACTGGTACTTAGTCTAAGTAAAGTCAATGAGCTAGTTGGAGAGAGCAGTACTCCACAGGGATGGACTGGCCTATTGGCCTGGGGAGCATTTCAGAGAAGTCTCTTGGGTGGGGAAGATAAATTTATCTTAGAACATTTCCCTGTAGAAATAAAATGCTTTTTCTGATGAACGGAAGTCCTTTTCTTCATTCTCATCCCCTCTCCTCTCTCTCTCCTACTTCCCTGTTTTCCTCAAATCACCCTGACCCCAACTCTGTGATATATGAATAAAAAAACCATATGAGCAAAACAAAAGGGCCTACTGTAAAGCAGAGATGAATGGAGTCTCTTTGCTTTTTCTCAGAGCTCTGACAAGATCTCTGGCTCCATCATGTTCTGGGAATTCCTCTAAGCTCATTTGCTTTATTGCCTCCTTTATTTTTTCTTCCCTTATTCCTTTGTCCTTCTGTAAGTTCACAGAACTTTATGCTCCTCACTCTTTCTCAGGCAGTGAGGTCTTTCCCCAGGCTGTCAACAGAGCCTTCTGGTGCTGCCTTCCTATTTGAGGGCTGGGGGATGACATTATCAAGGCTCCAGTGGATTCCTCTGCAGATTTAAACCACAACATTCACTCTGTATTCTACTGCCAACATTTCCTATTGCATTCATTTAAAATCTATTTTTAGTTGATTCTTTCAACATTACAGCATTGACTATCCTGAAATAATACTGCATGCTTGCAAGTGAAAATAAATCCCAGTAATAGTTACCCCTGGCTGGAATTAAAATAAGTTTTTGGAAATGAACAGTTAATGATTTATGATGTTTGTACTTAGTAAAGGTTTTTTGTGTATCTTGGACTTAGAAAGTAGCACTGATTTATAGAGCCAGTGAAGGAGAATTGAGTGATAATGAGGTTTGGGTTTTTTATTTTACAGAAGACTTACTGTACTTATATTAAGTATTGTTCAATTTAGTGGGATAGGAAGAATATACAAATGGATAGTCTTAATTGTGAGTCTGTAAGAAAGCTATCCCAAATAGTTTGGCCTGTCCCTTAGACTGAGTGGGAGTGGGAAATGGGAACTACTGATATCACCGGAGACTTGAAAATAGTTTGACAAATTTATGGCAAAATATTATTTCTTTTAGCTTCCAGAAGCAACACAGTAGTACATGAGTTTTGCATTCTATCATTCATTCAACTATTACTATCTCTTTGCTGTTTTATTTATCCTTCCATTAATTTATCAAACCATTCAACAAATATTTATTGACTAGTGCCAAGTACTGACCACATAAAATAAGTTCTATAGAGAGACTTAATCATGCTATTGAACCACTGGCAGAGCATGTAAGTCCCAATACTTCTTCAGCTATTTTGGCCTTGCTTTCTGACTCAGTCATCAGAGAGACAAAGATATAAATATTCTTTCGCTGTGTCAAAACCCCCTGTCCCAGTCTCCTCCAAATCATATTTTCTCCCTACATAGCTTCCTCCCCTTACTATCCAACCTGTATTCTGGGGTATATAACTACTGGCATTCTCCTGCCAACAACCTCAACATCCTCATTTCCTGAACAAAGTCTGCATCCACTTGACAGACCCACAATTTGGATTATTCCAACCAACCATTCACTTTCTCTAGCTCTGTATGTGAGTTTCTGAGAACTGCTGAAGGAAGTGACGATTGGACCATAGCTGTCACTGAGGTCATACATTCATTCTATAATGCCAGGCATGATTTAAGCACCAACATGCAATGCACAAGGCAGATGAATTCCCTATTCTTGTGAAGCACACGTTGTGCAGAGACAAACAATAAAGAAAAGAATAAATAAAAATATGATAGCCAAAATTTCCCTGCAGAGAATTATACTACATTGTTGTGAAAGCTAGTGACCAAATGTCTATCTCAAATTCAGTGTTTAGAGAAGGCCTCTCAGATGTAGTGACTTTTGGGTTGAGATCTGAATGAACAGAAGGAGCTAGTCATGCAAAGATCAGAGGACTAGCATTCTCAGCTGAAGAACAGAACTGGTACCGAGGCCCTGGGAATGAGCTTAGTGTACTCAAAAAGGAAGTCCAGAGGCAGCCAGAAAACCATGCACAAGAGGTAAAGATTCAGAGGTAGGTACTGGCCAGATAAAAAAACGGGGGTGTATAAGTCAGGAAAGGAGTTTAGACTTTATTGGAAATTTGAAGGAAAAAAAAAGGTTTTAAGCAAGTGAATGATATGATCTGACTTCCTTTTCTAAAACCTTGGCTTCTATGCAGAGAAGGAATTAAGAACAAAAGTAATGGGGTAGAAGGTAAGATAAGAGTTATATCTGGAGCTTGAACAATTAGGTAGGCAGCAGTGGCATTTATGATATGGGAAAATTCAAGAAAGATAAGGTTTAAGGAGGAAATATCAAGGATCTCCCATGGCATAGCAATTCCACTTCTAAGAAAATATCCAATAGAAATAAGTGCTTATAGCCACCAAGAGACATGTACGAGAATATTCATAGCAGCTTTATTCATAATAATCTAAACTGTAGTTATTCTAAATGCCTATCAACAGGAGTATGGATAAACAAATTGTGATAGAGTCATACACAGAATACACAATACACACAGCAATGAAAAAGATTACACAACTGATCCATACAACAACCTGAAACAATCTCATAGACATTATGTTAAGAGAAAGAAGCCAGACCCGGTTTATAAGAAGTTCAAGAACAGGCAAAACTAATCAATAGTGATAGAAATCAGAAAAGTGATTACTTCTGGAGGGTCAGAAGTATTGACTGATGAGAATCATGAATTATATTCTGGTCTGATGGAAGTATCTGAACCTAGGTGGTGGCTCTATAAGGGTATAATTCATCAAGTTACACACTTGATTTGTATTAACTATATAAACTACACCTCATTTTAAAACATACTTTTTTTTGGGCCATGTGAAGCTTAAGATACTTATTAGACATTCAAAGATGTCAAGTAATTGACTGGATGTAGAAGTCTGTATTCCAGTAAAATGTCAGGGATGGAAATAAGAGATTTTTTTTCAAGTTAACTTACTGAGGTATAATTTATATATGGTAAGATTCAACCATGTTAAGTGTACAATTTACTGATTTTTAATAAGTTTACCCAAGTTGCATAACCACAATCCAGTTTTAGAACACTTTCATCACAACGGTAAGACCCCTCATGCCCATTTACATTAGCCTATGTTCCCACTGTTAGCCTCAAGCAACCACTAATCTTTCTATTCATAGATTTGTCTTTTTCTGGACATTTCCATATAATATGTGGTTTTCTGTGTCTGGCATCTTTCACTTAGCATGATGTTTTTGAAGTTCACTCATGTTGTAACATATAACAATAATATCAATACTTGATTCTTTTTTATTGCTGAATAATATTCTATTGCATTGTAATGCCACATTCTGTTCATCCATTCACCAGTTGATAGACATCTGTTTCTACTTTTTGGCCAATGTGAATAATGCTGCTATGAACATTCATGCACAAGTCTTTGTATGAATGCATGTTTTCATTTCTTTTGGGTTGATACTTATGAAGAGAATTGCTGGATCATATAAACTTACATTTAACTTTTTAGGAAATGGTCAAACCATTTTTCAAAGTGGCTGCACCATTTTTTATTCACACCAGTGATGTACGAGCCTTCCAACTTCTCCACATCCTTGCCAATACTGATTATGTACATCTTTTTAAATTATAGCCATCCTTCCTAGTGGGAGTGAGCTGGTATCTTATTGTAGTTTTAATTTGTACTTTCTTAATGATCAATGATACTGAGCACATCTTCATAGGAAATAAAGATTTGAAGATCATGAGCACAGAAAAATTATTAAATATTAAAAATAATGTGATATTAAAAATCACAGAGCTGGATGAGATCACCTAGGAAGTGGGCAGCTAGAGAAGAGAAAATGACAAGGACTGAGCAATGAATTCCCCAACATGTTAAGAGTCAGGTGGAGGAGACCGAAAAAGGTCACTGAAAAGGAACGGCCGAAGAACCTAGAGGACAATTTCCTTAGCCTTCTAAAAGGTCTCCAGTCTTTCTATGCATCCTTCCCACACCACTGTGTTATTCCTTGTGAAATATAAATTTGACATCTGTCTTTCCTTAAAAGTCAACAACAAATTCCTTAGTGTGGCAATTTAAGGTTTTCCATGATCTGGTCACACTTACATCGGCAGCCCTATCTCTTGCCACATTCACATAAACATTCTAGGCTACAGTAACACTACACTGCACCCAAGAGTATTTCATTCCTTTATGCTTCTGTGGTTTTGCACATATACTTCCTCTGGTGGGACCTATCCTGTTCGTTGTCATCTTGTTCCATCCCTCACACTTAAGATAGTTGCTGGCAAATGGTTTGCACTCAGAAATATTTAATGACTAGCTGAATAAATTTATCACTGAATAAAAATAGCAAATGTGGGTGTATGACTTCCCTTCTAATTTTAAAAGTTTCTTGGCTTTAAAAATTTTACTATCAGTCTTACTATCACTGTCAATAACTATTTTTTCCTACTTGTTTTTTAAAACTAGCATTTAAAAGTTAAAATAATGTGTACAATAGTTTTCATTTAGGCAGTAGGTTAAAATGACTTCTTGATCACTTAGTTTTATACTTGGGTTTCTGGTAAGAATGAGGTATGAAACTGAAAGACATGAGGATTATAAGGGAGACTGTGGACAAGTGGAAAGAACAGAGGGTTGGGAGTTATGAGACCTGCGTTTTTGTTCAGTTATGCCTCTCTCTTGACATGTGAATTTGGTCTGATCACTTCCCTTTTATGGGTCCATTTCTTCACTTGAAAGTGGGAGAATAAATCTGATGATCTCTCAGGTCCCTTTCAGCTTGTCCATTTTAAGGCTGGCTATCATAATATATTCTAGAGGAACACACATGCTTTGTCAAAGAGAGAAATTTTTTTTTGAGGACCGCCATCTTTGCTCTCTGGCCCCTTTCCATACCGCTCCCCCTCTGGGCATAACTAAAACCTCCTGTAGTATTTTATTACATTTAAACTATAATCATGCCCTACCTTCCTCCTAGGTTTTCTGTTAACAATAAAATATGATAATATATATAATAGTACTTTGGGAAATTATAGAGTAATAGGCAAATATTAGATATTTACATTACTACATTTCCAAGGAAGGGATTCTAGAATCCTATTAAGCTAGATATTCACAGATCTGTGGAAGTTGAATATGAATGGCATTTCAGTCCATGCCCTGATTCAGAGAAGCTTGGCAGATCATTAGACACCCTTTTGCTTTAAACCCTTTGTAAAGGAGTCTTCACAATCTCCTCTCCCTGAATAATGCACTATAGTGTCTTACACCCTTGCAATTGGGGAATTCTTCCTATAATCATTCTAAAGCACACTGTCTTTTGCCCCAAATTTTCTTGCTAATTTTTTAATGCTTTATTTCTCCTAAATGGATCTAGAATCAAGTTCTTTTTCCTTTACGGGGCAGACAGACATCCTGAGGAGCCATCTAACCAGCTATCATCTGATTTCAGTCAAGGCCACTCCTAAATTGCTCCAACAGATGTGTATCTGGCCCATCATGGAAGGCCATTGGATTTGGGGGGATGAATTCCAATTATTTTTCCCACCAGCATGCACAGGACTTTAGAATGACCAAACACTGAAATACAACCCAATTTTGCAATACAAGCCTCAAGACAGCAGGTAAGCGACATCTTGCTGGACACTAGCCCGCACGACAGCCAATACTGGCTGGCTCATGACTAAGCTGACTTGGCAGGTTAGGCTGGGACAGATGGGCTTCCATGTGCCACAGGGGGAGATGATGGATATTAATTTGTTTTCTTTGAGGGATTCGAGAAACTGTACCCACTGCATTTCACTATTAAGGTACCAGAAAATGAACTATTTAAAAGCACAGAGCTGTAAGGAAATGCCAACCAAGAGCAGTGGTAAATCTATTGACTCAAATTGTTACTCAGCTTGAGCAATGAAGATGTGTCCTAAGCTTTGGAGAACAAGCTCTGCTAATTCTTAATAACCACCTTTACGATCATTTAGTAGATGCTTCGAATTCCCTATTGGTCCAGAAGTGCCAATGTAAGAAAAGTGTAATTGGGCTATAGCTTGTGTCTGACAATGTTGGTGTCTGTGAGTGCTTTGGAGACTCTTCATCTTGCCTTTCAATTCATTTTCCCCCCATTGTTTAATAAGAAATAAAACAATGCAGACATAGTGAAGAGAAGGGCCATATGCACCCCGCTGTTCACAGCAGCATTGTCCACAATAGCTAAATTGTGGAAGGAGCCAAGATGCCCCTCAACAGATGACTGGATTAAGAAGATGTGGTCCATATATACAATGGAATATTACTCAGCTACCAAAAAGAACGATTTCTCAACATTTGCTGCAACACGGATGGCACTGGAGGAGATAATGCTAAGTGAAATAAGTCAAGCAGAGAAAGACAATTATCATATGATTTCTCTCATCTATGGAACATAAGAACTAGGAAGATTGGTAGGAGAAGAAAGGGATAAAGAAAGGGGGGGTAATCAGAAGGGGGAATGAAGCATGAGAGACTATGGACTCTGAGAAACAAACTGAGGGCTTCGGAGGGGAGGTGGTGGGGGAATGGGATAGGCTGGTGATGGGTAGTAGGAGGGCACATATTGCATGGTGCACTGGGGGTTATACGTAAGTAATGAATCATGGAACTTTACATCAAAATAGGGATGTACTGTATGGTGACTAACATAATAAAAGAATATTATTATAATAAAAAAGAAAACAATGGATTTTTTTTAAAGATTTTATTTATTTATTCGACAGAGATAGAGACAGAGTGAGAGAGGGAACACAAGCAGGGGGAGTGGGAGAGGAAGAAGCAGGCTCATAGCGGAGGAGCCTGATGTGGGGCTCGATCCCGTAACGCTGGGACCACGCCCTGAGCCGAAGGCAGACGCCCAACCGCTGTGCCACCCAGGCGCCCCGAAAACAATGGATTTTTGACTAGGTATGGCAGGACATTTATTCTTCTTGTTTTCTTAACATTTTAGTCTCATTACAAATTAAATAGTATTCTTTCCAGTGAAGATGACTCTATTGAAGTAAGTTTAAGTGCGTGTGCCTGAATAAATCTAGTCCCAAATTTACGTAGGTGTGGCTAGCAGTCCACTTATTTGAGTCAATGGCTCAAGAGATGACAACATTGGTTTAGCACCAGTTGTCCTTGCCAAAGTCCTCTATAAACACCAGGTGACCAGAAACTTTTCAGGGACTGTGATAATTGTATGTGTCAACTTGACTAGATCAGAGGATGTCCCAATATCTGGTTAAACATTATTTCTGAGTATGTCTGTGAAAGTGTTTGTAGATGAGATAAACATTTTTTTTTCTTCTAGTAGATTTACTTTATTCAACACATATTTACGGGCTGCTACAAGGAATAGCATTCAGCAAAATATTGCCAGTACACACGGATCAGAGTTTAGTTTTAGAATTCTTTATGTTTTAATATTGTTTCTATGACACACTTCTTTTTTTTATTTTAATGTTTTTTTTATTATATTATGTTAGTCACCATACAGTACATCCCTGGTTTCTGATGTAAAGTTCGATGATTCATTAGTTGTGTATAACACCCAGTGCACCATGCAATACGTGCCCTCCTTACTACAAGACAGCATGGTACTGGCACAAAAACAGACACATAGACCAATGGAACAGAATAGAGAACCCAGAAATGGTCTCTCGGCTCTTTGGGCAACTAATCCTTGATAAAGCAGGAAAAAACATCCAGTGGAAAAAAGACGGTCTCTTCAATAAATGGTGCTGGGAAAACTGGACAGCTACATGCAAAAGAATGAAACTTGACCACTGTCTCACACTATACACAAAGATAAACTCCAAATGGACGAAAGACCTTGATGTGAGATAGGAATCCATCAAAATCCTAGAGGAGAACATAGGCAGCAACCTCTACGACATCGGCCAAAGCAACCTTTTTCATGACACATCTCCAAAGGCAAGAGAAACAAAAGATAAAATGAACTTGTGGGACTTCATCAAGATAAAAAGCTTCTGCACAGCCAAGGAAACAGTCAAAAAAACTAAGAGGCAGCCCACAGAATGAGAGAATATATTTGCAAATGACACTACAGATAAAAGACTGGTATCCAAGACCTACAAAGAACTTCTCAAACTTAGTACGTGAGAAACAAATAAATCATAAAATGGGCAGAAGATATGAACAGACACTTTTCCAATGATGACATACAAATGGCTAATAGACACGTGAAAAAGTGTTCAAAATCATTAGCCATCAGGGAAATTCAAATCAAAACCACACTGAGATACCACCTTATGCCAGTTAGAATGACAAAAATGGACAAGGTAAGAAACAATTGTTGGAGAGGATGTGCAGAAAGGGGAACCCTCTTAAACAGTTGGTGGGAATGCAAGTTGGTACAGCCACTTTGGAAAACAGTGTGGAGGTCCCTCAAAAAGTTAAAAATAGAGCTACCCTATGACCCAGCAATTGCACTACTGGGTATTTACCCCAAAGATACAGACGTAGTGAAGAGAAGGGCCATATGCACCCCAATGTTCATAGCAGCATTATCCACAACAGCTAAATCGTGGAAGGAGCCGAGACGCCCTTCAACAGATGACTGGATTAAGAAGATGTGGTCTATATATACAATGGAATATTACTCAGCTATCAGAAAGAACGAGTTCTCAACATTTGAGAAGTGAAGATATGAGTATGAGATGAGTATGAAGTATGAAGTATGAGATAAACATTTCAATCAGCGGATTTAGTAGAGTAGATTACTGCCCTCCCCAACATGGGTGAGCATTATCCAGTCTGTTGAAGGCCTGAACAAAACAAAAAGTCAGAGGAAAGAAGAACTTGCCCCCTTTTTCTGCCTCATTGCATGATCTGGGACATCTGATCCCATCCGCTGATGTTGAGTGAGGATTTAAATCAACCTTGGTTCTCAGGCCTTAAGACTCAGACCAAATTATACCACTGGCTTCCCTAGGTCTCCAGCTTACAGATGACAGATTGTGGCACTTCTCAGCCTACATAATTGTGTGAATCAATTCTTCAAAATAAATTTCCTTTTATAGCCTATTGATTTTGTTTCTCTAGAAAACCTGACTAATACAGGGACATCCACTGAAATTAATTCCAAATGGTTTATGCAGTTAATATAATCAAATTAGACATCTACTGAAGAAGAAAATGTTGACAATCAGTGTGGTTTTCTGGAAAGAACATAACTCCAGAGTCAGAAAGACTTGGAGTTTAGGGGTGCCTGGGTGGCTCAGTCATTAAGCGTCTGCCTTTGGCTCAGGTCGTGATCCCAGGGTCCTGGGATCGAGCCCCGCATCGGGCTTCCTGCTCAGCGAGCCTGCTTCTCCCTCTCCCACTCCCCCTGCTGGTGTTCCCTCTCTCGTTGTGTCTCTCTCTGTCCAATAAATAAATAAAATCTTAAAAAAAAAAAAAAAAGAAAGAAAGACTTGGAGTTGAGTTCAATCTTGGCTTGGCTACCTGCTGTTTGATGTTGGGTAAGTTGCACAGCCTCTTTGAGCTGTAGTATTCTCATGGTTAAATGGGAATTATAAAACCCACCCCTCAAGGTTGTAAGATTAGTGAGCTAATAGAAGCTGAATTTACCAGTGTACCTTATTATTCATATGAACAAACTTTCTCCACTGTTATGTGTATCTACTCTAATATTTCAAGAGCCCCATGGCATATCACTTGCTAGTATAATTTCCTGGTCATGACAGGCAGACTGTTGTCTCTATACCCTTTATCTAGGAACTAGTTAGTCTTCAGGGTAAAACAATACTATTTTGGTGAATATCATTTTTGCTTAACGTATATTTTTGCTTAACTTTAGTCAGGTTTGTATGAAACTTGATGGCATTTTATTAACAAAATACCTCAGAGATCTCTGCATGGGGCTGACAAAGTTGAAAGAAAATGTGATGTCCATTGACAAAACTAAAGTAGATATATTAGATGGTCTCTGGGGCTATTTTATTTCAGAAACTTGGGTGAGTCTGACTACATGAACTATAGCTTGTATTCCTTAATGTGAAAGAAGTCGGCATAATGGCTCTGATTACTTAGAATACTATATGCAATTTCAGTAATTTATTCTACTTCTGAATATCTAATGTTATATATTATACAAAATATATTAAATATCAGATTTACTGGGGCACCTGGGTGGCTCAGTCAGTTAAGCATCAGACTCTTGATTTCGGGTCAGGTTGTGATCTCAGGGTCATGAGATTGAGCCCCAGATGGGGCTCGGCCCTGCACACGGAGCCTGCTTAAGATTCTCTCTCTCCGGGGCGCCTGGGTAGCGCAGTCGTTAAGCGTCTGCCTTCGGCTCAGGGCGTGATCCCGGCAATCTGGGATCGAGCCCCACATCAGACTCTTCTGCTGGGAGCCTGCTTCTTCCTCTCCCACTCCCCCTGCTTGTGTTCCCTCTCTTGTTGGCTGTCTCTCTGTCACATAAATAAATAAAATCTTTAAAAAAAAATGATTCTCTCTCTCCCTCTGCCTGTCCCCTGCGCACTGAGTACTCTCTCTCTCTCCCCCCGTCTAAAAAAAGTAAATAAATAAATATTATATTTGCTCCTAATATAAATGTTACATAAAACAGTATTAAATATTTTAATATTATTATTATACATGCTGTCAAAATATTTGTACTTTACACACAGTGCATGTTTCTATCAGCAAGAATCATAATTTGGATTTATCATGTCAAATTATAATATAAAGTATCAAGTGTATTCTACTTTCATATTTATAATACTTTATATGTGTATAGCACTTTACAGTTTAGAGATACTTTCACATATATTTGCTTCTCAAAACAACCCTCTAAAATAGTCCAGGCAGGTATTATTATCCCCATTTTGAAGATAAGGCCCCTTATTAAAGCTCCGGCAAGTTTAATGACATCTAGTAAACAGCAAAGCCATCACTGAAAACAGCTCTTGGACTCATGGGCCAATCAATATTTTCCCACTACACAGCTCCGCCTGCCTGACAAGTTGATTAATTGTCCATCTCTGGGAGAGACTGGTTTATAGAGTGAAGAAATAGATTTGCCTCATTTCCTTGCTCTTGCTCATGGGGTGTTGAGAATGTAGTCAGTACCTGCTGAACGATGATGTCTGTGCGGAGAGCTAGCTGTTGTAAGAAAATGAACACAGAAAATCAATAGTGGGATTGAGGTGGTATAGACAGGGTAGTTATTGTTGGGTCTTCACATAATTTACCATAGAAACTGGGGCACTTTTGAGAATCAAAGGTGTCGTTATTAATAATTACATTGGGACAGCAGGAGTAAATTGGTAATGTTCCAGGGAAGCCAGATGTTTGGTCATCTTAGATATAATAGCATTACAGGGGAGCAATGTGGTGAAAACAGAGGAGTATATGAGTTGAGAAATAAATTTTTTTGGTAAAATTATTGATTTAATTCCTCTGTCCCACTGCACTGAGAGCTCCATAAGGACAGGTACCCTCTGTCTTGTTTTTTTAATGCCTTCCATCTAATAGGTGCTCAATAAATAAATGAATTGACTTGTATTTGGGTACCATTATCCTCAGTTTGGATTTTCTCTTGGGTACTTGAAAGTGAGCATGTTCAAAAAATACTGTAGGTGAATATAAGTAGTGTTATATGATGGCCAGATACTTTAAAAGCATCTGTATCCTTCTCAGCTGATTGCTTTGCAAGCTTGTCTGTGATTCAGAATTTTGCAAATAAATCACCATGCACTGAAAGGAAAATATGACCTCCTAACCCAATATCCTAGTCTATATGGATATATCAGGGTGGTGAAGCTGTTGACAAAGAAATATATTTCTCAAGGCCCTCAATGATGGATAGCTCACATAAATTACCCCTGTTGGCCCAGCTGGGCTTCCACGCCACTTGGAATTGATACCCTGGGGGTAGTTCTCTTCTCTTTCTCTTTCATCTCTATTTAGTGTGCTCTGTCTTTATATTTCTCACTGGTTTACTTTCAAGTTATGACTTCTACTGCTGGCAGTTAAAAAGAAAGCGTGTGCGCACATGCAAATACACACACCACACACACACACACACAGAGACACAGGCACGCACTAAAAACCATACCACCAGGGGCGCCTGGGTGGCTCAGTTGTTAAACGTCTGCTTTCGGCTCAGGGTGTGATCCCAGGGTCCTGGGATCAAGCCCCACATTGGGCTCCCTGCTCCACTGAAAGCCTGCTTCTCCCTCTCCCACTCCACCTGCTTATGTTCCCTTTCTTGCTGGCTGTCTCCTTCTCTGTCAAATAAATAAATAAAATCTTAAAACAAAACAAAACAAAACAAAAACCATACCATCAAAGAAATAAATAACCAAAAAGGAGAAAGATAATTGTTGATTATTTTTTAAGAGAGTTGGTACACTGAAATGAGTTTTGATCAATGGAAAACCTTTACTAAAGAAAACAGTGCAAATGCAATTGATCTTAAAGATTTAAATAATAACCCAGGCCATGCTTTGGGCTCAAATCTCAGACCACCCGGCAGCTCACAAGTGTTGTGTTGGCTTGACATTTCCTTTTAATTTTCAGGTTATTCAGTAAGGCTTCTTTGCTCCATAACTATATGAGGGTGAGTGTGGCAATGAATAAACAAGCAGGGGGAGGAGACACAGAGAGAGAGAGGGAATGATGATAGAGGTTGCCCATGCTTAGCTCAACCCTCTTTACTTTGGAATTTAAGAGTTTGCTACAGGGTATTTCATCTTCTTACATCTGCTTGGAGCTTTTAGATGTACCCAAAACTTGTTGTAACCACTTTCTAAGCCTCTTGCTTAAAATCAGGAAGTGGGGTGAGCTGCTAAAGCATGGAGATTTAGCTAAGCATTTTAGTGTCTATTTTAGTGTAGGTTTTCCCCAGAAGCCTCAGGAAGAGAGTGGGGGAAGTGATTCAAGGAAAGGAAGCCTAACACTAAATTAGCCACCACAGTGGACAACTGGAGTTTAATACCGTGGAGAGTCTGGGAAGTGTATAAAACATATGCCTCAGCATGATCCTATTGAGGACTGAGGGAACTGGGGTATTTATACACCAACTTCCAAAAGTTATCAGTTGAGAGCTGCTAATGAGAGGTGTTAATTGCCTGGTACCTATGGTATGCCAAGTCTCAGGCTACAGTATTCTTTAGTTCTAAAAAAAGCCCCAAAGCACAGAGATGCAGCTACTAACAGTTGGAAGTCCAGGCTGGAACAGACTGTCATAGTTAAGATTCAAGAGACATGGCTCTGGCACTGTGACCAAAGCCCAAAGCCTGATGGTACTATCTCTAGAATAATACATATCTGTTTTTGAAGATCAGAGAATGATCAGAGTTTAAAGGACTCTGTTATGTAGGAAGGTACAAGATTGAAGCTAATAATCCGGGAAGCTGGAAGAGTCATTTAAGCTGCACTAGTCCTTTTGGGCAGTACCTCCTGTTAGGGTCAAGTCATTTGCAAAAAGTTGTACAGATTTCTAGCAGCCATGTAAGTAGATATGTCTTCTAGGAAGAAGCATGACACTATTGTCATTAATTGTGGAATATTACCCAAAATATGTACCCCCAAAGATCTAACAAACTCTCTTTTCAGTTTGGTTCTATGTTATCCTTTTTTTTAATAATAATTTTTTATTATGTTAGTCACCATACAGTACATCCCTATTTTGATGTAAAGTTCCATGATTCATTATTTGCGTATAACACCCAGTGCACCATGCAATACGTGCCCTCCTTACTACCCATCACCAGCCTATCCCATTCCCCCACCCCCTCCCTTCTGAAGTCCTCAGTTTGTTTCGCAGAGTCCATAGTCTCTCATGGTTCATTCCCCCTTCTGTTTACCCCCCCTTCTTCTTCCCTTTCTTCTCCTACCGATCTTCCTAGTTCTTATGTTCCATAAATGAGTGAAACCATATGATAATTGTCTTTCTCTGCTTGACTTATTTTGCTTAGCATTATCTCCTCCAGTCCCGTCCATGTTGCAGCAAATGTTGAGAAATCATTCTTTTTGATGGCTGAGTAATATTCCATTGTATATATGGGCCACATCTTCTTAATCCAGTCATCTGTTGAAGGGCATCTTGGCTCCTTCCACGATTTAGCTATTGTGGACAATGCTGCTATGACCATTATGCTATGGTTTCCTTTCTTCCTTTAAGCATGATGCAGATATCCAACCCAATCCTGCTATATTTTCCTACTCAGCTCTGAGACAGTACACAAACCAAACCACTGTACCTGGTTTGTAACAGGTGATGCCTCCCACTGAACATTTTCTTGTGCTCACTTTCCCGTCAGATTTGACGGGGAGCTGTTATGGACAGAAAGTTTATGTCCCCTCAAAATTGGGTGCTAGATGCAAAAAATGAATCATGGAACACTACAGCAAAAACTAAGGATGTACTGTATGGTGACTAACATAACATAATAAAAAATTATTATTAAAAAAAATTCATGTGTTGAAATCTTAACTTCCAATATGATAGTATTAGGAGCTGGGGCCTTTGGGAGGTAATTAGCTTATAAGGGTAGAGTTCTCATGATGAGATTAGTGCTTTTATAAAATGAGACAAGAGAGAGCTTCCCTTCTCCCTACCCCCTCCCCCTACTTTGACCCCAACCATGTGAGACTACACTGAGAAAATGGCCATCTGCAAACCAGGAAGCAGGTCTTCACCTGACACTGGATCTGTGAGCATGCTGATCTTAGACCTCCCAGTCTCCAGAACTGTGAGAGAAAAATATTTGTTGTTTAACCCACCCCATTTATCGTATATTTGTTATGATTAAGAGCATTGATTGAACATAAAATCCACAGTAAAAGATATTCTGTAGCTCATAAAACTTGCCTTTTAAGGAGTAAATCTTAATCTCTCCCTCTCTACCTCTCCCAACCTTACTGTCTTCTTTAAGAGACCCCCTAAGTATCTCTAACTCCAAGTAAAGATTCTAGCCTCTAGAAAACTCAGCCAAGCTTCATTACCCAGACCAGTGAGCCTGGCTCTGCAGGGAGCTAGGATGTTGCCCAGGGCCTGAGAATCTCAACTCTTTCTGCAAGGCTTACGGGTTTACAAACACAAAGGCCCACACAAAGGCATATGGCCTTCAGGTGCTATTTCTATTCCCTCAGTGGAGCTGGGTTTATTTGTCAAGGAAATCTAAATCATATGTTTCTGTTTCACTTACACCAAATTCATAGCAATGTTGTTTCCTTGCAATCCTTTGAAGTTATCAGAGCCTTATACATGGATTCCACAAATGTTTATTTTTGTGCTTTCTTTCTCAAACTAGCTTTAAAAATGTCCATGCTTCATTTTCTCAAGCAAATGACCCTGAAATGGAAGAGACTGTGGTCTATGTGTTTGAGGCTCAAGGACTTCTCTACAATTCAGATGTGGATGAGTTTCTATCATCTTGTCTCCTCCTTTAGGCTTTTCCCTATCTTCCCTAGTACTGGGCTCCTGGGGATTTGTGTAAAGACCATTTTTCCTTCTGGGAGGATTCTGGTCTAAGCTTCCCATCCTAGAGAATACTCTCCTCCTGAAAATGAAATGTGAGCCCATGCTCCAGACAATTTCTAGAGTTGATCCAAAATATCCAGTGGAGCTGGCATTCTGTGTCACTCTAGGAAATGAACTATCTGACCATATGGGATACCTGCAAAACTAGGCTCTAAGTCTCTAGAAACTAAAACTAGGTCTCTGGGGTGCCTGGGTGGCTCAGTCATTAAGTGTCTGCCTTCGGCTCAGGTCATGATCCCAGCGTTCTGGGATCGAGCCCCGCATCAGGCTTCCTGCTCAGCAGGAAGTCTGCTTCTCCCTCTCCCACTCCCCTTGCTTGTGTTCCCTCTCTTGCTGCCTCTCTCTCTGTCAAATAAATAAATAAAATCTTTTAAAAAAATTTAAAAATGATAAAACTAGGTCTCTGAGACCCTGGAGGCTAAGGACCATATCTTACTAACCTTTATATGATACTATGTCCATACAGTGCCTGGCATATTGTAGGCATTTGATGTTTAAAGAATGAACTGATGACTACCCAGTAGATAAGAGAAATCCATATAAACACATATGACTATAAATACATATTCATGCACGTGCTTATGCGTGTTAATCTCTCAACATGTTCCAATCAGTCCAGGTTCTAAAATAAATCAAGTTTCCCTCCCTCCCTCTTTCCTTCCTTCCCTTCCTTCTTTTCCTTCTATTTAGGAAAAAAGAAGACTTTTTCCCTGTATAAATGCTACTATGGTCTGAATATTTGTGTCCTCACAAAATTCAGATATTGACAACTTAATGCCCAAGGGCCTTTGGGAAGACATTAGGTCATGCAGGTGGAGCCCTCCTGAATAGGATTAGTGCCCTTATAAAAGATACGCCAGAGAACTAGCTAGATCCTCCTACCATAGAAGGACAAAGTAAGGAGTTTTTGACATGGAAGAGGGCCCTCCCCTAACCTGGCACCCTGCTAGCAGACTTCCAGCCTCCAGAACTGAGAGAAGTAAATTTCTGTTGTTTATAAGCTGCTCAGTCTGTGGTATTTTGTTACAGCAGTCCAAATGAACTAAGACAAATGCTCACTGTAAAACAATCCTGATTATATAAATATTCAAGGTTTGTAAAAGTGAGAAAATTAGGGTAAGGCTAGCCTCTAAAACAAACACTGAACTGTCAAAAATTTAACACAATAGAGTTTTATTTGTCAGTCATATAACAGTACTGTCAGAAGAAGTTAGCAGAGCAGCTTCCTGTCCACAGTTGTTCAGGGATCAAGGGTTATGGAGGCTTTGCCATCTTTAACTCTCTAGAGGTTATCTTCCATCCAAGAAGAAATAACGGTATCTGGAGAGCCCCACAGAGTTTTATGAGCAGCCCAAGAAGTGGCATCACTTCTGTGGACACTCCATTAGTGAACTCAGTTACATGGTGGCACTCAGCTGCATGAAATGTGGTACCTGGCTGAGTAGCTACTTTCCAGTGATAAGTCTGCCTTGGGAAACGGAGCATGTGTTTTGAGGGACAACTATCTGTCTCTGTGAGGGAAGCCAAGAAAAATTCAACCTAAATTCCCCCAAAGGATGGTAAGGTAAGTACCCACTTCCAGAGTTAAGAAAATCTAAGAGACAAGGGCTTGGAAATAGATCATCCCCAGAGACAGTCCATCCTCCCCTCCTCAGCATTTTTCAGCCTTGCACACACTGCAGCAGTAGGGAGCACAGGGGTCCATCTTTGAGGTGGTGGGGAGTGTGGTTTGTGGAAGGCACTGTTCCCACTGGGACATGCAAAGTGGCTTATGCTTCATGTTTCTGCTATTTAATGACATTGTGAAGCAATATCTATAGCACATTACTTTCTTTTTATGAAATGTTTAGAAAATGTTTTTATTTTTAAGCTAATGAAAATGCTGAGGATAAAGTAAAAATAATGTAGGCCTGAATTTTCAAAATGACTTTCAATGATTCTTTCTGTGTCCATGATCTCCAAACCCACGGACTCTGATCTAGCTGAATATTCAATAATCAGTGGTAACTAGCAGTGGTGGCTGTTGTGATGGTTATTAGACTATAAAGACTTCTATTCTGCTTCCTCAATACTTACTCTTCACACACAAATGTTAAATAACCTGTGGAATGTGAAATACAGACACAGAGCTCTTATGTGGCTAAGTTTGGTAAGTTAGGTAATAACAACAATGATAGAAGCTAACTTTTATTGTGTATTTGCCAAGTGTCAGGCACTAAATTAAGTTATTAACATAAATATATGTCTTTTCAAAAATTAGGTTTACAGATGGGGAAATTAAAATACAGAGAGGTTAAACAATTTGCTGTAGGTTACACAGCTAGAAAACATGACCACAATCCCTACCCACGTCCCACAAATGATTGAGAAAGGCAAACTAATGCCAATTGCTGTGGGATAACAGGAAGAAAAGACTCAAGCAACAATAGACTTGTGGCATAAAAAAATACAGATTTTGTTTTACCACAGTATTTTTTCTTTGCTTACATTTTAAAGTTTAGTACCATGTATGCTTTATACATTACAGAACATCCTAAATAGTTTTCTAAGTAACTTAACTGCTTTGTTCAACCTGAGAGAATAAGCTACTTAGTGAGAAGAGATCAAATGTGGTAACTATTTGCTGTCATTTTCGCGGAACTAAAATTCATTTAGAGTAGTAGAGACTAAAAGATCTATGGGTTAGGGCAGGGCACAAAAGTGTATTCCTTTAATAGACATTTAAAAAGAACTAGGAATAGGAGAGAACTTTATCAACGTGATAAAGAGCATATGAAAAATTCACAGCTAACATCATATTAATGGTGAATGACTGAAAGCTTTTGCTCCACTATCAGGAAAAAGAACAAGATGTCTACTCTTGACACTTCTATTAAACATGGTACTGGTTGATCTAATCGGTAAGTTAGGTAATAACAACAATGATAGAAGCTAACTTTAAATTAAAAAAAAAAAAGAAGAAGCAAAACAGTTGAACATAGGGGAGGGGGGAAATAAGTAATAAAACGTATCCATACTGGTAAAAAAAGAAGTAAAATGATCTCTATTTGCATGTGACATGATACTATATATAGAAAAATCTAATGAATCCACTAAAAAACTACTGAAATTAATGAACAAGGCTGACGACATTGCAGGTTATGAGAGAAATAATATAAAAATAAACTGTGTTTCTATACACTAGCAATCAACACTCCAAAAATGGAACTAAGAAAATTATTCCATTTATAAGAGCATAAAAAAAATACTTAGCAATAAATTAAAGAGGCACAACATATCATTGAAATATCTACAAAATATTATTGAAAAAAATTAAAGAAGACCTAAATAAATAGAAAGACATCCATGTTCATGGATTGGGAGACTTATTAAGATGGAAATACTTCCCGTAGTGGTTTATGGATTCAACACAATTCAAAATTCCAGCCACCTTTTTTGTAGAAATTGACAAACTGATCTTAAAATTTATATAAAAATGTGGACCTATAATAACCAAAACCAATCTTGTTTTCCCATTCCTTATAACTTTAATTTATTCTTTGTGCTGAAAATGACCTTCAGCATAATTTTTTTTTCCAAATTTTTATTTAAATTCTAGTTAGTTAACATATAGGGTAATATTGGTTTCAGGGGAATTTTAGTGACTCATCACTTACACACAACATCCAGTGCTCAACACAAGTGCCCTCCTAATATCTACCACTCATTTAGTCCATCCCCTGTCCACCTCCCCTCAATCAACCCTCAGTTTGTTCTCTATCATTAAGAGTTTCTTATGGTTTGCTTCCCTCTTTTTCCCCCCTCCCCTATGTTCAACTGTTTTGCTTCTTCTTTTTTTTTTTTTAAAGATTTTATTCGCTTGAGAGAGAGTGAGCAAGAGGGCAGGAGCAGGGGAGAGGGGCAGAGGGAGAGAGAGAATCAGGCTCCCCGCTGAGCAGGGAGCCTGATGTGGGGCTTTGATTCCAGGACCCCAAGATCATGACCTGAGCCGAAGGCAGACATTTAACTGACTGAGCCACCCAGGCACCCTTCATCTGTTTTGTTTCTTAAATTCCACATGAGTGAAATCATATGGTATTTGTCTTTTTCTGACTGACTTATTCACTTAGCATGATATACCCTAGTTCCATCCATGTCATTGCAAACATCAAGATTTCATTCTTTTTGATGGCTGAGTAATATATATTATATATTATTATTTATTAATATAGTAATATATATTATATAATATATAATATATATATTTATTAATATAGCAATATATTATATATATATATATATATATATATATATATATATATATATATATATATATAAAATATATATTACACACACCACATCTTCTTTATCCATTCATCAGTCAATAGGCTTTTGGGCTCTTACAACAATTCTACTATTTGACTATTGTTAATAATGCTGCTATAACATCAGCGTACATGTGCCCCTTTGAATCAGTATTTTTGTATTCTTTGGGTAAATACCTACTAGTACAATTGCTGGGTCATAAGATTGTTCTATTTTTAACCTTTTGAGGAAGCTCCATACTGTTTTCCACAGTGGCTACAATCTTTTTATAAAAAAGAATATAGCTGGAGGGCTCACACTACCCAATTTTTTTTTTTGAGTATAGCTGACACACAGTGTCATGTTAGTTTCAAGTGTACAACATAGTGATTCAACAAATTTATACATTATGCTATGTTCATTGCAAGTATAGCTACTGTCTCTCCTGATAAATCACTATTCCAATACTATTGACTATACTCCTTTTATTCTTGTGACTTAACTGGGAGCCTGTATCTCCCTCTCCCCTTCACCATTTTGCCCAACCCCCTAACCCCCACCCCTCTGGAAACCATCAGTTTGTTCTCTGTATATACAGTTCTGATTCTGCTTTTTGTTGGTTTATTCATTTGTTGTTATTTGTTTTTTCTAGATTCCACTTATGAGTGAAATCATATAGTGTTTGTCTTTTTCAGTGTCACTTATTTCATTTAGCATAATACCATTTAGGTCCATCCATGTTGTCTCAAATGGCACAATCTCCTTTTTATGACTACATAATATTCCATTGCAAATATGTGTGTGTGTGTGTGTGTGTGTGTGTACACACCTACACACACCTACATACCACATCTTCCTTATTCACTCATCTATTTGTGGACACTTAGGTTGATTTTGTATCTTGGCTATTGTAAATAATGCTACAATAAACATAGAGGTGCATGTATCTTTTCAAATTAGTGTTTTCATTTTCTTTGGGTAAATACCCAATAGTGGAATTATTTGATGATATGGTAATTCTATTTTCAATTTTTTGAGGAACATCCATACTCTTCTACAGTGGCTATACCAATTTGCATTCCCACTGACAGTGTACAAGGGTTCTTTTTACTCCACATCCTCTCCAACACTTGTTGTTTCTTGTCTTTTTGATTCTAGCCATTCTGACAGGTGTAAGGTAATATCTTATTGTGGTTGTGATTTGCATTTCCCTGGTGATTAGTGATGTTGAGCATCTCTAGATGTGTCAGTTGGCTGTCCGCATGTCTTCTTTAGAAAAATGCCTATTCAGGCCCTCTGGCCATTTTTAAAATCAGATTGTTTTTTCAGCGTTGAGTTGTTAAGTTCTTGATATATTTTGGATATTAACCCCTTATTGGATATATCATTTCCAAGTATCTTCTCCCAATCAGTATGTTGTCCTTTTGTTTTATTGATGGTTTTCTTTGCTGTGCAAAAGTTTATTTTTTTTATAATAATATTTTTTTATTATATTGTTAGTCACCTTACAGTACATCCCTGGTTTTTGATGTAAAGTTTGATGATTCGTTAGCTGCGTATAACACCCAGTGCATCATGCAATACGTGCCCTCCTTACTACCCATCACCAGCCTATCCCATTCCCCCACCCCCTCCCCCTCTGAAGCCCTCAGTTTGTTTCACAGAGTCCATAGTCTCTCATGCTTCATTCCCCCTTCTGATTACCCCCCTTTCTTTATCCCTTTCTTCTCCTACTGATCTTCCTAGTTCTTATGTTCCATAGATGAGAGAAACCATATGATAATTGTCTTTCTCTGCTTGACTTATTTCACTTAGCATTATCTCCTCCAGTCCCGTCCATGTTGCAGCAAATGTTGAGAACTCATTCTTTCTGATAGCTGAATAATATTCCATTGTATATATGGACCACATCTTCTTAATCCAGTCATCTGTTGAAGGGCATCTTGGCTCCTTCCACGATTTAGCTATTGTGGACAATGCTGCTGTGAACATTGGGGTGCATATGGCCCTTCTCTTCACTACGTCTGTATCTTTGCGGTAAATACCCAGTAGTGCAATTGCTGGGTCATAGGGTAGCTCAATTTTTAACTTTTTAAGGGACCTCCACACTGTTTTCCAGAGTGGCTGTACTAACTTGCATTCTCACCAACAATGTAGGAGGGATCCCCTTTCTCCACATCCTCTCCAACAACTGTTGTTTCTTGCCTTGTCCATTTTTGCCATTCTAACTGGCGTAAGGTGGTATCTTAGTGTGGTTTTGATTTGAATTTCCCTAATGGCTAATGATTTTGAACATTTTTTCATGTGTCTGTTAGCCATTTGTATGTCTTCATTGGAAAAGTGTCTGTTCATATCTTCTGCCCATTTTATGATTTGTTTATTTGTTTCTCGTGTATTGAGTTTGAGAAGTTCTTTGTAGATCTTGGGTACCAAAAGCTTTTTATTTTGATGTAGTCCCAACAGTTTATTTTTGCTTTTGTTTCCCTTGACTTAGGAGAAATATCAAGAAAAATGCTGCTATAGTCGATGTCACAGAAATTACTGCCTGTGTTCTCTTCTAGGACCTTTATAGTTTCAGGTCTCACATTTAGGTCTTTAACACATTTTATTTTTGTGTATGGTGTTAAAAGGTGGTCCAGTTTCATTCTTTTACAAGTAGCTGTCCTATTTTCCCAGTACCATTTATTGAAAAGACTGTCTTTTCCCTATTTTAAATTCTTGCCTTGTCATAGATTAATTGACTATATAATTGTGGTTTTTTTTTTTTTTCTGGGTTGTCTCTTTTGTTCCATTGATCTTTGTGTCTATTTTTGTGCCAGTACCATACTGTTTTGCTTACTATAGCTTTGCAGCATATTTTGAAACTGGAATTGTGACACTTCCAACTTTGCTCTTTCTCATGATTCCTTTGGCTTATTCAGGGTATTTTGTGGTTCCATATAAATTTTAGGGTTATTTTTTCTACTTTTGTGAAAAATGTTGTTAGTATTTTTATAAAGATTACATTGAATCTGTAGATTGCTTTGGGTAATATGGCCATTTCAACAATATTAACTCTTCTTATCCATGAGCATGGGATATCTTTCCATTTGTGTTATCTTCAATTTCTTTCATCAATGTTTTATACTTTTTGAAGTACAGATCTTTCACTTCTCTGGTTAAATTTATTTCAAGGTATTTCATTCTTTTTGGTGCAATTATAAATGGTGTTGTTTTCTTAATTTCCTGATTCTTTGTTATTGATGTATAGAAATACTACCAATTTCCATGTATTAATTTTGTGTGCTGCAACTTTACTGAATTCACTTATTACTTCTAGTAGGTTTTTTTTGGTGGTCTTTAGGATTTTCAACATATTGTATCATGTCATCTGCAAATAGTGACATTTTTATTTCTTCTTTCTCAATATGAACCCTTCTTTATTTATTATTTTTTGCCTGATAGCTATGGCTAGAACTTCCAGTATTACGTTGAATAAAAGTGGTGAGAGTGGACATCCTTGCCTTATTCCTGATCTTAGAGGAAAAGGTCTCAGTTTTCCCCACTGAGTATGATGTTAGCTGTGGATTTTTCATATATAGCCTTTATTATGTTGAAGTATGTTCCCTCCGACCCCACTTTGTTAAGGGTTTTTATCATGAATGGACGTTGAATTTTGTCAAATGCTTTTTCTGCAACTACTGAGATGGTCATTTGATTTTTTTAATAAAGATTTTATTTATTTATTTGACAGAGAGAGAGAGAGCCAGAAAGAGAGGGAACACAGGCAGGGGGAGTGGGAGAGGAAGAAGCAGGCTCCCAGTGGAGGAGACCGATGTGGGGCTCAATCCCAGGACCCCGGGATCATGCCCTGGGCTGAAGGCAGATGCTTAACGACTGAGCTACCCAGGCGCACCGTGATTTTTATCCTGTTTTGTTGATGTGGTGTATCACATTTGTTAATTTGTAAATATTGACTCATCCTGCATCCCCAGAATAAATCCCACTTGATCACAGTGACTGATCTTTTTAATGTATTGTTAAGTTTGGTTTGCTAATATTTTTTGAGGATTTTTGCATCTATGTTCATTAGGGGTATTGGCCTGTAGCTTGCCTTTTTTCTGGTGTCTTTGTTTAGTTTTTGTGTCAGGGTAATACTGGCCTTATACAGTGTATTTGGACGCTTTGCTTCCTCTTCTATTTTTTGGAATAGTTTGAGAAGAATAAGTATTAACTCTTCTTTAAATGTTTGGTAGAACTCACCAGTGAATCCACCTGGTCCTGGACTTTTATTTTTTGGTAGATTTTTGATTACCGATTCAATTTTTTTTACTTGTAATCAGTCTATTCAGATTTTCTATTTCTTCCTGGTTCAGTTTTAGAAGATTGTATGTTTCTAGGAACTAATCTATTCCTTCTAGGTTGTCCAATTTGTTGACATATAATTTCTCATACTATTCTCATAATTTTCTGTATTTCTGTGGTGTTAGTTGTTATTTCTCCTCTCTTGTTTCTGGTTTTATTTACTTACATCCTTTCTCTTTTTTCTTAATGAGTGTGGTTATCAATTTTATCTTTGCAAAGAACTGGTTTCACTGACATTTTCTTTCTTTCTTTCTTTCTTTCTTTCTTTCTTTCTTTCTTTCTTTCTTTCTTTCTTTCATCTCTATGCCACTCGCATCTGCTCTTCCTTTCTTCTATTCACCTTGGGCTTTGTTCTTTTCCTAGTTCCTTTAGGTGTAAGGTTAGATTGATTGTTTGAGCTTTTTCCTATTTCTTGAGTTAGGCCTGTATTGCTATATATTTCCCTCTTAGAACTGCTTTTGCTGTGTCCCAAAGATTTTGGACCGTTGTGTTTTCATTTTTACTTGACTCCAAGTATTTTTTTTTTAACAGCACAAGTTACAGTCTTTTAATAAACAAGGAGATGTTACAGAACTTTTTCCATCTCATCTGGAAGAATAGGTCTTGCTAAAGGTACGATATCAAAGGTGTTACTGTTTTTTGTTTTTGAGATTTTTATTTTTGGTTTTCAGCAGTTTTAAATATTAATTAATTAATTAAATTCCAGTATAATTAGAGTACAGTGTTAGTGGTTTTTGGCAGTTTGACCCTGATGTGCTAACTAGCTGTGGTTTTTCATTGCATTTATCCTGTTTCGGAGGTTGGTTGAGCTTACTGAATATGCAAATTAATATTTTCCACCAAGTTTGAGAAATATGCAGCCATCACTCATCAAATATTTTTTCTGTCTCACACTCTCTTCTCTTATTTTGGGACTCCAATTACCTTGTCTGACAGGTTTTTCAAAATGCTTCGATCTTTTTTCTCATTGTTCTTCATACTGAATAATTTTTTGATCTCTTTAAAGTTCACTGATTATACTTTCTACAGTATCAAATATGAAGTTGAGTCCATGTAGTGAACTTTCCATTTCTATTGTTCTACTTTTCACTCTGGAATTTGTATTTGTTCTTTATTAAAAAATATTTTCCACATGTCTACTGAGATTCTTAATCTGATTGAGCATTGAGAGTACTGTTTTCTTTAGTTCTCTAAACACGTTTTAATTCTTTATAATAGCTGCTTTGAAATCTTTGACTCTATATACAACATTAGGCTCACTTGGAGTCACTATATATTGACTTCCTTTCTCCCTGAGTGTGTCATGCTTTCCTGTTTTTTTGTACGGCTAGTAATTTTTTTAAGTGGTTTCCCTTTATTATTTTAGTGTGGGTCCACAAGAGCTGTTTGGAGGTTTCTGTTTTGTTTTTATTTTTTTTTGTCTCCAAATTTTTTTTTTAATTTGAGTGTTTTCTTGACCCACTGGTTTAGTATCATGTTGTTTAGTCCTCATGAATGTGGTTTTTTTCCCAGTTTTTTTCTTGTGATTTTTTTCTAGTTTTATACCTTGTGATCAGAAAAGATACATGTTATGATTCCAATCTTCTTAAATTTATTGAAGCTTGTTTTGTGGCCTAATATGTAATCTGGAGAATATTCCATGTACATTTGAAAAGATTGTATAATTCTGTTGGGTTTCTTTTGGAATGTTTTGTATATATCTGTTATGCCCATCTGGTCCAATGTGTCAAAGACATTGTTTCCTTGTTGATTTTCTGCCTGGATGATCTATTCATTAATGTAAGTTAGATGTTAGAGGCCCCTACTATTATTGTATTACCACCAGTTTCTCTTTTTATGTCCATTAATATTTGCTTTATGTATTTAGGTACTCTAGTGTTGGGTCACAGATATTTACAATTGTTATATTCTCTTGTTGGACTGATGATCCCTTTTTCATTGTGTAATGCCCTTCTTTGTCTCTCGTTACAGTCTTTTTTTTTTTTTTTAAGTCTATTTGTCAGGGGCACCTAGGTGGCTCAGTTGATTAAGTGTCTGACTCTTGGTTTCAGCTCAGGTCATGATCTCATGGCTGTGGGACTGAGGTCCACATTGGGCTCTGTGCAGAGTCAACTCCGGATTCTTTCTCCCTCCCCTCTGTCCCATCCCGCTCATGTGTACGCTCTCACTCTCTCTCTGATAAATAAATAAAATCTTTAAAAAATGAAGTCTGTTTTGTCTAATGTAAGTATTGATACCCTGGCTTTTTTTCTCTTCTATTTGTATGATTTTTTTCCATCCCTTCCCTTTCAGTCTGTATGTGTCATTAGGTCTGAGGTGAGTCTTTTGTAGGCAGCAGATAGATAGGTCTTGCTTTTTATCTACTGCTACCCTATGTCTTTTGATCAGAGGATTTAGGCCATTTACATTTAAAGTAGTTATTGATAGATGTATACTTATTGCCATTTTGTTACGTGTTTTATGGTTGTTTTTGTGTTCTTCTTTGTTCCCTTTCTTCTTTTTCCCTCTTTTTTTGGTGACTGATGAGTTTCTATAGTCTTATGTTTGGCTTTCTTTTATTTTTTTTGTGTATCTGTCATAGGTTTTGGGTTTGTGGTTACCATGAATAACCATCCTAAGTAAATAGCAGTCTATAGTAATTTGAAGGTCATTTTTTCTTTTCTTTAAGAATTTTTTTCTTTTCCTTTTTTTCTCTTTACTTCCTCCTCCACATTTTATGTATATATTGTCCTATTTTACATCTTTTTAGTCATAATTTTCTTATGTTTAATTATGACCATTTTTTTCCACTTAAAGAAGTGCCTTTAACATTTCTTGTAAGGTTGGTTTAGTGGTAATAAACTCATTTATTTTTTGTTTGTCGGGGAAACTATTTATCTCTCCTTCAAATCTGAATGTTAACCTTGCTGCGTAGAATATTTTTGGTTGTAAATTTTGCCTTTCAGCACTTAATACATCATGCTACTCTCTTCTGGCCTACAAAGTTTCTGCTGAACAATCAGCTGATAGCCTTATAGATTTTGCCTTGTAGGTAGTTACATACAAAGTATTCTTGTTTCTTTCTTGCTGCTTTTAAGATTCTGTCTTTACCTTTTGACATTTTAATTATGTGTCATGATATGGACTTCTTTGGGTTCATCTGATCTGGAACTCTGTGCTTCTTGGATTGGATGTCTATTTCCTTCCCTAGGTTAGGGAGGTTTTTGGCTATTACTTCTTCAAGTAAGTTTTCTATCCATCTCTCTCTCTCTTCTTCTTCTTCTGGGCCCCCTATAATGTGAATGTTTGTTCACCTGATATCGTCCAAGAGATCCCTTAACCTATCCTCATTTTAAAAAATTATTTTCTCTTTTTGCTGTTCAGCTTGGGTGCTTTCCATTACCCTATCTTCCAGATCACTGGTATGTTCTTCTGCTGTTGATTCCCTCTAGGTGTTTTTTATATCAGTTATTGTATTCTTCAATGTTGATTGGTTCTTTTTTATATTTTCTATCCCTTTATTGAAGATATCACTGAGTTCTTCCACTCTTCTCTCCAACCTGGTATCTTTAAGATCATTACTTTAACTTCTTTATCAGACATATTGCTGATCTCCATTTCAGTTAGTTCTTTTTCTGAAGTTTTTTTCTTGTTCTTTCTTTTGGAGCATATTCCTCTGTCTCCCAATTTTGCTTGACCTTCTGTGCTTGTGTCTATGGATTAAGCAGATCAGCTGCTTCTCCTAAACTTGAAAGAATGGTCTTGTGTTTGGTTGTGCCCTATGTAGGCTGTGTGTATTTGGTGACTTTTGCTGGCTGGCTGGAGTTGTGACTGTCATGTGCTGGGGGTTCTGGGGCTTCCACATAGTGCATGCCCTGTCAGGGCAGCTAAAACTGAATTGGATGCAGGCTGGGGTACCCTGGGGTTCTATGAACTGAGGGCATCCTAGCAGGACAGCTGAAGCTAAAATAGGTGCCATCCAGGATGTTCCAGGGTGCTCTGTGCAGGGGGTGCCTTGATAGGGTGGCTGGAGCTGATGTGGTATGCGGGCCAAGAAGTTCCTGAGTTCTTTGCACAGAGAGTGCCCTAGCAGAATAGCTGAAACTAAAGTGGATGCAAGCTAGTGAGATCTAGGGTTCTACATATAGAGGGCACCTAGGCAGGATAGTTGAAGCAGAAGTGGATATAAATGAGGGTGTTCCTAGACTCTCCACACTGAGGGTGCCCAAGAGGGGCTGCTGAAGCTGAGGTGGGGTTCAGGCCAGGATGTCCTAGGGTACTCTGCATAGGGAATGTCCTGGCAGGACAGCTAAAGCTAAAATGGGCATGGGCCAATGTGGTCCCTGGGCTCTCCGTGCAAAATACGCTCTGATAAGACAGCTGAAGCTGAATTAAGTGCACACTGAGGTGACCCAGGGCTCTCCACACTGAGGGTGACTTGGCAGGACAGCTGAAGCTGACTTGGGTGCAGACTGGACTATCCCAAGGTGTTCAATACAGCAGGTAGCTGGGTGGCTGGAGCTGAGGTCAGCATGGGAGGGAGTGTTCTGGGGCACTCTCCACAGGGGGTGCTCTGGTGAGATGAATGAAACTTATGGAGGCAAAGGCCTGGGGTTCCTGGGGCACTCCTCACAGAGGGCACCCTAGCAGGGTGGCTAGATCTAAAGGAGATGCCAACTGAGATGATGTGGGGTACTCTGCACTGAGGGAACCCTAGCAGGCTGTCTAAAGCCAAAGTGATAATGGTCCTGGAGTGTTCTTGGGTTCTTTGTGCCCATGTCACCTTGGTGCAAAGACTTGGGCTATAATGAGTGCTAACCAAGGGTGTCCCAGTGTACACTGCCCTGTGGCCACCTTGATGGGACAATTAGGACTGGTGTGGGCAAAGGCCCCAGGGTTCACTGAGATGGCAGGCTGGATAGGGTGCCCAGATTATGCACTGGGCTGTGCTTTCAAGGTGGAAGGGGAGTATAAACCATGCTCATTAGCTGTTCCCACCTAGAGAGCAAGAGAGTCCAAAAGGAGGAGGTGAAGAAGGAGCAGAGAATGAATCTGAAAGTGGGCAAATGACTTGTGTGGTTCTCCAGAGCAAATTACTAGTATTTTTGTATCTTTCATCCTCTACAAAATATTTATGTTAATGGAAATAATATTAACTTTTTTAGGTTCTCAAGAGGAATAAATGCATCACTGAAGGCAAAGTATTATTATGTCATATTAGGACATTTATAAACACATTTCTAATTTAATTTAAAAATATTTATCTCTTCCCCGAGGACAGCCTAACAAAGTAGGTCAGGATTCTTATTTTAGAGGCAAGAAACTATGGCCAAGAGAGAATATGTCTCTAGCTAAACTGAGGCCTAAGGCCCATGCCTGAGCATATGTCACTGGGGCAGGCTTTGTCCAGTGACCATCAAATCAGAGGGCCAGGGACCCTACTCTGACACCACCATCTGATTGTGAAGGCTCATCCCCTCTGATCACTAGCTAAGTGCCATGGGATAGCAGGTGATGGGTACTGTACTGGACCCTGAGAAGACCTGAACTCTGGTCTCAGTTCTGCACAAACAAGTGTGATTTCAGTAATGTCACTTCATTTTGGGGGGTTTCTTTTTCCTCATCTGTAGAACTGCAAAAGAAACTTTCAATTCTTCCCACTTCAAGATTGCTGATCAAAAAACAGTAATGGTTGCATCAAGTAGGGGAGACATACAAAAACCGAAGTTGGCATTATGACTAATGTAATTCATTTACCCCAATAATCCAAACCAACATCATCACAAAAAGCTGTACTGTCTTACTGTGTACCACATCACTTATTTCATAAAAACCACATAGGTTATAAAGAGAGGTGCACTTAGTTTATTGAAGGGTGGATGGAGAACCAATTAGGCCTATATTTACCAGTGGATGCTAGTCTGACTCGGGAAGTTTTGACTCAAAGATGGTTGATGACTTCTTGCTACTCACTAAATCATGCTGTTATTGACTCTTCTGTGAGTTTGGAGATTCAAACATTTTTTGGCAAAAGACCTCCCAAGAACTAACAACCAAAACATAACCGTCACTAGCTGAAAATTTTCATCCAAATCCACACACCCATATACCAGATGATTCCTCTTACGGGTTCTAGGCAGAATTCTCATCATTATTCACAAATGACAGAGCAGTGCATTCTAATTGTTTACTGTCGATTAGTGAGGTTGTCCAGAAGGGATTTTGCTGTTTTTCTGAGTTTTGGTTTGGGTTTAGTCAGGACTTCAGAATAAACCACATCCTTTCTGTTTTTCTTAAAGGCATCACAATATTAATAATTGGGCATCTACCATGTGAAAGTCACTTTAAATGGTTTATTCTCAACTCATTAAAACCAGGTAGAGTGGCAATATCATACCCATTTTAGAGAGGACGGAACTGAGGAGGGATTAATTTGCTTGAGGGGGAGGCAAGATTCAAACCCATGACCATCTGATAATAGGACCTGTGTTTTTTCCACCTCACCACACCACTGCCTAGCAACTGTGAGTGCTCTCATTACCTTTAAGCCTTTCTAGCTTTCTCTTCCTGGGTCAGACTTAGTGACTTACTTCTAGCAAGCAGAATGTGATAAAAGGATCAGTCTGTTGTTTCTGAAAGGCACTGCAACTTCCTACTTGCTCTCTCTCTTGGATTATCTGCTCCAGGGGAAGCCAGCTGCCATGTCATGAGGACACTCAAGCAGCTCTATGCAGAGGTCCACACGACAAGGGACTGGACTCCCTGCCAAGAGCCAGCAAGGAACTGCCCTGTAAGGGAGCCATCTTGGGAGTGACCCTGCAGCCCTGTCAAGCCCGTAGGTAACCACAGTCCTAGCCGACATCTTGACCACAACTTCAAGACAGACCCCAAGCAAGAACCACTCAGCTAAGTTATGGGTGACCTACAAACACTATGTGAGATAATAAATATTTATTGTTGTTTTAAGCTACTACATCTGGGGGTAATTTGTGACATAACCATAGGTAATTAAAATGGCCTCCTAAATTGATCTTTTTCCTATGTTTTTCTAGCCTACTGAACTTTCTCCTTCTGTTTTATTTCCTGTGAGATATCCTTGATTTTATCTTCTGGTCTCTTTTTATTTCAGCTGTCATATTTGTAATTTCTAAAGGTTCTTTCTTGAGCTCTGATTGTTCCCTTTCTGCATATCATCTGTTGTTTTAAAGATCTTTTCCCTTGTCTCTGAAGATGTTAATGATTTATTTCTCCTCTACTCTTTGTATTACCTTGTATTGTATTGATTCTTCTAAGTACCCCTCTCCCTTTTTTCTTGTTTCTCGCTCATATTGTAAGTTCTCCTCAAATGTCTGCTGAGCCTTGCTTGTCCATTCATATTTAAAAGAGGGCAGTAAAAGGGAGGTCAGAAACTCTTTTTATGAGATCTGGAGTTTGCCAATTAGTGATTTCACTACAGGACAATGAGTGGACCACCAGCTTTGTTTTTTAAACACCCCAACATCAATAACTGATGTTCCCTTCTCTGGCTTAGGTCAATGAAGAACGATCCTCCAACCTCCCGCCTGGAGGGTAACTTGGTTAATGTACTGGTTTGAAAATTTAACACAGCACTACATAGATGAGCTAAGAAATGTCATTTATTTTCCATCACTGATCTAATCTGGCCTCCTTCACTATTGTAGGAAGAAAATGAAAATTCTCTGTTTTTTCTGGATTAAGTAGTCCCATTCGGGTCAGTTTCTTTGAATAAATGTTCAGTTTCCAGTTTTCCTCCCTGAGTTTGAGTCTGAACTTCTGGCTGGAAGGGCGGTGTGGTTGGTTTAAGGCTTTGGATCCATGTGCTGCTGTATACACCCTCACTGTCCTCTAATGAAGATTGGAAGGTTTGATTTGTCCTGGGCCTGATGTCTATTGAGCTGTGACAGTCTTTTATGGCCTTTGGGGCCATTACGTGGCTCCTACGACTGGATTTCCTGGTACCAGCCATTTGCATCTTACCTTAAAGTTGCAGCACACTATCACCTCTGTGTCCTGAGCCAAAACCATCAGCCCACCAATCCTCTGTGTCCACATTAAGGGACATAGACTGTTGTAAAATTGTAAAGTCTTGGACTAATAGAGACTGAGGGAGTCCAGCAACATGTCCTTGGGGTACCCCAACAGCCCCCTCCTACCACCAATGCTGAGCTGGTGGCACTCCAGCCCTATGTGGGATGTGGCTGAATAAGAACTTTCTCCCAGATGCTTTCAGGAGTCCCTAAGCCAGACAACCATAAACCCTGATGTTCTGTTCTTTCTGTTCAACCCACTTAACAAGCCCTGCATCAAAATTCTGGTGCAGAGTAGGGAAAACAGAACACCCACATCTGCCTATCCCTGCCCCTCATCCCTCCAGAGTTCCCTACTCTCTTTCCCTCTCCTCCAGAAATGGCAAGATTTGCATTATTTCTTCCTGCTTAAAGACTTTCCTTGTATCACAAATTCCTCCAGCCCTAGGTGGCATTCCTCCCTCTCCTTGAGACCATGAAGATGAATGGTTACAGGGAAATTTTTTGCAGAGTAGTCCCCTGTAAAATATTTTCAAAATGTTCTCTGTGTAACACTATTCATTCTGTAAAGAGAATATCCTTATAGATAAAGCTTTGCTGACATTTATGGAATTGCAGGGCCAAGGGGCATGAACAGTATAGAGGCTTTTGATGCATACTGTCAATTGTGGAGATGGAGTAACATAATAGCCCATTATCCCCCATTATGACAATATAGTTAATTATAGTTAATCTGATTAGCCAGAAGAGACCAAGGGTTTGAGGGAGATTCCAAACCTGTCTGTGGAGCAAGTAGCAGCAGGATGTCCACTTCTGGGGGAGGGCTGAGTGGGGAGTAGGGACGCTGAGGCTCAGTAGCCAAGACCACGGCTGCCCCAGAAACCTGGAGTTTAGGAAGAGAAGTCCAAGGAAACAAGAAGCCCTAAAGTGAAAGGGAGGCACACTTCTAGTCTCAGTCACCACTAAGGAAATCTCTAGAAACTGTAGCCCAAAGCAAGTATGAATTTTGGACTCGTGTTCTAAAACAAAGCCCTTCCTCGGAACTTCTGAGAAAAGAAATTTAGTATAAAAGCCACTTATCATCTGAAGCTCTGACCATTTTGTTCTTTAAACCTTTTTCCAGCAATGAGTTGGAAATCATTAAGCCTCAGACTCACTGTACCAATGGTCTTGACTTCCAGTCAGTCCCCCTTACTTCTGTGAATTCCTAAAGTATCAATAAGTATGTGTACTTTTCTTAGGTGATGCTGATGTGCTAGGCTGGAAAATCATGTCTTCCTGACTTGGTAACCTGGGGGATTTCTTGCTTTTTGGCAGGAAACTGTGGATTTAAGTCTAAGACTACTATGGGGAAACCCATGTGTCAAATCAGAATCTCTGGATTGGAGCCTAGTAATCAGCATTTTTAAAACATTCCCCAATATATATATTTTAAATCAATAAACTTACTTTGGATTAATTTTAAGTTTATAGTAAAACTAAGTGGAAAGAGTTCCCATAACTCCCCCCACCCCCGCCAACCAGGTCCTCTTATTAACATCTTGCATATACATGGTACCTTTTTAACAATTGATGAGCCAATATGGATACATTATGTTAACTAAAGTCCACAGTTTTACATTAAGATTCACTCCTTGTGTTGTACATTCCAGGAGTTTTGACAAATCCATAACGATATGTAGCCACTATTGTAGTATACAGAAACTTTCACTGTCCTAAAAACTCCTTGTACTTCACCTATTTCTCCTTCTTTCAAAATCCTGGCAACCACTGATCTTTTTACTATCTTCAGAGTTTTGCCTTTTCCAAAATGTCATGTAGTGAAATACACAATATGCAACCTTTTAAGATTGGCTTCTTTCACTTAGTAATATGCATTAAAGATTCCTCCATGTCATGACTTAGTAGCTCATTTCTTTTTATACTTGAATAACATTCTGTTGTCTGGATGTGCCACAATTTGTTTATCCATTCACCTATTGAAAGACATCTTGGTTGCTTCCAAGTTTTAGCAATTATGATTAAAACTACTATAAACATTCATGCGCAGGTTTCTATGTAGACATAAGTTTCCAACTCATTTGTGTAAATGTTAAGGAGTGCAATTGCTGGATCATGGGGTAAGAGTTCGTTTAGTTTTGTAAGGAACTGCCAAACTGTCTTCCAAAGGGGCTGTAATATTTTACATTCCCTCAAGTAATGAATGAGAGTTTCTGTTGCTTCACATCCCCACCAGCATTTGATGCTGTCAGTGTTTTGGATTTTCGCCATTCTAATAGGTGTGTAGTGGTACTGCACTATTGTTTTAACTTGCAATTCCCTGATAAAATATGCCAAAGTATGTTTTCATGTGCTTATTTGCCATCTGGATATTTTCTTTGAAAAGGTTTCCATTCAGATTTTAAGATCTTTTGCCTATTTTTAAATTGGATTGTTTTTCTTATTGTTGAGCTATAAGACTACTTTGTATATTCTGGCTACCAGTGCTTTATCAGATAACGCATTTTGCAAATATTTTCTCCCAGGCTACTGCTTGTCTTTTCATTGTCTTAATAGTGTCTTTTGCAGACATTTTAAATTTCAATAAAGTCCAACTTACCCATTTTTTTTTTCAAATATACTGCCAGAACTGAAATCTAATGCCCAAAGAAAAGAGTAAATATGGCCTAGCTGCCTCTTGGTTCTACCTCTGACCTGAAAGGCTGTTTCCCTGGGAAATTCAGCTCCATAGATCATGAGATAGGTGGGAATCATCCTAACCATATCTTTTCTGCAGATAGCTGTCTGAAATGCCCATGAAGTCATAAGAAACGGAAAGGGTCATCCTGATCTGGGTTCAAAATTCCTAAGATGAAGAGACTAGGCAGTCATAAAAAGTGACAGCAAGGAGGGAAATGGAAGGGAGAGTGGGACAGAATGGGCCTCAGCTGGAACATTTGCCAGCAATGCCAGGAGCTGAAGACTCTGCCATTCGTAGCCATCAACGTGTGCTATGCTTTCCACAGCCTGGTCTGAATTCATTTGTTTTTGTTTTTGTTTTTCCTCATAAGCTTGCTGTCTCCTCCACAAGATGGGATTCATCGAGAGACTTGTGAATTTTTTTAAAAATCCAAAATGTATTAATATCTCATTATTATGGTAAAGTGAGGGTAGGGAGCCATGTTTAAGGATGGAAAAAGTAGTGATTTTAACAGGATGAAAAAGAAAAGTAAAACAAATATGTGGGCCTCCTACTTTCAGCAGTAATGAAGTTCCTTAATCTAGCCCACCTGCCACAGCTCACAGAAGGGAGGGGAATATTTGTCCTGGGAGACTAGAGTTCCCCGAGTTGCAATAGCAGCCTATGGAGATCACAGCCCTGAGAGCAGAGCCTTTTCCTCTGCAGTAATGTGTTCACTTCTCTTCAATCTCAGGGACACTCTCCTGGTGAACACCGATCTTTTTATCCTGGTTCCAAGTAGTGATCTCCTGTAAATTACCTGGAAACACAAACTCTCTGAGCTGCTCCATGTGACGTGCACCTAACCCAGAGGTCCAGTTTCTCTGTATCCTTCAGAAAAATCTCATTGTGGGAACAATCAAAGGAAACAGATGAAAGGTAGCTATGACAGCTTATGAACTCACTTAAGAGGTGGCTGTGACAGGAGCAGAGCTAGATGGTTTAAAATCTTTTAAACCAGGGATGTACTGTATGGTGACTAACATAATATAATAAAAAAATTTAAAAAAATAATAAAAGGAATTAAATTTTTTAAAAATGAAGGAATTTTCTTAAAATCATATACTGAATAATATGACTTGGCACCTCTGGATAATAGTGACCAGATCCTCAGGTTGAATTTAGGTCATTAAACAGGGCTTTGTTGTTATATTCTTCCTCCAACTCAAAAAAAATTAAAGCTTATCATATGCATAATTTAAAAAAAAATCTTTTAAACTCTTTTATTGTGTCAAAATATAGCCAACTTAAAACCTACCATTTAAACCACTCTTAAGTGTATAGTTCAGTGACATTAAGTACAATCACACTGTTTTGCAACCATAACCATCATCTACCCCCAGAACGTCTTCATCACCCTAAACTGAAACTCATTACCCATTAAACACTAACTCCTTATTTCTCCTTCCTCCTCAGTCCATACCAACCACCATTCTGCTCTCTAAATTTGACTATTCTAGGTACCTCATATAACAGAAATCATACAGTATTTGCCCTTCTGTGTCTGACTTATTTCACTTAGCATAATGTCTTCAAAGTTCATCAATGTTGTAGCACATGTCAGAATTTCATTCCTTTTTAATGCTGAATAATATTCCATTGTATGTATATATCACATTTTGTTTATTCGCTTATGCATTGATGGACATTTGGCTATTGTGATAATGTTGCTATGAACATGGGTGTACAAATATCTGTTAAGAGTCCCTGCTTTCAATTCTTTTAGTTATATACGTAGGAGTGGAATTGCTGGGGAATATAGTAATTCTACATTTGGTTTTTTGGGGACCCACCATATTGTTTTTTCATGTGACTGCACCATTTTACATTCTCACCAGTAATGCGCAAATGTTCAATTTCTTTACATCCACACCAATGTGGTTTTTTTTATTATGGCCAGCCTAATGAGTGTGAAGCAATACCTCACTGTAATTTGATTTGTATTTCTCTAATCATTTATGACGTTAAGCATCTTTCCATGTGTTTATTGGACATTTGTATATCTTTTTGGAGAAATTTCTATTCAAGCGCTTTGTCTATTTTTGAATTGGGTTGTTAGCTTTTGGTCCTGCTGTTGTCACTGAGTTATAGAAGTTCTTTATACACTGTAGATATTAAGCTCTGATGAGATATGATTTGCAAATATTTTCTCCCATTCAATGGGTTTTGATTTAGCCTCAGATATGTCCAGTTTAATTTTTAACCACCCAACTGGGCCAGGTATCCCCTGTATTTTTTCCTGATTTTGTCAGGGACCTGTCTCTAGGTAGACCCACTCCATTAAGCTCTGATGAGATATGATTTGCAAATATTTTCTCCCATTCAATGGGTTTTGATTTAGCCTCAGATATGTCCAGTTTAATTTTTAACCACCCAACTGGGCCAGGTGTCCCCTGTATTTTTTCCTGATTTTGTCAGGGACCTGTCTCTAGGTAGACCCACTTGTCTGAGGATGGGCTATAACATCTCCCAACATTTTTAGAGCAAATAGTAGAGAACCATGTGTTAGCAGATTCTCCCATGACTTCTACCAACTTTTTAGCTATCAGTTCAAACATGTTATTTTGTTTGGATGATTCATTTATCGTACTTATTTTGCTTAGCAATTTACTGAAACCTTTACTATTAGTCTCTTATAATGTTTACAAATTTAGAGAAAATAAAGTTATTGAATTTCTCCTTCTAAGCCTTAGTATCTCTTAAGTCCTGAATGAAGGAGGTGGACTTCATTCAATCATTTAACGCTCTTTGAGGATCTACAACAGAAGGCTGATCACACCTGGCCTAGGAAAAATGCTGAGTATAAGAGAGGGTCTTTGGATACACACACACACATTTATATACGTTAAATGTACATATAATATTGTGTATATAAATAAACCATGTATTTCTTTGTTCCTTAAGAGTATCTTAGTAGCTGCACTTCTATAGGACCAACTGTCATAATTCTTGCATTTACTTATCAGTGTATCCTCTATTCCTCATTTTAAAAGAAGATATAGAAGAGTTTTTATTTCTGCCAAATTTTTTTTTGGGTGGCCTGCTCTTGACAGCAGCAGGAACCCGGACTCTCTGAATGTCTGCTTTAAAACGCTGCTGATGGTATGACAATGGTTCTAATTCTGTTTCGTTTGCTAAGAAGTACATTCGAGTGTGCTTACCTCCTCCTTACACCCCTTCAGCCCACCCTCAAGGACCCGCTGCGTTGTACGTCTCAAAAGGCCACCAGAGGGACAAGTCTGTAATGGGCTAGTGCTGCCGAAGGTCACCACTACGGCACCACACAATTCCCTCTTCCCTCACACATTTTGTTAGAAGTAGTAATAATAATAATAATAATAATAATAATAATAATAATAATAATAATAATATTCCTTGCCTGGGGTCAGCCATGCCGTCTGGTCTCCCTTTCCTGATGTGTAACCCGAGCTGACGGATTGCAAGGCCTTTGCCTTCTTCTCTGTTCCCATATTCAGTGATTCTGCGCGAGACAGAAAATGCGACAGGGCTCTTGTTACCACATGGAGGGCCGGGCCCGGCACGAGGCTTTTTAGAAGCAAGTTTGTTAGAGTTTTACCAGATTAGCGGACTGTTAGGGAATACGAGGTCAGATCGACATTAAAGAATATTTTAATAGCAGTGGCTTCAAATGAGAGGAACTCAGGTCTTACTTCCAGAAGAAAAGAGCAGTAGAGGACAGTTTCCATGGAAAATATGACGGGGTTCCACTTCCGGTTCTCGTCCGGCGTCGGACAAAGCACTTGCTGGTTTAGAGCACGTGAGAGAGACCACGTCAGGAGCGAGGTGGGATGTGGATGCGAGTACGTGCGTGAGTGGGTGCGCGTGTGTGCGTGAGTGCGCCTGCGCGCCTGAGTGCATGCGTGCGCGTGCGTCCGTGCGCGCGCGCCCCACGTGTCAGTCACAGCCCCCGCGTGTTCCTGTAAGCTAGGTGAAGGTTATCAGAAGAGCTACATTTTTGTGCCCACTGCCAGTGCCGTTTGTTTCCCTCCTGCTTGCAGCATCCAAGTGACCAGCTGGGCCTATAGTTCATCCACGGCCCCTGCGATTTCGGATAACTTCGGCTGTCAGAGCTGCCAGTGGAAAGTGGAGGTTATTTAGTCAGTTTGGACATCTGGGAAGGAGAATGTCATTGTTGTTTATGACAGGAAATGGATGCCCTGGGAACTGTGGCAGATTGTGCATCATGGATCCAGCTCAAGGTACAGAGATAAGCTCAGGATGGGCTTTTTATTTATTTTTTTAGGTTCCACCCCCTTCCTTGCCTTCATTTGTATTGTCATTTCAGAATCAGGACATTCATCTTTTTATTGAATCTCGTCTGATGTCGGCACTAATTACTCCCCCTACATTAAATTCTCTGCAGACACTGAAATGCCCCCAAGGCTTCCATATGGAAGGAAGCCATCCTCTCCATTTTTCTGGAGTTCTGAAAGTTACAAGTCAGGGAGCCAGGCTCTCCTTTATCTCCCAAGGTGCCCTAGGGGACACCAGGCTTAATGGCCATTCATTGTGATGGTGCTTCCCTCCAGCTCCCTAAATTGCCCAAAGAAATGGCTCTTTTCCACCGGGATTATTTCTTGACTCTTGGTTGATTTTCTCCTAGATTTTGCTTGACCTCATTTAGTCTGCTATTCTCCCTGCATCACAGTTGTCATTACTGTCTTTTTTTTTTTTTAACGGACTCTTCGCTGTCCTCCCAACTTACAGACTCCCCCCGTGTCAATCCAGTCTGCATGGTGTTTCCAGACTAATCTGGATGGGCAATGTTTTTGCTCCAATGTGGGCCTCCCACAGCCTTGAGAAATAAATAAAAAGCCTTAGAAAGTACTCAAACACTCTGCCATGTGGTTCATCCTCCCCTACAAATGCTCTGTGACCAGAATCATTGTCATTATTCTCGTCACATACCATAGCTTCCCTGCTTTTCCTCATGGTATCCCTTTAGTCTGCAACGTACCCATTTTACTGCTCACCATGTGCCCAGTTTTCATGCTCCAATGCAAACCTATTTCTGTCATCAAGATTTTCCTGGTTCCCCCCAAAAGATATGGTTATATCCTTTTCAGAACCTCCACAGCATGTTCTCATTCTACTTTCACAGTGATCACATCTGCTTTGTATTAAAGTTATTTGTGTTTATATCTTAGCCTTGAAGAGGACAGAGCAATGCTTTCTAATCTGTAATTCCCTGAAAGCTGGCACACGAGTGTGTGTTAACGATATGCAGAAGCAAGTCAGCAGGGATAGAGTGAAATAAAACCCACGCTGAAAAACAGACAGATCTGGAGTTGAGTATTAGTTCTATGATCTTGGTCATGTCATATAATAACGTTTTTGAGCCCTAGCATGCCCAAGTGTAAAATGAGTATGACAGTATTTTCCTTGAAGGGCTGTTACATAGGTCAGGTGAGATGATGATATGTGTGAACTATCGTTTATAATTATAAAGTATGATACACATATAAGTGTAAACAGTAAATATTTAATTAATTACATTTAAAAGTTTGCAGATTGTTTCCAAAATTCTGCAAGGCAGGTATTCTAATAACCCTCCAGGGATTGCATTACATCACCTACACTTAACATTATCGCTTCTTTCTCCTTTTACTGAAGTAACTTTCAATTGGGGCTTCAATTGCTAGATTAACTGCCCAAAGTAGGTTTCTGCCTCTCTCCTAGCAAATCCACCATGATTTAACTTGGCTTAGGAGTACTACCACAGGAATGATTTGTTTTTATGGATTTTAAAATCACCGTGGACATCATTTTTAATCTTGATATTAGTGTTTCAAGATCAAAAATTGAACTGGGGCTGGGCTAATGTGTGGCAAATGGCCCCATAGTAATAAAGGTACAAAACTGTAGAAACAGTTTAGATGAAAGTATGTTGAGATGGATGTCACAAACTATGTACAAACAGTGGTTACTCACAGGCAACTCTTTTTGCAGAGGGATGCAGTAGATTTCAAGGACACCCTTACATTTTCCCCTAGAAGTGAATGCATTGGAAAGTGGCTTTTTTTATTTGGCCCTCCTCAGTTCCTCTAAAGCTGTTGTAAGAGGGAGAAAAACAGATTCTGGAACACAGTACTTCATAAAATTTTTTGGCACCCCAATTTGAATTTGGCCTATGAATAATTCTTGGGCAGGCATGGCAGATTTTCCAATTCCATGAGCGCAAAGCCCTGAATTATTTAAAAAACCTATGGTTCTTGCCTTGGAAATGATTCCAGATTCCAGCCACAGCAAATCTGAAGGAACTTCCCACTGTCATTTCTGGGACTCAGTTGGGCTTGGAGGAGGCAGGGTTGGGGGGTCGAGGATTGGGAAAAGAGGAGGAAAGGAGAGGTCACAAGCAGATGAAGGAGCAGAGGGACCAAAGCAGCCTTTTCCAGTTTGTCCGTTAAGTGGCTGAGGTATTATATCCTTTCTGTCCACAGCCTCAGTAGAGGCCTAAGAACAGGATCAGCTCCCTTTCCAGGCTTTGGGCCGAATATTATGACTTTGGTGACTTATTTTTTTCTTTCTGTACCTCTCACCCCTTTCTCCCTCTAGAGTCATAACTGTCATACATCATCTAAATAAAATTGTGAGGCCTGGTTGAGGTGTGGGCATTGGAGACACAGTTGACTCGAAGTAAGAGTAAACAAGACGGAGAGGAGCAGACTGTGACGGTCTTTAGAGACACTAAAGAAACAAATCCCTCGATCCAGTCATGGTGTCCCTGGTTACAGCAGACAGGCCCTTGGTATTGCGGTCCTCTATCCCACCCTTTTCTGTGAAGTCTACTGATGAGTTGCAATCCCCATTCAGAACTAGGTGCTGGGCGCCTGGGTGGCGCAGTCATTGGGTATCTGCCTTTGGCTCAGGGCATGATCCCAGCGTTCTGGGATTGAGCCCCGCATCGGGCTCCCCCGCTGGGAGCCTGCTTCTTCGTCTCCCACTCCCCCTGCTTGTGTTCCCTGTCTCGCTGGCTGTCTCTCTCTGTCGAATAAATAAATAAAATCTTTAAAAAAAAATTAAAAAAAAAAAAAGAACTAGGTGCTGAATCCAGGAAGGACAGCTTTCTGAGGTTTGTTAATAGGGCACTGGGACCACCAGATATTTTCTTATGGTAAATGCAGGCAAACAGACACTGATTGATCCATAGTTAGAATTCCACTTGATAAAAGGCATGAGTCTCCAAGCCATCATCAGCTCTGTCTCAGAGACAGAGATTCTCTCCCTCTGCCCCATCTCAGCTGGGTTGAGTTGCTAGATTTCTCTAAAACAACAAAGGATCCGTGGGGAAGATTGACTGCATCATTGTGACTTTCTTATGGCTCTTCATAGCCCCTATGTGCTAAATGATCTCTCCAGATTGTTTCTGGCTCCAAGATCTATAACTTTATGAACTATTTCTACTTGTTATTGGTCATAAAAGTCACTGGCTACATGTTTTATTCTCACTTGGCACATAAAGGATCAGAGAGGTTAATTGAGTAGTCTAGGCCCATGCAGCGAGATAACACTCATTCTGAAACCAGACTTGGGGTATTTGAAGCTCAGGTTCCCACTGCTTAGCTTTCTTTTATTGATCAGTTACATACAGCAAAAGTAGAGTGACAATTTATCATCTCAAACAACACTTTTGAGAGTGAAAGGGGACACTATTAATAATCATTCTGGGACAACAGGCATAAACCATAATATACAGGTACTTAAGGTATAGGGGGAAAGTGAGATAGGTTTTTATAAGGGCATCAACAGGTCTTAAATTTGAATTCTTCAAAATTTATGGGTTACTTTAAGTTTACAAGCATTTGTATTGCTCGCCACTCATAAAAACACTCTTGTGTGGTTAAGGTGGCTATCCCTGTTTCCAAAGGAAGCGTAGGTCAAAGCTGCTCACCCCTAGCCCCAGTGTAGCTAATCACAAGTAGAACAGCCTTAAATTTCAAATGTGTCCCTTACCACCCCTCCCATACACATGCTAAATCTCTACTACCTCCACAAACTAGTAATTATCAGATAGTTCAAAGGAAGCCATCGTCTCCACAGAAGCAAATCTTGGTGTGCCCTGGGTACAGCTTGTTTAGTTTGCCCCTTGACCTTCTTTCTAATCCCAGAGCGAATTGTTAGCTGAGGTCTGATACTACCATGCAGAATCAAAAGGAGATTCCTGCAGCGTTGGTTCCCCAGCCCATCTCTCACTGTGCAGATGTAATAACGGAGAGTAAGCCAAAATTGCAGGATAGCCCTTTGCCTTCAAACCTGTAATTGTCTCTTATTCACCAGACACTCTCTGGTCTTGGCCATGAGTTGTCTATTCCTGGAAGAGACAATCCAGCAGAGTAGTTAAGAGGAATGGACTTTGGATATAGACTTGGGTTTGAATTCAGATGCAAACTAGTACTGCTAACTGCTTAATGTTTTAAGCCTCAGCTTTCTGCAAAGTGAGAAAAACCATGCCCGTTTTATAGGGGTTTCCTTGAAGAATAGATTCAATATTGTACGCAAAGCTTCCGCTGCCTGGCTCATGGTGAGCCTTCATTATCACCATTGAGGCCTTTGACCTGAAAGCAGCAGACTCACCTCGCAGCAGACCAGGGAGTGTTAACCATATCGTAACCTACAAAATGTAGATCTAGTACTTGATCATACCTTGGACTTTCTCCACTTGCTTTTTTCTTTTATTGACTTGGACTTTGGAGAACTAAGCTAGACTAAACTGTTAAGAGTACAGGCTGCATCCTACTCGTCTTCCCCTTGCGCATAGCTACTGAGATCATATTTTATGAGCTCCGAATTAAATATATCAGCTGACCATAACAAAATATGTTGTAACTGACACTGTCTCATAAAATACAGAAAATGTCATTTCCTTAGCCACTGTCTTTTTTACATAGTGGGCCATCAATAAATGTCTGTAGAATGAATGAAGAAATCAGACTCCATCACTATCATCACTGGCATGTATGTACACACACACACACACACACACACACACGCACATGCGCACGCACACACACACGTTTATATAATTTTTGCATCCTGCTCTCCCTGATATGTTTGCTATTTGCTCTATCAGTCAAGATCCCAACAGGAAACAGATGGCCCTCCAATTAGAATAATTCAAGGACAGCTTAATAAAGCAACTTTTGTAAAGTGTGGGTGGGATGTAGAGGAACCACAAGGGATACTAGTATCAGTACAAGAGCTGCTTCTACTCCTAACCCCAAAGGGATGAGGGTGGAGAGGAAGCCACAACAGGAACCGAGAAAAAAGAGCATTTCCGAGAGAAGACTGCTGTGATGGGAGAGTGGAATAAGAGCCTTGACCTGACTCTCCTCCTTCCTCGGACCTCCTGCACCTCGTTCCCATGGACTGAGCCCTGTGGGAGGCCAGAGGGCAAGGGAAGCCGTGATTTAGCAGCAGGTGGGCGGAGAATGATGGGGCATGTGGGCTACCTCTGGGGTACAGGGTGTAAATATACCTAAACATTTTTAAGAGATTGAAAGTAAAAAATATCATCAGGGGGTTTTGTATCTTGAAGCAGTTCCCTATTAGGAAAACCACCACCTCCTCCTCTGGGACATGGTGTCATCTCCTCTGAGAAGTCCTCTTGCTCCTTTGCTCTTGTCACCTGCAGACTCCTGAGTCCCTCCCCCTTTCCCCTCCCTAGCACTTCTGTTGTAATGATTGCTTTCCTCCTCTAAGGGTCCTCGAGGGCCACGTCTGTGTGTTGGTCCTCCTTGTCTCTTCCACACCGAGCCCAGCAGCAAGCACGCAGTGGGTGCTCAGTCACTGTTTGTTGGATGACTAAATTTCCCATGAAATGAGAGAACACTTGCCTTTCGACGACAGTACTTCTTCCCTTGGTTTTCTAGATTAGAGCCCAGTATTGACCCTTCTGCGGTTCGCGCGTCTCTTCTCCTGAAGAGGAGTAGGCAAGTGAAGACCCTCAGACATTGGTTGGAGGGAAGCTGTACATCTGGAGCACGTCTGCGGCGGCTGTGGGAAGCATCCGCCAGCAGGAAGGTGGGTGGAGGGGCGCTCAGACTACAGAGCCACATCTGGAAGAAGGGAATTCTGGTTATTAATTCCTTGTAAAGGAACTCTGGGCATTGCTTCAGTTAACACTCAAATTCCCAGGAACTCCTCTTCTCTTTCCGGAAGCTCTGGCAATAGAGGTCTATCCAGACAGCATGGATCCTCATACGAAGGCCAAAGGCAGGGACGGGAGGCATGGGGAGGCTGAGCAACTGAAGCCTCCCATTACCAGCCTTTTTCCTTGCCGTGCTCTTCACTCTGTGTAGGTTCTGTGCATGTTTATATGTGCGCGTGTTTGTGTGTGTATGTGTGTACGTGCGTGTTTGCAAATGTGTACGTGTGCATTTGTGGTTATGTGTTTATGTGTATGTGTTTATATATGTGTGTATGTATGTGTGTGTGTTTATACTTGTGTGTTTGTGTATATGTGTGTTTGAGGAGTATGTGTGTGTATGTTTGTGTATATGTGTACATGTGTGTTTGTGCATTTGTGTTTACATGTGTTTTTGTATATGTATTTAAGTGTACGTATGTGTTTGTGTTTATATTTGTGTGTGTGCGTGTGTGTTTGAAGAGTATGTGTATATGTATTTGTGTATATGTTTATGTATATATGTGTTTGTGTGTATGTGTACATTTATGTTCATGTGTTTTTGTATGTTTTTAAGTGTATGTATGTGTGTGTTTATATTTGTGTGTTTGTATGTGTGTTTGAGTAGTATATATATGTATATTTGTGTATACGTTTGTGTATGTGTGTTTGTGTGTATGTGTGCGTTTGAGTTGTGTGCATACATGTGCATTGGAGTGTATATGTTGTGTATGTGTGTTCGTCTATGTGTGTGCTTGTGTGTTTGTATGTTTGAGTGTGTGCATGTGTATGACCTTGACCTTTATGGTCTAGAAGTGGGTCTATCTATCAGGCTCTATCTACGAGTAAGAATTGGGCAGAGAAGCATTTTAAGACAGGCATGAAAATGGAAAAGAACTCTGGGCAGCTCTTTTCATTATAACCTGCCCTCCTGCCTACTTGTTCCTTCTCTTGCTGAGCTTTCTGTGCATTCCAAGCAGACCTGCAATTGTCTGTATGGTGAGGTCAGCCCACAAACCATGAATATTTGCTGAGTGACCACTGCGTGCAAGGTGACAGAGTTCTATCCATTTGTGTTGATTTTGTATTTACATAGAAGTGCCTGGGTTTTGATGAAGCAAAAAGATACTTTTTAAATTCTCTCTTTCCAAATAACAAGAATGTTGAAACTTCTGTTATTTAAGAGAGCTTCGGTGCTTTCCCTTCTCCCTCTCTTATTTGATCTGGAAGCATTGCCATGACATGGAGAAGGACTCCGTTTCTGTCCATTTTGTTAAGGAGGAAATGAAGCCCAGGGCAGCGTGAACTTGGTCAGCTTCACATAATTATGTGGGACTGCCAGGCGACTCTTCTGACTCTCATTTCCCATCAGATGTCCTTGTCTTTCTAAAATGACGTTAATGAGGACTAGTGGAAGAATATATTTTCCCCAAGGATTCTCTTATTGGGACCACCGCCGGAAAGATGAGAGGTGTATACTGACGCAGAGAAATCCTTAATCCTCTCTGGCTCTGTAAGGTCTTTTTTTTTTTTTTTAATTTTTTAAAATTTGAATTCAATTAATTAACAATGTATTATTTGTTTCAGGGGTACAGGTCTGTGATTTATCAGTCTTATAGAGTACCCAGTGCTCATTACAACACACACCCTCCCCAATGTCTGTCTTTTTGAGCATAAATCTTCTGTGAGGGAAATTGAAAAGCCTTGAGGGCCATGACACCACTATAATGAAAAGAGCTGGTGCAGGGCACCTGGACGGCTCCCTCGGTTGAGCGTCCAACTCTTGATTTTGGCTCAGATTCTGATCTCAGGGTGGTGGGATCGAGCTCCACATGGAGCCCCCTGTTGAGACCCATGTCCCGCGTCCAGCCGCAACTGGTCTCCAAGCTCAGCACAGAGATCTTCTCCCTGTGCCCCTCCCCCAGCACCCCACCCATGCACACGGGTTCAGGCCCATGCACATTCTCTCGCTCTCTCTCTCAAATAAATAAATAAATAAAATCTTTTTTAAAAAATTTAAAAAAATTAAAAGCTCTGACGCAACGGTATTGAAAAAAATGATGTTGCTTTAAAAGTAGTTTTAAGAGGTATGCTTAGTCAGGACCCTGCCTAGTGCTGGAGCCAAGGAGAGGGCAGGACAGCAGGCCACTGGCTCTGTCCCTTCCTCCCTCTCTTCCATTCTTTAGTTGGCATCAGGCAACCCCAATTTAGCATTCTTTTCCCCAGAATGGATCTAGACAATATTTTAAGTTCATTTGTGCAACTATAAATAGTACTTTATGTCAATTCAAACTTCGGAAAAGAGATTGGGTGCCGGATGTTGAGTCTAAATTTCCTTACCACAGCTTCAGCTTTAGCTAGGACTAGAAAAATTTAGGTTTGCCAAAAAAAAGTCCACCATCACATTTCTACTTATTCTGGAAGTTTCTATAGGAAATCGAGAGTTGCTGGGTGTCACTGCCTAGAGTGTAACCTCTGCTCACAGACATAATTCCAGCTTCCACAAATGTCTCGGCTTAGAATAAGTTCTGAAAGTGAGGCTGATCAGCACATGGACCCAGGGCTCAGAGTCACTCCAGAATTCTCGGGACAGCTCTAAGAATATGTTCACACCAGTGTGGCATAGGTCTCTGGCAGCGTGGCTCCTCCTTCTCTGCTTTTTGATCCCTACCGGGAGACCTCCTATATTCTGATCCCTCTGCCTGAACTCTGTAGGATGGGCAAGGGCACTGGAAAGTGTTCCTTTAGTGGCGAGTGAGCAAAGTGTCTGGCCTTACCATTCTTTACAGTTGTATGACTGTGGGGCCCAAATTTCTCATGTGGAAATGGGACTGTGAAATAATAAGAAAGATATATATAATATTGGTCTCTGCCCTCGATTCCTGACACAGAACCCCTAAAACCCTTGTAGATAGGAGTGCTAGAAGAAATTTTGTTCTAATATTTGGTCTCTGACCTGAGTTCTTGACACAGAACTCTTACATTTTTGTACTTTCCTAAGTGGTAGGAACATCTGACACAGAGCTCCTAAATCCCTTGGAATTTCCTGGGAGCACCTTTTGTTCTAATGAGGCAACACTAGCTGAGGTCCTAGATGGGGACTGGTCACCAGAAAGACCAAGCCATGATTAGAAGTTTGGAAATTTCAGCTCCCGTCTCTGACCAGCAATTCTCCTGAGAGGAGAGGGGCTGGATATGGAGTTAATAATTGATTATGCCTATATAATGAAGCTTTCATAAAAATTCCCCAATTACAGGCTTTGGAAAACTTCTGGGTTGGTGAACACATCTACCTGCCGGGAGGGTGGTACACCCCAGCTGCATGGAGACAGAAGTTCCTGCACTCAGGACCCTTCCAGACTGTGCCCTATGTACCTCTTCCATCTGCTTGTTCATGTATATCCTTTAAAATATCCTTTGTAATAAATTGGCAGTAGTAGGTACACTGTTTTCCTGTGTTCCAGGACCCCTAGTTAATTATCAAGCCCAAGGTGGGCATTGTGGGAACCTCCAATTTGTTACCAAATTGGACGGAAGTTGTGGGTAACCTGGAGACCTGCTAGTGGAGCCATTCTTGCGGGGTCTGAGCCCTTAGCCTGTGGGATCTGTGCTAACTCTGGTTAGTGTTGGAAGTGAATTGTGAACACTGAGCTGGTGTCAGAGAATTATTCAGTGTGGGAGAAAACCCACACACCTGGGTCAGAAGTGTTGTAACTGTGAGCAGAGGAAACAGTGCATTTTCCCTAGACAGGAAGATAATGCTCTGCCTACCACACAAAGTTACTGAAGGAGTCAAACTGTGTATTGGACGACATTCTATAAATTGAGAGGTACCAGTTGGACATGAGGTATTACTAATTTTGTGAACTAATGCGGAGACAGAATAAAAACTGGTACCCCAATTTCCAACAGAAATTCTCCTTCTGTCATTCACAGTATATGTATGAAATCCTTTTGGTACATTCTCTCTCAAACGTGTATCCTTTTCCAGGGCTATTTAGCAGTGTGCCTTCCAGTGCTTGAAACCACATGATATCCATACATAGCTTTCTGGAGCTCCAGTATTACAGAGGGAAAAAAAAAAGATTTTAGAAAAACTTTTTCTTAAAAAAATTTTTCATTTATTTATTCATTTGTTCACCGTGTTTATAGTGTGCCTATGGAGTAGAATTAGATGCTGTAAATAGCTGAAGAGTTATAGGGTTCTCCTGTCACTCATTCAAGCTCTGTAGTACACATCTGTATGCAGGATGTATAATAATCCTCAGCTAATCAGGGTCTTAGCCTACTCGGGCAACTATCACAAACTACCATGGACTGGATGGCTTAAACAATAACCATGTATTTTTCACAGTTTGGAGACTGTGAGTCCCAAATCAAGGAACCAGCAGATTTGGGATCTGGTGAGAGCCTGCTTCCTGGTGCATAGACGGCCTTCTTCTCACTATGTCCTCACAGGTGGGAAAGGCAAGGGAGCTCACTGTCCTTTCATAAGGAAACTAGTCTCTTATAAAGGTTCCACTGTCATGATCTAATCACCCCTAAAGGCCTCACCTCCAAATATCATCATCTTGGGGTTTAGGATTTCAACATGAATTCGAGGAGGGCACAAACATTCAGTCTATAGCAGCATGTCCAGTCCCCCAGCTTTATCCTTCCATCCCCTCAGGAGTCTGACAGTTTAGTTTATTTCAAATATTTTTCCAGTCATTATGCAACTTTAAATTTTGGACAAGTGTACTGAATTACAGCCATAAAGATTGTGTCAAACTTTCTTATGCTCCTGGTTCTGAAGTTTCCACCATGTGACAAATGTTGTTTTGTTCTGTGGTTTTCTTGGCCTGGAGCTCTCTAAACCTTGAAACACACAATGGCACCGCTTTGAAAGGGCCTTCCTTAACCAAGAGGAACAATTGCTCATTCTTCTGCAGTGTTCTTCGTTAAGTTCTTTCTTAGCCAAAGTTCTCTTCAATTGGTCCTTCCACTAAGTATAGCTAGTCAATAACTAGCTGTCCTTTCCATTTAAGATTAAAATTTCTAAAAATAACACCATCAAGAAGCAAATGTGTGGTACTGCTGAGAGACCAGGGGCCCTGACTCAGGTAGATGGTGTGAATTCTTGCCCCCATTTAAAACATGCATCCTCAGACGAAGTCCTCAACCTGTCCGGGCCCCATCTGTATAATGGGGATACAAATATCAACATTGCAGTATCCCTGACATGCTTTCCAGTCTTGTCTACAGGAGCACCCCCATGTCAGGGACCCTGTGGCCAAACTCTTTTGACATTCCATGGTCATCCTGAATATTTATGTCTGTTCTACACACCCTTCTGCAATGTAGTCAGATTTGGTTTAATATACAAATAATGTTTTTTTTCCCTCCCAAATCTTTGAGTGAAATGATGCTCCAGAGAGAAGTTTGCATGCCTCTAGCAGGTTACAGCATACTTCCAGGATGTACCTGTAGTTTAGAAGTGTGTTTTATAAGATGATACTGAGGGCTGAAAATATTCAGCAGGTATACATCAGTAAGAATGTGTTGGCTATTCAGATATTAAAACACCTTTGTATTAACTGGTATATAACTGCTCTCCAACCCGTAAGTGGCATCCATGTCCCACATCACCTCTTTCCTTGATCCCTGAACTCTGTACAGTCCAGGAACTAAAGGGTTAAGGCCTGTCCCCCAGGGTCCTCCGGGACCCTTGCCATTCTGTTTATCTGGTAGCTAATCCATGTGGTTAAATATTTTGACTATCATCTCATATTACACGTAACATACATGAAGCTCCTGGCCAATGCTGGGCACTAAGAAAGCAGTAGGTATTTTTAGTCCTGTGGCTTTGGAGAATTCAGCCTAGAAGTATATATTTTCAACAGGAATGTGGCCAGTATCCTTTCCTCCCCTACTTCAGGACACAGCCTTCCTTCCTTTAGGGAACTGTGCCTTTCTGTTTTCTGAGGTCTTGTGAGGCTTCCAATCACAGTAACCCTCCCTCTGGCAGCTCTTGGAATGGGCAATAATATGGGTCTGGAAAATCATAGTCCCCATTCTCTGATAGGCATGTTGCTGAGACTGAGGATAAGTATGTGAACCAAGATGGACCCATCAGGGTCTTCCCCTAGAACTCTGAATGTGAATGCAGGGACTAAGGTACTCCTTGTCCCCCTTTGGAACTGGAGCTGAAAGGATGTGGCCCCAGGGCTTCTGGTGGCCTTGGCTGTGAAATGAAGTAGACTGACAAGTGACACATAGACAGAAATGGACAAATGGAGAGACATTAAAAGAGAGGGCTCCTATGATATTGTCTGAGCACCAGGCCAAATTTCCATCCTTTACAACAGTGATTCTCACACTTGGGTGTATCTCAACATCAAAAGGAGAGCTAATCAAATCCACTTATTATGATAAAAAATAAAATGATAAAAAAGACAACCTATGGAATGGGAGAAGATATTTGCAAATGACATATCTGATAAAGGTTTAGTATCCAAAATGTATGAAGACCTGATATAAATCAACACCCGAAAACCAAATGATCCAATTAAAAAATGGGCAGAAGACATGAACAGATATTCCTCCAAAGAAGACATACAGATAGCCAACAGCACATGAAAAGATGCTCAACATCACTCATCATCAGGAAAATACAAATCAAAACTACAGTGAGATATTACCTCACACCTGTCAGAATGGATAAAATCAACAACACAAGAAACACGTGTTGGCAAGGATGTGGAGTAAAAGAAGCTCTTTTACACTGTTGGTGGGAATACAAACTGGTGCAGCCACTCTAGAATATGGAGGTTCCTTAAAAAGTTAAAAGTAGAACTATCGTGTAATCCAGAAATCACACTACTGGGTATTTACCTAAAAAATACAAAAACATTAAGTCAAAGGAATACATGCACCCCTACATTTATTGCAACATTATTTACAATAGACAAATTATGGAAGCAGCCCAAGTCCCATTGATAGATGAATGAGTAAAGAAGAGGTAATGTGTGTGTGTGTGTGTGTGTGTGTGTGTGTGTGTGTGTGTGTGTGTGTATTATATATATGGAGTATATATATTGGAATGGAATATTACTCAACCATAAAAAGAATGAAATCTTGCCATTTGCAACAACATGGATGGAGCTAGAGAGTATAATGCTAAACAAAATAAGTCATTCAGAGAGACATACATACCATATGATTTCACTCATATGTGAAATTTAAGAAAGAAAACAAATGAGCAAAGGGAAAAAAGAGAGACTGACAAACTAAGAAACAGACTTTTAACTACAGAGACCAGATCCTTGCCAGAGGGGAGGAGGCGGGGGAGATAGGGGGAAAAGGTGAAGGGGATCGAGAGTGCACTTGTGGCGATGAGCACTGGGTAATGCATAGAAGTGTTGAATCACTATATGGTGCACTTGAAACTAGTATAACACTGTATGTTAACCATAATGGAATTAAAATTAAAAACTTAATACAAAATTTAGTATATGTTAAAAAGAAAAAAATAAGGAGTTATTAACATGAGAAATTTTAGTCTGATTGTTAGGGAACTTTCCAGACAGTGAAATGAACTGAACTGTAACCATGTATGTAAAGTAAATTAATGAAAGTCCTTTGTATATGACATTTTGGAAACTGGCAAATACGCAAGAAAATGGATTCACTTGGGGATGTCAGATGACTCCTGACATCTTACCATCTGCTCTGTCATCTTCAGGGATCTCTTTAAGACCACAAAAGGAGACAAAAGACCAGATTTTTAAAAGCATTTGTCAGAGGCGCCTGGGTGGCTCAGTCGGTTAAGCATCTTGACTACTCTTGATTTCAGCTCAGATCTTGATCTCAAGGTCATGAGTTCAAGCCCCGCACTGGGCTCCATGCTGAGCATGGAACCTATTTAAAAAAATAAATAAAATAAATAAAAGCATTTGTCAGTATTTATCTAAACACAACTAAGCAGTTGACTATGGTCCTATTCATGGAAACAGTGAATGGATACAAGAGCGGACACAAAACTGTCCTTACGTAGTTGGACTTCGCAAGGAGTCACTTCCCTAAGAGAAAACCATCAGCCACCAACATGTGCCAGGCACTGCTCCACTTCTCACCCACTAGCAAACTCACCATCCCACAAGAAGATGCAGGCACAGGTGACTTCAGGAACTTACTAAAATCCCACGGCTGGTTAAGTGGGTGAGCTGGGATTTGTATCTCATTCATCTGACTCCAATGTATGTGCTTTCCCACTGTGATTAAACACTGTAAATAAAGCACTAAAAAAAAAAAAAAAAAAAGGAATCCAGAGGCCCAGTCTTGTCCAAGTGGACAAGGGCCGGATCTTCCTCTGTATTTTTGCCATGTCCTCCAAGTAATTTGGATATACACCCAAGTCTGAGAACTGTAGCTTTACAAGCATGGGATCTAATACTTCTCTCTCTCTCTCTCTCTCTCTCTCTCTCTCTCTCTCTCTCTCTTTTGGCTTAGTTTTCCTATAAGTAGAGATGAAGAAAAGCACTTAGCACTCTAGGGCCATGAATGAACCAAGTCTCTGATCAGTGGACCAAGTCTCTGATCAAGGTCCCAGAGCCTCCCCGATCTTGGGTCTCTTAGTGAATTGCAGTGTTTTCTCCTGAGGAATATCCTCTGTGGCTCCAATGGCGGCTGGAGCAAGATGCTGCAGTGGTTGGGAATGACACCTTCTGTCTTCTTGGGCTCTCCTGCATCTACAGTTATCTGAAGGGCATTCCATGGGCTGCAAGAACTTAGGGGCAGCTGAAACTAATAGAAATTTGGCAGAGGAATATAGAAATAAATAATAAAGCACAGAATAGGACAGAGGGCCACCATTCATCATAGCTCCTTTTCTGCTTTTTGCCTCTGCTTCTCATTGAGTGTTGGGTTCATTCTCTTGAGCTCTGTCAGGGGATGTGTCATTAGTTCTGAGGCTCCTTCCTAAGACTGTAAGACGTCCACCAACCAAGCTGAGAAGTCCCAACCAAGTCAGGATAAGTAGCCTAAATTAGGTTATATCCCCTTGCCTGGATTAATCCTGTGGCCGGGAGGTGGCAACTCTTATTGGAAGGGCTGCTAGATGAGCAGAGATCACCCCATCTCACATTAAGTGCCTAGTGTGACATTCTTATATATGTCACCTCATTTAATCTTTGTAGCAATCCTGCTAGGACATCAAGTGATGGCCTTTACGTTTTGATGAGGAAACAGAAGCTCACAGAGTTCCTACAAGGCAGAGCCAGGATTGAACCCTGGTCTCCCTAACTCCAAGGCCCACATTCTTCCACCACCCTGTGGGATGCCAACGGGCTTTGCTTCTGTCTCCACCCACTTGCTCTATAGTTCTCAGCACATTTCAGAATAGTTGTATCTGCTGCCTTAATTCTTTAAAATGACAACTACATACCATGTCTTAAAATTGACTGGATTCTTCTGCCACCTAAGCTGTGTACTGGGGTCCAGAATCACTTCTCTGAAGGCCCGAAGACTTGTTTAGAACTTTGGAATTATGTGCTTGCCCACCCAGAAAGAGGAAGTTCAGGACATGGCTGAGCCTACTTTATTTATAGTACCCTTCCCTCTCTCCTAAGTGCTAATCAAGCTCTTTCTTTCAGGTTCTAATATTGAGATTCTCTGTATTCATTCTCCTACATGATCTACACACTACACCACATGAAGAGGAGGGGAGGGGAAGAGAGAGAAAGTTATGTGTTAGAGTTAGGATTTTTCTTTCCCTAGGAAAATTAAAAGCAATGTCATCTGTCTCTCCTGTAGTTACAAGTTCCTGGAGGTCCAAGGTCATGTCCTATTCACTGTCGTATTCTGCACATTTTCTAGCATAATGCCATGAATACGGAAGTTCCTCAGTAAATGTATATTGGTTTAAAGTGAATTTTGCAAGATTCTACATATAGTCAGGAAAGAGCTTTCGGTGGATGACCTCCCATACTCTTCTTAGTGGACAAAAAAAGGACATACACACCAATTATTAGTCTACACGGGGGGAAAAGGAAAGGTGCACAACATATATTCCCTCTGCAGCAGGCATTGAATAGCTGCTTTACATATATTATTTTATCCTCACAGTAACCCATGGATATTATTATCTCCATTCCGGATGAGGAAATTTAGAACAGGTCATTTGGGGTGTAGTACGGAGAGGTGGTAATGAGCATAGACACTAAACTCAATTGGGTTTTTTTTTTTTAAGATTTTATTTATTTATTTGACAGAGATAGAAACAGCCAGCGAGAGAGGGAACACAAGCAGGGGGAATGGGAGAGGAAGAGCAGGCTCATAGCGGAGGAACCTGATGTGGGGCTCGATCCCATAACGCCGGGATCACACCCTGAGCCGAAGGCAGATGCCTAACTGCTGTGCCACCCAGGCGCCCCTCAATTGGGTTTTTAAAAAAAGAATTTATTTATTTGAGAGAGAGAGAAAGAGGGAGCGCACAAGCCAGGGGGGAGGGGCAGAGGGAGAAGCAGGCTCCCTGCTGAGCAAGAACCCCCCCACCCCCCCACCCCCATGCGGGACTCGATTCCAGAATACTGGGATCATGACCTGAGCCGAAGGCAGGCCCTTAACTGACTATACCACCCAGACGCCCCTCAGTTGGGTTTGTCTTCAGGCTCTCTCATTAGCTGTGCAACTTGGGGGAAAGTTCCTTGATTTCTCTGACCTCTTTAAGTTTCCTCATCTGTAAAATGAGGACACTAATATTTGCTAAACAGATCGTAAAACTCTTAGAGGCAATGCCAAACATTAGAAAGTTCAAAATGTTATTTTAAAAACACTCACACATAATTAGAATTTACTTTTATCATTATACCATATTTCTGAAGCTCTTTCAATGGATCAGAAACATCTAGAGTTCATTTAAATAGCAGATAGCAGGGACACACTCCAATTAGGGTCACCAACTCATCTTAGTTTGCCCAAGACTTCCTTGGTTTTAGTGCCAGAAGTCCTGCATCCTGGAGAACCCTCAGTCCCAAGCAAATCGGGATGGTTGGTCACCCTAAACCTCATACTTAGCAAATCAGAATCTGGGCTAGGGCCCAGACATACATGGTTTTAACAAGGGAGAGGCATTAGTATTAAGGAGGGAGTTAAGTATAATGGTTTACATCATGGGATTTGGACCTAGGTAGACCTGGGTCTGAATCCCCTTTTGGCACTTCAAGGAAATGTTACTTTGGTTGTGTTGGTGGGTTCCTGGGAAGCTGACTCTGAAATGGAGAATAGCCCATACAAGGTTTATCAGGGAGTGCTTTGGGGATCAACCCCTGTGGAAGGGAAGAGAAGGAAGCAGGATTAGGCAGAGGGGGACAAGGGGCTACAATGAAATTTCTCAATGAAGGCCTCACCAACCTCACAGGCAGCTCTGGGAGTTAGGAGGGCCCTTCAGAGTTGTCTTGAGATGGGTTGAGGGAGTCAGGCAACTCTACCTTCAAGTCAACAAGTCCAAGTGCCACCTGCGCTGGCAGCTCTCTCCCAGGATCCTGACAGCTGAGTGCTGTCTATTAATAACCACTTTTCCTGTAGCTGTGACAATAAATCTTTCAGTCCTGAAGGGGTCTCTAGGCAGTACATCACAGTATCCACTACAGAGTGAATGAGCCCCGATGAGCCTCTGTCTCTCCAACCATAAACCAGGACTGATGACAATAAGGTCATCTACCTCCGGGAGTTGTTGAGGAATAATGAGCTCTACGCATACAGCACAATTTGACACATTGCAAGCCCTCGAGAAATGGTCGCTGACTGTACATCTTAAAGATTGAATGGGGTAGAGTTTGGGATGGAGATGGGGGCTGCTTCAGGAAGGCCTTCTTGAAGGAACTTCCCCCCTGATCTTTGTTATCAGGAGGGACAATGCTTGACCTTTTATTGTGGGATGTATTACAAGGTTAGACATTAAACAAAAATGTAAAGTAGGCAAACAATTGAATCCATTCAACGATTGTTTAACAAGCACCTGTTGACAAAGAGGGTAGAGCATGAATGAAATTTGAAGAGGAAGCATAGTTTTTGGCCTGGAAGATCGTATAGTGTAGTGGGATAAACAAGGTTTAGATACTGGATTCCATGGGAAATTAAACATGTATTTATTAGTAACAACGCAATTCAGTAAGAGAGACTCTTGGCACTGGAATATGGTGAGGGTTGGATATCAGTTTCTAAAATTTCCTCCAATAGGAGACTCTTCATATTCATCAAAATATGGACTTAGATGTTACTAGAGAGGTTGAAATGAAAGAGTTACATTTTAACACATTAATTTGTTGAAATATTTTTTTGGGGGGATGTTGAGCCTCAAAAACATTCATGGCCTATGGTCCAGAATCCTACCCTTGAAACTTTAATCCAAAATAATTTGAAATAATGAAAATCCTTACATTGAAAGATGTTCTTTGTAGTATAGTCCATAATAGAGAAAACTTGAAGACTCCTCAAATGTTTGGTGACACAGAAACAGTTATTTAAAATTAGAATTCAACTTTCTTGGGAAGGAATGGTTATATTTGGGATCCATTTTCCAAACAAAGGAAGTTGAGGCCAAGAGTTAGTCATGTACTTGGTGCAACAGGTGGAGACAAATGGGACCAGATCTCCTTAATTCTTGGTCAAGAATTCTGTTTTTCTTTCAAACTATGATTGTGTTTCTAAACTCTCTTTCCTAGGGTGAAATGCCAGCTGCCAGTGTTGCAAAACTATGAGGCCAAGTTAAAATGACTTGAAGTATGTCAGTGAGGTCATATTGTTAATGTTTTAACTAATTAGTTAATTTTTTATTGTTTGTTTTGTTTTTTAACTATTATTGCTCAAGCAATGAAGCCAATGATCAAGGCGCCCTACTCTGGCTTCCCAGAGCTGAAGTGTATCAGCTGGTTCTGTTAGAAGTGACAGAAAACATGACAGAAATGGGTTTGTTCAGTTTTAATTTTTTTTTTAAAGATTTATTTATTTATCTTGAGAGAGAGAGAGAGAGGGCACCGGGGTAGGGGCAGAGGGAGAGGAAGAGAGACTCTCAAGCGCCTCCACACTGAGCACAGAGCCCAATGCAGGGCTCAGTCTCACCACCCTGAGATCAGGACCTGAGCCAAAACCAAGAGTCCACAACTTAGCCAACTAAGCCACCCAGGTACCCCAAAATGGATTTTTATTTTAAACATCAATACATTTTTTAAAAATGTATGAATGTAATAGCTGACTTAGGCTGAAAAGTCCAAGGTTGAGCTTGCTTCAGGCATGCCTCGATTTGGGGCTCCAATGATATCACTGGGACTCGGTATCAGTCCATCTCTTGGCTCTGCCTTCCTTTGTGTGGATGGCTGTCTCAGCTACGGGTGACAGCAGCAGCTTCAACCCTCATAGTTGTTTCAGGTTTCAGTGAGTAAGAATAGGAGTCAGGTTCACAGACGTCCAGAGAAAATCTCTCATTAGCCCTGATTGGGTCACATGACTACTCTGAACCAATCACAGGAAAATGCAGTGGACTGCCGGGGCTAGCCCTGGGTCACATGACCACCCCTGGCGGTGGGGAGGGAGATGTATGTGGCTCTCGGCTGGTTTCAAGGAACCACAATTGGTTAAGAGTGGGAATGGATGACTTTAAAGAGGAAATCAGGTCACACTTACTAGATAGAGTGAGTGAGTGCCAGGCAGCAAAATCAACAGATGTCTACTACAGTTGGACTGTTGTCATTTTATTCTAGCTTTGCTGGGAAAAAGCCAGTAAGAACAAACTCAGCAAATCACAGACTTGCACTGAAGAGAAGAAACACAAGAATCTAAGGAGCTCGGTCTTTTTTCTCTAAATGGAACATAGTTTACACTATCGAAGACAGATGCTTGTTTATTCTATGCCGAGAGCTCTCCAGCCAAGAGGATTCTAAATATCCTTCCATCTGCAGATCATTCCAGGGCTTTGCAATTTTTACTATTTAATGAGAAAATTGGGGGAGGGGCAATTTAAAATAAAATAATAAATATGTCTGGAGGAAAGCTAAAGAGCTACATTATTTCACAATTCTGGAATTCAGAGCAATAAAAAGTAAACAGTCTTATTGGCTCAAAGGAGAATCCAATCCTTTCATCTATGAAACAACTTTATTTCGTTATTTGGGCATCTCAAGAGACTTCCCTTGTGGCTGTATTATAAAGTAATTCCTTGTGTTTTCATTATATACTGTCCTGTCGGGCCTTGTGAAACAAGAAATTATTTGCTGCATTTAGTTTCTGTATAATGGGGCTTTCTATCATTTACATGTCCTTTGGTATTGTATTAATTCACATCCTTTTTAGAAATATAATTTTGGAATCAATTTTCATTAAAAATTTCTTACAACTTGTAAATTTGAGATAATTGAACTGAAGGCTTGTTTACCATGCCAATACTGTAATGGGTTTTAGAAGTAGGACAAATTTTTGGAACTGGTCTCTGATGAACATTTGAAAGAGGATTTTTGATCTCTGGAAAAACATTTGTTCTCAACACAGGTGAAATCAACTCCCCTGTAAGTTGGTACTGATGGCGATTTAAAAGAAACTGTTCTTTGTGAATTGAAAAGAACACTTCTTTATCTTACTAACCAAGTTTGAAGAGTCTGGTGGATTCTCATCTGGGTGAGATATTACTTAGGAAGTACAGACTTAGAACCAGTTGCGGGGGGGTGCTCCTACAGTGGATAATATCAATTTTTTAGTTCATTTGTTCCCCTTTGCTTACAGAGTAGCCTCATTTACCATTTATGGAACTCTACCCTCCACCTCACACCCCCATGCTTTATTGTGGTTCAAAACATCTTCTATTGGGCTAAATTCTTTGAGGAACAAAGTATGTGCAGAAAGTGTGCCAGTCTGGGAAGGAAGCTGAGTAGGCATCTGCCTGCTGTGTAATTGAAGTGATCTTGCATAGAAATTAAGGTCCCACAGAAATAGCCCCTACGAGGCACTCAACAAATATTTGTTCAGTGAAGAAAAAAATAAATGAAGGAGTCAGCATAAAGTCATCTTGTAGACAAAATTAGAAAGGCACTGTGTAGACATTCCTCTTCATTTTCTTCCCTCACTCCTAGCTGGGTCTACTTTATCAATGCTACAGGAGTCACAATTGTCATTAAAGAATATCATACCAGAGCTCTGAGAAGAATGTGTTCACTCAACTTCCCAGAAATCAAAATAACTGTGAATTGCGATAGAATTTTCAAAAATACAATGGATTAGCTCTTCGAATCATGAAAAGTAAAGCATAATTATCTCTGTTACACCACGCTGGCAGAATTTCTGTCATATGGAGGAACCCACCGCCCCTATGTCTAAGTAATTGATGCTCTCAACCATTTAGTCACAAAAGGCCCCTGGATTGTACTGCTTCAGGGACAACATCCATAGACACTTCCTCGTGAATGACACCCTGGAGTTTGTAACCCAGCGCCACGGTAGTTATTCTACTCAGCATCTTCTGTTGAATTTGTTGCTTGTCCAGAGATTCAGTTCATAAGGGCTTGGTCTGGTATTTTGAGATCTAGACCTCATATTAATTCAGCAGGTTTGCAGAAAGCGTTGCTGTAAATTAATGCATCTTTTTACTTTCTCCCTATTTTTCTGGTTTGTGGGACTGGAACTCAGGAAGAAGAGGAACCCCAGGAAGAACCTAAATGCCTCAAGTTGGGACAGAAGATGGCATCAGGTAGAGTACATTCAGTGCGACACCTCCTTTTCTGGGCTGCTGTTGCTGACAGCAGGGCTTACAGCGTCCAAAAGCTTTGCATATTGCACAAGAAAGTCTGTGTATTCCAAATGATTGGAAACACGACTAGAAATGTCACTGGTAACGGATTCCAGGCACGACATCTAGGCAATCTGGTTATGATGCAGAAACTAGCTGCTTCTCTTCTTTCTTTTATTGATTACAGTTCTTGATGAACAAATACTTGCAATGAAGTAAATGATGATAATGACGAAGAAATTTCAAATTCGGGAATACTAAAATAAGTAGTGTAGTTGTTTACTGAAGTATTTATGATTACCTTGGAAAATGTTATTTAGATGCATTTGTTAGGTTTCTTTTTATGTTACTGTATAGTGAAATATGCAGCTTTGCTAAAGCTATTTACCCATAATAGGACTTTCTATGAGATAATATGGAAAGAAACAGTGATGAGTGAATTTGTAACTTAGTTTTTGACTATGATCAGTAATGATAATGACATGTAATGGCCATAAAAATAAGCATTAGTTGAACAGACCTAATAATAATGAAAACAATATCTTAATGCTCTCTGCTTCTATGTCCAAATGGCTTTCAGTTTGGTGTTTTAGATGTTAAGGGGTTAGAAGAGGGCTCCAGATGTGTTTGCTGCTGGCAGAGGCTCGTGTTCTTGTAATTTAATGGAAATCATGGAGCAGAATTGAGAAAATGGAGATAGTAATGAAAAAAATACGCAAGGGGGGGAAGGTGGCATGCTGCTCTGATATAGATGGAGAAAGAATTAGCAATTAAACAGCTCCACCATCTCCCTCTATACCTCTCCCAAGTGTCTACTCCCGACAATAACAAACATTGCTTTACTTTGGTGCCTCTCCCTAGGACACTGTCCCGTTGTAGATCTTAGCATGGCTTGGCTCCTTCTCATCAATCAGGTACCAGCTGAAATGTCCAGTCTCAGAGACTAATTTGTCATTCTTTCAAATCACTCTTCATCTCATTGCCAGTTTTATTTGTTTCATAACTATTATTACAATCTAAAATCATCCTTCCATGGATTGGTTTGGTTACTTATTGTCCCCTGGAGAGCAGAAACCTTGCCTATCTTGTTGAATGATATCTTAGTACCTTGGACAGTGGCTGGCACCTAGTAGTCATTCAGTAAATTCTTACTGAGTCCTTTGTGTCCGCTATAGCTAGGCATTTTCTTTCTCTGTGTAATGAAGATGCAGGTAAGGTGGATTTGATGTGGCCAACTCTATGACTATTTTAGACTTCTGGCCTATAAAAGAGAATAAGACATGACCCTTGCCTTCAAGAAAATAAATGTCTAAGGCATAGATGTGTTTGGAACATGAGAAATAATGTGAAAAGATTGACACAACCCAAACACCCCTGGGAGTATTGAGGAAGTAGAATTTAAGACGTTTCCTTGAGTTGATGTTGCTCATAAGGAGATTTAGAGTTGTTGTTGTTGTTTAAGATTTTACTTATGGATTTGAGAGAGGGAGAGAGAGCAGAGGAAGAGGGAGTAGCAGACTGAGCACGGAGCCTGAAGCAGGGCTCAATCTCACGACCCTGAGATCATGACCTGAGCTGAAACGAAGAGTCAAACACTCAACCAACTGAGCCACCCAGGTCCCCAGGAGTTTTGGAGTTTGAAAGTGGGGGCATAGGAGAGCAGAGTTGGAGCTTGCATATTATACCCCTGAAAATTGTTCTGCATGCCACTTTTGCACATTTATTCTTATTTTTCAGTTCCTCAGCTAGAGAATACTGGACTAATGGCCATTGCTGGGTTAATGCAAATTTGGCCAAGAGATTTGAGTGTCCCAGTTGCTGATATAAATAGTATCATTTGCTCTCTTGGTAGAATGCCCACTAGATTTTGAAGACATTGAAAGCCATGATTATCCCACATGTTGTGAAGACACTGCTACCACCAAGGCTTTTCCAAGACATGAGTTGACTCCAGAAGGTCCTACTGTGACATCTCTCAGTGAGAAATCAGGGATCCAATTCTCAAACAGTCTGCTAGTATCCTAGATCTTTAAGCTGTAGGAGTGTGTGACTAGCAATGTAGTGTAGTGGTAAAGATTTCCCTCCACAGTGCATTTGGAGTCAGAGATTCCAACGAACATAATTCTGCAGAAAAAGGGACACCACTTAGTTAGAAATCTATAATCCCAATTTCTTTGTGATTGAATTATATGGCTTTAGATTTTGGATTATGAATAAATGGCTTATTTCTCTATTTTTTCAAAAACACCTAAAAATCCCTATTCTCTAAGTAGACATTTCAAACAGAAAAAGCAAAAATTTCTTACTATTTCTAAAAAGTGCTTGGGTTCACTGACTTTGGGACTTGCTGCAAAGTCCCCCTGTATTCAGGATTTACCCCAAACATGTGTGTCTACACTGTGGCATTAGTGTACTTGTGTGTCTAGTTTTAACCCATTTAGTTCAGATCTACTGTGTTTATTAACCATCCTTTGAAATCCTGTTTCGTATTAAGTTGTGTCTGCCAGGTTATTTGAAAAGTATGAACACATAATACATTAACTAAGAAATGTTTATTGAATACCTACTATGTGCTAGACATCGTGCTAGGAATTATGCTATATTAAGAGTGGCGGCTGGGACAGATGTGACTCCATGTATCGTGGAGCTTATAAGAAAACGAGAAATGTAGCCATTAAACAAATAAAAGGAATATGTAAATTATAGAGAAATTATAGCCTTAGACAAGTAAATTATAAGTTACAGAGAAAGCAGGGTTCTGTGGAAGTCTTGCCTTTAGAGCTTATAGTTAAATAGTGTCTCTAAAACATGACCACAGAGAACAAAGACAACAGGTAGGATACAGTACATGTTAAAACACAGGCAGGAGTGGAAGGATGAGGAACCAAAGAGGTAAGAGAAACTCAGTTTGGGGCATCCAGGAATTTATCCAAGGGTTTGTGGCATATGGGCTGGGTCTCAAAGGATAGATACGAAATCCTTTTGTGAAGAAATACACATTACCCAGGATATTTATGAAGTGAAAACCAAATACTATAAATTGAATCTAAAGTCATATCTATTTGGTATCTGGCCCCTTTTTTGGCTGATGACTGAATCCTTAAGCATCTGTTACTTTATCCTGAGGCCTATAATTTCTACTTGCAGGGTCCACCCAAAGGCTATGACAGGTTAATTGGAAGTGTGCTTAAACTTTATCACCATCATTACCTGTCCTTTGCTGTCTAATAATTCAGTGTCTGTACATTTGAGGTTTTTTTTAGTAAGTGACCTGCCTGTAATAGACAGAACCCTAATACTTACTCAGAATCAGGTGGCACTTCCCCTTGACTTCATGGATCTATTAGCTGAGGGGATAAGATAGCCCATTTATAATAAGTCCCTTTTAATGCACTATACCGTGAGTTGCTGTCAGCTGGTGCTTTATTTCAGCACGACCAGTGCTAGGCAGGTTCGTCATCAGATAAAATCCACCTTTGCCTCCAGCCTGCCCTTTCTGTGCCCTGCCTCTCCTCAGTGGGGTTCCCTCCTCACTACCTTCCGTCCCCAGCTTTGCTACCATCAAAGAACATGCACTCAGGCATGTACGCCTTGGTAAATAATTAATTTCAATCATATGTTATGCCTCTTCTCCAGCCTATTGGTATTCTAAGCTGCAAATCCACCTATGAAATGAAAAAATTCGGTGGCTGTTAAAGGGATTTTAAACATTAGCAAGCAGGTGATGAAGAGGGGACCTTTCTTCTGCATCTGGTTCCCTGCTCGGCGGGAAGCCTGCTTCTCCCTCTCACAATCCCCTTGCTTGTGTTCCCTCTCTCTCGCTGTCTCTCTGTCAAATAAATAAATAAAATCTTAAAAAAAAAAAAAGAAGAAGAAGAAGAGGGGGCTTTCTGGCTGTAGTCACAACGTGTGGTTAGCCACTTTCTTGACCCGAGTAAGGCCCTGAGTCATGGGGACACTCAATGAAGATTCCATCCGTTTCTGTGTTCTTTAAAAACGGGTTATGTTTGTTTACAAGTAGGGTTAGATCGTTTATCCAAAGGTGCCATTTTGGAGACATCTTGCATCCTTCTCCTATAACATTATGCTTATAACTGCACAGGGAAAAGGAAGACTGAGGTAATGGACCTATGGAAAATAGTGATATGTGGAAGTACTGTGAAGGAAAGATGTCCACACATAAGAGTTCTTTTGAGGTGGCTGTGAAGTTATCTGAAAAATAGAGAAAAAACAATGATACTTTACTAATAGTGACAAGAAGGAGGCCGTAGTTCCAAACAGAAGGATCTATATGTCAGCAAGAAGGCATAATTGAAAGCCTGACAATATGACCCTCTGGAGATAAGCCAGTTATTGGAAGTAGCCACGGACAGGGGAGGAGTTTGCATGTTCTCACCTGGGTTTATGCCTCATGTCTCAGCAGCTGCCACATCAAATTTGGCAGACATTTTGGTCTGCATGGCCCATGGGGCCACCTGCTCCTGGGTCTTTCTTTCTGTAGGTTTTCTTTCCTTTTTGCATCGCCATAGGATGTGTTCCTTTCCTAGAGCCTTTTGTGGTTGCCCTGACTTGTCATTTTAGAGAAGTTTTGTGCTGAGGCTTCATTTAATCTCTTTCTATTCCACTAAAAGGCCCTTGGAACAAGCCAAATGCCACATGTACTCACGACAGCCTGTAAAAGGCATCAATGTTGAATGAGGTTAAAACTGATCATTACCTTTTTGGTACAGAGACTTAGGTTTATAAGCTGATATACAGAAACTACAGATCCTGCCCAAACTAATCTTATATCTAGCCAAATGAATAGAAATTATGGAGTACCAGTTTTGATGGAGAGAGAGGGAGGTATCTCCATTTATTCATTCATTCCCTGTGGACAGGGCGACAGATGAATGGATGGGCCAGCTTCACTTTCTTAGAGAATATTTTTTTAATGAATTGCACCCTTTCTGGTGGCTATGTTTCAAAAATAAAGTAAAATGTGTTTTTAAAATTTTGGCTAAATCTTGCCATTTTTCTTGCCCGTGCATTGCTTTAGACGCAGGCCAAGTATTTTGGAATGCTGAAACAACTTTCAAATGCGTTTAAAATTCAAGAAGACTTTGCAGAATCGTTTTTATCTTCTTGCTTGCCCTTAGCCTGTGCTGTTGGGGCCCCATGATTGCCACACTCTGATCGTAATGGGAGAATCTTGTAAGTCGACGCTGTTTTATGACAGTCAGAATGTTTCACTGGAACGCTCTCTTTTTGCTAAAGGTCACCTAAGGCTGCGTGAGGCCCAGCACACTTTCAGAGTTGGCTGTCTGTGTCATCTGCGTTTAGTCAAGTCTTCATTTCCTGTGGTTTGTACGTTTCTTATGTGTGAAGTAAACCCCAAACGGTTAAAATTCTTCAACTAAAAATGAAAGCAATCGGGACAAAATATCTGTATTTTTGTAACCTTTGTGAGGAAGTGAGACCAGGGTTCCACTGAGCAGCTTCTTAAGCGACATGATGTCGCTATGTGTGTGTGTGTGTGTGTGTGTGTGTGTGTGTGTGTGTGTGTAAGTGAGGCTGGCCCCCCGCGGGGAGGTGACACTTCTGGCTGGGAGACTTGGGAGGTGAGAAAATGATCTATTCTCTGGTAATTCAGACAACTAAAGTGTTTGCTTTTACCTTCGTATCATAGTAGAAGAGTCAAAATGAAGTCTCTACCCCAGCCAACTGTATTTTTGTCATACCCTACTTTGTGCAAAAAAAGTGATTTATCTTCCTCACCGATTTTTCTGAGGCCCTGGCCAAAGAATGAACAGAAAACCGTTCAGGTAGGGAAGTTGGAAAACAGAAGGTGGTGGACTTCCTTTATCCTGAGTTTACTTTCTTTCCATCCCATTAACCTTAGAACAGACAGTCTGAGGTCCTAGGAGGCCTTTTATTACAGAAAATGCTGCTGAGGACTGTAGAAGTCTTCCAGCAAGGACCCGATCCCTAATTTCTATATGGGATGGATATCTTGCTCTGCATGGTCTGGGTGGCTTCCATGCCTACCTGCTGTCAGGTCTCTGCCCTCAGCAAGGCTTTCTCTGACACCCTGAGCAGAATTGCAAGCTATCCTCAGCTCTTACTTCCTTGCCCCGTCTTGCTTGTATGAAAACCACTTACCACTCTGATGCACTGTGTCCTTTCCTTGCTCTTTGCATGTGTCCCCCCTAGAGCGTAAGCTCCATAAGCTCCACGAAGGCAGCGGTGTTTGAGCATTTTATATGCCACAGTGTACATGGCAAATGCCTACAACAGAGCCCTATGGACAGGGGATGCTCAATAAATATTTGTTGGACAAAGAAGGAATGCTTGCTCTTCTCTTTTCAACTCTCGCTAAAGCAATTGGCTCAACCAGAATCTGAACACGGAGTATCTTTTTCTGTTAGGGTTTTCACCCAGCTCCCAGCACAATGTCTGGAATATGGGAGAGCTCAAAATAAATGGTAAGTTGACTAGAGTATAAATGCATGCATGAACGACCGAGTCTGGTTTTCAATACAACTTGTGATATAAAAAACTGTTGTTCAGTTGGGGCTTTAACAAACATGAAGAGAACCACGCTAATCCCTGGGGAAGTCAACGTCATGGGGAGGGGGAAGAGCACAGTTAGATTTTCTTCACTGTTAAATCAGTTGGCCATGCCCTCGAATCCAAGGAGATGCTTAGGGTGGGAGTAGGGGTAATATTTGTCTTTAGCAGGACAAGGTAGCAAGGGTGTTCTTTCACGCAGGAAGGAAGACTTCCTGGCCTGCCTGCTAAAGATGTACCAATCTGCTCCTAGCTCAATTGTTATTTTGCATTGAAAAGGTATCAGACTAATGAAATCCGGTTTCCAAGTTCTCAGCGCTGTCCTCGGCAACATCTATTAAGCGGTATTACCACCCACAGCTCTGAAACCACACCATCCATTCTCCTCAGGGTCACCCAGAGAGCAGTTTCTGGTTTTTCTCCTCTCTCCATGGGCAGGGAGCTAATCATTTTCAGCTATCAGAATGAATTCTCAACATTTTCAGATTTTTTTATTCAGGGAATTCAATAGAGCACTTATTGTTCATCAATGAGAAAACACAAATACATAAAAATGAGAGTTTGATTTAGTCCTCTGTGTTCAAGGTACGCCTGATGTGCTGTTTACTGACTAGGCACCTGTTTCTTGAACAGGAGCGGAAATGCGCCTGTGCAGCCAATGCTTGGTTTAGCTATTGTGTCCTTGCGCCGCATGAGACCCCTCGGTAGCTCTGTCGAGTACTACTCTTCATCCAATCCTAAGTCCTCTTAGCACCCCCCTGGAGGCACAGGGCTCCCCAGAAGTTGATCCAGGTCATAAAATGAATCAGTTACTAGGAACGACATTTTCAATGTGGCAATACTTGGAGCAGAGTTGTCTGATTTGTGATTGTGCGCGCGTGTGTGTCCCGCAAGACGTTTCTATGCTATTTTATTTTCTTCCATTATTTCCTTGTTTGTTTAAAATTTGTTCTCCAGCCTTTGTAAGAATGCCTTAGGGCAGAAAGCATCATGAAGGCAACACTAATAGACAAAAGCAGCAATAATGAAGCAGCATTTGGGTTAAGTAAGCAAACCGGTAAACTGAGGATCTTGAGGGTCTTCGAGTGTTTCCGTCCTGGAGGAATCTCTCTGTCCGCTTCCCCTTCGCACTTCCCATCCCTGCGCGAGAGTAGAAAGCTGGAGCTAGAGCCGCGTGCTGTGCATTGGGACGCGCAGCCCACTCTCTCCCTGGGCGGTCCCCCCCCCCCCCCCCCCCCCCCCGTTCTCGGGACGCGGACAGTGGAAATCATCATGCGCAGGTTCCAGCTGGTCATTGTCACAAAGGCCCTTCGGTGCGAGCCAAAAGGGGAAGTTTCTGCATCTCAAGGATTGGTGGTGGTGTTGCTCTTGTCGCTATGTACCCGTGTTTCCCTGCACACATTTAAAGGAAGTGGCTTTTGGGTCCTAGGGGTCCCCGGAAGTCAGCATCTTTATTCCCTCGCGCCCACAGCTCAGTTCAACTCGGCTTCATGGCCATCATGCCCTACTACCCACTTAGGTGATTCCCGGTGGGTCAGCCACTGCTCTAGAATTTGTGTACAGGAGGAGCATAGCTCAAGCCGTATGGTTGAAAAGACAGTCCGGGACTGGTCCTCAAGTTGTTTTCATACACACTTCATTGCGAAAATGTCATTGTGCAGTTAGGGGAGGCAGGACTGATGAAGCTGGAGGGTGTGGCGGCCGCCATGCATGCCCCCCTGCTTCCGCTTCCGTGGACACTGGCCCCACTTCCTACACCTGCAGGTGTCGTCCTCAGGCTTTCTCTTCCAGAACCTGCTCTGACCCTTCTCAGGAGTAGCCCTCAAGCAAGCAGTGCTGGGACTGGTGAATGAATACCTCCGCTTGCGGGCCCCTTGGGGAGGCCAGCTGTGGGGCACATTTTCTGCGCTGGTGCCCAGACTTGCCCCCGAGGGTTAAGCCATAGAAGTAGCTGGCTGCTCTCCTTCCTGGCTCACCACCCCACTGCCCCCCCTGCTGGTCCCCTCACCCCCACATAAACCACTTCTGGGGGAACCCATAATCAGAGAGGGTCCCTTGACACCGTCACTGCATTCAACATGCTGTAATATGTTCAAAAGAATCAATGAGCCTGATTGGGATCTCAAAAAAAAAAAAAAAAAGCCACTTTGAAAAAATTTTTTAAAAATGTAAATGCAAAATAGCTGCTCTGATCACTACCTTATTAACTGGTCAAAATAGTGGCAGTCCTCACCTTCTTAAAAATTCTCCAACCTTTTCTGAATGCAGCATTCTGGCCTTACCCATTGATTGGGGGATGTTAAATGACTACTAAGAGGGAACGAGACTTTTCCATCTTGACGTTGGCTATCACAAAACATATTTGCTTAGAGACTGCCATATTGTGACTCATTTTAAACTTGCTTCATATGAATTGAGGAGTGGATTTGAGTCACACAATCATTTATGTTTGAGCTCCAAACATGAGCCCTAATGTTCAGCTTAGTTACTGATTGGATCTGTGTGAACTTGAATAGTCATTTACCCATTTCGAGCCTGTTTTTAAAAACAGCTTGGAAAAGAACGCCTCTGGATTCCTTATCCTTCATCACAGAGAGATGATGAGAAGAAGAAACCAAAACTCATGATAGTAAAATGTTAATGAATTTTCTGTAATGCATTACGGCTAAGGATTAGTATGTAGTCTGTGTTCCACACAGATATTCAAAAACAGTGAGGGATTCTGAAACCTTGAAAAATGATTTTCAACATTTTAGGACTGATGTTACCCACAGGGCAAACTCAGATGCATTTTGTTTGGCCTGCAGTCTTCCAAATTTTATAAAATTGGTTGCCAGTGTTTAAAATCTGGAAAACTTCCTGTAAAAATCTAGGTTTCGACTTCTCTTGAGAAAGTGTAAAAACTGATAAACCAGGACTGCATTCCTCAGTGATAAAAAATAAATATTAGTCAGCTGGCATCACATCCCTGAGAGGTTACCTCCCCATTCTGCCTGTGTCTGAGGAGCAGGTGAGATGTGTGGGGCCGTTGCTATGGAAACAGGAGGAACCCCTCGCTCTGCATGGAGCTGGTGAGCACTGACCTCCACCAGTGATCTTTACTCCGTTCTCTCAAGCTCCCTGCAGTTGCTTTTTCTTCTGTGTCAGAGGCTAATGTTCCACTCTTCAGAGGCTTCTCATGATTTCAGTAATGGAGGACTACACACGTTTCACAACTCAGAGGGGTACCACCAGGAAAGGGGACCACTTCATGAATGGGTGTGACTGAACAGCCAGAAGTGTAGTTCCAGCTCACACCTTAGTGACACAGGACGTTGGAGGCCTAGGAGCAGCGATGGGACCACAGCTGCTTCCCTAAGCCTTTCCCTTTCACGGAAACTAAGGGGTCACTGTGTTCTCACTGAGAGGGCCGCAGCAACGGACTTCTGTTTCTGCTCTTGCTCAGCAAAACTGATGTATTTGCCCGTGAGCATTTGCCCGTCTGGCTGTGTGCCTGGCACCTTTTAGATGGATTTTGATCAAGCATGACTCCAGTGTGTAGAGTAATCATGGAAAATTTCAGCTTTCCTATCCAAGGAGAAATGGACAAAAGGGACAGAATGCCCTTGGCTTTCTCCAAGCTGTAGAAGCAGAACCAGATCAAGGACTCAGAAAGTCAGGGTGTGTTGGGCAGAAACCCCCTGCTAGTCTGGCCTTTGTTGTGAATATTGTGGCATCAGATCACTTCATTTGGTTACATGGTTAACTGGTCCGTGTTTTCAACAGGATGTGTGGAGCCTGCCCTCTCTGCTGGGCGCTGAGATAGGGCCCCAAGTCTCGCCTTGGTTTTATGCCCTCAACCCTAATAGCTATGTTTCAGGCTTAAACATTTTTTCTGTGCCCGCATTCTTTTCATGCCTGTCCTGCTCTAAGTGGGTCCGCAGTATGTAGTTCTCTCCAGCCATTTGAAAAGGCTTCAAGAAAATGGATCGTTGTTTTCCTTCCTTCAGGTGACAATTTTCTCTGCTCCTTACCACTTACCACCCATTGATTGGATCCTGAGTCCATCCGGTCCAGCTGCTATCTTTGATTTGAGCATATTCAGGAACACCTTATCTGAATTGTTCTTTTCTAACAACTGAATGCAAAACGTCTGGTGGGCATGCTTGCCAGATACTCTAACAATAACACTAGCTAACGTTTATTAAGTCCTTGCGTGCAGAGGCGCTAAGTGCCTTCCATGAATTTCTTAGTTAATCCTCTTAATAGCCCTATGGGGTCTATATCATCCCCACTTGGCAAATAAGGAAACTCAACCTTAAAAAGTTAATTCATCCCAACATAGGCCCAGTTGAGTCCAAACTCCTATGCTCTTAACCATTCCAGCAACCCTGCAAATACCAGTATGTCTTCTGGACAGAGTTGAGAATTTCTGAACAGTACCATATGGAGAGGGTAGAAACTATTTGCTCTGATTTGAGCACATTTATCAGCAGGGATCTAAGATCTGGTGCCCTTTAAAAAGGCTAACCCTCCTGGTTTCCTGTAAGGAGGGCATGTGGGCGTGGGGCAAGTTCCTGGAATCTGCCCTGGGCATATAGTCATTGAGATGATTGAGATGAAGTAAAGAAATGAGTTTTTACTTTTCCTCCCAAGATTTGGTGAAATTCAGTATCTCTGTTTTTAATCTGCTTCACTCTGTTAGGAAATTATGTTGAAATCTGGTAGAATTGAAGACAAAAACAAACACCCTCCAAACTTGGCTCTTTTTCCAACGGTATGATTTCTGTTTATGGTGTCACCCTCGATCTTGGCCATCAGCTTCAAGGTCATGTTGGATTGCTTCTTTCCACTTAACCTCTATATTGAGTTTCTTTGCAGTATTTCTTGTATCTGTTACAACTTTTCCAGCCCTGCTGTCACACTCCAGTTTAGGTTATTATTCCTGCCATGCCCAAACTATTTTAATAGTTTCCTAACTGGCCTTTCTGCATCTAGACCTTACCTGCTCTTATCCATCCTACAAACCATTGTCAGAATACCTATTCGTCTATTATAATTGTCCATAGGCTTGTTGAAGGTCAAATTCTGTATTCTTGATGAAGTCATAGAGTACATACAGAGAAGTAATCTCTCCAATACCCCTCTTTTGGCCCATAATTTACAATTATGTGTGGACATGTCTTATCTCTGCCAATTGTTCATTCAATATTTCTCTTCTTTAGCTGCAGGATCCTGATTTTCTTGGGTGCAGTTTAGGCCCAGCTATTAAACTACATTTCCCAGCCTCCCTTACAGATAAGGCTGGCCAGTGGTATATAAGCTAAGTTGTCAGGGGATATCTTCATTTGGTTCCCCCAGAGGTAGATCCTGGGACAAGGATTCTTGCACAGCTTGTTTGGAAGAGATCCCAGGAAGCCCAGATAGGGGGGAGGGGAAGTGAAACAGCCTAAGGCAGGCAGTCAATCAAGGGTTGGTTATTAAGAAAATAATCCCTTTTGGTGACTGGAGTTTCATCCTACCAGGGAACTATGGGAAGTACCTCAGGTGCTGGCGGTTTCAAGTTGGGACAATGTGTAAGATGGTAAGAGCACGGGAATGTGGCTGGGTTATATTTTTAATAGACTTTATTTTTTTTTAGAGTAGTTTTAGGTTCACAGCAAAATTGAGCAGAAGGTAGAGATTTCCCATATGCCCCCACTTCACACATGCATAACCTTCTCCGTTATCAACATCCTCCACCAGAGGGGAACATTTGTTACAATTGATGGCCTCACATGGACCTATCATCATCCCAAACTCCATGGTTTACATTAGGGTTCACTGTTGGTATTGTACATTCTATGGTTTGGACAAATGTCTAATGACATGGATCCATCATGCAGAGTATTTTCACTGTCCTAAAAATCCTCTGTGCTCTGCCTCTTCATCCCTCCCTGCTCTCCAACCCCTGGTAACCACTGACCCGTTTACTGTCTCCATAGGTTTGACTTTTCCAGGCTGTCGTATAGTTGGAATCACGCGGTATGGAGCCTTTTCAGACCGGCTTCTTTCACGCAGTAATATGCGTTTAAGATTCCTCCCTGTCTTTTTATGGGATAGCTCATTTCTTTTTAGTGCTGAATAGTATGTCATCGTCTGGATGGATCACAGTTTATTCTGAAGGATATCTTCATTGTTTCCAAGGTCTGGCTGTTATGAGTAAACCGCAATAGACATCTGTGTGCAGGTTTTTGTGTGGATAAAGTTGGTGGATAAAGTTTCATCTCCTTTGGGTAAACACCAAGGAGTGCAATTGCTGGAGGCTATGGGAAGAGTATGATGTCTTCCATAGTGGCTGAACCACTTTGCATTCCCACCAGCAATGAATGAGAGTTCTTGCCTGTCCGCATCCTCACTGACATATGGTGTCAGTGTTCTGAATTTTGGTTACTCTATAGGCGTGTGGTGGTATCTCATTGTTGTTTTATGACTGGTTTTTTTTTTTTAAATAACATTTCATTTTTACTATGAGCATATTTACTTATTAAAAATTTAGTCATGTAACAGAGTAGAAAAAAGCTAATGATTTGACGTTAAGTGAACAAAGTAGGACATAAAATTACGTACTACAATGACAACTACAAAACACAAAAACTGATGCGCAGCTTTACAAAATAGAGGAAAAAATCCAGAATGCTCATAGTAGTTATTCACTCTCACCGCCCTAGCTCCTAGTGTAACAGCATGCAATAAGTATTTGTTGTTTTTCAGTAAGTATTGGTATTAGGGACAAATTAATCCATTTTTCCAAAATTGCTCTAATAAGGTGCTGTAATTTTTATAATGAAAAAAATGTAACTATATACAAATAAGACTGATTTCACACCCTTCAAACAATAACCTGAGGAGGGGATTTTACATTTTTCATGGGAAGACGTCAAATGCTATGTCTACTACTGTGGGGCTTCTGGAAATCTCCCTCAGGAGAGCACACTCTTCCCCTCCTTCCTGTCTGGAACATTGGCAGGATATCATGGTGGCCATCTTGGATCACAGGGTGACTTTGAGGATGAAACCATTATCAAAGGATAGTGGGGGCAAAACAGAAGCTTGGGTCTCTGGTGATCATGGGACTCCATACTGACGCTGGACTGCCTCCCTGTAGGCTTCTTTTATGTTTAAGAACAAAAAAGCAAATCTTTGTATCTTATTTACAGCTGTTATGTGTGTTGCTGTCATTTGTAGCCAACCCTCATCCTCGCTCGTGTTTCTCTTACAAGACCAGGAAGCTTCTTGACGGGAGGAATATATGTGTTCATTTTTGTCTGCCTCAGAGCACTCTACACAGTGCCCATAGAACCAGATCCTTGGCAAACCTTTGTAAAAAGAGGAGTTGAATTCAACGCACACGGAGAACTGAGTGGCGAGCGCTGTGTTGCATGATGTTGGCATCTGAAGATGAATAAAACCTTGTCTCTGCTCTCAAGGAACTGATAATAAAGTTGCCGTGTGTGCGTGTTGTCGTTGTTTGTAACTGACACACCTGGGTAGAGACAGAGGAGAGAAAGGGGGTCAGCTCCCTGACTGTCTGAATAAAAACAAGATGCCCATTCACTTCTTGTCCTCTCCCAGCATCCTCGGCTGCTCAATGTCTGCTGGAAAAGCCAGGCCTTGCCTGGTGTTACCATGACGTCTGAGCTTTGAGAGCTGTTTCCTTTCTTCCTCAGCCTAAGAAAGATTATTCTGGTGATATCTGAATAGCTTGAGTTAGCTGTGTATGAGCACAGAGGAAGTGGTTCCCTAGCAACAGGAGCCTCTGAAAGCCTCCAAGCGCTCAGTGCTTCTCCCTGCTTTTTGTTTTCTCTCCTCCGTGTTGCCTGTCAGCAAACAGCTAGAGTGATTGCACCTGCTCTGAATTAGGGCCAGTCAGTTAAACTCCAGCAGTTCGGTTTTCTAAGTCAAGGGCTCTGTTCCTCTTTTGGTCAAGCTTCCTCATGAGGTCTGGGGCCTCTTTTTCTCCTGTCAGACCATACTTAGTTCAGATCATACTTCCTTTTTTGCTTTTCAGATCTTAACCAGAAATGGAAAATATTGAGGTTCCTGAAGAAAATGTTAACCGAGTATTTTATTTTTTGGAAAATACTAATTTTTTTTCAAATGTGCTTAATCTCTTAAGAAAAAGGTTAGTAGACTTTTTCTTGCTAAAGAGTTTATTCTCACCCCATTCTTTGTTTTTCCACAGAAGCCAAATGAATTCTTCATTCCTTATATACGTCAGCATCTCAATGTTGTAGTTGAGGGTGCGAGATGATCAGAGGATTAATAAAGTATCTTCTTATGGCATTGCCTCAGTCTAGCAAGCCACTAGGTTCTAGAAACAGATATCCTTCCTGGGGGCACTGATCCTGTTCCTTTTTCCAGCCTCAGGGCCATATTTGAGAAAGTAAATCCTTAAGACCACACCACACAGTGCTAGCGTGGAGTCAGAATTACAGAGGAAATGCCTTGTTTCATCTTCAAACAGCAATCTGGATGAGAACAGTGATCTCATAGGAGATGGTGATACAGCCTTACCTACCAACTGGCTAGTGTCAATTGGCAGCATTGAATATCTGGCCAAGACTGCTGGTGATGTTATAATTGAGCCTAGCAGCTCCTAGAAGCCTTGTCATCTACACCTACGAAAATATTTTCGTTCACTCATTTGTTTAACGAACAAATATTTATAACCAGTTGTCTCCTATGTGTGTCAAGAGACCATGCTGTGTGTGTGGGAAGGACATGAAGGACGCTGTCTGTAACCTTAGAGAGGTCGCGATCTAACAGAGGAAGTAAGACATATACCCACGCAACCATCAAGCAAAATCATAGCCTAAGCAAAGATAATCCATGCAATTCTAGACATTCTCTTGAATCGGCTCTTTCTATGAGAGGGCAGTGCTGGAGGTCGGGTAAAGCCACCTTTCTGAGTAACCAAGTAGAGTGTAAGGAAGGGGAGATGAGAAGTTACATCTGTTCTGTAGATAAACAGAAGATTTGGTCTCCAAGACTATTCATTTAGGTCTTTTTATTACACTTACACTTATTAAAACAACAAAATGAAACAGCTAAATCCCCTTGTGTTGTGATAGTCTGTTTCCATCCAAATGGTCTATTTTTAATCAATGTTAAGAACTCGACATAAGTCAACCAAAGTGACATAAAACAGAAAGCAGGAAAAGAATTTATCTGAGATCTGGGAAAAATAAAAAATAAACCCTAGTTAGGGGAAATTTGAATTGCCACTGTTTATCTTCTTTTCCTCCCAGGCATTATTTTCCACTAGTAATTGAGAAAGGAAGAAAAATGCATGTCGGTAGCCAAACCCTTTGGGAGCTAGGCTCTCTTGTTAATAGCCATATCCCCCCGACAAGCTGAGGAGTCCATCCAGGATAGTGTGCGTGGTCATGACTATGGTCACGGTTAACCAGAAAAAATGAGTTATAAATCACTGGAGATGCGGGGGAGGGGAAGAAAGCCCCCAAGTCCGACAGCCGTGTGTGTTCTTTCTCAGGCTGGCTTAGACTAAAGGAGGGCAGAAATCTAAAAGCCATTCCTAATATATCCAGGTGACAAGCCTTTGGGGACCATTTTAGACTTACTGAATCAAGCCACTGCATTCTGTGACGTTGACACCTATTGAAGATTTATGAAGTGGAGAACGTGAGACAGGCAATAAAAGAGTCTTTTGTAGCCGAATAAGTGATTTGCACCCTAGAACAGAAAGGACAGTGAGGTGCCAGCCATGACGAGAAGTGGGTTCCCCAAGGACATGTCCTGAATCACGAGGCTAGAGCTCTGATGTAGCTAAGTGACTCCTAGGGCAGAGCCCCCCCCTCCCCACCACACTCAGGATTTTCCATTTTGAACCTAATTGCTTACAGGAAGATCGTGGCTGATTATTAGTTTTAGAATGTTGCAAACAGATTTTTCCCAGGGCATTTAGTGAGTGTGTACCAGGCTGCATTAGTTTCGGTTCTCTGAGAAACAGAACCGATAGGATATATCTGTGTGTGTGTCTGTGTCTATGCCTGTATCTGCATCTAGAGAGACACAGAGAGAGAGGGAGGAGACAGATTTATTATGAAGAGTTGACTCAGTGATTTTGGAGGTGAGCAAGACCCAAGATGGGAAGATCTGCAAGACAGAAAACCAAGGGGCCAGAAGTGCCAATGGCTTAGTGCCAGTCCAAATACCAGCAGGCAGGAGACCCAGAAAGAGTTCACGTTTCTGTTTGAATCCCAAGGTAGGAAAAAAAAAATCTGTCTTATTCAGAAGAGGGTCAGATTTTTTTGGGCTATGCATGCCTTCAACTGATTTGACAAGGCCCACCCATACTCAATAGGGCATTCTGCTTTGCTCTGTCTAGTGATTTAAATGTTAATCTCATCTAAAAACACCTTCACAGATTGTTGAATCATGATACTGTACACCTGAAACTAATGTAGATTAACTATAATGGAATTTTAAGTAAAACAAAATACTGGGGGGAAAAACCTACTCTCACAGAAACACCCAGAAGAGCAGTTGACCAAATATCTGGGCATCTTGTGGTCCAGCCAAGTTGACACATAATTAATCATTGCACAAACTCTGCCTCCTATGCTCGTTCACACAAAGTAAGGAAATTAATATTTATTGAGAACCTACTAGACCTGATGCTCTGCCTTTACTCCTTCTTGTAAATAAGGGATAATTTATTGCCAGCTTGGCGTAGCTGGTCATGAAAATGATGGAAGAGAAGAAGTATATAAGAAACACCTCTTCTGTCTGTCAAAGAAAAAGAAAGGTTTTTATATTTTGTTTTTGTATTTTGTAGTAAACACAATTATACCAATGCCTGTCTGAAGGCCAGCAGACTGGACGTTCTTCATAATGCTTTCACAGTTATTTTGTTGGATCTGTCATTAAAATACCTTGACAGAGTGGGACAGATAAAATTTTCACTGTACAGGGAAAGAAACTGAGTCACAGAAGAAGTAAATGACTTGCTTAAGGTCACTTGGCAAACTTGAAATAAAACCAAGATAAGCCCCTCACTTTTCTGGCTTCTACCGTAAAGGAAAACATCACCATGTTCGCAGTATGTATGTCTGCTAATGTAATGGTGCCAGTGCCTTCGTGGTGGCAGGCAGAGTACGCGGGACAGGTCATGAGCTCCCAAATCAGATGAGCTGCTTATGCGTCCGAGCTCAACCTCCGGTCTGTGGTTTGACTTCAGAAAGTTTCCCAACGTGTAAAATAGGAGAACTAGGACTATCTCATTGGCTAGGTATGAGGATAACCCAAGGTAGTAAACACATGGAATGCACAATGCCAGGTACACAGTAAAGGATTTAATAGAGAATTAAATGAGAATATAGTAAGCGCCCAATAAATGTTAGCTATCATTATTACTATTGTTGTATCATCATAGATTCCCAATCTATGTTGGCCTCTCCCTTCACAGTTCTGCCTTATTGCATTAATAGGATTAGGTAGACAGAGGGAGAGAGAATAAGAAGACAAAGAAGAGGAGGAAATATTCTTCCTCCTTATACTGGATCTCTCTTTGTTATTGGCAGCGTTAGGTAATTTCCAAATAGGGAATATGACAACAGCTTCAAAAAAATCTTGCAGTGGACCACTGATTTCTTGTATCTTTGCCCAAAGTGACTTTGAAGAGCCCTCTGAAATGATTTCCTGGCTGCCTGTGATGTCTGCTGAGGTCCTGTACCCGAGGGTCAGTCATCTGAAACTGGCCTAACTTGGCTTTGATCTATTTGTCTAACCCACGTGTACCGCTCAGCGCAGCAGCTGACACCTTCCCAAACCATTGCTGGCTTCAATTATCCAGGAAAAAATTTCCAGTTACTATCTATAATATACAATCGTTATATGTAATAATATAATGATTATATATAATAATATGATGATTATAAATAATAATAGAATGATTATATATAATATGTAATTATTATATATGCAGTAATATAATAATATATATATCATATATATTTCTTCTTAGGTAGATGAATCACCAAGTTGATACTTTCTAACAACTTGGTTATTCATCTACCTAAGAAGAAACTACGGAGTGTGGTAGAACTTGGTTGATGATCAATTATGTTATTTAAGGAAGCACATTTGGTTAAAGCACATTTGCCCTTCTGCTAGAGCTGCTGTAAGAAAAGCAAAGTAGTCTCTTCATTGGGGAAGCAGAAGGACATTCATCTAATAGGGTATTATAGAACCACCATAAATCTTTTGGATCTAAGCCCACTTGGACATGGGAGTTAATTATGCTAGGTAAAGGGTGAAATCATTGCAATTGGATCACAACTCCTTTACAGCAAGTTTTCTTTAAAAAAAAAAAAAGGACGGGGAAATAATGTCAGAACTGGGCATTTCCCTTGGACAAAAAGCATACACCAATAGATTTTGGAGTATTTTGTCTCCTCTGGCCTTTGGCCTGGGAATCGTAACTAGCTGTGTGACCATGGGAAGTTTGATGACTTTGCTGATCCGAGCCTCGATCTCCTTGTCGTTAAATCGAGATATTGGAATGCATCATCTATAAGGCCTTCCAGCTCTTAAATTCCATGATGCTAGCTAGGAATTATGCAAGGTGCTAGTCTAGGAAATCCAGCAAGCAAAAAGCAAACTCTCGAGTTTTATTTCACTTGAAAGAATGCACTTCCGTATTATCCAGTATCTGCCGCCCAGCCAGGTCGTAGTGGGCTCATCCGAGAGCTCTACTGGCCTAAAGTTGGTCAGTCTTCTGCTTTATTTCCAAGAGAACTAAAGCAGTTGAGAACCTCCCCCGAGAGATGTGGATCCAAGAATTCACATAGAATGTGCTAATGTGAGCAATGAAGGAAAAAGAGAAAGGGCAGTCGATTACCTCCCATCGTTCTGGAGAAACCATTCATTTGTGCACACGTTCGTTTAGCCAACACCAACTGAGAGGCAGTATAGTGTATGGTTAATGGTTCAGGCTCTGGAGTCAGATGCCCTGGGTTCAAATCCAGACTCCACCACTCTGTGCCCCGTGGCCTGATCAAACTACTTTATTTCTCTGTTTCTTCATCTGCAGTCCTCACCTCAAGAGCTCGTTGTCAGGGATAAACGAGTTAATACATATTAACTATTGATAAGAGTGCCCGACACATAGAAATCCTTCAGTAAGTGCTATGTGTTACCATGGCCAAGTTTTATGCTAGATACAAATGGGAACTCAGGGAGATGGACAAGAATAACAATAGACAGGTGAGGGAGGAAGCAGGTGGCAGTCAGGGCAAACTTCATGGAGGAAGTCACTCTAGCTGAGTCTCAATGTCGAGATAAGACTTTCTTAGATAAAGGAGACAGGTCATTCCATGCAGTAAAGGCAATGCCAGCTAAAGCGGGAAGGCACAATCCTCATAGTTGGATGGTGATGTTGGGAATGGCTGGAGTTTAGGAGAAAGGAGAAAGCTCATGGGAGATGAAGCTGGACAAGTAGGTGACGTTACGGAGGGCTCCATAATACGGGTAACTCTGTGCCACTGAAGCTGGGGTTTTAAGTTATATTCAGTGAGCCTTCTTGTTTGGAGCCATTCCAGGAGCAAGGCTGGAATTGGAAAGAGAAAGAAGTCAGGAATGGGGTTGGGCTTGGATCCAGGGTCTGGTGGATCCTTGAGTTAGGCTGGTGGTAATAAGAAATCTTGTTGTTTTTTGCATCTTTTGTGAATCCTAGCTCCATGTGGGATCTCCTGACTCCCTTCCTGCTTTTTCTGAGCCAGGGATCAGGTCACCTTTCAGATCTGAGTCATGGTCTTTTAGGGTGTATTGAACACTTACACCCCAAGGTTTCGGGTACTGTTTGAATGCAGAGGGGGAGGAGGTCTTGGGCTTAGGTTAGTCCCAGAAGGCTTCCTGGAGGAAGCCGTCTTTGGACTGGATGTTTAAAGAGGTAAGATATTGACAGGCTTGGCAGACTGGTTGCAAGTTGCAGTGTGAGCCAAGGTGAGGAAATGAGAAAGCAAAGAGAAAATACTGCAGGCGTCTAGACATGCGATCATGGGAGCCTCTAGTAAGGGGCTGGAGATAGCCATGAAAGGAAGAAGTGGATGTGGGAAGTGTTGTAAGGATAAACAAAGAGCTGTTGCCACCAACTGGGTAAAGGGGTGACTGAAAGAGCATATTGGAAACTGATTAAGAAATCCATCTGAAAGACGGGGCGGGGGGGGGGGGGAAGAAAAGGAAGTAAGTTGCCTTAATGTCAAGATAAGACTTCCAAGGGAAAACTATTTCTAAAAGGCAGAGGAAAATATAGATTGGGGTTCTGAGGGAAAGATTACGCATTGGAGATAAAAGTTTGAATGTCTTCCCCCAAGAGGTCGTATTTGAACTTCGGAAGTCAATGCATTTTCTTTGGAAAGAATATAAAGAGAAAAGAACATGATGCTCCCAGTTTGACAGGAAACCTTTAATGAGTCCTTCCATTTCTAACCACAAGGAGGACTATAACCCAGAAGCCATCGCTCTTAAAAACCAACACAATTTTAAAAACATCCTAAACATGCTGCATCAAAAGTAACGAAGACTTTTTTTGGTAATGGACAACTAATTGTTAGAGAAAATTGCAGAACAGTCCTAGGAGCCCAGAGCAAAGAGGCAACAGAAAATCAGATCACGATCTTGTAAATTGCTCTGACTGCCCTGGGGGCAGAAGGGTTTGCCACCTGCATGAGCTGGGGAGGGTGGGAGATGTTAGTTATCACTCGCTGGGTAACAAGTTACAAAGACGTGGCTAAAAACAACATGCATTTGTTATCTCACGGTGTCTGTGGGTCAAGAGGCTGAGCTGGTCAGGGCTCCTGGGTGGCTCAGTCAGTTAAGCGCCTGACTTTTGGTTTCAGCTCAGGTCATGATCTCAGGGTCTGAGGATCGAGCCCCTGTTCAGTGCAGAGTCTGCTTGAGATTCTCTCTCTCCCCACCCCCTCAACTAAACAAGTCTTTTTTTTTTTTTTAAAGGAGTTTGAGCTGGTCCTCTGCACAGGGCCTTCAGTGGCTGCGCTCAGGGTGTCAGCTAGGCTGAGGTCTCCCTTGGGGTCTTCACTGCCAAGCCACCCTTGGCAGAATTAAATCCTCTGGTCGTAGGAGTGCAGGGCTTCAGGTTTTTCCTGATTGTCAGCCAGAGGCTGCCCTCATTTTGCCATGTGGGCTTCCTAATATAGACAACCCCAACAGGACAGCTTGCTTCCTCAGGAAGAAGAGCGTGAGGCTCCAGCAGGATGGGTACTAGAGTCTTGCACGTGTAATCAGTATGTCTAATCACATCCATTTAATCTTGTATGTATACCACTGATATCAGTGGGAGAGGCTGCTGTCTGTGAACGGAGGTCTAGGTTCTGGGATTCCTTGTGTACGGTTTATGTGAGGATCTGAACTTGGATAAAGACAGGCGGAAGGAAAGTAGCAAGCACAAGCAGTTTATTTTATTTATTTTTGATTTTTTAAATTTTTCTTTTTTTATTAACATACACTGTATTATTAGTTTCAGAGGGAGAATTTAGGGATTCATCAGGTAAACTAAACAGTTTACCCCTCTCAAGATGGGAGAGTAGGCAGGCCCAGAGGTGGCAACTGCCCTAAGGCTACCCGGTCTTGGGTCAGGGATGGGCTGGTCTCTAATGGTGGCTGCTTCCAATCATTTGGATGCCCCCCTCGCATAGGTTGGGAGGGGGAGTTTTTGACCCTGCAAGATTTGTAAAGAACCACCATAGTGGCTTTCCCCCGTTGTGGGGGGTACCAAAACCACAACGCAAATGCATTATAATGAGTCTAGGGGTTACCTTGAGGCAGAGGGGGAAGAGGAAAGCACATGTTCTGCACCTGTGGCCCTAGGTCTGTCAGCCCCAGGGTCCTGGAAGCCACAAGGCCAGGATGTTGTGCCTCCAGGCTTCCAATGTGTCGGCTCCGTATCACCGCCCTTGCCTACAAGTCACGTCTAACCAACTCTATCATCAGCACCTTGCCGTATTCTGTCGGCCAGCAGCAGGCACAGGTCCTGCCATACTCAAGGGGAAGACAGCGCACAAGGGCGTGAACGCCAGGAGGCACAGATTATGGGGGCTACCCCAAAAACTGGGCCGCCGGAGGGCAAGACCTGACCCCATGAGTGGCGTGGGGTTGGAAATGAGACCCCTCATTAAGCCAGGACCTTGAGGAACCACAGCTTTGTTCAAAGGGAAATGCCAAAGAAATTTTTCTGTTCTGACACAGACTGTGATGGGGAAAGAAAGATCCTCCCTGGGAATTCGTGATTGCAGGCTACATGATGCGTGGGTTTGAGATACAAGTTTACTGTGGCGTGTGGTGACTCTCCGAGTTGAAAAATGAACATACAAAAGGTCCTGGATCAATAAATACCCAGGGTACCTGGCAATAATACACGTGAATCCTCTTTGGAAGGATATCCACAGATAAAGCTTCATTGAAGATAAAGATCACAATTTCAAATCATAAAACTTATGGGAAGCTAATTCATTATGAGTTAGAGGTAGCAGTCTCAAGCTGCAGGACTAGGTCTCCAAGAACTACAGAATGATATATGCTGCGGGCTTAATTGTGTTCCCCAGCTCCCAAATCCATATGTTGAAGCTCTAAGCCCCAGGACCGCAGAATGTGACTGTATTGGACAAAAGGCCATTATCAGGGTGATTAGTTCAAAATGAGGCCCCTAGCATGGGTCCTAATCCAATCTGAATGTGTCCTTATAAGAAAACAAAATTAAGACACAGACACACATAAGGGAAAGACCATGTGAAGACACAGGGAGAAGACAGCCATCTATGAGCCAAGGAGACAGGCTTCAGAGGAAACCCACCCTGTCAGCACCTTGATCTCAGCCTTCTGGTTTCCAGAACTGTGAGAAAATGAATTTCTGTTGTTTACACCACCCAGTCTGTGGTATTTTATTATGGAAGCCATAGAAAACTAATACAATATGGAAAAGGCTAAAAAAGAAGAATGTTAAAAATGATTAAGAGCATAAACAAAGGAATAAAAACATAAGAATTAGATAAGGGGAAAAAAGGAATAGGCATGTTTATTAAAGAATCAAAGAGAATTTCTAGAAATGAAACATACCGTTGCAACTGAGGAGTTCACAAAACAGATTTTATTATTAAGTAATTCCTGAACAGTGAAGTAAATCTGAAGAAATTACCCAGACAGCATAGAGCACCGAGAGATGCAGGGATGTGAAACGTGAAAGGGGGGTTAAGAACAAGTGAACAGAGCCTGAGAAGGTAGAAGATACGTCTCATAGACATTCAGTACTGGGCCGTGGAGCACAGGGGAGTTAGATAGGGCTGAGAATCTTCCAGAATTAAAGACATGGATCCTCAGATGCAGGAGTCGAAAGAAGTCCTAAGCAAGATAACTAAAAGTAAGCCCTCATCTAGACATCTTCTAGTAAAAATGCAGAATAGAGTGCTAAGAGAATAAGAGAAAGCGACTGTCAATCTGGAATTTGAATCTCACTGTTATTGAAGTCTGAGGGTAAAATGAAGACAAAATATAAAGACATTTTTAGGCAAACAATGACAGCTTACTGTTAACAAACCAGGGCGGAAAGAGGAACTGGAGGAGTTCCAGGAAAAGGAAATTAAACCCGAAGGAAGATTGGAGATAAAACAATAAGAGGAACAGGGACGCCTGGGTGTCTCAGTCAGTTAAGCATCTGACTCTTGATTTCAGCTCGGGTCATGATCTCAGGGTTGTGGGATTGAGCACAGAGTCAGGCTCTGCACTCAGCGTGGAGTCTACTGGAGATTCTCTCTCTCCCTCTGCCCCTCCCCCTGCTTGTGCTCTAAATAAATAAATAAATAGATAAATAGATAAATAAATAAGTAAATAATTTTTTTGAAAGAAGATTACTTAAAAATAAGAGGAACAAGGAAATTAGTAAACATGAGGGCAAATGTAAATAACACTTGACTTTTTTTATTTTTTATTTTTTAAATTTTTTATTATGATATGTTAGTCATCAAACAGTACATCCTTAGTTTTTGATGTAGTGTTCCATGATTCATTGTTTGAGTACAACACCCAGTGCTCCATGTAATATGTGCCCTCCTTAATACCCACCAGCGACCTATCCCATTCCCCCACCCCCCTCGCCTCTGAAGCCCTCAGTTTGTTTCCCAGAGTCCATAGTCTCTCGTGATTCATTCCCCCTTCTGTTTACCCCCCCTTCATTCTTCCTATTTAAAATGAAACTGATGAGTTGGGAGAGAGGTAAATGAGTTAAGCTGAGAACTTGACTTTGCAGTGTTCAGTGCTTTGCTTTTCTACGATTCTTATTTTTAAGACAGGACACAATTACTTTGAGTTATTAAATAGTTCACATACTTTTCCTCCAAAAGGGCTGGAGACTTGTAGAGGAAAGGCAGAATATATTATAAGTGTAGTTCTGTGGGCATTTAATAGTAAATTTCTCTCCTTTCTCTCTATCTGAAATATGTACTTGGGCTGTTGTTTCCTTTTTTGGAGAGTAACAATATGGCAAAATCCTGAGAGCATAGCTGCTCTATCCTGAGCGGGCATGAGCTGCTGCTCTTGTGAGTTCAGTATCAGAGGGACAGCCAGATGAGCTGTGAAGGTAGCCGAGCTTGAAGCAGAAGCAGCGTCTAGTACCTAGATATGTTCCAAGATGTGTCCAAGTGAGTTGTGTGAAATAGGACATCAGAATGTATTTTTGCATGGAAGTGATACTATAGGTAACGGTATTATTTCTAGTCCTGGTTTAAAGATGAGCTCATCTTGCACCTGAATCAGAATTAACTATCATGTATAACAATGTTTAACTAGGAAATACATGCCAAGTTCTAACTAGGGAGGTCTGAAGTTTCTCTGAATCTTAGAGCAGCACGTAAGATGGTGCCATGGATGGGTGTGTGTTAAAATATACATAACATAAAATTTACCATTTTAACCACTATTATGTGTACAGTTCAGTGGCAGTAAGTATATTAATACTGTTGTGCAGCCGTCACACCTCCCATCTCCAGATATTATCCCAAACTGACACTCTGTACCCACTAGACACTAACTCCCCGTTACCACCTCCTCCCAGCCCCCCGCACCCACCATTCCACTTTCTGTCTCTCTGAGTTTGACTAGTGTAGATACCTCATGTAAATGGAATCATACAGTTTTTGTCCTTTTGTGTCTGGCTGATTTCACTCAGCATGATAGTGTCAAAGTTCATCCATGTTGTAGTTGGTACCAGAGTTTCATTACTTTTAAAGGCTGAAGAATATTCTATTGTCTGTATAGACCACATTTTTATCTATTCATCCATTAATGGACACTTGGGTTGTTTCCACCTTTTGGCAATTGTGAATAGTGCTGCTGGGAACACGGGTGTACAAATATCGGAGTTTCTGCTTTCAGTTCCTTTGAGTATCCATGCAGAAGTGAAGTTGCTAGATCATATATTTAATCTGCGTTAAATGTTAAAGTACCGTACTGTTTTCTGCGGCAGCTGCCCATTTTACATTCCCTCCAGCAAGGCACAAGGGTTCCAGTTTCTCCCCCTCCCCACCAACACTTGTTATTATCTGTTTTTCTCATAATAGCCATCCTTTGGGTGTGAAGTGGCAACTGACATTTTGAGTGAAACAATGCTTTGCTGTGTGGGGCTGTCTCTTACATGGCAGGAGGTAATGTCCCAGCCACTCCCCAGCCCACTCACTGGAGACCCACTGGCAGAGAATATTGATTTTTTTTTTTAAAGATTTTATTTATGTATTTGACAGAGAGAGAGAGAGCACAAGCAGGGAGAGTGGCAGGTAGAGGGAGAAGGAGAAGCAGGCTCCCTGCTGAGCAGAGAGTCCCATGTGGGACTCCATCCCAGGACCTGGGATCATGACCCAAGCCGAGTTGCTTAAGCAACTGAGTCACACAGGTGCCCTGAGAGTATTGATTTTTTGTTTTCAAAAGTAGTGAGTAACAGCTAAAATCTCTGTTTAGTTCTTTTAGCCTTAGCGGGGTGGCTTGAAGTCTAACGGGGCAGGCATAGCTCAGAGTCAGCCCAGAGGCTATGGGCAGAATTTATGCAGAGAAATTCTCTCTCCTGCTTTCCTTTCTCAGATTTCTCCCCTTCAATTTCTAGCTCCCCCACCTCTGTCCTCTGGTTCTTTGGGCCAGAAAGACTGCAGCTGTCTATTCAAGTTTTAGCTACCTTCCCCCTCTCCATCACCCCAAAGGCACCATCTGACTTCAGGCTAAACGCTGTGAAAGGGGGAAACTCAGCTAGTGCCTTTCCTTTCCCAGATGGAGACCCCTCAGCAAGTTCTGCCTGCTTTTTGGTTGCTCACCAAGCCTTCAGGTAGTTGTTGGTTTGGGATTTTCTTTGAAGTTTACTGTTGTTCTCACTGGGAGATGTGACTCCACCATTCCCAGACGCAGAGCCTTATTGGCTCTCTCACTACCCACTCTCATCCTCTTGAAAAGCTGCTACGCTGTGTGAGTCATCCCAGCTTGTCTGCCTAGTATCCAGACTTTGGACACAGAGCACATATTTTGAAATCTTAATAGCTATTTTGTATGATTTTAGAAATCAATAACAATACCTTTAAAGTGTAATTCAATTATAGAAATATTTCCTTACTTCCGGGCATGTGAGCTGAGGCTTCAAATCTTTCAACTCATTTCATTTCTCCCCTAACTTCTATTTTTGCTCCACAAAACGGCACAATGATTGGCCCGGAAAATTTCTTGCTGTGTTGGAAGTAGAAGAAATACGAGGTTAATACTGCAAATCAATATTTTCTCTGGCTGCCTTGTGAAGAAACGTTGTCAGGTTTTGGATTGGAAAATTAGAATTCTGAGATTTGGGGGCTTAATTGGGGATTTGTCTGCGTTTACCCATTTATTCATTTGCTCAACAAATATTTGCTAGAGCTTTTTTATGTATTATTTAATTGCATTTGTTTAGTGGAAGCTAATTTAGTAATTTATGGATCAGGGATTAGCTGGTCAGTTCATGCTTTCATTCATCAGTAAATTAACTCATAAATTTAATTGAGTTAATTTATGAATCCATCAATGAGAAAATGTAATTCATCAACGAGCTCCTAAGGAATTCCTATTCTAAGGCACTGCAAGATCTCATCGTGCCTTCTGAAATATCGAGTTGATTGTTTTGCTTGGGCTGGTGTTGGCATCATCCTATCTTCTTCCATTATTATTTGAGAGCTGGGAGCCCACATGTAGTATGCACATAGACTCTCTGACAGTATAAAGTAAAGCTTCTTTTTCTGTTGGTCAGTGTCACAATTAAAGATCTGTCTAGATCACCCGTGATCTCTTGAAGGGAGCCTTCATTCACTCAGGTGTTTTGACTAGCCGTATGATTTTAAATCGGTTGTTTATTCCTGAACATGGGCCTCCAGCTCTTCTCTGAACCCCTTCCCTCCCTGGCCCTTCTTGTCCTGCACCCCCTTGTCTCTATCCTCCACTGGCCAGGCTCTCCATCCCTCTGCTGTCTTCTCTGTGGATCCCCGCTCTCTTTCCTCTCCCGGCCTTTGTTCAAACCCATCCTTTACCTAAGAAAAAGTTAGTTTTGGATTTCCTTTATGTAATAACTTTTATATGCAGATCTCAGAATTCTATGGAGGGGATTCTGGTTCTTATGGTGAGGAATCTGCACTTTTCTTCATGGGCATATGACCTGCGTAGTCGGATAGGGACCTGAACTTAGAAGGGTCCTGCCCTGGGCTTCATGCAATGCCGTGGGCCTCTTGAAATGCTTCATCACTTTTTTTTTTTTTAAACAAGGGGCCACGTATTTTCATTTTGCACTGGACCCTACAATGTATGTAGCCAGTCTTGCATTAGAAGTGCTCAGTGGGTCAGGGGTTGTGTGATTCACTAGGGAGGGAAAAGGGACAATCAGGGGTATTTGTAATGTTAGCAGGGTGGGGAACCAGGACAATGTGGAAGGAGGAAAGACGGGATCATCTGTCAGTAGTGTTCTCCTTGCCCTGGGAATCTCCTTAAATCGCAAGGATGGAGATGAAGGGCATGGTGGTAGCTCTCTTGTAATTCAATCAGGGAACCATTCACAGGATCATAGTCAATTCTGATCTACTCTTGAGGAATCCCTGCCAAATGCTAGAAAGGAATTTATGTCTAAAAAAAGAATTGATTCTAAAAGCCCTGCCACAGAATTCACACACTGGCTCATCTCTTCCATCTAAGCAGGTTACTTAATATAAAAGACAAACTTATCCCAGGAACCCCAAGTTTATCCCAGTCTGTCCCATGAGCAAAGAGTTGTCCTGAAAAAATTAGAGGTAGCATTTTTACGGATGCTGACTATAAAGAGATGCTGAGGTGGTTCAGGAAGCAAATCCTGGGAGAGTTACCTGGGGAGAGGATCGCGACGCGGACCTGTTGAAGAGGTGCTAGGATGTTGCACAGACGGAACACGAGGAAAAACATTGAGATTCATATGTGGGAAGGAAACAGAGGAACACATGTGAGATCATTGCAAACCGTCCCAGAAAAAAGATATTGTCTGTGTTGATCTAAGTAGAAAGGTCTTTGTAATAATCTGTATGACAAACAGGATGAGGGGCAGAGTTGAGATCGCAAATTCATGCCTTTCTGTGTCCTTCTGTTCAGTTGTTTTGTTGGTTCTCAGTAAGTGTTAAATAATAATAAAAATCCATCGGGTAAACCGTTTCAGACAGACTAGACCCTATTAAATTTCAGAGAATTTCAAACCAGAGCATTCAAAGACCATTTGCTGAAGTTCTTTGCTTTGTCTTTTTTTCTTTTTCATTTTATTTGAAGTTCTTTCTTTTAATACACAGATTGGACTGCCCTTGAAGAGAGTTCATTTCAAAACACAGTTTTGAAAATGGGGACTGAGTAAACGACACGTTTGTAAAATTTAACTCTGCGTAGGTGCATTGTTTTATTGTTTCGTTATCGGGATTCTTTGGGAGCAATGGTCATTTGTAGGCAATCACATATTGTGCTAATGACTACTATGGTCAGCCTTGCAAGTCAGATATTTTTCTGCAAATCTTTTTTCACTGAATCTTTTAACACTGAGGAGGAAGTGATGGTGTATTGAACTCAACAACCAAGTTTTAACTTTGCATATGGGGCAAAAAGTGCTAAATTTCATACAAACTGCTGACGTGAGCAGAAGTGCGTTTTGCATGTTTTCTTTAAAGTCTTGATTATTACCCTGAGCTTGCGGTATGGAGAACAGGAAATTCTGCAGCCAAGGAAACCCCTATCCATATGCAACATCCTGAGGAAGGAGATAAAGCTCCATCAAAGAGTTTCACCATCAGACATGTTGTTCATTTACAGTGAAACCTCAAAGAATGTATCTTATGTGTTTTCATGTATCTTGGGTAGAAAAGATTATTTGCACTTCTGCAATTTATGTGCTGTTTAATATTAATACTCAATTTAAAAGTGAATTTAAAAGTCATGATTTTTCCTCAAGTTTATGAATCTCGTTTTGCAATATATAATGCCGATACATTTCTAAAAATCACTTTAAAGGCTTTTCAATTAATCTTTGGTCCCATTTAAAACATTTAAATTACAGTTATATTTTTACTGTTTATGTATTTAGCTTTATTTCTCAGTCCTTCCCTTGTCTCTGTAACACCAAAATCTTCCCAAAACTTACTTACATAATATAGATCTAATACATATAATATGATAATATATAAATTACACGAATAATCTTAAAATCTTCTAAATTTTTTATACTGTTTACAAACTGGGTTTTACCTTGTTAAATTAAAAATCATAAGTCTAAATCAATTATCTATGCTAATTATTCTTTTAAACAATACAAACATTTCAAATACAAGGTACACAAAATTTAACAAAAAAATTATAAATACTATGAGTTATACTTACATAATTATCATTGGACTTAGTTCTAAGCGGGCCTGGGGTTAAAATAAATGTATCCACCTAGGAACCCATTACAGTATCCCACATTGATGTCATTTTTCTTTCCAAGTTTTTTTTTCTAAGTATTTGGGGAATGTTGTTCCAAGGAAGTGGAATTTCCATTCCAGGTGCATTGGGGTGAACTTCTCAGAGGCTGACCACGCATAAACTAGAGAGACAGGCCTGGGTGTGAAATGAAAAACTACAGACGTTCAGCATAATTTTTCTCACCAATAAACTGCTATATTAAGCCTTAAAAAAAAAAAAGAGGTGAATTCACATCATATAAAACTAACCAATTGAAAATAAAAAATCGTCAGCATTTAGTACATTTACACACTTGTACTTACTTTACGTGACGTACTTACGCTTTCATACTTACACCCTTGTACAACCATGTCTTTTATTTAGATCTAAAACTTTTTCATCACTAGAAACAAAGTCCTGTATTCACAAACAGTTACTCCCCATTACTCGCTACCCTTGGCCCCGGGTAACCACCATCTGTTCTTTATTTTTATGCATTTACCTATTCTGGACATTTCATATAAATGGAATCTACAATATGTGAACTTGTGGTCTTTTTTTTTTTTTCACTTAACATGATGTTTTTAAAGTTCATCCATGTTGTAGCATGTGCCAGTCCTTTTTTCTTTTAATGGTTGAATAATATCCTATTGTGTGAATATACCACAATTTGTGTATTAATTCCTCCACGATAGACATTTGTGTTGTTTCTACGTTTGACTATTGCAAATAATGCTGTGATGAATGTGCCTGTACATGCATCTGTGTGGATACCTGTTTTCAATTCCTTGGGGTACATACCTAGGAGCGGAATTGCTGGGTCATGTGGTGATTCTATGTTTAGATTTTTGAAGAACCACCAGACTGTTTTCCATGGCAGCTGAACCATTTTACACCCCCACTGGTAACATATGTGTATTCCAATTTCTCTGTATTTTCACCAGCACTTGCTAATTTCCATTTAAAAATACATATAGCCATCCTAGTGGGAGAGACTTGATATCTTACTGTGGTTTGGGTTTGCATTTCAAATGACTAATAATGTTTGAAACTTTTTTATTAATGGCTTCTGCCACCATGGACTCCTAGTCAATGTCCTACATATGCTCTAGGTCCCCTGAATTCATGCTTATTCTTTTCTAATTACTCTCAATTGTGTCCTCTGATTAAGTCCAATGATGCCATGTGAACTTTCCTCCAAACCCCAATTCTGTTCCCCCTCTTTGCTTCACAACCTATTTGGATTCAACCAATCTGTTTAATGTAGTTTTATACTCTGAATTCTTTGTGCATTCTTTCTATCTGGCAGAGCTGCTATGTTAAGCAGATAGTTGGATGACATCCTTCAGATTCTGCATGTCCCTGCTGTCTGTTTGGCTATGTGATCAATTTCTACAGTCATGCTAATTATAATATTCTAAATATAATATTAAATATATTGGGAGGTAGGACATTTTGGACTGTGATAAAAATATTTTTCGTAGAATCAGATTGCCATACTTTACATATTAATAACCATTCATTTAGGAAATTTTCCTTTTGAATCATATGACCACAATTTAGACTACAGTTTTTGAGTAATAGCAATTTATCTAAATTGCCTGGGTGATAATTGGTGCCTTCTTGGTAAATTTCCTTGCTGAAGCTCACCTTCAGGCCATGTCACATCTAATTAGGGGTGTCTTGTGGGGAGAAAGGTGCTGATGAGAACAGGGATCATAGGCAATTGGTAGAGAAGAAAAATCTGTAAGTGAGGATTTATAATGTGATGGCTGAGAGACAGAGCAAGGTACAAACAAGTCAAAATTTGATCTGGGAGCAGATCAAAAACGAATTCAGAGGCCAATGATCATGAGCTCAGTGGCACTTTTTATGCACAGCCCAAAGAGCTTTGAGGAGATACACAAAGACTGACAAGTCACCTAAAGCTATAAAAGGATCCATCCCAAATGCCACCATCTGTTTCCACGAAAGTCAGGTCCAATGATAACTGTGACCCCAAATGAGAAACCAAATAGCAGAAATGTTGGAAGAGAATATGGACTTTTGTATCTAAATTTCAAGATTAACAACTCTTGGATACAATACAATTGAAAACTCTAAATTGCCATTCAAATCTAAAACTGCATTGTTTTTATTGTTTCCGTAATGAATTGTATATTGAAGACAGAGGAGAGGGGAGGGGGATCTTGGTTAATTCATGCTACAAGAAGAGTGTTGTATAAATCCAAGGCCACCCAGAGACTGGCAGTGGCTAGCAGTGGCCAGCAGTGACCAGCCCTCAAAACACTAAATAAAATCATCACCATAACAGGAGATTGCTTTTTCTCTTCTCTTCTGCTTTGCTAGCTTCAAAACAACTGCTGTCTTAAAAGAGTCCCAAGTGTACTTTTGGGGACCCTGTGTCCCCAGCCTCCCCTTGGCCCTAATGAGAGAGGAGGATGTGCTTTGCTTTGATGTACGGCTGTAGGTTTTCTAATGAGGGAGGCAAGAGATCAGATTCCATTAGGACGTCTCCTTTTAAGCCTTGATTATTCAGCAACCCTGTTGAAATTAGCTGTTCATTCATCCCTGAGCAGCTGCATGCAGGGTTGGACGATTTTGCTTGTAGTGTCAAACTGAGTGGGTCTGAGCTAAAGCACTCCTGAATATTTATTTAATTCAATTATTCCTCTGTGCCGACTTTTTTCTCACTCTAAGCAATAGCACTAGATCGTGAAACTAGAATTTCACCATAAAAATGACCAAGAAATTTGATCTGGATTGTCAGCCACAGCTCGGTTCTCACATGAAGCAAATCCTTTCTGTCCCTTATGCCTGCTTCTCTTCCATGCGACATTAATGCCTATTTCGGGGCATCATGTCACAGCTGCAAAGCAGGGCTGGTCCCTCCTGTTTGCCTGTTCTTATGAGCTCCCTGCAGGGCTGCCAAAACAGTCATATTTATGACTGTCAGGCCCTGACTGGAGTGGTTACAAAGTCCTTTTTTTCAGAACGGGGGCCAAGTTTTGCTCCCTGTTCTGGGAGGTGTGTAGAGCTCCAGAAGGCGTCAGAGAGTCAAAGAAGAAGGAATGAAGGATGACTCTGACACAGGGCAGAGATTTAGTGCCAGGCTGGAAAATTGGCAAGGCTAGAAGAGATTCACACACACACACACACACACACACGGAAGTGACATTCTGATCAACAGAATTATTGTCGTGCATCAAGGGCAATGGGCCACCAGGAACAAATGTTTCTTACTCTTGAATACTTGCTGATCAAGATAGTGAACTTTTTTATGTATGTGCTTTGGGTTTATAAGAGCTCTGTGTTACTGATTTAACAGTTCCGCCAGCCTGTGTTCTTCTCCCCACATCGTCCGCTGCTTGAGTTACTTTACTACATTTGTCATACGTGCAGTGTGTCCCAAATATTGAAAACTACCCAGGGACCTTCAAGCTCCTTGGGAGTTGACCCTCATAGTTTTTTGTTTGTTTGTTTGTTTGTTTGTTTTTTACTTTGAGATAAAGTGGGCTAAACAACTCCTTGGCCCAGCAGGAGCTGGCTCCACCATTTCTTCTCCAGTCTTTTCAAACCATGTTGGGATTCTTCCATACTTCTCACATCTCCTGATGGGTTTCATGGTTGTATTTATTATTCTTATGACCACTAGATTGCTGGCCTTGTTAGTAGGTCTCTTTCAGCCTGTCCACTGGTTATTTTAATGATCCTGTACGCATTTTCTGAATTGGGTACCAGCTTCACCAGCCTCTACATTGTTTAATGTTTGCTTGGAACCATTTGGGACTAAGGACCGTGGTAGTCGATGACACGGGCAACTGACATTTTACAATACTCCATTACTCAGAAGGATGCTTTCTAACTATGTTGGCAAGTTCATTAAAAATGTAGTGTCCTCAGCAATGTTGAATGTTAATACTAAGAAAGGTGAGTTTGACATTTTTGTTAAACAATAGAAGTATGAAGGGAAATGGACTGTTTTATATGCCTCTAAAACGCAAAGCCCAATTGTGAGATATTTAGTTTGGAGTCTGAACCTATCATCATCCTTCACATGTCTTTGTGTTGCTTTTGTGCCCATCTCCACATCTCTGGGCTGCCCATTCTCCTTGGGATGTCTGTGCCTTTCCTGTAGTAGATACCCTTTTAACGAATATCCAGTTAGCACCTCATGGATGAACTGTCACTAAATTCTTCCTGCAAAATGTACAGGGCCAGTCCCATGGCATGCTAGACTCTTGGAGCTGAGAGGCTGTTTTTCACACACTTCTGCTTTTACTGATTGAGTTGTTTGCTTACTGAGAGTAAGATGTGTTTGTTCCAAACTCGTTTACGCCTGACATACTTATTATTGTAATACTGTAATATAATTAAACATTAAATAAGTCAAAAACACATGAGTGCCAAAAGAAAGAGGGTTATTATTATGAAAATCAAATGAAATGCTTGGAAAAGAATGAAGATGAGCTGCTTAAAACAAATGGCTGTCAAATTAGGTGTGGACAAGAGAATCATATAGGACGAGCCAAGTAGTAAAAATCAAGAAGTCTTCTTTACTCAGATTGCTTTGCAATTCTTTTCACGTTCTTGCTCCCATTTGAAGAAACAAATTGGAAATTGTGTTGTTAATGCATTGTAGGTGTGATTTGTGTGGGGGGGAAAAAAGGGAACTCCAATTGGAAGGCTTACATTTAGAAGGAAAACTTGTGTTATACGCAAGTAATGAATCATGGAACATTACATCAAAAACTAGGGATGTACTGTATGGTGACTAACATAACATAATAAAAAATTATTATAAAAAAAAAAGAAGGAAAACTTGACCCTACAATCAAGTCAAGGAGTAAACAAATGCCCGATACATGTTTACATTAAATTAAATGTGTAAAGCAAAGATTATTTTTATATGATTTTCTGCACATAACTGACCATCTATCTGAATCAATAGCCAATAAGAGACTTCCTAGTGTACATATCCTTTAAGATACTTCTTACATGCACTATCCTTCTGGAAGCTTCCTCTGACTCTCCTCTCCAGGCTGGATTAAAAATCCCTTGTCCTTCACATGAAAAAATGTTCAACATCATTGGCCATCAGGGAAATTCAAATCAAAACCACATTGAGATACCACCTTACACCAATTAGAATGGCAAAAATTGACAAGGCAAGAAACAACAAATGTTGGAGAGGATGTGGAGAAAGGGGAACCCTCTTACACTGTTGGTGGAAATGCAAGTTGGTATAGCCACTTTGGAAAACAGTGTGGAGGTTCCTCGAAAAGTTAAAAATAGGGCTACCCTATGACCCAGCAATTGCACTTCTAGGTATTTACCCCCAAGATACAGATGTAATGAAAAGAAGGGCCATATGCACCTCAATGTTCACAGCAGCAATGTCCACAATAGCTCAACTGTGGAAGGAGCCCAGATTGCCCTTCAGCAGAAGAATGGATAAAGAAGATGTGGTTCATATATACAATGGAGAATTACTCAGCCATCAGAAAGGATGATTACCAAACATTTGCATCAGCATGGATGGAACTGGAGGGGATTATGCTAAGTGAAATAAGTCAAGCAGAGGAAGACAATTATCATATGGTTTCACTTATATGTGGAACATAAGGAATAGCAGGGAGGACATTAGGAGAAGGAAGGGAAGAATGAAGGAGGGGAAAAGAGGGGGAGACAAACCATGAGAGACTATGGACTCTGGGAAACAAACTGGCTTCAGAGGGGAGGGAGGTGGGGGATTGGGATAGGCCGGTGATGGGTATTAAGGAGGGCACATATTGCATGGAGCACTGGGTGTAATACACAAACAATGAATCATGGAACACTACATCAAAAGCTAATGATGTACTGTATGGTGACTAACATATCATAAAAAAAAAAAATCCCTTGTCCTAGCTTCCAGCTGTTTGTCCATCACAGCATTTTATTACTTCATAACTGGTTTGCTTAATTGTCTCTCTCCTCCACTGAACCGTGAGCTTGCTGAGGGCAATGAACTCATTTGGAATATTCTCCATATTTTTATTTAATATTATTAAAATACTCTCATTTTAATATTCTTCTGAAACACTGCATGATCTCCGTGTGGATGGTTCATTACAGGTGTTTATGAAATAACCAAGATAAAAAACCAAGGTATTACTTTATGAAAAAGTTTTGTGGGTAGAAGGGGATCGTTTCTCTGGTATTTAAGATGTATTACGTGTTGAGATTGAAGAGAAACTTGGGGATCACAAAGCAACTTGAATGTATTTTACTGTTTGTGTGCGTTGTCTTGACACATCTCTTCACTGTGGGATATTTTTGTATGTATTTTTCACCCTGCAGGATTTTCCTCCTCTTTTCCTCTCCATGTGCTATACTCCTTCCAGCAGCTAACAAGCAAATTGCAGCACAGGGCTGGTGCCACCCCACATCAGCTGGGAAAACCTCAAAGAACCTGAATCCTTCCATTTCAAATATAGTTTATTCTCCTTCTCTCTTCCCCAACTTCAAATCAACATATGCTTCTAGTCTGGAAATCTAGGGGAGTTCTCAAGGCCATGTATCTGTTTCCTTTAATAGACTTGTAGCCTAATTAAGCTAAGTATTAGCTTCCTTTTTGTCCTTTACATTCTTTAATTCCTTGGTCTTAACTCTTTAATCAAATGTCTTGCTTTAATTTCCCCTTGCCCTGTGGCATTTGGCTTATGTCTAGCCACACAGTGTTCCTTTTTGTATACATTTTGAAAAGTGGCCCACAAGAGGAAATATTTCATCCAAAGTGAGCATTACAGTTTGAACGCTTAAGAGCTTGGAACCAAAGAGTCTGCAGTAGGAGTCAGTCACAGACACAAATGCCACAGGCACAGTTTAACAGAAAGATTATAAAATGAATCTATGTGATATAAGCAACAGTTTAATGTGTACTTTCAAAGCATAGCAAAGTGGAATGCATCTCATTCTTCTCATTTGCCACAGGCATGTCCCTTTCCCTGGAGTCCCCTGAAAGCAACTGTAAATTGAAAAAACAAAGAACTTAAGAAATAAAACTCTCTTTATTGCAAATGACATGATTATCTACACTACAAATCCCTAAGCATTCTCAGAAACAGCTACGGGAACTAATATGAAAGTTTATCACATTCATAGGATACAAGGAAATCAGTTGTATTTCTGTACACTGGCAAGAAACAATGGACAATTGAAACTGTAAAAATCATTTACAATAGCATCAAAACCATGAAATACTTAGGAATAACTTTAACAAAATATGTGCAAGTTTTATGTGTCAAACAATATAAAACATTGAGGGGCAAAATCTGAAAAGACCTAAATAAATGGAAAGATATACCATGTTTATGGATTATAAGACTAAGTATTGTGATGATGTCAGTTCTCCCCAAATTGATCTGTAGATTTTATATAATTTCAGTTAAAATCTCAGCAAGTTTTTCGAAAAACACAACAGCATGTTGATTCTAAAATGTATATGAAAAGCAAAGGACTTAACATAACCAAAATAATTTTGAGGAAGAACAAAGTTGGATGACTCACACTGATTGATTTTAAGACTTATTATAAAGGCAAAACAAATAAGATATTATGGTATTAATGAAAGGATAGATAGACACATGGTACAGAATAGAAAGTCCGGAAATAGACCCACGCTTATATAGCCAATTTTCCACAAAGCTACCCAATGTAGCTTTTTTTTTACACCCAATGTATAAAAAAATGGTCTTTTCAACAAATGAAGCTGAAACGATTGAACATCCTTATGCCAAAAAAAAAACCCCACAACAAACAAAAGCCAAAACAACAACAACAACAACAATAGCAAAAAGCTCACCCTTACCTAGCACCACATCCAAAAATAGATCATAGACCTAAATGTAAAAGCAAAAACTAGAAAAAAACGTCTAGAAGAAAACATAAAAGAAACTGTTTGGGACCTTGGCTTGGGCAAAGTTTGTTTAGTTAGGACACAAAAATACAAACCACAAAAGGAAAAAATGAATGAATATGACATCAAACTTAACGTTTTTACTTCTCCGGAAGACCCTGTTAAGAAAATAAAAAGAGAAGTTATAATCAGGGAGAAAGTACTCACAAGACATAGATTTACTAAAGGATAAAAAAAATCTTACACCTTAATCACTAAGAAAACACACAACCAATAAAAACTGGGTAGAAGATTTGAACAGATGCCCCACTAAATAAAATATATGGATGGCAAATAGGCACATGAGAAGATGTTTGACATCATAAGACATTAGGGAAATGAAAATTAAAACTGCAGTGAGCTATCACTGCACACGATTAGAATGGTTCAAATAAAAAACACTGACAAGACCAAGTGCCGACAGAGTGTAGAACAACCCAAATTCGCACGCGTTGCGGTGGGAATGTAAATACAGGCACTTTGGAAAACAGCCGGCAGCTCCTATCGAGCAAAATAGACACTTACCACAAGTAGTGATTTCCTAGGGCCGCTGTAATAAATTTTCACTAACTGAGGGGCTTGAAACAACTTCTGGCAGCTGGAAGGGTGAAATCAGGGGGTCAGCAGAGCCGAGCTCCCTCTGAAATTTATAGGGGCGTGTCCTTCCTTGCATCTTCCAGCTACGGGTGCTTGCTGGCAATCCTTGGCACTCTTTGGCCTTATAGATGTATTGCTCCAATACCTGCTTCCATTGCCGTGTTTCCTCTGTGTGTCCCTGTTTCTGTGTCTCCTCTCCTCTTAAAGGACACTAGTCATATTCAGTTAAGGGCCCATCCAAATTCAATATGAGCTCATCTTAATTAATTACATCTGCAGTGACTTTGTTTCCAAATATGTTCACGTTCTGAGGTACAGGGGATGAGGATCTCAACATTCTATTGGGGGGACATAATTCAACTCATAATACCATTCAACCCAACAATCCTATCCTTCGGGTTTTTTTTTTTTTTAAGATTTATTTATTTATTTTAGAGAGAGCTCACGAGCAAGCAGGGGAGGGGGAAGAGGGAGAGAGAGAACTCTGAAGCCAGCTCCCGCTGAGCATGGAGCCCAATGTGGGGCTTGATCCTGGGACGCTGAGATCATGACCTGAGCTGAAATCAAGAGTTGGCTGCTTAACCAACTGCGCCACCCATGTGCCCTTCCATCCTTACGTATTTACCCAGGATAAATGAAAACAATGTCTTTGCAAAGACCTGTATGAGATGTTTATAGCAACTTTATTTATGGTTACCCAGGAGAGGAAACAACCCAAACATTCATCAACTGTGAATGAATGAATGTGGTTCATCCCTATGGTGGAATGCCAATTGGCAACAAAAGAGCCAAACTCCTGATACATCCAAGAGCATGGGTGGATCTCAAAGCATGATGTTAAGTGAAAGAAGTTGGACAGAAAAGACTACAAACTACCATTTATTCAACATTCTGGAAAAGGCAGAACTATGGGGCAGAAAGCAGAGGAACCAGATGTGGGAAAAGCGTACTGATCCCAAAGTCACAAGAGGGGACTTTTTCAGGTGATGAAAATATTCTCCATCCTAATTGCAGAGGTGGTTATAGTACTGCACACATTTGTCCAAAGAGTAATTTTTACTGTACGTAAATTAGACCTCAGTAAAACTGACTTTCACAAATAGTCTTGGTACTTAAACCAAAATCAAAAGTACTTAAAATCAAAATCAAAAGGACTTAAAAAAAAACAGGACTCAAGATTCTTTGAGATCTCACTGTAGGTGATCTGTATATTAACTTTTCTAATTTAAGAAATTAAGGTTTCTTTTTTTTTTTTTTAAGATTTCATGTATTTATTCGACAGAGAGAGAGAGAGACAGCCAGCGAGAGAGGGAACACAAGCAGGGGGAGTGGAAGAGGAAGAAGCAGGCTCCCAGTGGAGGAGACTGATGTGGGGCTCAATCCCATAACGCCGGGATCACGCCCTGAGCCAAAAGCAGACGCTTAAGGACTGAGCCACCCAGGTGCCCCAGGAATTAAGGTTTCTAACAAAGATTGTTTTACATGCTAGGATTAACTGATGTTAGCAGACATCAGTATTGCTTCCTGTGGCTGGAGATCAAGAAAGGATATATCTAGAGAGCCAGGGTCTGTCCTTTGGGGGAATGGCCCTCAGATCATTACGGAGAGCAGCCCTTAAGACAGTCAGAGATTTAGAAAGCCATCATGTTGAGCAGTGGCGAGGCCCCCAGCCCCAGCTCCTGTGTGCGCCACGGGCTCTTTCCTTGGCATTTACCTGAATGTTCCCTGCTTAGCTCTCCTGACAGCACTTCGAGCCATGTGGCTGTGTTCTGCCCCGCCCCCCAACAGGACAACCTTCTCTTACTTTTCATCTGTCTTGCTCTGGGCTTATCGTTCTGCTTTTGTCTGCATTCAGATATGGATAAATGACTTTCGTGTTTCCTACCAATTGTGAAATTATGATATGTTAAGCTTCACATGACAGAATGTACAATTTTATGTTAAATCATATTTGATGTATACCGTTTTGTTTTAAGACCGTGTCTCCTGCAGAGCATGCATGACTCCTTTCTGAACAAGCTGGGGGTCTCTCTCACTTTGTGTTTCAAGGTTAAGAGTCCCGTGTCTTCCCCAGGCGTCAAATCCAAAGAGGTCCCTACTTTTTGGTGCAATCCCTCTCTTTTTACAGATACACTTCTCTTAATACACAAGAACTGCTTAAAAGGAACATAACAAGGAACGCCTGGGTGGCGAAGTCGGTTAAACGTCCGACTCTTGGTTTCGGCTCAGGTCATGATCTGGGGGTGGTGAGGTTGAGCCTCCGGTCAGGCTCTGGGCTCAGCGGGGAGTCTGCTTAGGACTCTCTTTCCCTCTGCCTTTCCCTCACCCCCCTCTCACACTTATGCTCTCTCTCTCTCAAATAAATAAATAAATCTTAAAAAAAAAAAAAAAAGAAAGAAAAGAAAGAAACATAACAAGAATCACACACAAGCCTCAACAGGAAGGTTTGTTTCCTGAAGCTTTAATTCACAGTGAAAACCAGGGATTGACCTTCAAAAAAAATCTTAAAATATCCCATGTCTTTCTCCCTGCCAATTTCCTTTTCCTCCCCGCCTCTCCATTTCCTTTTCTTCCCTCCCGCCCCACTCCTGTCCTGGTCTTGCTCCCTTTTCTCAGTCCTTCCCTGTCCCCTCACCTCTCTTCCTCCTCCTGCTCCCATCTGCCCACCTGACCATCTTGTGTCTACTTTATATTTTTTGTTTTCCCTGCTTTCTCTGCTGTGAGACCAATGAGGGACTCAAGTGTATTTTTCGTTAATGTTCTTCTTCTTTAATAAAGTTTGGCATTCTCCGATATGCCTAGCAGAAAACCACCACAAACTTGCCCACAGTATACTCATTGGGGCCTTCCACTTTTTTATGCCAGGCAGATGTAGGCGAGGAACAATACCCTATATTGGGTTCTTGGTGTGGTTCCAGCTCATGCATATTCATATTTCCTACCTCATTAGTAGTCCCCTGGGCTTACTCTGTGTCATCGGGGGAGCACTCAGCATTGTGAAAATCTCAATTAAGACAATGCCCCTTGTCTTTTCATTGGCCTTGGTATTTTTTTGAAACATAAGTTTCCAGTTGTTCCGTAGAACTGCTAATCAGATTCTTTTTCTATATATAAAAGTGAGTCTTAAGAACAGCTATTCCAGCAAATGCTCAATGTGCCCTAAGTTCAGCTTTATCAAAATTCCCAATAAAGACATTCAGTTCTGCATTCCACAAGCAGGTTAAAATCATTAAAAAAAAATGTCTCTAAGAACCTTTCCATAACACAGCAGGGAAATACCTAACATCTTTTAGAAAGATTTAAAATAATGAGTATAAAAATGTTTTGGGGGGGCGCCTTGGTGATTCAGTCGGTCAAGCATCTGACTCTTGATTTTGGCTCAGGTCATGATCTCAGAGTTGTGAAATTGAGTGCCCCGTTGGGCTCCACGCTCAGCACAGACTCTGCTTAAGATTTTCTCCCTCTCCTTCTGCCCCTCCCCCCTGCAGCCCTCCTTGAGCTCTCTCTCTCTCTCTAAAAAAACAACAATTAAAAAAAAATAAAAAATAAAAATATTTAGGAGCGCCTGGGTAGCGCAGTCGTTAAGCGTCTGCCTTCGGCTCAGGGCGTGATCCTGGCGTTCTGGGATGGAGCCCCACATCAGGTGCCTCCGCTGCTGGGAGCCTGCTTCTTCCTCTCCCACTCCCCCAGCTTGTGTTCCCTCTCTCGCTGGCTGTCTCTCTCTCTCTGTCAAATAAATAAATAAAATCTTTAAAAATAAATAAATAAATAAAAAATAAATATTTGAAGAAATAAGCTGTTAAGCTAAGTTTTTTGTGATTATGTCATATAATTGGGAAGTGATATAATAACACTTTAAGTAATTTTATCATAGTGATTTTTAATATAATTCAACAAATATCTATAGCTCCTCTTACAGAGCTAAGCCCCGAGGGAATGAAAATGCTGCCTGCCCTCAAGATTTACAAGGGAATTAGGGGAAAAAAGATATGCACTAAAAATCATCATGTACAACAGATAACAAGTTTGTTATCTTCTTGAGTGTAGTAGATACTGTGCTTTTCATTTAACATACTCTTCTCCCAAATCTAGCTTAGTCCTTTACACACAGAGATATTTAATAAGTGTGTTAGAAAAACTCAGTGTTCAGAAAAGGAAATAATGCAAGCAATTAATGCAGGTTACAAAAGTTAGGGGAGGTCTCATGGAAGTAGGACTTGAGCTGAAACTTAATAGATGGGTAAAATTTGGATCTGTGCAAAGGGAGAGGCAGCCATTCCTGCCAGAGAAAAGAGCATGAATGAGATTCAGAGGTGGGAGCAAATGTGCTGAGCAGGTGTGAGGAGAATTGGCTGGAGCAGTGTTCCCTCGGGGTTTAATGTTCAGAAGGCCAATAAAGATAATCACTAATCCTCTCGATACAGGCTCATTCCCATCAGCTTAGGAAGAGCATACCAAGAATTACACACAGGCCTCAATACGCCATTTGTTTCTTCCATTTTAAAACCAAAACCAAACAGAACCTTTCTGGGCTCTATATTCCCCCTCTCTAAAAAAAGTTGCCTATACCAGCTGCCTCTAATTCCTCTCCCTGAGTCTCTCTTGAAATCACCCCAGTAAGGTTCCCATGCCCACAGGTCCACCAGTGATATCTGGGTGGGTAAATCCACCCGTCAAAACCCAGCCCCCCCCCTCTCTGGGCCTGGATCTGCCAGCAGTGTTTGAGACAGGTGACCACTCTCTCTTCCTCAAATCACTGGCCTCACCTGTCCTCCAGGACCCACTGTCTTGGTTTTCATTTATTCATTGGCCATTCCTTCTCAGTCTCTTGTGCTAGTGTCCACATCTCCCTGACCCTGAAATGTGGGGGTGGCCCAGGACCTGGACCTCAGTCATTTCCTAGGTGATAAATGCAGTCTCATGTTCAGTATCATAAGCCCACTGATGACTTTTAAATTTATAGCTCTGGCCTGGCCCTTCCTTCTTAGCTATAAACTCATATCCAACAGCTCGGTATCTTTGGATCACTAAGGGCATTTCAGATTCGGCATATCCGAAACTGAACTCCTGATATTCTCTCCCAAAGTGGTTTCTCTCAATAGCTTCCCCTTCTCAGAGAAAGAGAATTCCATCCTTTCATGTCCCCAAGGCCAAAAACTTGGGCATCGCCTTTGACTCTTTTCCCCCTCTCCCCTTCCACATCTAATCCATTAGCAAATCCTGTTGACTCTACCTTCAAAATATCCATAATGTGCCCACATCTCATCACTGGTTCAAAGCGCCACCTTCTCTCTCCTGGATTAATACAAAAGTCTTCTTAGAAAAAAAAGAAAAAGAAAAGATTTATTTATTTATTTATTTATTTATTTATTTGAGAAAGAGAGTGAGTGTGGGGGAAAGAGCAGAGGGGGGAAACCCCAAGCAGACTCCCTGCTGATTGCGGAGCCCGATGCTGGGCACCATCCCAGGACCCAAGAGATCAGGACCGGAGCCGAAACCGAGAGGCAGACTCCCAACTGGCTGAACCACCAGAAGTCCCCAAAGCCTTCTACGTGCTCTTCTACCTTTGCTGTCCTGCAGTCTGTTTTCAACCCAGCAGCCTGGCAATCCCTTAAAATGTGCATCAGACCATGTCTCTCTTCTGCTCCGAACCTCCCAGAGGCTTCCCAGCTTACTCAGAGAAAAAGCCAGGCTCTTCCTGCACTAGCCTACAGGGCCTTGTATCATCTGTCCCTCCCCCACCCCACCTCCCCTTACCTCTCTGACCTCCTCATCTATCATCCCTCCTTGCTCATGCTCTTTAGCCATACTGGCCTCCTGCTGTGCCTGGAATTTGCCACGTGTGCCAACCTCAAGACCTCGGCACCTGCTACTCTCGTTGCCCAGAGAGCTTGTCGTCCAGATGCCTGCACAAGGAGCTCCTCATGTCCTTCAGGCGTTTGCTTAAATGTGAGCGTCTCAGAGAAACCCTCCCTTGCTATCCTGTTTAACATTACACATTCCCACCACTGCTTTCGATCCCCTTCTCAGCTTTATTATGTTTTTCTATAGTACAGCCATAATGAATGCTATTTACATACTATATGCTTTCCTATTTTTCTTTTTTCTTCCTTCCTTTCTACCTTTATTGTTTGATTCCCTCTTCTAGAATACATCCCATAAAGGCAGGGATTTTTTATGAATTGTTCACTATTGTATTCTCAGGGAATAGAACAGTGCCCGGAACAAAGAACATGCTTCAGAAATATTGGTTAAATAAATGAATAAATCTGCACTTCACTAATGAGAAAATGGAGCCTTAGAGAAGTGAATAATTTGGCCAAAGTCACTCAGCTAGTGAGCTGGGGATATAAGGTGTATAATCACATCTGTTGGACTATGGACTTAACCACCGTAATATTTGGCTTTCTGTAGGCAAAGCAAGCATCTTTATCTTACACAAGCCATGGCATTCTCCTCCAAAGCATTTTGTGTTATCTTATTTGATGACTTTTCTATGACAATGAAAAATTTGATTTTTTCCCATTGTTGGGAGTTACAACTTGTTCAAAAGTTAGTATGGACAAAAAAAGAAAATATTAATTCTAAATCCACGTGATGATAGATTAATAAAAGCTTTATCTTGCCATTCAGTTCTATTTTGATAAGATGGGAAAAATCAGGAATTAAATGTATCATCCAAAATAGTACAATAGATCAGAAAAACTTCCCGAAAGAAGAAATATCATGAGTAATGTGCAGTGAATGTGGAATACATATATCTCTTCAAGGTACTGATCTCATTTCCTTTGCATATATACCCAGAAGAGGGATTGCTGGATCATATGGTAGTTCTATTTTTAAGAAAACCATTTCTTAAAGAAAGAAGTAACTGAATTTTAATAAAAGAAAAGCCGATGGTCTGGATTGGAGGCTGGAAGTGTTGTATAATTTGTTCTACTGGATTCGTCTGGTGGATGCGGCCAGCTGGAGCTATGGCTTGGGCGGTAGTGTTTACCGTGTGGGGCTCATGGAAGGAGAACAGTATTGTGGGTGTCCACTCAGTGAGTAGTAAGTATCTGTGGTTTGGGCAGAATTTGACAGAAATGAAGAGGAAAATAGGGGTTTGAGAGAAATAATAGAGAAAGCAATGGCTTGGTTTTGTGTCCCTAAATGGGTGTGGGACCTGAGAGAGTAAATGAAGATTATCCTGAAGTTTGTGGGTCCAACACCATGAAGGGTAGTTTTGGTAAGCAGACGGGCATATGGTAAGTCGGGAGTTAGGAATGAAAAGAGAAGTTCTGCTTTTCATTAGTCCCACTGATAAATCGACTCTCAAAGAGATTAAGAAGATCTCTAACCAAGCTAAGAATTGTCATTAGCAAATACTTCTTAAAATCAATTTCCATAGTCCTGGATTCCTCCCATTCTGTGAGAAAATTCTAATTGCTGATCCAATTCATTGCAAGTTTATGGGACTCTCCAGGTTTCCTATTTAATCCTCAGTTGGTTGTATTTTTGCAGGAAGGTTTCCATTTCATCTAAATGTTCAAATAGAGTGGCTCATAGTGTTTCCGTATTCACTTTTTAGCCTTTGATTATCGATAGTTATGTGTCCATTTTCATTCCTAATGTATTTTTTACTTGTTTTCTTGAGTGTCTTTCTCCGTCTCTCATCGTTTTGGACAGAGATTTGTCAATTGTATTGGTCTTTTAAAGAGAAAGATAGTTTCTTATATTTTTGCAATTCTTTCTTTCTTTTATCCTTTCAAGTAGTTGTTTATGCTCTGATGTGGATGATAGCAGATGGCACGGAGCAGTTGTTGTAGAGAGAAATGACCTGGGGAAAGCAAGTGCATGTCAAAATACTGTTTCCTGCCATGTGTCTCAGCTGTTGACTTGCAAAAGGGTGGTCATTAGGGCAAAGCTGGAACCAGAACAGGGCAGGTTGTCCTGAGCAATGAGGGTGGCTGTCTGAGAGGTGAACCGGCAGAATTACAAAACACTTCCAGAAATTGCCTTCAGTTGCCCGAGAAGGACTCTGTCCTGTTATTAATTCCTCCTCTCTTTTTTCTTATAAAGTTTAACTCTTTATCAACATTATCCAGCAAAAGCTAACATTAGTTAGAATTTTAGTTCATGCTAAATTGTGGTGGGACAACTAAAAGAATGTTATCACTCAAAGAGCATTTTTTCAAGCCCAGTAATCCTTAGCATTTTTAATGTGTGGGTGATACAATTCTCTAGGCAGAGTTAATAAGCAAACTTTCTCTGGCAAGATTCAACATTAGCTGTAGTTTGGACTTTAGTTGTAAGCTCCGAGTGGATGGAGCAGTCCTCTTCTCTAGCCAAGCCTGAACAGCAACAGAAATACCATTAATGCTATAATTTCCATATAGAAGAAACATGCACCTCCATATATATGTATATAAAAGTGCCATAATTTTTTCCAAGTTCTTATTTAAATTCTAATTAGTTAATGTTTAGTGTAATATTAGTTTCAGGTGTAACGTTTAGTGATTCAACATTTATATATAATACCTGGTGCTCACCACAATAAGTGCACTCCTTAATCCCCATCACTTATTTAACTCATCCCCCTGCCCACTTCCTCTCTGGTAACCATCAGTTTACAGAAGATATAGATAGACACAGATATGGATATAGATTGCTATAAAATTACTAACCCTTTTTTAAAAAGAAGATTTTATGTATTTATTTGTCAGAGAGAGAGACAGAGCACGAGCAGGGGCAGAGGCAGAGGGGAAGAGAGAGGGAGAAGTAGACTCTCTGCCAAGCAGGGAGCCTGTTGTGGGGCTCGATCCCAGGACCCCTGGATCATGACCCAAGCTGAAGGCAGATGCTTAACCGACTGACCCACCCAGGCGCCCCTAAAATCACTAACCTTTAAATCCACAGGAGACAGCCTGCAATGAGTTGAATATCTTGTCCAAAGTCACAGAGCTAGTTGGTAGCAGAGCCATGATTGAGATTTCTTCTGTCCTAGCCTAGTCTTTATTCCATTACTCCATGAACTTACAGTACTGCATCACTTAAAAGGTAGATGAGAACATATAAGTGGCATTCAACTAGTTATTACCAACGCAAGAGTTTCAAGGAATACTTTCTGCTGACAGAAAGTATCTGGAATGCATATCAGAAAGAAGAAAAGATGGGGCACCTGGGTGGCGCAGCGGTTAAGTGCCTGCCTTCGGCTCAGGGCGTGATCCCGGTGTTGTGGGATCGAGCCCCACATCAGGCTCCTCTGTTATGAGCCTGCTTCTTCCTCTCCCACTCCTCCTGCTTGTGTTCCCTCTCTCGCTGGCTGTCTCTGTCAAATAAATAAATAAAATCTTTAAAAAAAAAAAAAAAGAAAGAAGAAAAGAAAGTTGGAGCAAAATGTAGAATGTTCTCAGTGAATTGGCTGCTTGTTTTACACTTAGATATTTGAATTAGGAAACCATATAGGAATTATCTTTATGGTGCTCAAATATGAGATGGATTGTTTACTCATTAATATCTACTATTAAGATATCTTAGTATTTTTGACAGGATGAGGGTTTGAGAGTTTTTCTCTCTCTCTCTCTTCTTTTTAGAGATTTTTGTTTTAATATACAGGAAGACTCTCAGGAAATCCTCTTTTCTGGTGCTGGATTCATGTGAAAAAAAAAAGACATAAAACTCAGATCTTCACATCATTCAGGAGTTGTCTATGTGGCTAACAGCTGTTTCTCTTGATTCTAAGGTGATATTTAGCTAGATTTTAATTACTATATAGAGTCCCTTTGATTTTAAAATTATCAATAACAAAGAGCAAGTGTTTTGTAAAAACTAAATTAGGCATTTTAGGCAACACATTCATTAGGGATTTTGAAATTAAAATTCTTGAACTTTAAACTCCCTAGAAATGGCATAGGGTTAGTTACATTATGAATTATAGCTCTGTTGTCAAGTTTGTAAAATGCTTTGTAGCAGATTAACTACTAAAGGGGAGAAAATTCATTTTTCTTATTGGTGCTATTAGCATATTTAATGAAGAGGCTCCACTTTTTTGCTCACAAATGCTCATGTAAAGAGGCTATTTTAATATAAGAGCTCATGATGTTGCTTATAGCACATTCTTTTCGATTTAGGCTTATCTTCTGATCCTTTCTAGATACTACTAATTTTATTTTATTTTTATTATTATTTTTTTTAATTTTATTTATTTATTTGAGAGAGAGCCAGAGCACGAGCAGGAGGAGTGGCAGGCAGAGAGAGAAGCAGGCTCCCCTCTGAGCAAGGAGCCCCACGTGGGACTTGATCCCAGGACCTTGAGATCATGACCTGAGCTGAAGGCAGACACTTAACTGGCTGAGCCACCCAGTCGTCCCGATACTACTAATTTGAAAAGGTACAAACATCTAGGTATGCTGTGAAGAGATTTTGCAGAGGTAAGGAAGGTCTCAAATCAGTTGACCTTAAGATAGGGAGGTGGTCTGGGTCAGGCCTGGCCTAATCACACTAGCACTGTAAATGAGTCTACACGCAGAGATGGAGGGAGATAGAGGGGGAGGGAGGCAGAGATAGGAAGCATGAGAAGGATTTGATGTGCCTTTGCTGACTTGATAATGGAAAGAGCCACCTGGGAAGGCATGTGGGCAGCCTTTAGAATCTGAGAGTGGCTCCTCATTGACAGCCAACAAGGAAACGGGGACCTTAACCTTAATCTTACAGACTGGACAAACTGGACAAACAAGGAACTGCATTCTGCCAAGGGGACCTTTGTGCTCCAGATGCGATGAGCCGTGGGCTCTGCCAAGTTCTTCATTTTGGCTTTGGGGTACCTTGAGCAGAGAACCCAGTCAGGCCATGCCTGAATAAAGCAAAGATGAGCTGATATATGGGTATTGTCTGATGTCGCTAAGTCTGTAGTAACTGGTTATGGGCAATAGATAACTGATACACCGATTCGGAATTTGGTCAACCTTAGGTTCTTTAGAGAACTAAAGCCATTTTTTTCCCTCCAGTCTCAATCTTAGTTGAAAGCAAACATGCATAAGCAGAAATCATATCTTTACTTTGATCTATCAATTCAGGACATGAGGCCAGTACCAATTTATGGAATCTGTTGTTATGAGCTTTATGTTCAATTGCAGGTGGCTCTGGCTTGTTTACAAATCAGAATGATTTCCCTTGAGACTACTGTTCTCAGCTGTCGCAGTTACCCTCCACTATGTCATTCCTCAACTCTGATTCGGGGGGAAGATTATTTGCAGGGACGACTGCCACGATTCCTCCTATCCTAGGATTCGGGTCCTCAGGTCCCTTTGTAACGTGACCACTGCTTTTACCATCAAGGGGTGGAGGCTGTTTCCCTGAACCTCGGATTAGGGCTGGCTCTGTGCCATTTTTGGATGATAGAATGTTACAGAATGACCTGGAGGCTAGATCTCCCGGGGCCCTTACAGCTTCCTCTCTTACCCTTTTGGACATAGCTGCCCCGTGAGGAAGTCCCAGCAATCCTGCTGAGAGGCTATGTGGAGGGCATCTGAGGTATCCAAGCAGACAGCTCCAGTCAATATTTGGACTTTGAGGCCACTCAGGACAAGCTGGTCTCTGGCGGACCTCCCAACTGACAGCAAACACATGATAGACCGAAGGGAGCTAATCCCAGCTGAGTGTGGTCCACATTGCCAGCCCACAGCACTGTGAGCAAATCACTCGTTCTTACGGTAAGCTAGTAAGTTTTGAGGTAATTTATCATATAGTAATAGTTAACTGATACAGATATTAAAGAACATGGCTTTTAAAATACTATTTTAAAATTAAAATTTTTTCTTTTTTTAAGATTTATTTATTTATTTATTTCAGAGAGAGAGAGAGAGAGAGCGCGCGAGTGTGAGGCATAGGGAGAAGCAGACTCCCCACTGAGCAGGGAACCTGACGAGGGCTCCATCTCCCAACCGGGAGATCACAACCTGAGTTGAAACCAAGAGTTGGACTCTTAACCGACTGAGCCACCCAGGCACCCATTAAATGTTATTTCTTTTAGAATGGATTATCTATTCGAATGTCCGTGTACACAGCACAAAATTTAAGATACGAAAGAGTATACACATACAAATCAATTTCCCGCCTCCAGGGCACTGTGAAACCTTTCTCATCTCTTCGGAGCCTTTCAGAATAACAGGGCATAAAGTAACAATTTCAAGATTATAGAGAAAAGTGACCAAAGAAGGAGATAAAGAACGACATATCTTATTCCACATTGATTTGCTTTGCTCTACTTTATGTCCCCAGATATACAGCTCTGCTTTCTTCAGTTTTCCTTAGGAATAACTTTAAAAGGCCTCCAGATGTCAGAGCAACAATGAGGTTAAAGTTGAGCGTATGTGTCACCTTGTGAATGAATGTTATAGGATAGGAAATTATCAACTATGCTTTCCAGTAAGGTCAGGTTAGGGACTCTATCACCAATATATTGAGTGATTCAAAACCTTTCAGAAGAGTATTTACTTTGTATTGCATTTGGAGAAAGCAAGTGAGGAAAGGCCCTCCATGCCACCTGATAATCCATGTCAGTCCAGGAGCAGAAACCCAAGCAGAGTGCAGTAGTTGCCTAGGCCACTGACCTTTCCTGGACTCCTGTCCACATACAGAATGTAGAATCTACAGGACATCAGACTTGGGCTGAGAGTTTGGTGTTACCTGACCTGACCCTGGGAAGTCTACTCGTGCCCTGAAAATCTAAACTTATTCATTCTACAAACATCTACCATGCACCTACTATATTCCCAGGCACTGTTGGTAGATAGTATGGGTACAAATATAAATAATATCACTCTAATCCATAACCTTAAAGTTCTTACTTCAGGGCTCTACCTACAGTAACTCCAGGAGCCCCAAACCAAACTGGACACTTGATTCTACCTGGATCAAAATTCCCCTAAGATTCCCAGAATGTGAAATATTCAGCCCCAAATAGTGGACTCAGTAAATGGGTGTGGGTGTCTTTTCTTTTAAGAAAGATTTGACTCAAGAAGTTCAAAGAAAAGATTTGATCTCCTCTTACTGGTTTTGTTTGAATTACGTTTCCTGATACAAGGGCAGGGTAATGACAATGAACTTGTGGGCATGTATACCCCAGACTATGGAATGAGATACATATTTCCATTCCTCTCAGAGGGCAGGGGAAATGCTGTGTGGTTACTTACCACATCCAGACACTCTGCCCACTGTCCTGCCATCACAGAAGTTTACCCCAGGCTGCTTTAAGGGGACATTACAGGCTCACTGGTGGATTAGTGCTTTTCCAAGATTAGAATCTAGAATTTAATGCATGTTTCTTGTATTAGTTTGCTCAGGCTGCCGCAACAGTGGCTTAAACAACAAACATTTATTTTCTCACAGTTCGGGAGGCTGGAAGTCCAAGATTAAGATGCCGGTAGGGTTGGTTTCTGGTGAGGCCTCTTCCGGACTTGCACATGGCTGCTTTTTGGCTATGTCCTCACATGACCTCTTCTCTGGGTGTCTTAGAGAGAAGTCTCTGGTGACTCTTCCTCTTCTTATAAGATCACCAGTCCTACCAGATTAGGTCGCCACCTTTACGACTTCATTTAACCTTAATTACTTCCCTAAAGGCCCTATCTCCAAATATAGTCACACTGAGGGTTAGGGGTTCAACATATGAACTTGGAGGGGGGGACACAATTCAGTTCCCAACACTTTTTATATGCCAGATTCTATGTTAAGCATGAGGGTGTATATCTTTACAGAAAGATAGATGTATCAAGTGTAAACTCTGTTCAAGGAGGGCATATATTACAATACAGTGCAATAATGACCAGGCTGTGCTAGGCACAAGAGTGGCAGAAAAGGTCCATCCAGTTTCAGCAAGTCAGGGAAAGCTCAGAGGAAGCTATGTCTCAGAGAGGAAAGGAGCCCTTGGGGGGTGGGGTGGGGTGAAAGCATGCTAGGCAGAGGGGAGGCACGTGGAAGAGCGTAACAGGTTATAGATTCTTTCCTCCGTCTTTGTATTCACAGAGCAGGGCCATTCAGCAAATACAGCACTCTGGCTGAGTGAAGCCGAGTGCCTCTGGGGGATATAGGAAGAACACACGGAAGAAGTCAAGGTGATATCAAAAAGTATACTGCCCTACATGATACTGTAGCAAGGAGCTTGGACTTGATTATGTAGCAGGAATTGGGCACTTGTTAAAGGGTTTTAACTTGAGCAGATTTGAGCTTGGAAAGTTCCCCGAGAAGCAGTTTGGAGGAAAAGAGTGTGTGTGATTGGACGCTGGGGACAGTCAGGAGACCATAGTGTGATGACAGATACCAAAGGCCAACCGTGGCAGTGTTGGTGGGATGGGGAGGTGGATATCTAGGCCTCCTGTAGGATTTCTAGGATTTGGGATTGACTCCCTGTGGGGAGGGAAGGTAAAATCTAGGCTGGATCCCAGGTTCTGGTCTGGGGACTGGTAGACCCTTTGTTAATTACAGAAACAACAACAATGCGAGGACAGGAAGCGAAGAAAGATGTGTAGGAAACACTGTGGATAAGTTCACACAGGTCAGTTTCTTGGGCTGGGAAGGAGCTTCTTTCTCTCTAAATTCAAACGGCAGGTGATTCCTCCCCTTAGTGGGCTTCAGGGACCCTAGGATGGTCAGGCCCTTCAAGGGTGTGGCTTTGGAGCACCTCTGGAGTGAGTAATTTGTTTACTGAAATCGTAATTGATATGTCTGTTCCGTGTGATCATGACCCAAGCTGTTTTAGTCAGAAAAACTTCCCAATAAATAAACCCTTATTCATCTCTTGCCAACAAAATTAAAAAGCTTTTGATCTAAAATCCACCAACCTGTCCTTGTTTGCTACTCCGGATTAGATCTTTCTCATTTTTGTTCCATGTCATGATTCAGGTATATGGTAATCTGAGAGTCTTAGGGTTGGGCAAGAGGCAATTTGCTGGAAGAGAGCTGTAAAAAACGAAAATCAGAGAGGGGGAAAAAGGAGGTGAAACAAACCTTTCCTCCTTGCCCACAAATTAAATCTCCAATTACTCTTTGATGAATGGGGACAGGGAAGGAATATGAGTAAATTCCCAGGTCACTGGGTTTCAAGTCCTGGTTTGACAATAAATTTATACAATTCCAACAAACCTGTTTCCTTTTCCTCTCGATTCCTTTTGAGTTTTCTTCTGTGACGTATTTGCAGGATTTCAGTGGGGACAGTCTCACTAAGCCTCACAAGCCTGAAGTCGAGATGGAGGCCAGACACCCACCAGCGACTACGTGATAGAGACAGAGACAGAAATAGGGAGAGGGAGGGAGAGAAAGATCTTTAATTGTGGGCCTCGTGATCCTACTCCGGCCACCTTCGAGTCCCCATTTGTGTCTCTCATCTGGTGACACTTAGCATTTTTCTTCCAACATTCCCTCTCTTCTTTCCAAGTTTCTGAAGTCAACCAAACACAAACAACAGAAGGAAAAGTCCCGAAACCAAATCCTCAGACTTTCTCCGAGCTCCCGCCTGGCCTGGAGCACTCCCCTCCCGGCCACGGCTGTCCGGAGCGCGGAGCCCGCAGCCAGCGCGGCGGGGCGGGCCTGGGCGGGGCCTGGGCGGGGCTTCCGCCGTCGCACCCCGCCCCCAGCCCTGCCCCGCCGCTTAATTCGGATGCGCGGGGCCGCGGGGTGTGAAAGAGCCGCCCTGCGCTGGACGGTCTGCCGCTGCCGTCAGAGCCGCCGCCCGCGCCGCCTCGGGGCCGCCCTGAGCTGCCGGGCCGCTGGGCGCCGCCGCGGCTGCCCGGAGCGAGCGCCGGGGAGGGAGCCGCGCGCCTTTGTGAGCGCGCCGAGGTAGGTTCGCCTCCCGCACTTACTTTGCACACAAAGACTGGGAGCTCGGGGTAGGCGGGTACCCGCCGGGGAGACTGCGCGGCCGCCCGCTCAGCCCCGACCCCCGGCCCGAGGGACCCCAGGGCGGAAAGGGCCGCCGGCTTTCTCTCCCCGCGGCCGGCCGTCAGCGCGGCGCGGGCGTTGGGGCGGGGGTCCCTGCGTGCGCTAAAGGAAGACGCGCAGGGCGGTGGGCGTGCGGGGAGCCCCTGCCACCCCGCGCCGTGCCCGGGGAGGGCCTGGGGTGCAGGGCCGGGGCGTGGCAGGGCCCGGCGCTGTGGCCCCCGGCCCGAGGGGCGCTGGGGAGGTGGGGGGCGCCGCGAGGACGGGGAGCCCAGGCGGCCTCTCCGCTCGGCTTATTGTTGCTTCCTCGGCCCTGAAAATGGACAGACCCTGCCTGGAGCTGGATGCGCTGCCCACCGGGAGCGCCGCGCGCGGCCAGATGCCGAGCCCTAGGCACCCGGTTCGCCCCTCGCTGCGCGGGCGCGCTCGGGGTGGTCGCAGCGGGCTCCGGGCCCGGAGCGAGCCTGTGCCTGGGCAGACAAAGGAGGGGCCGCGGGGGGGTTTGCCCTGCTGGTTTAAAGGTGACCGTCGCACTGTTTCCAAACAGTCGGCAAGTAACTTTTCCATTTTTGACTCCTTTACGTTCCCACTCTTCCAGTAAACCCAGCATGTTGGGTGGCGTCTGCAACCCGAGAAGTCCTAAAAATTGGGTTCCCATAATTTCTCTCCAAGCATCTTCGGGTCCCTTGGGGGATGGCATTGCTATGAATGTTTAAGTTTTGACATGCTGCGTAGGGGATGGTAACAGCCCCTTCTGAAATGTGGAGAGAAATCCTGTTGAGAGGGTAAATTGCAGATCTTAATCTCTGCGGCAAGCTACCATACCCTTGCTTTTCTAAAAAAAAAAAAAAAAAATCACAAAAAACCCCCACAAAAACCCAAACCCTTCAGTCAATGATAGTAGAGCTAAGTTATTTGATTAGAATGAGTATGATATTAAGGGGAAATACAGAAAAACGGGATGAGGCTTGTTAGACTTTACATTCTTTAACTTGAGGGTTTCTTGCTAACAGGTACCTTGTCTCCTCTGACCACGTCCTTCTGGCCATTACTTTGGAGATATTAGCTGTCCAAGTTGCTTTAAGTTGAAATAGTGCTTGAGGTGCTTGTCTGGAGGCTTCTTAATGTTAGTAGTATCAAGTTTAAAACTTTTAAGTATAAAATGGTGTATGTTTATTATAAAATTGAAAAAATACAGAAAAGGTCACTTACGCCTACCACCCAAGCACACCCTGAGGATGAAGGCATCTTAGCTTGATTTATGGCTTGGCAGCCATGGTGTGATTGTGTGTGTGTGTGTGTGAGAGAGAGGGAGAGAGAGAGAGTGAGTGTGTGTGTGTGTGTGTGTGTGCTTGTGAATAAATGAAGGAATTACTGATTCTTAATCTTTACCAGTCACATCAGACTAAAATATATTGAATAACCATAGTCTACAATAGTGGTTTGCCACTTTCACGCAGGATTAATACCAACAAGTCGTCTGAAATGTATTTTCTTATAGCCTTACAAGTAACTATCTATACAGAAGGGGAAGGGAAGAAGTAGGAAAAACAAGGTACTTTCCGCTTAATTTGGAAGAATGAACTGACAGAAAAGTTTTAGGGATTGTGTTCTTCAGATTTCAGGAGTAGTTTTTGGATTGACTATTTTTAAAAAAAAATAAAAAAAAATTTCAGCTTCTAAAATATTTAAAAAGCAAAATTCTGTGATTTATGAAACTATGCGATGGAAAGACACTCTTTTTTGTAGAACAAGGAATGACAGAGGTTTTATAGCCAGATGCATGTTTACTTCTGAAAGTAAAAAAAGGATTTCCCTCTGAGTAGTGAGTGGTTTGGAGTGTGTGTGTTCTGTAGAAAAAAGGCCAAAAAACAACACATTGTTCAACTGTAGATTTGGCCCTGAATGCTTTTATTACAAACACTTATTTTCCACTTGTAAACTTTTCGGGCGTTTCATTTCTCCACTTTGCACTTGTGAAAGTTTTGGACATCTTCATTACTCCGTGCAAAGTAAAAAGAGGTCTTGGAGGCAACTGTTTAGAAGTAGATTGATCATGAGGATGATGCAATACTTTTGGAAGTCAGAGAAGATTTTACAAGAAGGAAGTTGTGGCTTCATACTATCAGGTGCAGTCTTTGTTCCTGTTCCTAACTTGGGGCTCCTTGATCAGCATACAGGCTGTAGGAGTTTTTGCCATGCAGTAGTGACTTGTAAGTCCATATGTGAAGTATGTGGTGCAAAGTATGTCGTCTGCTGTAATGACCGGCGTTCCTTCAGAAATAAGGGGACCCTGCCACATACACAAGTCAAAAGAAACTCAAATAGGAAATGTCAGAATTTTTAGATATTGTTTTCAACCTTCCTGTGGCCTTGGACACCATAAGCACTATAAAGCAATGTAAGCCCAGCTGGAATAGAGGTCAAAGTTGAGTAGCTTTGCCTTTTTTAGTAATGTTGCTTTGAGGGAAGGAGAGAAAAGTTTGGGAGTGGTCCTGTGTCATGGACTTGCTATGGCTGTTTGTGATGGCCAGCCTCTTACCTCGGTGAAATGCAGAATCCATTCTTGGGGTGTTTAAAAGTAGACTTGGTTTGTGTTTTAGAGAAGTACTATGAGAAATCCTATTCCTGAACTGTGGTAGAGTGGGTACTCTTATTCATTTCTTTGTCTTCTCAGTTGTTGAAAATGTCACAAGATAGGGGGAGATTTATACGGATTTTCTTTGGGAGTGGTTGAGGGGTGGAAGACTTTTCTCTGAAAAGAGGGACCCTAGTAGATTAGTAATGGGGCTTTAGTGTTATTAGCGATGTCTTGTCTGCACCTTCTCTCCAGGATTCTGTGCGCAGAATGTTTTTAAAAATGGGTCAGGAAATTTGGTTCAGTAAGATCTAGATTTTAGGCATTCGTAGAAGTCCCCAGATATGTTGGGGACTTCTACAGATGTGTTACTCTTTAAGTCTAGAGACAGTAGCTGTGGGCACTGGCCCATTTTGCAACTTACCTTTGGGCATATGTATCAGGAAAGCTTCGGTGCCAACGAGAAGTCTGTGCACAGCCCAGACTGCGTAGCGCTGGGATGACCTGATGAGGCTTCATTTTTTTGTATAATTTCCTTGTCTTATCTTGGCCTATTTTTGCTTTTCCTTTGTGAAAGCAAGTCATTTTTTTCCCCTTTTCATTACTAGTGTAGAAAGTGCTGGGCCTTAACCATCTGAACTTTTCCTTATGCTCAATACTTAGGTAACTGAGTTAAAAAGAAATAGAGGCTTTTACCTACCTGATATTATTGATTTCATTTCACATCAGTAAAATAAATAATTTGTCAAGCCGGTGTAAGTTGCCATTTAGCCATGGTAAGTAGGGGCTATTTCCAAGACTGGTAGGGGAAGCTTTTGCTGTTCATTCACTCCTTCATTTAACACACATTTACTTAGAGCCTCTTCCATGCCGGCACTGGCCTAGCGTTGGGTGTATTGCCGTTGACAAGACTCATGGGGTGGGTCCCTGTCCTCATGGCAGGGCAGGCGTGGACGATATTTAAAGAACTGCACAAAATTACACAAAAGTTGTTTAATGACTGGGGCAGCTAGGTGGCTCTGTCGGTTAAGCGTCCCCCATCAGGTCAGGTCATGATCTTGGCGTCCTGGGACTCCTGGGATTGAGCCCCACCTCAGGCTCCCTGCTCAGCGGGGAGTCTGCTTCTCCCTCTCCCTCCCCCCGCAACCTGCTCCTGCCTTCTCTGTCTCTCAAATACAGAATAAAATCTTTCAAAAAAAGTTGTTTAATGACAGTCAAGTTAACAGCTGTGAGTTAAGGTATCTCTGACGTAAATCACAGCTAAAGCTTGAGGGGTCGGGTTTCTGACTGAAAGGTGAAGGCTGGGGAGAGGCATGGGAGGGCAATGTGCGTCACTTGCTCCCGGCTGATCAGTTTAAGAGCCTGCTGGTAGGGGTGTGGCTGCACACCGGAAGAGGACTGTTCATTTTTGTCTAGAAGTGGCTGAGGGGTTGGGGCACTTTCTAGCGTGGAATCCAAGAGAGACAGGGAAACTATGGTATTGTTCTCGTGTTCTTGCTGGAGGTCAACCTCAAGGCCAGGGGCCCTTGAAAGCCGGTTGTGCTGGGGACATGAGGCCCTGAGCTGTTCTGAAGGCTTCCCAGGAGCTGAGGGCTAGTGTCATGCAGGGGAGGGGGGTAACTGACTACACCTCTGCCCGCCAGAAGTTCTGTTACCAAAGAGAAGATAAGACGGGGTCTGTGGGGAACTTGTGGAAAGACTTACTTCATGTTTTTCAAACTCTGGTGAACTGTAGGAAGGAAAACGGAGCGGAGAGGTTCAGAAGAAGGAAGGAATGTTGCTTTAACACTAGGAGGACGCTTTAGCTGTTGTGCCAAAGATTTCACCGGAGGGGAAGCTGTGGGCACCGAGCCTTATAAAGCGGTAGCCATAGTCTGTGCTCTGTGGTGCTGTGTGCATGGGGAACTAGTAGGGAGGCATGGTTTGGTGACAGTAATGTTCCCCCCACACAGTGAAGTCTTGGGGTTCTGTGGTGTGAAGAAAACGCTCATTAAAAAAAATAAAGAACTCCCCCCGCCCTTTAGAGGCATGAAACATCAGGGGCCTCTCGGCTGTCCACAGTGTTTTTCGGCTTATGCTACTGAATCATGAACTCAGTCATTAGAGCGAGAAGTCTTAAATGGGGGGATGGATGCCCAGCCTACTCAACCCAGAATTGGGAAGTCTCCAGAAACAGGATTGAGAAAGTGCAGGTTAGGGACCAGCTATCTGCTTCCTGGCTGGTTGTAGGTACATGTAGTTTGGAGGGTTCTTGATTATCCTTGTTGTTGTCAATGCCGCGGAGCGTCTCCAAGGTACCACTCTGCTCAGTCCCGGCCCTGGGCTAGAGGTGCGATTGGGGAATGGGATGCATTTCTTAATGCGGTGCAGGGGAAGCCAGACACATGTGAATTAGCATCCAGGCTCCAGCTTTGTGACCTGCAGCAAGTCGCAGAACCCCTGGGAGCTCCAGTATTCTCGTGTGGGAGATCTACATCCCTAGCACGGCAAGGGCAAATGCAAGGTCACGAAGCCCTGAATAAATGGTTCCCAAGACATGGGCATTAGGCTGTCGTACCATTGCCCACAATCTTATAACTCCAATTTTTAGTAACTCCGCGGTAGTGGTGCCAAGATGCTGCCGAGGGACATGTAGGAAAGGGTGAGGGACTTCCCCTCTTCTCTCTTCCCCGGCTCCTCAGGATGCCGTCATATCTCAGGAGTGTTGTAAAGATAACCTGGCTTTGATATTAGAAATGACACGTTCTGTTATATTCTTGGACACAAGGTTTGTCATAATAAAGTGTATAGGAGAGAGGGCTATGACTCTGATGTAAACTTTTCTGTGTCATTATTAACATTTAAAACTCAGCATATTCCTGAGAGTTAAGGTTAAAACTCACATTTTATCCGGGTTTTTCAGGCATCTGGGCCTGTTGCATGCTAATGAGCTTACGAAACTGTACAGTCGTATTATGAACTCCTGCAGTATGAGTGATCAGTTGTTTATGAGGGTCTAATGTGGATGAATTCAAATTTCCATGTCCTGGAGGAAGCTAAGCATGTCATTGTGGATATGTATATGTAGAAAGACTTTCTTCATAATATTCTTTTCCCTTATAACTTAATGTCATTTAAAATAGCTAAAGCTGTGGTCAGAGTTCTTATTTTTCTTGGTGTTTTTAATGGATGCACAGAGTGGTGTAGTGTGTGGGGGGTGGAGAGAGACCTAGATTTCTAAAATTTTCGGAATCTTAAATGCTAACTCCCCATTAATTAGTATGATTTTTGAGCAGGTCATTTATGTCTGTTTTTCTATTTCCTCACCTATAAACTGGAGATAATCACCCTTGCCTGCCTCTCAGAGCTGCCTTGAGGACAAGGTGAAGCTTGCACACCTTATAGCTGGTAGAGCCCCCCCTCCCCTCGCCGACTATAAGTTGTCATCCAAGGGACTGCCCTGTGGCTCTCTGGCACTTGGGCCACCCCTTTAGAATAGGGGTGGATCTTAGAAGGCAGAGGAGGCAAGAACAGACAGGGAAAATCAGCTGCACCATCCTTCAGGTTGCTGCCTGAGTGAGAACATGTTACTCTTGCTGGTGGCAAGGAGGCAGCTTGAAGCACTAAAGTGTCACACTTAGAGTTCCACCCGGGTTAACCCGTTGACCTAGGAGGGCTTCCATATTCTTATCTGTGAACTAAAAACAGTAAACACAATACTATGATTTTTATTATTACCAACTTTCAGTTCTCAAGGACTTCCTACCTGGCAGGCATTGTGCCAAGTGCTTTATGAGATTTCTTTGGTCAGCAAGTATTTAATGAATTTTCCTCAATGCCAGGCTCTGTGCCAGACTCTAGGGTCCGTGGTGGGGGCAGTGGGCAAGACTAACGAAATCCCTGCGTGCATGGAGATTATCTAGCGGGAAGACGGGCAGTATGTGATTCCAGGGAGTGTCAGTGCTCTAAAGAAACCAATCAGGCGAAGGGGCTGGAGTCTAGCGGGGGGAGGAGGTGGTGTTTTTCATAGGGCAAGGCCTATCTGGGGAGGAGAACTTGAGATCTCAAGGAAGGAAGGGATGAGCCTTGCCCCCCTCTGTCTGTACCAGGGCAGGTGCCAATAACAGCCCAGAAACAAGAGGAGATTACTCTCGAGGAATGGCAAGAAGGCCCCGGTGGATGGAGCCAGTTGTGGGGATGGGGAGGGATAAGAGGTGAGGTCCCAGTGGGCACTGGCTCATGTGGGGCCCGCAGGCCATGGTCTGGTCAGTTGTGGGAGGGCTCTGAACAGGGGATGGTGGAGCTTGGCCTTGTGTTCTCTACATACCCCTTTGGCCTGGAGTGCAGTGGTAACTGCAGAGGGGCCACCATGGAAGTCCAGAGGCCCAGAGTGGGAGCCTCTTGTGAGTCCCCCGGATGTTGTAATGACTGGGATGGGACTGGTGAGAAGTGGTTGGGTACCTGATACAGTGAGATGGAGCCATCAGGACTTGCTAATGGATTGGAGCTAGTATTCGAGAGGGAGTGGAGTCATGAGTGACATCCACACTTTTAGCCTTAGCAGCTGTATGAAGGGTGGCGCCACGTGTGGATATGGGAAACCTGGAGGGGCCAAGGGAGGGTGACGTAACACTCACAGCAGCCTCTGAGGGTCATACTGATATGATTCCCCTTTCACAGATATGGAAACTGACACTTAGAGAAGGGAAGAGTTTGCCCTGAAACGAACGAAGCTGGGTCAGGATTGGGATCCAAGCCTGATACCCTAACCCAAGCTTGCTTTCTGCTGTAGTCTGTAAAATGTCTGAATTCACTATTATCACGGAGTGGTATGAAAATGCCTGTGCGAACACTTTGGAAACACATCTCTTTTTTGTGTCAGTGTGGCTTTATTGAGGTGTAATTTGCATTCCTACAATTCACCCATTGTCAGCGTGCAGTTCTATTGTCTTCAGTAGATTTGTGCAGTCAAATGACTATCACCCCAGTCCTGTTGGAGATTTTGCAGTCAATTCCTGTTCCCGTCCCCAGTCTTAGGCAACCACTTATCTTTCTTCTGTCTCTAGAATTTTGCTTTTTCTAGAAATTTCATCTACAGAGAATCATACAAGATGTGGCCTTTTGCGTCTGACTTTGTTCGTTTTAACAGAATGTCTTTGCAGTTCACCCACTGTTGCGCCACGCATCTGCTTTTGAGGAATGTTTTTTTTCCTTTTGTCAGAAAGAGGTGCTCGGTGCTGATGAGAACAATTTCCACTGAGATGGGTCAGTAGTAATAGCTGGCATTTACTGAGCATTTACTATTATGCCGGGCATGGCGGTGTTCATTGTCTTCTCTGATCTTCCAAGTGATTCTTTGAGGCAGGTAGCATTATTAGTGTTTGACAAATGAGACACTAAAGCGCAGGGAGATTAAAAAGCTTGCCCAAGGTTATGATGAGAGCTGGGATCACACTAGGCCCTTCTCTCTCAGAACTGTGTCTGTGTTCCCTGTGTTGATAACGCATTTAACTTCTTAACTTCAGAAGGGGTTTGGGATCCCAGTGGGAGTAATGCACTTGCCAGGTAAATCCAAAATTATAGTTTTAAGGAGAATATTTATACTGCATTTTTATTTTGGCATTACCATATGGAAATTATAGCGTCTTAAAGTGATTCATTTGTGAAGTAGCTTTCTTTTAGGCATCACATAAGGATGGCGCCAAATTAAAAACACATAATTATGTCACGAGGCAGAGCTTGTGTATTTGAGTAGTGTTTTAAATATTATGTTTACCAGAAATGCCATTTTTGTACAAACTATCCCCAGGCTACTGCCTTATTAATGGATGGAATTTAATTAAGCATGATGCATTTTTCAGGATGTTTATATAATTATACATTAATACATTTTTCCCCTCGTTGTAACAATTTGTATTCAAACAGTATTTTTTCCTATTCACATATAATCCATATTGGAAGATTTCATATTCCCTGTTGAAGAGGAGTTCTTTGTGTATCCCCAATATTCTGAAAAATTTCAAAACATTTTCAACACCTCCTCTGTGTTTTTTTGTTTACTTTTTTTTTTTTTTTTGAGATTATCAAGTAGCTTGGTAAGAGCTGGTTATATAATTTTAGCCATCATGAGTGATAGCCCCTTTGGAATCAGGACTAACTTTACATCAGGATTCTGCCCTTGGTTTCTCGTGAGACACGTTACTGGCCTCACAGTTTCCTGACTTTCTAAAATGGAATTACTGTCATTGTTAAACTAACTCTGTAAGTGTGGTACATCTTTCATTTTTTAGGGATTTTTAATTATGGTCCCAGTTTACTAGTTCAACATAGCAAAAAAAAAAGCCGCTCTTCGTGGTAGGATACCTAGTTTGAAGAGTGAAAAAAATTAACAGTTTTGTGTTGTGATCTAAAAAGGTCTCCTTCAGATCTTTAAAAAGTCTCTATCTGGTTAGAACCTCAGGGGGGTCTGCTGTGTTCATTAACCAGTGAAATGGCAGGTCTTCGAAACTGGTGAAAGGGACAAACACCGTTACACAGCCATTGGGACGGTTTGGGGAGCGGCAGGTTAAAAGCCCGATGACTGGAGCTGGAAACTGTGGGAAAGTCGGATTTAGGGACAGAGTTCGAGACCCACAAGGTGCAGTAAAGGAGCCATAATCTTCAGTTGCCATCGCGCTCTGTTCACGTTGACTGTTTGCACCCTGGCTGGACAGCACGTCTCAGCCGCAGAGGCCACCAGCGTGCGGAGCGTGGAAGTTGGAAACAGGCCCCAACCTGTTTCTTTTTCCATTCCAGGCGTGCTTCTGACTGGCCCTACTCGCCGTGAGGAGAGGGGCTGTTAGATTGGAAAGACAAATCAAATAAAATTAAAATTGCAGGGAGTGAAAAGTGATGGACGCTGCATGTGTGAGATGTGTGCCCTTTACATTATGTACATTACCTCCGTTAGATATAGTATATATATAAAAAAGAAAGACAGGAAACAAAAAGAAACCAAACTAAATTCTCCAGGGAATAAAGGCAGGGAAGGTGGAGCGTGGCTCATGAAGGGAAAAGTGAAGTTGCCACTTGGGTGTTGCTCGAATCTTCTCTCCCGTTGCATAGGTAACTTGCTTGCTTCAGATGCTGATTTTCCTGCTCAGAGCAGTGATTTTATGCTTTTTACATGAATGGGTTTCAGATGAAGCTGGGGGCTGCTGGAAACCTTTGTTAGTAGAGGAACCTGTAAGTTTCCCCTCTAGGTCACCCCAGGAACGAACTTCCACTTGTTCTACCAACTGTGAGTCTTCAGAATCTTCTTACCTGAGAGTTTCCCCTTCTGGGTGGGGCTGGGTGGGGCCCAGCCGTCCAGACCCCGGTTTCTGCTGATGGGCCCTGCCCTTTCGTTGTGGAGTGGCTGAACGCGAGGTTCCAGAACATCAGACGGCAAGGTCTGGGGGAGGGCAGGGGTCTGTAGAACTCCCATCTCCCCGGCATTGACTTCACTCCCATCAGGTTTCTTCAGACTGGCATTGGAACAAAGGCCACACTCAATGTCTGATTGTTATGCTTCCTGAAGCTTTTTAACTCAGGAGTAGTTCTTCTCTCCCATCCTTTTCTCCAGAGCTGTTGATTTGGGGAAGAATCACGTCAGTTGTCTTGGAGAGTGGCCTACATTCTGGACTTGGCAGATAGTTTAAACCTGTTCCACTAGTCTCTGTATGTCTGTAAACTGCAAGTTAGCCCTAAAGCTGAATGAGATCCGCATCTCGTTGTTTGGGTAAGATCGGTCTGTTGGTGGTGTGTACTTCACGTGGCGTCACCGGAGGGAAATGTCTGGGTGTCCCCCTTGCAGTGATACTGAGGCGGGTCACTGAGTTTACGCGGTGGCCGCTTGAACCTTTCATTGTGAATTTCCTCATCCTCCTTTCCCCTGATGTCTGTTGATGTCCCCTGAGGACTGTTACCCAAACTAAGGGTCTCAGGAGAGGTAGGTGGTCCATTCTTCTTTCATCATGAACATGGTTGGTGAGTGAGGCGGAGTTTAAAGTGGCCAGAGGTCTGGGAAAACCAGCCACGTTGATGCAGTGTAGGGACATCTAGAGTATGAATAGAGAAGTAAAGAAAAAACCTGGCTTTCTCCAGGTATCGCGAATACTTCCTGTCATTAGAGCTAATTACCATTTGCACAATCTTTTATGACTGTTAACTGCATCAGGTGAATTTTATTGTAAGTCTTGCTTAGCAGCAGCATTAAGTTCTCTCCTATTGTTTACATAACTCGGGTGCCTGGCCACCACCTAAATTAGGAGATTATGACGTGGGTTTATGAGATAGAATCCGGTGTGATGGTGCGCACCATGGCAGATTATCTTTCTTTTTCAATAATCATTTTAAATCTGACACGGAAGGACATTAAAGCCCGGTCTTTCCTTAGAAAAGGTGTCACTGATGAGTTTAAAACAATGGGAGGAGAATGATAAATCTGAAATAGTTTCTGTTCTGCCCGGATTTAAGAGCAGTGGACCTTTCATGGCAGCTCTTCGACTTCATTGTTAAGCTCCTGGCGGCTCTTCGACTTCATTGTTAAGCTCTTTTGCAGGGTTTCCAGCAGGAAGTAATTGAGAGCTCCTTTTATAAAGGAGGGTGGTTACAGCAAATGAATTTAATTTACATGTGCTCCTTCCCTGCCAAGCCGCACCAGGACATACCACACCAGCATCCTGATTTGGGGACAGCCTCAACCTTTGAAAGCCACTGGAATGGAAATATATTGATTCCTCCTATCACAGGCAGGCCTTCCTTGTGCCACCTCGTGTTCCTGGAAACCACTTGTGAGAGGGATCATCACGAAGCAGGTTCTAGGATTCCCATGAGCATGGTCTCACGATGAGGAGTTGTGTCTGTGGCCACACACTTGGTGTCAAATCATGGCTGTGACCAGTAAATCTTAAAAGAAAGGTGTGGGTGGGGCGCCTGGGTGGCACAGCGGTTAAGCGTCTGCCTTCGGCTCAGGGCGTGATCCCGGCGTTCTGGGATTGAGCCCCACATCAGGCTCCTCCGCTATGAGCCTGCTTCTTCCTCTCCCACTCCCCCTGCTTGTGTTCCCTCTCTCGCTGAAATAAATAAAATCTTTAAAAAAAAAAAAGAAAGAAAGGTGTGGGTACTAGAAAGCTAAAGGAGTTTGAAATTGTAAACCACATCTCGTTGTCAAAGAGGGTTTGAGCTTGGAGAAGCCACAGAGGTCAAGCGATCATCTAACCCAGACTCCTCATTTTTTAGTGAATAATCCAACACTCAGACCTGGCAACTAGCTTGCCTCAGACCACACAGCTAATTACCGGTAGAGTTGGAACTGAACTCAGTCCAGAATGAGGGTCACTAATACTTAATGTGTTTCTTGTGCACATGCTGAATGCTTTATTGCATCATTTTTTTTGATCCTCATCCAATCCCATGACTATATTTTACCCAAGAGGACACTGGTATATAGAGACCTTCGATGACTAATCCGAGATCACACACAGCTCATACACACTCGTATAGAGAACGTGTGCTTATCCACATTGGGACACTGCCTTTCTCTTCAGCCCTTCTTTCTTTTCCTCCTTCCTTCCTTTTTATTATTTTTTAAACTTTGTTATTCACTAAAAGGATGCCCTGTTCCTTAAAGGCCCATGAACATGGCCATTCTAGGGCCTTCCATATACTCTAAAAATCTACATTAAAAATCTGTAAGCTCTAATTTATTATAATACGGTCAATGGAAAATGAAGCACTTGCCATAAGAACTATGTAAATCATTAATTTGCTTATTTAACAAGTAGTTCTACTTGGCTTCTTAGCAAATTGTGCTCTTAGGTGGTAGATGGTTTAGGACTCTTAAAAGAGGTCTCGGTAGGTTTGAACGGATGACCTTTTTCTTTTGATAAATACCCTGTGGCCAGCCAAAGCTTGAAAGACATAATTCCTTTGATCATTACTTAAAACAAATTGCCCCTCATCCTTCAATTACTGGGAAACATGCCCCAGGCACTGGCTGGTGGAGGGGTCTGGGAAGCAGAAGTTTCTGGGATGAGCGCCTAGTCCTCTCCTGCTCCTCCTCCTGTTTCTTTTCTCCTCCAGTCACACCCTGGGAATCCTGTGGCACAGATTTCATCAAGAGCAAGTCTTGTGGGAGCCGGTGGGCGAGGGGTGGTGGGTAGAGAGCAGTGGAGGTGAGTCATCACCCCTCTGGACACGGGAGATGGCGTTTGGTGTTGATTTTCTGAGCATTAGCCTCTTGCTTCTTATAACTGAAGACTCACCTTTTTCTCTGTCCACACTGTCCCCACAGAGCGTGGTGTGGGTGCCACGGAGGCATTTATTAGACCAGTTGGTCTGTGTTATGTGAGTGCAGAGGGAGGGGAAATGTGGAGACCCTGGGGATGTCCAGGGAAATGTCCACTTGGATGTCTCTTGTACTCCACTCTGTTGGGGATTTTAAACAATTTGTGGTAAAACAAAAACATGGTCGGCTTTGCAGCTGTCCATATACATGCCCAGACTAGGTCTTTTTTTTTTTTTTTTTTTTTGGTTTTGTTTGATTTAAATGCTTCTAAATTGCATTTTTCATGAGCTTCCTGTTTGATTTGTACAGCTGAAATCCGTAATGATTGGATCTACCAAGACCGGGTTTTTGTTTTTGTTTTTTCCCCTTTCTCCATTTGCGCTAGAAACAAAACAGCTTACAAATAGAGTCTGGAACATGCTGCATCCATGTGCGTCTCCGTGGGCCCTAGCACATAGCTGACTAACTTCATATACTCCTATTTATAGCCTCTTTAGAATAAGTGTAAAACGTTAGATGTTCCCTCTACCAACCTCATGTCAATTAACATGACTCTTTAAATGGAAATAAATGAGTTTTTACTCACGGTTGAGTCACTTGATAATCTCTTTTAAATGCACACCCACTGTTTCTCAGGAGCCTGTCGCTCCAGTCACGAGCCCCTGCTGTCACAGGAGTGGCGGGGAGGGGGGAGGGCGGGACAAGGCCTTGAGCGTGGTGCTCTTGCAGGGAAGCTGACTAGACTAGGATCTCCCAGCTCCTTTGTGCACGTGTAGGACTAGAATTCTCTTCCCTCCATCCCTAATTCAGTACCCGTTCCTTTGCTCTCACCCGCCTCGTGTCACCCTGCCTACGGGGAGTCCTGGCAGTGGCCCCCACGGCGGAATTTGAACAAAAACCCAAATCAACACTTAGGGTTTACGGAAACGATGGTGACAACGTCAGTGCAGAAAAAGAATAATGTTAGAAAAAAAGCAACTCGCACAGTTCTGTCATCCTAAAAAACTGCCTTTTTTTTTTTTTTTGGTTGTGCGCATTCTTGGTTCTTGTTCGTACTAATATAAAGTCTTTAAAACCTTAAAAGTAGTTACTCATAACACCCACGAAAGCCTAGGGATTCATTTGAATGTATGAGAACTATCTTTGCTTTCTCTCTTCTGTTCACATTTTGACTGTTAGTGCAAGCAGCTTCCTATGATGAATACATATGTGATTTCAATCTAAATAAATCAATATATAAGAATATATTTTTGTAAAGAAATGTATGAGAATATAGTTCTCTAAGAACAAGTGTATGAGTTCTTTCCATGATTGTGGAAGGATGCTCTTCACATTACCATTCCCTGCAAGGCTTTTTAAAGCGTTGGCTATCATTTATTCCAACACTGACATCCTAGAAAGAATGTGCGCCTTATTTCAGGTAGACCTGGTGGTGTGGGGTAAGTTCTTTCACCTCTGTGAGCTCTAGTTTTCTCATCTCTACCATGTGAATATTAGGCAGGTGATGCCGGTAAAGCCCCTGGCACCGTGCCTCCGTGTAGGTGTGAACAAATGTTAGTGTTCTTCCTTTGCGTGGTCCCGCCACACTGGTGTCTGGATATGACATTGTACAGGATTGTTTTCACTCACCCAGTGGAGTAAAACCGTTCAGCTCCATTGGACTCATTTAGAGTCTGCCCAGGCTTTGGGACGAGTGCCCACTTCACCTGTACAATCCCGATGGGCCTTCTATGCCTGGAGTGCTGAGGCTGCTTTATAAACAGTGATAGAGCAGAGGGATGCGTTAGGAAAATCTGGGTGAGGGGCCAAAGCTGGGACTCTGGGCCTCATGGGAGAGTGGAAGAGAGAACACGGGACCCAAAGGTGTGATGGATATGGCTGTCTTAGCCCACAAATACCAGAGACTGGGCGGCATAAGTAGCGGACATTTATTTCTCATAATTCTGGAGGCTGGAAGTCCAGGATGAAGGTGCTGACAGATTCGGTGTCTGGTGAGGGCCCTCTTTGTGGTTTGCTGATGGCGGTCTTGCTGTATCCTCACATGGCGGAGAGAGAGCTCATCTCTGTGTGTCTCTTCTTCTAAGGGCACTGATCCAATTCACAAGGGCTCTACCCTTGTGACCTAATCACCTCCCAAAGGCCCCACCTCCAGATACCATGACATTGGGCATTAGGGCTTCAACATAAGAATTTTGGAGAGATGTAAACATTCAGCCCATACCAATGGCCAGCATGGACAGAGGTTTAAAATCTGTGGACAGGCAAGGTTCTTAGAAACGAAGACATATTCTGCAGAGAAGGTCGGATTTCAGTGGTCCAGCTTGGAAGTGGAAGTAAGGAGGATGTGATGAGTGAGTCGGGAATCTCAGCCAGAGGAGAAAATCAGGTCAGTAGGTCACCATTAACTGGGTGATGCCAAGTAAGGGTTCTTGCCTCGTTCATTTGTGGGTCATGGGCTCCTGTAAACTCAGGGACTGACTGCTAGGTGAGTGGTCCAGGGTCACTGGTTAGTGGCAGGAGAGCAGCCCACCAGGCACCTCATGGGGACGATATACCTTTTGTTTAGTCTGGGATAAGCTCGGTTTGTGTCTTTTATGTCATGTGTAATTATTAGTAGAGCCTTTATCCAGACTCCACAGTGACCTGGTGTCACTGACAAATAATTGAGCTTTCCTAGGTACATATCCGTGGCTGCAGATACCTGTTTCTCGTGTGTTTGAATAAAGATCCTTGATCAAAGGTTTGACTGACATGAGGTTCTCTGGGAAGCCCCAGGCTTCCTGCCTCATCAGGGGGAGCTTGGCTACCATCTCTCTGCCTGCTTATTATTTGGATTCTGAAGAACGTTCTGCATTGCATTTTTCAGCGTTCTTTTCTCTCTGGGTGTATGTCTTCAATGACTGTGTTTTGGCAGTGAGCCGTTAGTGCTGCACCCTATAATACAGTCACACCTGGCAGTACCCTGATTGTGCCTCCCCGCCTGGACCTCCTTCGGGGGCTGTGCTTTCCCTGGGGCTCCCTGCAGTGCATAAGCCCCACCTAATGCCTCAGTGGCAGGACTAGGGAAAGGCAGAGAGAAGGAAGAGAGGAGAGAGAGGATGCTTGGCCTCCTTTCACTAGTCAGCCTGATTAGAAGGGCTTTGGGGAGCCTTGACTGCCTGGCAAGTGGGAGAAAGGGAGTGGCGGGAGTGGGTGGGGTAAGCAGGGTTCGGGGCCATCTTGGTCTGTTGATCATGCACCCTGTGTGTGTTTCTTGTTCTCCTCGGCATGGGCACTCTGTCCCTTCTGGTGAGAGCTTCATTCCCCAGGAGCAGTTCCATGAGCACTAGCCGATGCGGATGTCCGCATCACACAGCATACTGTCCTGTTTTGACACGGCTCCATTGATGATGAGGTGGAGTGAACTCCGGGCCCTTGGGCGCTGTGGGATGAGAGGGCAGAATTCACCTGCACATCTTCCCCCGCCAGGAAGTGCTTTTCCTCCTTTGGGTTTCTCTGTGGTTACTTGATCACGGATTGCATTTTTCCGTCTCTGATCCGAAACTCCGAGGACGGAGATCTTGGCCTGCAGAGTGCCTCTTCCTAAGTTCTGCTGCTGTGCCAGGTCAGACACTGATGGACGGGGTTCAGACTGTGTGGAAGCTGGGCGGGCTTCAGTCCTGCCGTTCATCAAGAGCACGGAGAGTGTGCGGCCTCTTTGTTCAGCCTCTGTATCAGCCTCAGTGTGTGTCAGCATCGAGATCTGCATGAGTGCTAGGAGCTCCTTTTCAAAGGCATCCGTTTACATCCGGTTTTGTATCATTTTAGTCCCATATTTCCTGAGCTTAAAACCCTCCCTTCCAAGGACTTGCCTTGAAACCCCCCAACACCACCAATACCTCCAACAGATCCTTTTAGGGGAAAGCGCTGTTCTGTACTTTAGGCTGTGTCCCCTGGCCCCGGATCTCAAGAAGTGGCCTTGGGATACGTTGCGGAGTGTCCCAACCACATGGAAACACAGATGGATGAGCCTCCTAGGGAGCGGACGATGTGTGTCTGTGTGTCTGCCTTCCCTCTGCTTCGGTTGCTTGCTTCCGTTATGAACTCTTCCCCCCACTTCGAGGCAGCTGGTGCTGGCAACTGAACGTGCAGGTTGGTGGGGCCAAGCCTCTCCTTCTTCCTCCATCCCCACTCATCCTTTCTTTGTGATTCAGGGTGGGGTGGGGGTCAGGCCACAACTTCGGTGACCCTTGTGAAAAAAAAAATAAATGGAGAGCTACACAACAAGCTTGTGGGTGGGAGGCTGCGTGCCCAGGAAGCTGAGCTTGCATCCTGTTTTGGGAGGTCTGTGGTCCACACTGTGCTTCTGCATTTCATGTCACTCGTCATTAATGAGCAGTAGATTTCTTTTCTCTGTAGTTTGTTTAGCTCTGGGCTACATAGCTCTCCCTAAAGAGTCCGACAGAGACTGACTTTCTAGCTGAATGGAAGAGGATATGTCCTCGCTTTTCTCCCTGGGTAACTTTTGCCAAGCGAGTTAATTTTTCACTGTACAGTTTCTTTAAAGAGAGGCCATGTGATTTGGCATCCTCTGGGATCAGACTGCTTGGGCCCACGCTCTGGGTCTTTAGTTCGCTAGCTTTATGGTAAAGTAGGGATAATAATAGCATACACTCGAGAGGGTTTCACAGACTACAACCCATGCACGAGCACTGTGCCTGCGTGACGTAAGCACTCAGGCAAATGTGAAAAAACATGGTTGTGTCGTGAATAATGCATACCTCAACATTCTGGTGTCCTCGAGGTCGGCCCACTGTCTGTTCTCTAATCACGACCAGAGTAACTTGTTTTGAGAACAAGGCATGCCTTTCTGGGGACGACAGGGAAGAGTATTTGAGGTTGGGAGTGTCGCAGAAAATCCCATCTCTTTGGTACCCTGCGGCAGGTGGGATGACGATGACGTACTTCATGACTGAAGACAGAGTTTTATCCTAATGCACCATGAGCTGGGGTTTCTGCTGCTGTCCCAGAGAGCGTGTGGGGAGTATGCCAGCTCTGAAACTCTCCGCCAGAGAGGAGAGGAGCCTACGCTATTCGAGCCTTAACCCTGAGCGCCCTGCTGTGTGCCTGCTTACGGGAACTAGGCATTGGTTTGGACTGGTGTGGACACCCACAGTTGAAGCCGGAGCGAGACAGTCCCTGGAACCCTCCCGATGGCTTTAGAAGGCTGGGGCAGGGCATCGCTTTAAGCATCGGCCAGTTGATTTCCACTGCGTTTGGGGGCACAGGACTCTGATTCCTGAATCGACCATTTCTCCAGGTGTCGGAGTGAATCCGAAGCTGGTCTGGCCCCTGCCACCTCCCTGACCTAGTTTCCAACCACTTTCCTCTTTCCCTTGCTCCAGCCACATTGGCCTCTTTTCTATTTTTCCTAAACAAGCCAAGCACACGCTTGCCCAGGGCCTGTAGGGCTCTCCAGATCCACTCTCTGGAAAGTTCATCTCAGATATTCAAAGGCCTCTCCATCACCTCTTATAAAATCAGCCCCCTGACTTTCTGCACCCTCTTACCCTGCTTTATTTGTCTTTCTAACACTTCACCAGACACATTGCGGATACCTGACAGGCTCGTTGGTTTCTTGCCTGTCTTCCCCCTCCCCTCGCACCACCAGTAGAACATAAAGTCCCTGAAACGAGTGTTTCCAGCAATAGGGACTCAGCTTTGTTCTTGGTTTGCTGTAACCCCAGGTGTCCTTCCACTGGATGCGAGGCCTTCTCATGCTGCCCAAGCAACACAGGATAAGAGTTCCTTAGGTTTTAATCACTGAGTATAACTAAGTCATTTGTCTTCTCAGTAAGGAAGGAAATATTTGGGAAGAAAATTCTGCAGAATACATTACTTTAAGTTCCATCTTGGTATGAAGTCAGGAACTTGGGAGGCCAAGTATGAGGATCACGTTAGCATTTCCTTTTGGTAAATTAAAATGAATTAAAGGCCAGTGAATTAAAGGCCAGGCATAATCTTATGCCTTTGGCCTTTAACAGTTTTTTTTTTTTTTTTAAATAGAAAATAGCCATGTGTTCTGTGTGTTTTTTTTGTGGGTAAATGAATGAGGGATATTGTTCATACTGTTGTTCATTGTTCATACTTTTGCTCTTTCTTCTGTAGTGTGGCCTTGACTTTTAAATTCTATGTATTTAGTTGCACGTAGGACTTATTTTGAGGTACCCCGTTATCTTTGGAAGGAACTAGGGGATGACAAAACAATTTTATCCCCGTCTTATCTCCTAATGAGAGGTACCGAGTAGCCAACTTGGCTTTGAGATTCTGTTGCCTCTGTGTTTTCACTCAGGCAATGCTGCTGACAAAAATTTCTGTGTTTGCTTAGGTAGTTTCCATTTTTTTGGCTGATAAGCTCAGAGAAGCAATTTTAGGGTAGTGGCCAGCTGGGTAGGGAGGTAGGAACTTGTAAATAATCAGGGTAGGGTTTTGAGGTGAATCTCTCACTGGTTTTATCTGCTTTATTCCAAGTGCAAGATTTTGGTTACTTTGCAGTTAGGAAGGCTGTAAAAGGAATATGCACTGTAATAGGGAAAACAGATAACTGGCTTCTGAATATTAAAATACAATTTGTCAGGCATTGCTGTTTCCAGAGGGTTTGAGTCCTTTTATTCAGTAACGTGGTGTCTTCTGTGTTCAAAGTTTTACACTAGTTGCCACACCTGCTGTCGAGAAGTGTACATTCTAATAAATTAGTTTTCGAAATTGGTGTGTCAGATCGGTAGCCATTTCATAAGCAATTAAGGAAATATCTTCCCTCTTAGAAAATCAGTTGATTTACCAACTGAGTTTTACGCATAATATAAAGAGTGAGTCTTTGCCTGGTGTTTGGCACCAGAGTTTTTCTGAGACACCTGTAGAAATTAATAGAAAGTGAATGTGTTTTTTGTTTTGTTTTGCTTTGCTTTGTTATAATTTTGGTAAAGTCTTAAATTTTGTGAACAGGGCCGTCCTTTTTAGCACCCATCTGAACAAAAACATTTTTACCTTTGTGGAGAGCGTGATTGGAAAGGCACTTAGGATGGTGGTAAATCGCAGGTGAATTAAATCCCCGCATTCCTGGAGTTAGCATGGGATTCTCTCAGTGTGAGTTATCCTCACTGACGTGTCAGGCATGATGTGCATTTTTCTCTTCTGCCCCTCCCTCATTCGAATCTCTTCCAAGATAGCCATGCTTGTCTTGCGCTCAGCGGGAAGTCCCAGTACTTGGTTCTGGTGACTGAGGTGCAGTTGTGTTCTCCTGCCTTCTCAGCAGCCCTTTGTTGCTTCCTGACAATGGGAAACAGATCCGAACTGAAGAGTCCTGTATTTATGGCATGGACCAAAAAGTGAACAATTTGGCAAGATCCCATCTCTTGTCACGTTTGAGATGGATTCTTTTCCCCCAAGTAAAGACTGGTCATATTTAAAAGCTGGTGGTATTCGTTCAGAATCTTCAAAGGAAATGTGTAGCCATGTCAGGGAAGGAACTTGTTTATTCTAGATTTTTCTTCCGTATATTTCTAATGTTGAGAAAAATCACTCAGATTTGGCAAAATAAGGAGAGATGAATAAAAATGGATTGTTTGTGGATGTATTAATTTAACTTATGTTTATATATAAACTCCTAATGGAAGACCCAGTGTCCTCGGCATAGATAAGTATGCAGGATATTTACCCTTGGGGAGTTTACATCTAGTTAGGGCCTGTACTTAAGGTTAACAAATAATGTTATACAGAGTAGTTGCTCATTCTCTTGCAAGTGAAGTTGGTACCATTTTGCTTATTGAACTTTCCCGGTTGGAAGAAGGCTTTGTATGTACATGCACTTGACCTAAAGACAGAGAGCCCTATGAAACCCTATTTAAACATAGGGCCTATTTAAACAAAGCCCTATTTAAAACTTGTAAAAATAACATTTAAAACATCTAAAACAAAATATTAATCCCCAAAAATGCTTATTTGGAGGGAAAAAAAAAAGGCTTTAATCTTGGAGCCGTATGTAAATAGAAAACTGGATTATAAGTACATACGTTTATTGACATTTGTGGAAAAAACACGGGGTCTCCTTATCCAGAATTCCCACTGTGGGCATCTGTTGTCATAGTATAAATGTAGTTTTATAGATCTGAGTTTAAAGGGCTTGGAATTTGCACTGGATGTGAAATTAGGGTAAGAGAACAAGGTGCCTCCTACCATTTTTGAGAGCTGAAATCCTTAGCTCTCACCTTAAAAAGCAAGGGCAGGGGCGCCTGGGTGGCACAGCGGTTAAGCGTCTGCCTTCGGCTCAGGGCGTGATCCCGGCGTTATGGGATCGAGCCCCATATCAGGCTCCTCTGCTATGAGCCTGCTTCTTCCTCTCCCACTCCCCCTGCTTGTGTTCCCTCTCTCGCTGGCTGTCTCTATCTCTGTCAAATAAATAAAAAATCTTTAAAAAAAAAAAAAAAAGCAAGGGCAAACGCTGTGATAGTAATCAGCGTGTCTTTGAAATAAAAGGAGTTTTTTTAAAAAGAAATAATCTTTTGATCAAAAAAAGCCTTGCAATGATTATACTCTTTTTGAACTACTGCTTGAAATCGGTGTTTATTCTTTTTCCTGCTTTTTAAAAGAAGTGACACATTATTGATCCCAAAATACTTTGGGGAGGGGCGCCTGGGTGGCACAGCAGTTAAGCGTCTGCCTTCAGCTCAGGGCGTGATCCCGGCGTTATGGGATCGAGCCCCATGTCAGGCTCCTCTGCTATGAGCCTGCTTCTTCCTCTCCCACTCCCCCTGCTTGTGTTCCCTCTCTCGCTGGCTGTCTCTCTCTCTGTCAAATAAATAAATAAAATCTTTAAAAAAAAATACTTTGGGGAGATTTAGTCTAATAAAATACCCTTTCTCTATTCAGTGATATGATAATTTCTGTTCTTCTTAACTACATTTTCATGGTGTTCTCAACTTTTTATTAATATTTTTTTTTGAGCATCGCAACTCTCTTTAATTTAGTAGTAAACATCCTTATTCCTCTTTTATAGTTAGGAGAAACTAAGGCTCAATAGTGTAAGTGGAATACAGTGTTAGGATTCTAGCTGTTTTAGAAAAAAACCCAGCCCAGCCTTTCTTCCTGTGGTTCTCCTTTATTCTGACACACTACTGGTATACTCAACGCTTTGTGGGGACAAACCCGACTGTGACACCAGCTGGGTGCCCTGCAATTTAACTGACTTCTGACACTCTCTACCTGGATGTAGTCTCACGTGACTGCCAGCTCCCCACTTCAGACACCAGTAGGTTCTCAGGTTGCCCCTAACTTCTATCCTGCTCTGCTACACATTGGAGGTTCCCTTGACCTCCTCGTCGTTGGATCTGATTACCTGTTAGAATGGCTCACAGAACTCAGGAAAACACTTTTTGCCAGTTGATTGACGGATATGATGAAGGATACAGGTGAAAGGCCAGATGAAGAAATACATAGGGCAAGGTCTGGGAGGGTCCTGAGTGCAGGAGCTTCTGTCCCCGTGGATTTGGGGTGCATTACCCCTCTGGTATTTGGATGTGTTGACCAGCCCAGAAGCTCCCTGAACCCTGTGTGCTGGGGATTTTTATGGAGGCTTCCTCATAGAGGCATGATCAATTATTAACTTTCTAAGAAGTGAGGAATGGGTCTGAAAATTCCAAGCTTCTAATCATGGCTTGGTCTTTCTGGTGACCAGCCCCCACCCAGGAGCCCACCCCTGGGTTGCCTCATTAGAACAAAAGGTGTCCTAATGCTGTTACCACTTTAGGGATTCACAAGGGTTTCAGGAGCCCTATTCAGGTTGGGGTCAAAGACCAACTATTAGGAATGAGAGACACTCCTAGCGCTCTTCTTCAGGAACCCTGTGTCAGGAACCACGGGCAGAGACCAATATATACGTTTTTTATTATCTCACACTAATGCTACAGAATACTACTGAAAGTATTATGTCCCAGTTGTGCCAATTTCATTAATACCACGTAACATAGAAGGCTTTCATTCTTTAGAGGAGTTTCTCAGTTGTTGATTGCTTTCTAACTCAGTGGGGTTTTTAAAATTTTTTTGTTTTTTATTGTGGTAAAATATACATAACATAAAATTTGCCATTTTAAAAATTGTTTCTTAATTTTGAGTATAGTTGACGCACAACAATTTTAACCGTTTTAAGCGTACAGGTCAGTGGCATCAAGTACATCACAGTGTCGTGCCACCATCTCCATCGTCCCATCTCCAGAACTTTCTCATCTTCCCAAATGGAAACTCTGTCCTAACACTTAATTCCCCATTTTCTCCTATCCCCCAGTCCTGGTAGCCCCCATTCTATATACTCTCTGTCTCTACAAGTCCGAGTATTGTAGATACCTCATGTAAGTGGAATGATATGGTATTCATCTTTTCGTGTCTGGCTGATTGCACTCAGCATAACGTCATCAGGGTTCATCCATGTTGTAGCAGATGTCCGAGTTCCCTTTCTTTTAAAGGCTGAGTAATATTCTACGGTATGTCTACCGCATTTTGCATATACATCCGTCTTTTGATGGATCTAACTCTGTTTTATACTGTGGGTCACAATCAGTACTTTTATAACATAAAACACAATAGGAAATGTGTGCCATATTAGGTATCATTACCATTTTGGGAATGTGCGTGTATGTGTGTGTGTGTTATACTAAACTTTATTGGTTTTCCATGTTTTTCACAGGTGGAGTGGAGCTGAACTCTTAAGTATCTTCCAGGCCTTATGACACTTTTCACATGGGGAGGTGTGCAATGTTTCCTGCGTTATGGTAGGGACAGATAGAAGGAGCAGGAAGAGCGAACTGACTCATGTTGACAGTGATATACTTGGAAGGAATTCTAGTGAATCAGATATGAGCCAAGCAGCATGGTTTGTAAACAGTTTTCAGGGTTGTCCACGGAGCCTGTCTTTGTACTGCCTCTCAGGTTCTTTCTGTTTCCCTGCTGTGTGTCGGGCTTGGTGTGGGAGCAAGTGTACTATGGGCCAGCGCTGAAGTTAGCTCACTACATATGTCTTGTGTGTGCCTCCACAATTGCAATTGCACACCCTGTGCCTCAGTCTAGATTTGATATTTTCTAAAGCTTAATAACAGTCTAGACCTAGTAGGAAAGTTCTTTGGTTTAGAGAGGTGGACCTTTCCCAGACCAGTTTCATGAAGGTAGTTGGACAGAATCAGGACCAGAGCTCAAGGCCCTTCTTCTCATGGCTGTGGTGTTTTCATTATATGAAACACTTCCCCCAAATAGAAAGTTCCCAGCTTATTTCATAAGTGGACCATAATGTCCTGAATTCTGGTGCTTAGGGGGGTGCAAGTTTTAGTTGACTTAAAGCATCTATGCTTTAAGAATGGTGATGACGTCCTATTGATATTAAAGCCCAACCTCATGTAGTTGGAGAGGGTATTTATAAGCCTTTGGAAAGGTGACTTGAGCATGATTAAGTTGTGTGAGTGTTGGGCTGGGGATGGTGCACAGGCATTGACTTGTTTGTATATGTGTATTGTCACAGCACTCAGAGAGGGCGCGGATTCATAGGTGGAAGTGTTTGCTTTTGTTATTAGATTTCAGTGAATGGGAATAGAGGGTATTTGCCTTCAAGCAGAGGAGCTGATGTTTTATGCATATTCTGCTTGTGCTGCGGGAGACAGCATGTTCCGTTGGTCTGGAAGGTCAGTAACTGGTACCAGAGTTGGAACAGTTTGTTTTGCGTTGTTTGCTCTTGTTTCTGTGCCTCATGAGGTCATTCATTCGCGCACAGAGATGGATATGCCGACTTGCCTGCTTCCTGGATTTACTACAGCATCTCCCTTTGAAGTTGAACTTTGTCTTTTTTGAGTTCCAGAAAGAGAGCTTCTTGGTGGGGTATAGGGGTGGTGGTAAATTCTTGTTTGGGGGGCTTTTCTTCCCCTCTACAAGGCACTACTGCTGTTGGGAGGTGCCTTCTTGCTGAGATTTTTTTTTTTTTAAGATTTTATTTATTTATGTGACAGAGAGACAGCCAGCGAGAGAGGGAACACAGCAGGGGAGTGGGAGAGGAAGAAGCAGGCTCCCAGCGGAGGAGCCCGATGTGGGACTCGATCCCAGAACGCCGGGATCATGCCCTGAGCTGAAGGCAGACGCTTAACGACTGCGCTACCCAGGCGCCCCTTGCTGAGATTTTTTTTATCTGTTGCCTTGCGTGAGCTAGAATTTAGCATTCATTCTCAATAACCTTTTGTCGTTTATGCCTTGATTGAAGTGACAAGTGTGGGACAATTTCCTGGGCGAACTTTGTCTTACTAAAGGTTGATTTTTCAAAGCTTTGAATGATCATGAGTAAAGCATAAACAAGAAAATGTGTATCTGAGGTCATAATAAACCTTGAGATCTCCCCATGGGCCATTGAACAATGTAGTCCTTCAACTGTATGAACTTGAACCTGTGGGTTTAATAGAACAGCAGACCTGTGTGATACAAGGCTAAATAAAAAAATCACATCTTGTTACAGTTTTGGACATCATGTCTTTGCCAGGGAGAGAGCTCTTGTAAGTGGCTGTCTCTCTTTATAGTCATAAACTTTTTTCCCCTAAGATTTCTTCAAATGTCCAACCATCTCTGTCATACTCTGGATGAGTTGTACTTTGCTTACCTTTTCAGAATACCTTTTTCGTGCCCAATAAGTTTTATCTTCTTGTATTTATCCATCCTCTAGTCCATGTTTGGGATCCTGATGATTACACCGTGCAATTTCTCTTAAGATACCCACTTCTGATAAAAATGTGACTATCCAATGAAAATTATAGGACTGATAAGCATTTTGAAGTATTTCATTTTAGCAAAATAGCACTTGATTTGAAATTGTTTTGCTCATTGCTTTCACCTTCTCCCTAGTAGTTGTGGATATAAAAAACACAAGTGTGCAATAGCAAAACACGCTGATATGCTCTGAGTTTCATTTGCTGCTTATTCCCTGGTTGGGATCAGAAAAGATGGGTTTTGGGGTCTCCATTATGAAACCATATTTTCAGTGTCTGTTAATACTGATCTGATAAGAAAAGGAAGGTTATTGCTCTCCTTCATCGTGGTGTGATTTTCACAGTGGCTTTGACTTGACTTGCTACCTGCTACTTTGCCACACTCCTGCATGGCATAGGTGAGCACAAACATTTGGTGACAACGTAATGTTGGTTATAGACTCACAGATCTCTCCCTCCCACACACACATGGTTTTTCTGTTCATTTTTGTTTTTTGGGGTAGGTGCATTTGCAATGTCTTTTCATTTGAGAAAAAGAATGGGCTACCCTAATTAACATAGGATCGTCATCTGCCTTGGGCCATTCATATTTATTTATATATAAATTAAATTTTGAATAGCAGAGATAAATGCCAGCTTAAGTAATACTGACTTAACTTTTGAAAGCTTTAATTTATAAAAGAATTCTTTCTGTAGCTAACAAATGATTTAGAAGTATTTATTTACTGGTAATTGCATTTGTAGGCAGTGGACCTAGTTGGCGGGGGTTTTTGCTCCAGTGTCTGTGCTCTGGCTTTTGATGAGCTTTGGCTTGTGGTTGGGGCTGGGCTGAGGCTGCCTTGGGAAACTGTCGAAGTACCCTTGTGAGGCATGAGAGTAGAGTCCCATTTTGCTTCATGAAGCCTGGCCTTGAACTGACATGGCCTTGTTTGTGGGCCGTGTGAGGGAGGAGGCAAAGGGCCCTTGGTTTCCTTCCCAGGCCTTACCTGTTGAGTAACCGTCATATCTCCTGGCACCTGTGAGCTCACTGTACTTTTTTGTTTGGTTAGCACCTCCCCCCAAGGCCTGGATGAACTCTGTCTTGCCCAGAACTTGAAAACAAGGTTAGATTGAACAGAAGTACTTGAGTTGTTCCTGAGTTGAGGAAATGTTTCTGCATATGTATTTTTGTAAATAATGCTAAAAAGTTTTTGCTGAAATGGTGTTTTATTATTGAATCTTTCTAAACTTCCAAAGGACTTAGATCTCCAGGTAGTATACTTGTAACACTGATGAATGCATGGATATGTGCATACACACACACACACACACACACACACACATACATGCTCACTGAAGAACACAACTCCCCATGATATAACACAACACAATGCAGCACATACTCTCTCCTTCTTTCCGTGTGATGTGATAACTTTGACACTTGGTTATCAAGAAATATATTCTGTACTCTATTTCTGTATTGATTATTGGCAGCTACATCAGTTAAATCCATGAGGATTTTCTAGATTCAGGTAACACACAAGTTGTTAGTGAAATGTGAGAGATTTCAGGAGAATCTCAGGGTTGGGTGAAGGTTTGAATATCAGAACAAAGGTGATTATTTGTGAAACAGACATCGGAGAATTGAGTCCCGAGAGGAAAGGCCCTTAGACAAGGACCAGAGGAACCCATTGTGGAGCTTAGAAAATTCCTGATCTCTTTTCTTCAGGATAAATGTGTATCTTTATACCAAGTAGCAGTCTCATTGTGTTAAACCACACCTGTGCTTATGTGCCACAGACTTTGTGGGACACCAGCGCCTTTGGAGTGCCATTTAGTATGCTACCAGCCAGCCACCCCACAGACCACATGGGGTTACCTCCCACCGCATTCCCTCTCCTCCTACAGTTACCTCTTGTGGGCTCCTGCCGCCCTGGGCCTCCGGGGACTTTCCTCTGAGGACTGCTCTGTGCTTCCCCTTCTGACCCTAGAATTCTACACTTTCCATAGGCTGTGACTCTTGAATCATGATCAGCCAGTTTCTCCCCCAGAAGTCTTTACCTCCTGGTCCTTGTTGAACCCGGCTTTTCGAGTTTGCTGCCATCTTGTTTCGGGTGGAGATGGCACCTTCTCGCACACCCTGGGATAGGGCCCCTGCTTTGTGGCTACCCTCGCATCCTTGCTCTTTTACTCCCCGGCCTTTTAGGCTCCTAACAGTCATTGTCTCCTACTCTCAGTGCTGTCATTTGCTAGTTACAGCTCCTCATCCACGAAGAATTTTGGCCCCTGGGTGGTAATCTTCTGCTCCAAGCTTCAGTAGTTGTTAGAGCTCACCAGGTGATCCCAGTGGCAGCCACAGTGGGTGACCAGCAGGCCTGCTTTTCCTGGGACTGGGGGCTGGGGCCTTCTTCAGTGGCGGACTTTTAGTTTTAGAACCATCCCAGTTTCCCCAGATGTGGGACTTCCGGTGCTCAGACTGGAACAAGTGGGTCACCCTCGAAGAGTCACTGTCTTAGATCTTGCTAATACCGGGAGCTGCTTCGGATCTGAAATTCGTAGGTTCCACTTGCTGGCCAGAACTTCCTATCCAGTTCATCTGACAGGCTGTCCCAGGTAACATCAGACATTCGCCCTTCCAGGTCTATTTCCAGCCCTTTGTCCCTGTTTCCATCCTGAGAGTCCTGATTCCGTGGCCAGTGTTTCACTGCTCACTTCTCAATACACTGAATTCCCTTCTGCCTGCTATGTTGGCACATCCCAACCCTGGAGAGTCAGGCAGCCCGCTGGACAGTCTCTGGACTGCCAGCTTCTGGCAGAACAAGTGACAGATGCCGGTGTAAGATCCTGGTCCCCACCTTCACCAGGGACTCAGCACTGCCAGGAAGTTAAACTCTTGCTCTCCACAGTGACTGTAGCCAACCTTCTCAACATGCAAATCTCCAATTTTAAAGTCAGCCACATCCCTCCTATTTGTCCTTCACTCTTAGCAGATCATCTTCCCACTACAAAGAAAACAGTCATGTGAAGGCCACGCTCTCTTCTTCTTACTGCCCCTCTGCAAATCTGCTCATTTCTGGATCCTTTTCTTTTTTTTATGTTTATAGTGCAAGAAGTATCCTCCTCACTTTCTGGAAATCAGTTTCTCCACCACCACTCTCTCGCATCTTCTGTTTCAATCTCCATCCTGGTGTTTCTTTCTCCTAACGATTTGTGAATAGTCAAGTCTCTTCCATCTTAAAACCAAAACAGGGGCACCTGGGTGGCTCAGTCGGTTAAGCATCTGCCTTTGGCTCAGGTTATGATCCCGAAATCCTGGGATTGAGCCCACGTCATGCCCCTACCCCCACTTGTGCTCTGTCTCTGTGTGTCTCTCTTTAATAAAACTAAAATCTAAAAAAAAAAAAAAAAAAAAAAAAAAAAGAACAAACACCATGAATCCCATGCCTTTCCTGGTGTCCTCTTTGGGCTACTTCTTTCTCTCTCCTTCCCTTTGATTAAACTTTTTTTTTTTTTTTTAAGGATTTGATTTACTTATTTGACAGAGAGAGAGAGACAGCCAGCAAGAGAGAGGGAGCACAAGCAGGGGGAGTGGGAGAGGAAGAAGCAGGCTTCCAGCAGAGGAGCCTGATGTGGGGCTCGATCCCGTAACGCCAGGATCACGCCCTGAGCCAAAGGCAGTCGCTTAATGACTGAGCCACCCAGGTGCCCCTGATTAAACTTCTTGAGAGGATAGTCTCCTTTCTGGTTTGTACTAGTTATCCACTGCTGCATAACAAATTACCATAAACTTAGTGGCTTAAAATGACATACATTTCTTATCTCACCATTTCTCTGGGTCAGGAATCCAGGCACAGCTTATCTGGGTTCTTTGCTTCAGGCTCTCACCAGGCTGCCGGCCGTGTATGCACAGGGCTGCGGTCTCATCAGAGGCTCAACTGGGGAAGAATTGCTTCTAAGCTCACTGAGGTTGTTGGCAGAATTCATTTCCTTGCAGTTGTGGGACTTAAGTTGCCCTCTGTTCCTAGAAGTCTCTTGCCCTTGCATGTTACATGGAGTTCCACTGACTTCATGGCAGCTCCTCACAGCTGGCAAGAGAGAGACTGCAGCAAGATGTAATCATGGGAGTGGTATTCCATCGCCTTTGCCCTATTCTGTTGGTTAGAATCACAGGTCCTGTCCCCACTCAGAGGTAGGGGATTATTACAGGGGATGAGAGGTGGGAGATGAGGTTTGTGTGGGCACTCTAGTCTTTCTACCACACACCACCACATGTCTCACTGCCCAGGAGAGTTTTGATTAATACACACACACACACACACACACACACACACACACACACACACACATGCACCCTGCCCTCGAGCCCCTTCTCCTTTTCTGATTAATGTTAAACTTACACTTAAGATCTGTCCTGCCACATGTCCACAGAGGGCTGGCCGCTGGGCCTATATTTCATCCCAATGATCATCCTGATGGATGGCTGCAGCCTGGTCTCAGGGTTTCCCGGCCTGCTTCTGCTTCATTAGTTAGCATATTAACCTCGTGAGAGCAGGAGCTTTGTTTTGTCCACTGCTTTATCTTTGGTGTTGAAGTGTTGGGGCATCTGCTACACACTCGATAAATATATATTCCAATGAAAGACTTTTTTATATTCAACTTGATTTTTTAAAGTGCAATCATTTTCTTTGTAGAAACTAAGTGTTATGGAAGACTGGGGTGATGGCATAGTAGTATCGTAGTTCTCAAGGTACTAGGAGTATCTATAATGCTATAATAGTTTTGGGGCTTTGGATTGTTGTTGATTAGAAAGTAACATTGTAACAGGAACTAAGTGTTTGTTTTCTTATTTCCATGGAGTTCTGGGTGCTATTGTTTGGAAAGGTGTATGTGTGTATAATTTGGTCTGTAGGATTCACAGAATTGCCTTTGTAATTTTGGTAAGAGGAAGTAAAAACAGATGTCAACAGTGTGTTATCAGGTACCATCATCTGAATCACTCTGTCCTTACCCCAGATGTATTTTGATAATTTTGTTTTGTTTTGTTTTATTGTGTTTAATCAGCAAGTGGAAGGTAATTGTCTTTAAAGATCTACATCTCTGACTCTCTGGGGTCCTGTTTTCTTTGCACAGTCTGCTGTAAGAAAGTGTTTGGCAGTAGAATGCTGAAATGATTAAGTATTTGGGAGGCTAGTTATTTAGGACTCAGTGTGGGCCAGGAGAGGAAGGATTCCACCCAACACAGACATGACAAATCTCTCAAAGGTCTTGGAGCAATCTCATTTTAAGCAGAAATCAGTCACAAGCAAAGAAGATCATACACGAGCTTCTTTGTTAAAGAGCGCCTTCATTCTACAGCCCAGGATTCTCAAACTTTTTGATCTCAGGACGCTTTTGCGCTGTTAAAAGTTGTTTGAGGGTGTCCAAAGAAACTTTTCTGTTGTAACGTGTATTGATATTTACTGTGTTAGGACTTAAAGCTCAAAAAAATAAAAAATGTACTTAAAAATGACAAAGAACAATGCACCCATTACATTTAACAAAAAGACCATTTGTAATGAAAATAACTTTTCTGAAACAAAAAAAGTAGTGACACGAATGAGATTGTTTTACATTTGTATAAGTCTCCTTAATGATTATTTTTTAATGAAAAATAACTATTTTCCAGTCCCCCCCCAAAAGAAAAATTTAGTCAGAAGAGTGGCACTGTTTCACATTGTCTGCAATCTGTTTCATAACCAGCTTTAATAGAAAGTAGCTGGGTTCTCTTGTCTGCTTCACCCAGCAGTGTGTTGACAGGTTGGGTGGAAGTGTGCAGAAAAACTAGTCTTGCTCAGATGTGTCATTGCAAAAGGTAGGAGCATTGAAATAACCTTTTCAGATAATTATGGGTATTCTTCTTTGATACTACATTAAAATATGCCTAGTGGTAGTTTTTTAAAGGTTAGGCACAATGTAGATTCTGAAACCATAACACAGATCTTTACTGAGTCTGTTACTTTAAAATTCATTAATTTATCTTGCATTCTGAATAGGACAGAAGAGGAATGGTTAAGGCAGTTACCAGACATCTGTGTAATGGAATATTATGCAACCATATTTAAGCAGTATTTTTATCACAGATGAAATGCTTATCATTGTAATAAATTGTCCAATGATCCTAATTTTGCTAAAGAATGAAGAGGTGTGTGTATTAATTGAAAGGAAACTATAGCAAAATATGGGTCTGTTTAATGATGCATTCATGGATGATATTTCATTTTCTTTATACTTTTCTATATTTTCCAGATTTTCTACAGTCAGCACATTGCTTCTAAAACCAGGGGGAAAAGTTTTGTTTTGTTTTGTTTTTAAATAGAGAATAAATATGTCTGTTAAACTATTTCCCTCATCCCAAAGCCACCTTTTATAAGAAGAACCCCAGTATTTCCAGTTGGAGTGGTAGCAAGATCCATTTCTTCCCCTTAAATTTTTGTTTAACAGACTACTATAACTTTTCTTTGGCTGTTTTAAGCCTCAGAACTTTTCCTCTGTATTTCAGTGGCAATTAGTTGGTTTATTAGAGAAACTTTATTCAGGAATTATTCAACAGAAGTTTTACTTGTTGAACGTTATAGCAGGGACATAATTTGCTTTTTCTCATTTCTGTTACGTCTCAGGCAAACACTATTTCTTATCTAAGTAGAATGGCAAAAGGATCTTGTCCTAGGTGATCCAACTACTCCCACAGTTGAGAAACATCCTGGAAATCAGCATGTAATTAACCTCTCATTTACTGCCTCTGAGTAGTTTGTCAGTGTTATGTTTGTCGTATTTTTGTCTTTAGGGTTTTATGGCTAGAAGTTGAAGTGGCTTCAGAGAAATGGCAGAGGGCAGCCCACATCTGGGGATTAGTTCCCTGCTTGCCCCTGGATTTAGAAAGGATCTCTGCTCACTATTATGTCCCTGACATTGTATTGTCCTAAAATATTGCTGCTTTAAGCTTTTTTGTCCTCAGTCTGTGGACAGGAATCCAAATCTGCTGATGGTCTGTTTTTCTGAAAATGGAGGACCTCATCCTGTTGGCATTCTTTTGGATTTATGTTCTTTATGATATAATTAAGTGATTATTACGATGTCTCCAGAAGCTACAATGCATCCACAAAGCAGGAAATTCACAGTTTTGCATCCCCCACTTATCATCTTAAAGATGAGAACATCCTTTTGACATTTCCAGCTGAGCATACAGTTCTGTGGTTTTAGTTAATGTGTTAGTGACGGGCAGTGTTTGCAATCTTTCCCAAGACTGTTTACTAAGGCACAACTTGCTTTGAAATGTACACTGTGATGAGAAACTATTTAATTGCCTCTTCTACTACTGTTTTACATTAAAAGACCATTCTATCCTCTGCCTAAAACTGTTGAGAATATTCTATTTGGGGGCATCCCTAATGGTTAAAGCCATCACTAAGTTTGGAAATTTTCTGATTTCCATCAGATTTTATGAGCTGATCATTTTGGAGTCTAGGGAATGCTCTTCAAATATATAGAGTGCTTTCTTCACTTTATTATTGAAACCACTCTTTGCATTGAATTTATTTTTTGGATCTGTCCTCATTTTTGGTATAATAGACCAGACTTGGAAGGATCTACAGATTCTAAGGAAGGAAGGACGTTACTATTACGGTATTACCATGACCATAAACTTTGTAAACTGCAGGGGTGCTTTACCCCTGTCTACCGGTGGTATCATTGCCACACTCTTGTTCCTGACCGCTTTCCCGTCTCACCTCCCACCTGCTCCCGCTCCCAGTCCCTCCTGGCTGTCTGGTCTCAGCTTTTGCACCTGCCTGTGGCTCTGCCTGGCGTGGAACTCTTTCCCCATGTAGTAGCCTTGTTGGCTCCCTCACTTCATTCAGCTCTTCGCTCAAATACCACTCAGATGTCTGCTCTTTCCTTGATGCAGTCTTCTCTGAATACCCAAACTAGCACCGCCTACTTCCTTACCTGTGTGTGTTTTCCCTAGTACTCACTTCCTGTCTGATAAATAGGTACCTTTCTATTTTCCCACTGCCTGGCCCCCAGCCCCCATGTAGGCTTCATCAGGGCAGGGGCTTCGTTTCCTTTGCTGCTACTTCTATACCGTTTGGAATAGTGTCTGGCTTTTAATAGACATGAAAGAAATACTTGATGAATTTACAGAAGAATGAACTCAGCAGCTTCTGTGTTGTGGGCTGCTGTGAACAGACTGTATTTGTTTCCAGGTGTCATACCTCCTTTGAAAGACAGGGAATGAAAGGCTTGCTGTGTTATACCGTGATTCAAGCTGTGCCAAACACCGTGCCTGACAAACAGTTGATGGTCACGTGTTACGGAACAAAATTGCACATGGACGGCCAGATAGTTGTTTGTTTATGCTTGTGTCTGTCCGTGGCTCCCAGAACCCCAGCGTGCTCTGCAGATGGTGAAAATGGAGCATGAAAAAACCCAGGAGGTTGGTGGGAAGCATTTTTGATTTTCTAATTTGTAAATATTTGGGCTTTGGCATACTTCGACCTGATTTTTTAATGGTAGGAATGGGAGTGTTATGCACCCACTTTGATGAGGTTCTTGTTGAAAATACTCGTGTGTCAGATATTTGTTATAGGCTGAGTCAGAGTTAATGACAGCTGTTTTCTCAGTGTGCCTCAAACAGTTTCCATCTGTGCCTTACTCCTTCTCGGCGTCATGCCACACCTGTCTTACCGTGTCCTAAGTAAACCACATCTGGATGCAGAGCCCCGTGTTGAGCTGTTCCTCCTCCCTAGTTAGCCTTCTTCCCTGCCACGTACCTGATGAGTCCTCCTGGATTCAGTCAGGCTGGTGTCTCCACTATTTCTGTCCTGTCTGGGCTCTTGGTGCCCCTTAAAATATCCTGCGTGGTCATTGCTGAGTCTGCCTGGCCAAACCCTTCTTTCAGGGCTTGTCTCAGTGGAGTGCGCACACTGTGACTAGTCTCTGTTTCTCCTCCTATACAGTTTACTTCCGGACCGGTATGTGATGTAAATATATTATGTATCTTGGTTTAGTTTTTACAAAAAGACTAAACCCTCTTAAAAGGGAGTCCTTTAAATCTTTTATATCCCCCAAGCCTAGGACAGGCAATGGAAAAAAGAGAAAATGGGAGACTCAGAATGTTGATGGGACAAACTTGACTTTGGAACATTCCAGTCACCCTGTTTGAGGATGTGGGGCGCATCAGGGGCACTGAGAAAATAGTGTGTGATTAGCCGTTGAGTAGAGCAATGCGGTGGGTGGTGCCTGGTCTGCCGGCCGAAGTGCTACACAATGCGACACTTTGCTGAGGACTGAAAGAGAAGCTGGGGGCTGAAAGGACTTGAGTTCAGTAAGACTGATGGAAACGGCTGGGGGGGGATCTTTTTAGCTGCCCCCCCCCACCTTTTTAAAAATAGGGTCACTTAAATCTCGCCCGTGGGAAGCTCCTTGAGGGCGGGGCTGCCACGTGGTCTGCCGTGTGTCTGTGGCACTCAGTGCTGGCACAAGAGGTGCTCAGGGAAGGGTGGATGGATGGTTGGTTGGTTCAGGTGGTTGGTCTTGGAGATGGAGGGAGAGGAGACATGCGGACTCATTGGTTCTTCCAGTCCTGACCAGCCTTCCCTCTCTACATGTTGTGGCCCAGACCCTGTCGGAGGTGTGGCTGACCATGGTTGATTCTCCTTCCGTGGTTCTCTGCTGGAGCTGGGCACTGCTATTGTGTTCTGAAGTTCCATGGGTGGTTCTGATGTGCAAGCCCGGGTCGTAAACCACAGCTGCGCAGTGTTTGAAGGAAAACGGAGGTTCACATGTAAATAAGCAACGTCAGCATGTCCTGTTGGGGGTGGGTTCTTTTGCTGCTCTTTAGTTAGAGCCGTACAACTCAGTAGTTGAAGGGATTCCCCCCCCCCCCCTACATCTTCATCTGCTACTTTGGGCTTCCTTTCACATTTAGCTCTTGGCAGCTTAAGAATTCAAGCTCCTTGGGCACACTTTTATTATACCTGGCAGAACATATTATTAAGGTGTTGAAGTGTTTTTAAAAATTCAGCACCGAAGTGTAGGTGGTCTCCAGCTGCAAACACTGGATTTAGCATCTCCCTGCTCAGGGCCCCTCCCGTAGCCCAGTTTTCCAATCCTCCCTGTGCTCTCCCCAGAAGTACAGCTGTGAGCAGCTTGGACCCTGGGTTCAGAAACGGAGGACGATAGATAGGAAAATCACAATCAGGTGAGTGGTTGCTGGTTGGCCAGCTTGATTTCATTATCATCCTGGATACTTCTTGAAATTTCCACCTAATTTTGGTCATTTTCAGGCTGTGTAATAATTCAAACTACTTTGTGAACAAATGATCTTTTATGTTATGCATTTTAGCATCTCTAGGAAGGTCAAGGAGTTATTTACCTCTTCTTATAGATGGAATAGTTTAGGTGACTTATTTACCTTCTGACTGAAAGAGCTAGAGAGAGCAAATTGGAGTTTGGAAAGGGATTTGCTTGTGTGCATGTAATTGTGTGCTTAACACGCTTACGCGTGCACAGGCTGGGGCAGAAAGTAGTTATGGACTGTGTGATGAATTCCAAAGCATAGAGATGCATATCAGGGAGGTTCAGGGAAGTAGGAGGCCCTGGGAACAGGGAAGGCAGGCTGGAGGAATTAGGATGGAATTAGCTGGACTGTAGCCGGGTGGGTCAAAAGATGAATTGTCTTTTTTCCCCTAAAAACTTAACAAATGATGGCATGGTTCCCAAACAAGAAGAGACAGCTCTACCTTGTCTCTCTTTCCCCTAGGAGTGGACTGCTCTAGGAGGGACAGAAGATGGGGCAGTAGTGAGGAGGCCAAGTGCCAGCAGCACCCCACCCGGCTGACCCACCTCTTCCTGCTGCATGACCTTGAGCTGGTTGCTAAGGAGCTATGCATCAGCTCCTGCTTGGTCAGTAGGCAGGAGAAGACCTCTCGTGGAACTGTCTTGGAGGTTACATGAGATGAAACACAGTGTTTGATCGGTGCCTGGAACATTTATTCAGTGCTCACTTACCAGTAGGAGGAGGAGTATTTCTATGGATTACCTGAGAGCCAACCATCACTGATAATATAGTTTCTATTACAAATTCCAACTGATTTTTTTAATGCCATTTTAATCAGGAGATTGCAGTAGAGCACAGACCCAACCAAGAGTGGGTATTTAGTAGGGAGAAATAGTGTAGAAATTAATTTAGCCCAATACCAATGAATAAATGTTTGGGTTTTTTTGGCACCATGACCGATTTAGGACAAATACAAATGTTTATGGGCTGCATCTCTTCTCCATGCAAAATTTATTGAGATATTGAATTGCTTTAACAAATGATAATTGAGCATTTAGTATATTCTAAGCCCTGGAGATAGAGAAGTATACAAGAGAAAGGGCCCAGGCCCTCAGGTAGCTCCGTATCTAGAGGGGAGATGATTGAATGGCATGTATCCAGAAATAAATAAAGAGTTCCAGATTGTGAGAGTGGGACGCAAGCTCAGGACAGAGACTGACAGTAGAGGGACCCTGGTTCGATGGGGTGCTCTGGAAAGGTGACCTCTGGGTAGAGGTGAAAAGGGCGAGGATGAGCCATTGTAGAGAGAGGTTGGGGGGGCTTGGGAGGGAGTGCTCTGGGGTAGGGGAAGTGCGAAGACTCAGCCAGGTGAGAAATGCAGGATGGCCAGTGTGGGTGGAGTGCAGGGAGCAAGGGGAGGGGAGAGACTGGCGTGTGGGGAGTAGGCCCTGGTCTGGTCAGGTAGGGAGTGAGGGCTGCCTCCGGGGGTTCAGAGAAGCTATTGTGCCAGGGACGTGACCTAATTTACATTTTAAGATAATCGCCTGGGAAGAAAGTCCATTCTTAGTGCAGGTGTCCTGCTTTGACGTTTGTCTTTTTAATAATGAAAATGTCGGTCCTGCCTTTTTTTAGCCATGGAACTGTTGGTGTCTGGGTATGTCTGCGAAGTGGCAGGGCCAGAGTGGCCTTCTCAGATTTTACCCTGAAATTGCCTTGCAGCCAGGGAAGCCAGGCTGGTGCCTGTGGCCCAGACACAGCCTGCAGAGTCCCGTCGAGAAGGACACACAGTGGGTTGCTAATCAAGCTGGAGGTTCTGTACGGCTTTGGCTTTGTTGTGTCGAGAGCAGAACTCTCTGAGTCAGGGCCGTGGCAGAGAAGAATATTGTGACTGGGCTGGTATCTGGCATGCTGCGCGCTGACTGGTGTATTTCCTTCTTCAGTCCCAGCGTCCTGGCTGAGCTAGGAACAATGCAGAAACTGTCATCAGCGCTGGTAGATCTGTGCTTGGGGAGGAGTCATCAGGGACTCCTTGATCGTAGGTCTCCGATATCAAATTACCGACTTTCAAATCAGTCAGTTCTGATGACACATAGGAAGGCCATTTTAAGGAATTGTTATTAATCAAATAGTGTTTTGTTGTTGTTTGCATTGAGTATGGAGAAAGGAACCTAATGCTCTGTTACTGCAATTTGCTTTTTCTTGCCGCCTGATCGCCTCTGACTGTTGAAAGCCCCAAGGTAGCAATGAGGGGCTGCATTTCATACTCAAGCTTTAATATCCATTCCTTATGGGTCATAGATATTTTAAGGGTCACCCTATTAATTGTATAATAGCTGCAGATAGGTAAAGAGCAGATTTCTCACGTTTCCCATTTTTGGGGGATGGGGGGAGTGTGTGTGGCTTTGAAAGACCTGTGTCATGGAGCCTTTGTTGCCCAGTGCAGTGTGTGTGTGTGTGTGTGTGTGTGTGTGTGTGTGTGTAAGGAAGTCTCAGGTTTAGATCAGACTGTCCTGACTAGTGAGAATCTCTGATCTCCTGGTTTGGGGCTCACAGGTGAGGAAACTGATCCCAAGGGGCATGGCCATTTTCTGAATGTGCAGAGCCTGTGGGGTGACAGCTTTGGGAATAGGACCTGGCATTTCTGAGGCTTGGGCCTGTGCCCCCTGACAAAGTGTGTTTAGTTAATTGTAAAGGAAAGGGTCAGTAACAGATGTAAAGAGGAAATAATGTCCAGTTATCCCAAGTCACAGAGTCGAATCTTTCTATCTCTGCAGTGAACCATTTTAAGGGAAAACAAAATTTGTTTCTTACTAATGAGGTAAATAAAATTTATTTTAAAACACGCATGAAAAGCAACATAACTATGTTAAAGACAAAAATAAAGTCTAGGATACTTTGTGCATTTATTTTATAATCAGGCATAAATGATAACTTCTGTAGGAGTGACATTAATGATTTTAAGCTCACAGTGTCATTCAGTACTTCATTTAATTAAAATAGTAGACGTATTTGTAAACTACTTTTGTTAGATAATACTATTTAATCTGGCAGTTAGTTTCATAGTTAATTTTTTTCCAGTCTAGAAGCAAACATTGTATCTTTTTTTATGTTAGTCACCATACAGTACTTCATTAGTTTTTGATGTACAAACATTGTATCTCTTGAGATTATTAAATAGCTTTATAGTAACAATGTCTTGTTTTCTGAACATTCATAAATTCAGTTTATGTCATTTACGCTTCTCGGTGCTTTTTTTCCAAGTCAGACTTACTGGTTGTGTTCCCCCTTGGTTTGGCAAGCTAGTGATATCTTAATACTTGGAAGGTGGTTTTTATAATAAGAAGTGATAGATGTATAATGCTAAACAAAGAGGTAAATTGCTAACTACCAATCTGAGCAGCCTTGTTGTCTGCTGTTGCTACAACAGACAGTTGAGTCTGACATTAACAGCATAGGAGCATACATACTCACACAGTTACTCTCTATTTGTTCTGAAAAATGGCCTGATTCAGTAATTGGGTGATGGTGTATTACTGGCATGTCTTTCAACAACTTGGTTCAATTGACTTGATTGCTGTATTTTGGTTAGGTCCATTGAACAGCCTGTGAGTGCCTCTGTTTACCCACTTTTTTGTGTGTGTGAGGAAATGGAGGGGATGGCATTTGCCAACTAATGTGGACAGGAAAGAAAGGGAGAATGTAACCCTATTTTGAAAAATTCTGTCGACACTTATTAGCTAGTTGGTACTGGTACTTCCTGTTTCCAAAACTGATGTTAATGCAATCCTGCTTTGCATTGTGAGGTGGTTTATTGCCCTCAGCAGAATTCCTGGCATATTTGAGGCCCTGCCCTCTAATTTCTGCCAGATCCCCAAGCCACAACTGGCCCCGTCCGTCCCACTCCAGCATTACCCAGCCGAGGCTCCCTCCTGCCTTCATTCTATTGGTGGTAGAGACCTTCCTTGCAGAACCCTGTTGATTGTTCCGGCACACTCCTGCTGCCCGGAGTCCCAGCCTCTGTGGCTCAGGGCCTGTCATTGTCTTGGCTTTGAATTAAGCCTGACAACTTTGCCCTGTCTTACAAACATCAGATACCTCCCTTCCTTCCTTCAGTAAATATACTCATGATACGGCTTATATTGCTCTCCCTTGGGTAGGTATTTTCTTAGGTCAGTGAAAGGTATGTGCGCGGGGAGGTGTGTTTGAGGGGTGGGGCCGTGAGAGGGTAGAAGAAGAAAAGATGAAGTTTGTGACTCTAAACAGCAGTCAGCCTACCAGAGACACTCCATGCCCTGTGCTGGTGGCGGCTGTGTCACTGGATCCCAGTGCTGATGAGTCCTTATCGGACAGACTGGAGGTGTTAATCCACATAGCAACCCTGAGAGGGAAAGATAAGGAAACCAGGGCTCAGAAGGCAGCCCCCCGCAAAGGTTGTGGGATGCGTTGGGCTGTGTTTGAACTCTGGCCTTCTTATGACTAATTGTATGAAACTGGACACGCTTCTAGGCTCTCTCTGGTCCTCAGAACCTACCTCAGAGTGTTGTGAAAATTCAGTGAGTTGGTGGGTGTGCACATTTAGGACTGTGCCCCACCCACAGCTAATATTTATTGAGTGATTATTTTAAGTGCTTTTACTGTTGAACTAAGGTCAGACAGTTAATGTGTGGTAGAGCTGGGTTTGAGTTTCTTAGACGCTAAAGCTTATGCTTCTCTATTGTTCCATACTACCTTTACTGTTACCTTATCTCTGTTGACCAGGAAGAAAAATAGATCAATTTTAATTTCTCCCTCACATTTTTCTGCCCAGTTTCCTGTGTGGTGGGGCTAAATGGCCTTTGTTTGGTTCCAGGTACCTGGGACTAGAGCCCTTCCTCTTACTCATTGTTGACTTAGCTCCCTGGGTGGAATTTTTGTTCTGCTTCTTAAAAGATTATGTAAATAGAATTATTATTTTGGTATTAAGAAACATTATCTGAGTTATACTGTCATTTTTTTAAAAATAGGCAGATGCCATTCTAGTTAGTTTTAAATATTGATGTACTGTATAATTTTATCTATGGATAGAGAAATTATGGAAACTGCTTTTTAAAAATATTTTAAGAAGGGGAGGGGTGCCTGGGTGGCTCAGTCGGTGAAGCATCTGCCTTTGGCTCAGGTCATGATCTCAGGGTCCTGGGATCGAACCCCACGTCAGGCTCTGTGCTCAACAGGGAGTCTGCTTCTCCCTCTCCCTCTCTCTGTGTCCCTCACCCCACTCATGTGTTCCCCTCCCTCAAATAAGTAAAATCTTAAAAAAATATTTTAAGAAGGGGAGAAAATACAATATTTGCTAGGTCATCTCATTCCCCACGTTCTATAATAAGCAGGGAAAAAGACTTACCTATCAACAGAATTCTCTTAGGTAATCTTTAATTTGTATTCCTTTACTCATTCACACACAGCTAGAAGGATTTGAGGTTATTTTTTAGGGACTGGAGTAAGGATAGTTTAAAGATTAGATGGAAGAGAGGTGATGACTTTAGTATCAGCAATACTAGCCCAAATAAAACTTTTAAAAGGTAATGGATTTTAAGTGTTTTCTATTTGGAAGGGATGATGACAGTTGGCATACAGCAGCTTATCCAATTTACATTTTCACTGGAAGTTTTCAGGTGCCTTCTCTCGTCTTTAGAGTGCTGCTAAGTTACTGTGGCAAGTTTAAATAAATGAATCAGGGCAGGATTTCTCAAGCTGTGTCCATTAGTGGGTCATGAAATCAATTTAGTGGGTCAGAGCCAGCATTACAAAAAAAATGAGACAATGCAAATATCAGAGTGTATATAGTAAAGATGGTGTATTGCTTCTGGAAACTTCTGCTTTAGCTAATTTTAGTGCAGGGTGTTTATCGGGTCACTGAGTGTAAAGAGGATCACAGACAGAAGTTTGAAAGCCATTGATTGGAGGTATTTTAGAGTTTATCAACTCCAGAGCAAGTCCGATGGTGCACAGAGTGCTTATAATCGTCTTTAACATTGATTTTTTTTTAAAAAGATTTATTTATTTATTTGACAGAGAGACAGCCAGCGAGAGAGGGAACACAAGCAGGGGGAGTGGGAGAGGAAGAAGCAGGCTCATAGCGGAGGAGCCTGATGTGGGGCTCGATCCCAGAACGCCGGGATCACGCCCTGAGCCAAAGGCAGACGCTCAACGACTGCGCTACCCAGGCGCCCCTTAACATTGATTTTTGTATATTGCTATCGGATATAAGGAAATTGCGGAATGGTAACAGATCTTTTCTAGAACTAAAATATTTTATAAAGCAGAAAGAAGGCTTAGGACTTCAATTCTGAAGATTCACGGATGAAATTAGGAAAGTAAAGTTGTTAGTGTCCTTCCTAATTACTGTGTCACATGCACCATTGTGTTTGTAGATTTTGTACTATAAAATGAATTTTTAAATCTGAGATAAATTTCGCTCTCAAATACTTGGAATCTTGTTCAATTTGACAGTTGTAAGATTACAAACTACAGAGTATTTATTTCTAGGTTTTGTTCTTTGACCCCTGAATTACCTTGAAATTTTTAAAAAAGAAATCTCATTTTTCATCGCCCTTCAGCTGCATTTAACTTTGAATAATAATCTAAGTAGGTAAAACTGTCCTATCCTTATTAAGCTTTTCAGATTAGTCTTTTTTTTTTTTTTTTTAAGGCATAAGGGAAGTAGTATCATGGTACATCCGTAGTTTCTTGTTATAGAATGATTTTATAATTGTTTTTCTGGAAGCAATTAATGATTTCCTTTATAACCAGCTGTAAGTAAAAGACAATTTTCATTATGAATGTGTTGACATGTCATTCGTCCTTGCCCTTTTCATTTAATTAAATTACAGTAGCTACTATTTGTGCGGATTTTAAAACAGATACTGTTAAAGTTCTGAACTTTTTGACAGGAGCTGTGAGAGAAGTCAGAGTTGATGGGAAGTTTCTGGATGTTGAGTTCTTGAGTAATGAATCCTCTTGCAACAAGAGAAATGAAAACATTTAAAACTTGGGTAACTGCGGGGAGAGAGAAGCAGAGTTCTTCATTTTATATGGAAGTAGTGTTGGGCAGAGCATTTACTGTTACTAGCCTGCCCTGTTCTTTTACTTAATCACTATTGCTGCTGTAGGATTTAAGTGGCTTGATGGAGTGGCAAGATTGGGGAAAACATCATTTGACTGTAGTATTATCAGGTGAGTAACAGATTTGATTGAAATGCCAGAATGAGGAGCCTGATGGAGGATATGTTGGGACTTGGGGCACAAGTCCTCATCCTTGGTGACTGAGGCCCTGAGACAAAGTGGTAGTTGGTTTGAGTTTTGCATACTTGCATGGGGGGAAGAAGGAGTGATTCACTTTGAGAGAAAACTTGAGGGTGAAAGCTACAAAGTAAATAGGAGACTTGAAGGAGTTATAAATTGGTCTTAAAAGCATCCTGTTTGAATGAGAATGAATGAAATCTCTCAACTTCTATAGGATCAGGATTATGACTTACGTATCGATTCCTCACTACTAAAATTGAGTGTTTCTCTAAGGCCTCTATTCCAGAAATATATGCATTTTTGAAATATTGAATATTTTCTAAAACAGTGAGCCTCCTTCCTATTCCAGTAAGAATAAAGGCCATTACACTTTTTAGACATTGTGGCACCTGAGGTCTGCTAATGCGGGCTACTTGTTTTTAGGCGTTCACTTTCCTGTGTTCCTGGCTTGCCAAGTAGGTTGCTGTTGTTTTTTTCCCCATTCTCATTTTGAAAGTTTCCCTCTGTACATAGAGATAGTCAAGGCTTCGGTGTAGCCCTGCGGGAGACTGGGTGTGCCTGTGAGATGGGTGACTGAAGTAATGGCTTGTGGGAAGTAAGAAGCTTCCTGGAGCTGGGGACACTGTGTTTTGTTTTCCTGTGACTCTGCTATGGGAAATAGCAAGGTCTGGTGTCTTAGAATGATAGGCGTCCAGAGGGATCTGAATTAATGTGCAGAGTTCAGGCAGAGAAAGTTACCAGAGTAGTTGAGTCCCTTGTTCCAGGGCTCACACCCACTACAAATGTGTTTACATTTGAACTCTTGCCAAACTGCCCCCCCACCCCCGTTTGAAAAGGGAGGTTTTGTGTAGATGGAAAAGCTAAGGATAAAAGCGTTTCCATTAAAAAGTCTCCTGTCTTTGTTGCTTGTTGTGGCTTTTACTACCGATGCCCTGAGGGCTACACACTTCCAAGAAATTATTGTTGCTGGGGTTTCCCTTTCAGCTTTGGAGCCGAGGTCCAAAGTAGCTAAATGACCTCACCCAGAGGGGCCCAGCGAGCCTCTTGTCAGGAGTCTGGAGTGCCTTTCAAGACAGTTGAATCGAGGATATATCTTAGCTCAGGCTGCCATAACAAAATACCATAGTCTGGTGCCTTTTTTTTTTTTTTTTTTGAGACGACCACGGTGAGCAGGGGGAGGGGCGGAGGAAGGGGAGGGAGAGAACCCCAAGCAGTCTCCACACGGGGCTCAATCCCACCACCCTGAGATCATGACCTGAGCCAAAATCAAGAGTCTGTGCCCAACTGACTGAGCCACCTGGAAGGCCCTACAGTCTAGGGGTCTTAAACAATAGACATTTCTCCCTCACAGTTCTAGAGGCTGGCAGTCCACCATCAGGGTGCTGGCTGATTTGGTTCCTGGTGAGGACTCTCTTCCTGGCTTGCAAATGGCTGCCTTCTTTCACACTCTCCTCACATGGTGGGGTAAAGAGAGAGCTCTGGTGTCTCGTCCTGTCGCAAGGACACGAATCTCACGTGGGGGGTCTCACCCATGGCCTCATCTAATCACCTCACAAAGGCCCTACGTCCAGGTGCCATTACTGTGGGAGATGGGGCTTTACCATATGAATTTGGGGGGGAAACACGTTCAGCCCATAAGTCTGTGTGTAACAGAAGTGACAGAATTGACTGTCTACCCAACAGCCCCTGCTCTCGGCTCCTCGCTGCCGAAATGCCTGTTCCCATTTTCCCAGCTTCCTTTGTGTCTGGTGATCACATGACATCGTTCTGGCCAATCAGATGCAAGCAGCCCCCCCCACCGCGGGGGCTTCTGGGAGTGACTTCCCCCAGAGGGAGAGACTTCTTAGAGGGGGAAGGCGTACGCAGTTGCCTTTCCTCTGGGAGCTGCTGTATGGGGCTGCTAAGGCAGGACGCAACAGCAAGAGCCGAGGTCCCTGATAACACCACTGAGCTCTGAAGCAGCCCTGGACGATCTGACGCCAGGTTCTTGTGTGAGTTAAAAACGAGCCCCTGTGGTTTCAGCTGCGTCTAGTCAGGTGCCGTCACGTGCGTCCCAGAGCGTCCTCACTGATGTGTGTAGTCCACAAAGAGAACCATGAGTCGGAGGGGGGTAGTCTTGAGAGGAACCCGTCTCTGAGACTTGCCTGTACTGCTCCCCCTCCCTGTGTTGACTGTGTGTACGTGTCTTGTCCGCCAGCTGTGAGCTCCGGGCGTCAGGGACCGCGTCTCGTCTCTGGATCTCTAGGGCCTCAGCCTAGGCTCACCCGTAGGAGGCACGTGGCGAATGTTCAAGTACACGAAAGAAGGTGCTTGGCTCTGGTCTTGCTGGCCACAGTGGGTTTAATAGTCCCGTCTTGGTTTTAGTGTCTTCCAAAACAAGACAGGCTAATGCTGCTGTTCGTAGAAAGCCCGTGAGGTAACCTGAAGAGAAGTAAGTGGGAAAACAGACTTTAATTAAAAGTACCTGGGCTGTGTAAATAGCTACTCTCTGGGGTTTAGTTAGAGCCAGACAGTCCTCTGAAGACCCAGACGGAGACATAGCCCCATTTTTATTGCGGAAGCAGAAATCAAATAAAAGTCAACTTCTATTCTTATAATTATGAAACATTTTAACTGCTCAGAAAATACACATAATTGTAACCATTGTTTTTGGCATGAAGTTCTACCCCCCACTTTTTTTTTGAGAGTGAAAAATCAGATTTTCCAGACAAACTGTATCAGTGAAAGGGTAAGTTGAGTGAGTGGAAGCCAGAGCACGTTCTTCCATAGAAACAAATCTGTTTGACACACAATATGGCTGAAATTTAGCAGATTTGAGATGAAAATGATAGCATTACTGGCTGTTATTTTATCAGTATGGAAGCCGACCCAGAAAAGTGATGTGAGTTTGTGGGCATTTTATTTGAAGTTCTTGCTACTTTACCACATGTTACTGGTAAGTTATTAAGACAAAAGTGTGTTGAATCCTATCAGCCAGCCACCACCAGGAACAGGTGTAGTCAAACCCAAGTGTGGTTCATTTAGCTTCGCTGTGGTAGGTGAACATATCCCAGAAGGTTGAAATTCTCTTGGAAAGCCGAGTTTGAATTGTGCTTGAGCTGGGTGTTTTGAAGGGATTGGGGTAATGCGGCCAGACCTGGGTTGGATGTGGGCAGGAAGCAGGCACAGTTCAGTGCTGGGGTATATTAACAGTATTTATCTAGGAGGCAGGAGATGAATGTGGGGTTAGGGCTATCACTTAGTAAAAAGGTAGCAGTCGCACCTGTTAGATCAGAGGGACGTCTTGTTCTGAGGGCATTGTGGGCTCATCTGTGTCCCATTCTGAGCATTCTTTATGTTCCAGTGGCAATATTGGGGATGGCTTGTAAGGTTGGTCTTTTGTAGTTGTCAGTAGGGCTGATTTTCACTTTTCCAGTAGTTTTTAAATTTAATTTTATCCTGAATCTTGATGCTTGAGGAGGGGTAGGATTTACCAGAGGGATGAAATGGTAAATGGGGAGTCAAATGGGGGTGTCTAAAGTCACTGTGTCTGTGCAGTCATTGGTTTTTGGTGGGGTTTTTTGTTTTTTTGTTTGTTTTTTAACATTGTAGTTGTTTAGTGCTAATATCTCACGTTTTGTTTTTGTTTTTGTTATTGTTTTTGTTTTTTTTAAAGGGCAGGGGCGCCTGGCTGGCTCGGAAGAGTGTGTGACACTTGATCTCAGGGTCGTGAGGTTGAGCCCCGTGTTGGGTGTAGAGATTACTTAAATAACTAAAACTTTTTTTTTTTTTTAAAGGTCAAGTTGATAGTTTTCTCCTACCTTGAGAAGCTTTTTTTTTTTTTTAATCCTCAAAATGAATTTGTGCTCTTCTGGAATTTGGCAGGATATAGAAGGATATAGAGTGTGGTGCTGTTATTAAAGTATACTTCAAATTTAAACATATTAGCATCTTGAAAGATGCTATCCAGTTATTGATCAAGAGATGATGTTAATGGCGGTGCTAGAGATTGTGCCAAATGAGTAGAAAATGTAGAAAATCAACAGAGAAAATTCAGTATCGTCATCAGAAGTGAGAGAAGTGAGAGAGCCAATGTGGAACGCCACAGTGGGGACCAGTCAGATATTGGTGCCAGTCCAGGCAGTGTCCCTTTCTTAGCCAAGTGAACTTAGCCAAGCCATTTCATTTTCCTGGGCCTCAGTTTCCTCATCTGTAATAACAAGGAAGTTGAACAAATGGCCTCTACGCTCCTTTAAAGTTTCTCTCCCTAAGTCCTTTTAAAGATAGCCTTCTCTTCTGAAAATATTCGGTTGGTTAGTTGGGCCAAGTCATAAATTTTATGAAATTATTATTCAGCTCCTGAAGACAGGACTGTTTGAGCACTTTGACAGCTCGTCCAGCTGGGTATTTTTTGTAGTCTGTGCAGTTTCCTTCCTCTGAGGAGTGATGAGGCCTAAATCAGCCACCCCAGTGCCACCCCCTTTGTAGTTTCCTGACATGAATGACTGAGGTGTTTCTTCCTAGAAAATAACATACAATAGAAGTGCTGAGGGAGGCCTCTTAGGAACTTGCAGTTTGGGAATAAAATCTGGTAGCATTATTTTTCAAACTTGAATTTTGTGAATATAAAGTAGTATAGTATAAAAATATGTGCAGATTTTGAAATAATGTAGAAACCGGAAGAGTAAAAAATTGATTACAAGTTACATCATTTCAAAAATGGTAAGCCAGGTGGTTTGTAAAGTGCGTGTGTCGGACTGCCACATGACCGCTTCATCTTAGCTGCCAGTAGACAGGCCTTCTGTGTTTAGTCGGTATCATGGCTCGTGGTGTCTGTCGCTCGTGGGCATTGAGAATGTTTCTGCCAATGTGGACTGGTGTTTGATGTGCACTTAAATCTACAGATCTTTTTGTAGCCTTCAAAGATGTCAAGCAGGTGCTCACCAAGAGGTATGTCAATGGTGTGCCAGTGATAGTGCCAACCCCCCCCCCCCCAGTCAGTAGTTTTGCAACAGAAGTGCTAAAACACAATGAAGAAGACAAACCAATAGGTGGGATGCATCATGCTGTTCATATAAGGGAAAGACCCTGGAGCATACTTCCAAACACGAGTTCATCTGGAGAGGCTCTAGAGCAAAGTGGTGAAGAGCGTGGACTCTGGAGCTAGCTGGGTGATGCTGCCCACTTATTTGCCTTTTAGCCTTAGGCGAATTACCCAGCTTCTCTGGGCCTCAGTGTCTCTGTCCCTCTGATAGGGTGAATTTCAGTATCTTACCTCAAAGGTGTGGCACACAGTGAGCATGAAAACAGACCACTGGACCTGCCCGCAGCAGTTCTGATTCAGTAGCTCTCCTCCTGGGCATTTGCTTTTAGCAAGTTCCCTGGTGGTGCTCATGCAGCTGGGCCTTCCATGATGTTTTGAATAGCTTTTGTACATGCAGATGCACATACTAGAAAATAGGGGGCATACTATTTTGGAACCTGATATTTTTCTCCTATTTGATATATGGTGAATATTTCCCTTTTTATTGTTTAAAAATGTGATATTTAAGCTGCATTGTAATCCAGTATTAGATATTTAAGTGGTTTCCTTTTTTTTTTCCATTATCATAGATTGTAGACAGATGTTCTCATTCTTGTCTGCATCTCTGATTATCATCTTGGAGTAAATTCCTAGAAGTGAAATTACTATGTTCCAGGGTGTGTACACGTTAAAGCCTTTTGCCACAGTTTGCTAGCAAATGCTTCAGAAAGGATGCAGCAAAAATTTATCTTCTGACAAGTGGCCCATGAGAGTAGATACTGATTTTCTAAATGTAAGGGAATGAGGAGAAAAAACTGTCATTAACTTCATAAAACTTATAGGTATTTGGGATTTGGTGGGAATAAGCAAGAAGAATATCTACGGATTTTTAAAGAAGACAAAGATGTATAAAGAGAAACTAAGTGGGGAGTAATAGGGTGAAATGTGGCATGAATCTCGGGTAGTTTTTAGGATTCTGATGAATTTATTCAATTATGGTGCAATATATACTTGATATAGGAGACTTTATGCAAAGAGGAATAAATATTTTTTTATTTACCCTATATGGTATACATGTGTTTCTTCACTATGATATCTAGGAGCTCCCCTGGATTTGGAATGTTGGTTTAATAAAATCTGGTCCATGCTCCATTCCCAGGTGCACGTCTCTAGCTCTCAGCCACGCAGTTGAGACTCTTTAAGGGGGACTTGGAGTGAAGGGGGCTGCATTTGTGGAAATTCAGTATCACTACCAGAAAACCTACTCACTGTAGATTTCATCTGGAGAAGTCGCTGGTTCTTGGGAACAGGGGTGAGTTGGAGTAGAGGCAAGGTGGGGTATGTGTGGAATATCAGAGGAGCACCTTCCTCTGGTCCATCTGGCTCTAATGTTGGGGCCAAGCTCTGCAGCTCTTGGCTATAAGCCCCTGTGGTTGAGAGCTTATCTAGCTGGACTCTTCTGTATTATCAGAATGTTAGAACTAGTAAGGAATCTCAAGGGTCATCTGGTCCAGCCTTCTCTTTTTACAGATAAGGAAGTTAAATAATTTATTATTTTCAATTAAACTTCACCTCATAAGTTTTTAAAATCAGATCGTCAACCCTGGAACAGAATCGACTGGTTATTCTCTCCTTGTTCTGGAAGATCTAAGCTGTGGAGAACTGAAGTGGCCGAATGGTAGACAATAAAGCACATGGCAGGGGTGACTGTGGTCCTGTGGCTCAGCCCTTGGACACTGAGCTGATTGAAAGTAAAACCTGCACTACCCCTGAGTCGCAGGAGCTTCACCTATGCCTGTCTTCAGATCTCTACACTCTCGTATGCTGCCCAAGGGCTTCAAAGTCACCTTGGCTATAGGGTGGCTCTTTTCTTGTACCAGCCCCGTGTTTTCCAGAATTTACACATACTAGTTTTCTTTGTGCAGTTCAGAAAAGTGGCTTTCTTTTTTCCCTTTCAGTAAACACATGTGATAGATGCTTCTTTTTAAAAACAACAGTTGCTCTGAACACAAACTGTGCCTGCTACCACTGGGTGACACTGTTAGACCACAGAACAGTCTTCTCTGGGAAAAGCAAGGGTACTTGAACTTCAGATCTCATCACATTGCTCTATGTAGGAGAGAGAGAAGCTCAGAGTCACTTAATGGTCATGTATCAAATGTTATTTGATAAGTGTAATTTATCTAAGGCAATTTTAGGGCCAGTGACTATAAGGTAATCAATTATTAAAGAAATCTGTTAATTGGACAACATTTCAGTTGCTTAGAGGTTTGCAGATTAATGGGCTGCGTATTAATGAAATACTAATTACTTTATGGGAATTTTAATATAAGCCAACATACTAATATTTATTTCTCACCAGATAACAATTTGAGTTATCTTTTTGTGGCAAAACAGTCATTGCTTACACACAGCATTTAAGGTTACGGACTTTTAGTGAGTGTTTTATTGGGTCATCTTGTTCAAGAGGGAGCATAATCTGGGGCGCCTGGGTGGCACAGCGGTTAAGCGTCTGCCTTCGGCTCAGGGCGTGATCCCGGCGTTATGGGATCGAGCCCCACATCAGGCTCCTCCGCTGTGAGCCTGCTTCTTCCTCTCCCACTCCCCCTGCTTGTGTTCCCTCTCTCGCTGGCTGTCTCTCTCTCTGTCAAATAAATAAATAAAATCTTAAAAAAAAAAAAAAAAGAGGGAGCATAATCTGCTGGGTTAGAGTAATGGACATTTGGTTCCTTGTACTGATCTGTAATAAGAGAAGAGACTTGCCTCTAACTCATTCTGGGCTCCTTCAAAATCAAATGAGGGTGGAGAATGTTTTCAAAGCAAGGGTTGACCACCTCTCCCGCCCCTCCCCTGTTTGCCCCGCTTTGTAAATCTGAGCTCTGTACTTCACTTGACCTGCATATCACCTGGCCAATTTTGGTTGAACAATATATAGAAAGCACCCCCCGATGTTTCTGGGGATGAGAATGAAGTAAGAGTCAGGCTTTTCCTTTGTGAGCTTAACGTGATGGATAAGAAAACTTCCAATACAGGGTTTGGGTTTTTTTAAGATTTATTTATTTGAGGAAGGGAGAGAGAGTGTGTGCGTGCATGAGCATGAGTCGGAGGGGCAGAGAGAGAGGGAGAATCCCAAGCAGACTCTCTGCTGAGCACCGAGCCTGACATGGGGCTCTATCTCATGACACTGAAATCCTGACCTGAGCCGAAACCAAGAGTTGTACGCTCAACTGACTGAGTCACCCAGGTGCTCCCAAATATAGTTTTAATAGAAGTAGACTTCAGTAGCCTAAGAAGAACATTAACAACGTTCTGTTGGGTTAGCGGGGAGGGATCCCTCATAAGGAGTCAGGAAAAGCGTCGTGAAAGGAGCTCCTTTATTTGGACACTCTAATCCGTCAGTGTTGCCCCCATCATTCAGTACATTTTTATTGGCGTGGCCGTGGTGTGACCCAAGCGTAGTGCTGCGCATGCAGTAGGGAGTGAACCTATATCTGTTGCTGACCCCATGGTCTGCAGCAAAGGCACAAGGAGTTGTTGGCCCCAGCTTTCTACTGGTTCTTTTGCATTATGTAGTCACTGTGTGGCTTCCTTTCCTTCTTATGGCTTATGTTTGAGGCATTGTGCTAGGGGTGTGGGATGGTTTAAGTCAGAGTTCTCTTCGCTGCTGAAGCGATGAACATCTGTTCTTGAAGGGAGATATGGATATAGAGGAAAAATTAATTCATGATAAGAGTCAAATTGGTGGGAAAAGGGGGACAATGAGTAGAATTGTCTGCGTTAGTCCAGACAAGAGGAAGCTGGCTCTTGAGAAGTGGCTGTGGGAGGATTCGTGGTGAGGTCCGCTTTGAATTGGATGTTTGCGAGGTGCCTGGACTTTTCACCGGCTTTGATGATGGAATTTCACCTGGGAGGAAATCAGGAACAGAGGTGGAGATAGGAATGTGTATGGGTTTTGTGTGGACTGGTTTGCCCGAGTAGATGGTTTACGCTGGAGAGTGGGAGCCAGAAGTTTGCAAAGGTGCTTGAGGGCCAGATTGTAGAGAACCTTAAGAACTAGGCAGAAACTTAAAATTTTATCCTGGTGTGGCAGTGATATTTGGCCTGGCAGTTCTTGATCTGATTAAATAGTCAGTGCATCGGATTGTCTGGGGTGCAGCTCGATCAGAGAGAAGAGTGACTGGGAGGGGTGGAACCCGGTGAAGAGCCAGCTGCTCGATCCTGAGACTAGGGAATGAAAGCGTGGACTAGGATTATAGCAGTGGCAGTGGGTGATGGTCTCAAGGACATTTTTTATGAGAGAGAACCTTACTGTTCGATTATGCATCAAGGCTGAGGGCTAGGACATTGCAGAGACATCATCAGTTTGAAAGGTGCCTGGCTGATGGCAAAATGAGGAAGTTACGGAAAGGCGATGGGGTTGTTTCTGACAGTTGGAAGAATGGGGTATGAGGTATGCTCTCTGTTGCTATTGAAAAACAGTAATTTCAACTTAAATTTGCCTGGGATGATTTCCACTAGAGTGTAAGGCGTCTGCCCTCTCCTGTTTAGTGTTCTGTCCTTATTTGGCCCATAGGGGGCACTCAGTGAACGAACCAGTGAGGCTGAGCTCAACTTCAAACATGTCGCTTCAGATGTGAAATATCCAGTTGGCACTTGGAGTTTTTGACCTGGAGCTTGGGAAGAAAGGAACAATCGTTACATACACCTTAGAAATGGCTCACATAGCAGAAAGGCCAAGGGCATGTGGGCTCACCAAAGGCAAGAAGATAGGGCTAGGGACCTGTTCCTGGAGAACAGTGGGAGAAAGTGGAGGGAGGAGGATGCCTGGGCAGACAGGTAAGGGAGAACCAGGAGAGCGTTGTCCAGGGGCCTGGCTCTCACATTGAGGAGGAGATGGACAATGGCTTTGAATTCCAGGGAGAGATTGAGGAGCAAGAGCCCTGAGGAGAACCCCTGTATGTGGACTGCAAGGCAGATAGGGACCTACTGTGCAGGCCGTCGATGATCGCTGCACAGAATTGGTTTTCTGGCTGCCTCACAGATCACCGTCTGTGTGGACAGACCTGAGGGCCAGAGCACAAGGCCTCTTACTTGAAAGAACATCGGTCTGAACCCCTGGTGCACTCAGCCCGGGGTATAGCAGCTGATAAGGAGGCCCACTTCTCAGGTTGAAATATCTCTGGATTAGAACTTGAGCCCAGCCATTTTCTTGTACTTGGTGGGTCGAGAAACCATTCTGTGCTTTTGTGCTTCGGGTAGGACTAGGTAGCTGGGACATGCTGAGCGCAGAAGCATAGCACTCTCTGACATGCTCTGTGGTATGGGCTGTTGTCATGTGGCTATGCTGCGTGTCACTACCCTTGGCAATGACGCCAGTCACTAGGTTGTCCCTCTCCTTTCAGATGTGTACTGCTCTGGGCCAGGGCTGAGGAACATTCCCCTCCCCCCAGTCATTCACTACTCACAGAAATGGGGTAGTACTGCAGGCCACCAGGGAATTCTAGAATCTGCCCTGGAGGTACAGGGAGGGAATGTGCAGAATTCAGGTCTTATCTGAAGGGCCACGGGAGGTTAAGCAAATTGTGAATGTCAGTAAGGTTGTCTTCATGTTTGAAGAGTTTAACTCTTTATATCTGGCCAGACTAGGAGATGTTATGTTTTTGTAAATCCCTTATTTTTGTATAATTGCTCTGTGCTCAGAATAGTTATTTGCAACAGATTACTGGGAAATCGGGGAGAAATGGCCACCCAATTCTGCAGATGAGAAGACTGAAAAGCATAGTGATTGGGAAATTATCTGGATTTTCAAGGCCTTGGCAGGCTCAGGCCGTAAGCTCCACTCTGTGCTTTGTCATCTGTCAGGGATTTTCATGGTCCCCTCCATCCTCTCCCCTCTCCCATGTCCCTCTCTGTTACCTAAGTCCAAACTGGAAAGATGAGCAGAGCAGAGACCACGATTGGGTTTATCCATTAAACTTTGTCTAGACTAGTATACTTGCACTGCATGGCCATCCGTTTTCACTTTGAGAGAACATTAGTTAATGGAGAGGTAGATTAATGAATTAATTTGTTGGAACTATTTAACTGTCTAATTTATTGAACGGCTGCTGCAGGGGCAGGTATGGTGTAAGGTAGATGTTTTTTGTAAGTTTTCTTTCATGCTTACAACCACTCAGCAAATGTAGGTATGTGAGCTCTGATTCATTGTTGAGGAAATTAAGACCCAGATTAAGTAATTGATACAAAATCATCTAACTGGTGAGTGACATAACCAGGATTCTAATCCAGGATAGGTGGTCTTCAAACCTGGTCTTCTTTTCCGTTATACTCTATTACTTCTCATGGACTGAACAAGGTTTAAAATGGTTAAAATAACAAAATTCTAATAACATAGCAGCAAACAAATGATCTCTAGATAGTAATTTTAATAGCTATTTAATATGAACTGTATTTAACCCAGTATACTGTACATACAGAGAAGGGCATAAGCCACAAAGCTTGAAACTGGTGAATTTTCAGAGTGAACAAACCTGTGTAACCAGGACCTATATCAGGAAATAACATTATCAGCACCCCAAAAGTCCCCTTTAAATCCCCTTCCACTCCCAGCCCAATCCCAAGATGCTCTTTATCCTGACGTCTAACACAAAGATTGGTTTCACCTGTTTTTGAACATCGTATATGTGGAATCATCCAGTATGGACTCTCTTGTGTCTGGCTTCCTTTGCTCAATACTGTATTTGTCAGATTCAGCCTTGCGGTTGCCGTCCGTTCATTCCCACTGCTGTGTAGTAGTCCACGGTGTCCGTGTGCCACAGTGCATTTACCCACCCTACGGATAATGGACGTTTGGATCACTTCCAACGTGGAGCTGTTAAGAATAGCACTGCTGTGAGCATGCTTATAAAAACCTTTATGTGTTTTCAAGAAAATGTGTCTTTCCCGCCTTCTCTCCTCACTTCAACGTGATCTTCTGCAAGATGTTTTTGGTTTGGTGTTATAAAGCTATGATGTTAGAAAGCTTGTAAAATCTTTTCAAGAGATAGAGAAAATCATCCTGTTAAAGTGAAACGCATTTCTTCCCCTCATTATCCCAGTCCAGAAGAATGGAGTGCTCAAAGAGCATCCCTTTGGAATCAGACCCAAGTTCAAATCCTAGTCCCGGTCTTCAGTAGCTGTGTGACCCAGGGCAGCACTAACAGTGTTACTGTTACTTAGTGTTATTTATTGCCGGTGACAGTGCTAATAACAGATGATATCTACTGAAGGTTTATGATTTCTAGTCACTGCCTTTGGTATATATTTCACATTTACTCTTCCTAACAACCCTAGGAGAAAATCTGCCATTTTTTTTTTAAACTAGTAAGGTGACTTGCCCAAAGACAGACTTACAGTAAATGAGAAATCTGGAATTTAGACCCAGTCCATGTGATCTGGAATCCATGTTCTTGAAGCTGTCTGAGCCTCCTTTGTAGGCCACAGGGAATAATAACCCCCACCCCCTAGGGCCTCATCGAGGATTAAGTGATGGGGAGAAGCTTAGGTATACCTTCTAGGGCAGATACATAGGGGCTCCAGAACGGATTTCTTTTGTGGCATATCTCTGTGCTTTCAGTGTGTACTTCTGCTAACAGTGCTGAGGGCCAGGGTGAGGCTCAGTCCCTGCTCTTCTCCTGGTTGTTAGGAAAATGGACACCTAGTTATTTGTGGAGCTGTCGCCACCTTCTGGTTGGTCTCGCCTCAGCCAGACCAGCTTAGCTTTGATAATGGCCTGTCTTCCTGATGTTTCTTGCCTCCTTTCCCATGTTCTAAATATAAAATATGTGCCTTTTTTATAAGAATACATTTTTAGGGAATGAAAAAAACTGATGAGAAAATGAGTTTGGTATTTTCCCAAGGGCGTCACCGTTTGGCATTTGTACAGCAGCATTTTTGCAGCCGATTTATTGAGAGTTTGATGTGGTGGCAGGAGTGGAGCGGGCAGCACTGAGAAGCCATGTTTCTGTGCTTGTGCAGATGGCTTGCTTGGCCGTCATTTCCAAGCCTTAGTTTAGGTTTGTGGCCACAAAGTTCCCCTGGGCTCTCGTCTAACGCCTTTGGGTACCAGATGGCGTCACTGTCCCTGATGAATTTGTAGGTTCGCCTCAGGGCCAGGCCAGTCAGGGGTTTGTCAGTGAAACCCTTGGCTGTTGGGGAACAGTTCTTGCCTTAACTCATTCTCCGCCCTCTCAGCTTTCTCCGCACAGCCCACTGCCTTTCTGGGAACAGTGGGTGCTGAGGGCAGGCTTTCCATCTTCAGCTGACCCAGGCCTGGAGTTGGCCTGCCTACAATCTCAAGTGATTGGGCTCTTTTAGAGTATTGTCGGAGGGTTGCTAGAATCTCTTGGAGCCAGCTTGGGAAACAACCGCTCCTAAAGAATTCACTGAAATTACTTTTAACTTGCCAGAAGTGTTTGTAGCGATTCAGAAGCTTAATTGTTTCGCTGTGATTGGTTATAGTACACCTGTAACCTGTAGGACACCTGTATACACTGCCATGTTTCAGGTATTGTTTAAAAGGCTTCAATTTTTAGTGCTTCTAGGTAGAATTTGATTTTAAATATTTAGGTAAACATAAAAGTTAGCATAATCTCTAAATTTGATTTTTAAATCTCATAGGCTTAGGTTTTAAATTTTATCTTTCTGATGTAGAAACATGCAGATGAAATACTGGTGCCCTACTACTGGGTGTTTACCCCAAAGATACAGACGTAGTGAAGAGAAGGGCCATATGCACCCCAATGTTCATAGCAGCAATGTCCACAATAGCTAAATCGTGGAAGGAGCCGAGATGCCCTGCAACAGATGACTGGATTAAGAAGTTGTGGTCCATATATACAATGGAATATTACTCAGCAATCAGAAAGAATGAGTTCTCAACATTTGCTACAACATGGACGGCACTGGAGGAGATAATGCTTAGTGAAATAAGTCAAGCAGAGAAAGACAACTATCATATGATTTCTCTCATCTATGGAACATAAGAACTAGAATGATCAGTAGGGGAAGAAAGGGATAAAGAAAGGGGGGGTAATCAGAAGGGGGAATGAAACATGAGAGACTATAGACTATGAGAAACAAACTGAGGGCTACAGAGGGGAGGGGGGTGGGGGAATGGGATAGACCGGTGATGGGTAGTAAGGAGGGCACATATTGCATGGTGCACTGGGTGTTATACACAACTAATGAATCATCGAGCCTTACATCGAAAACCGGGGATGTACTGTATGGTGACTAACATAATATAATAAAAAATCATTATTAATAAAAAAAAAAAAAAGAAATACTGGTGCCCTAAATAGTATGATGAGGAAACTGCAATATGATGCAAGAAATATTTGTTTTATTAATCTTATTTTGAGATTTTTCTGTGGGAATGGTTATTTACCTCTGGAAAGCAATCAACATAGGATGCCTGGAATAGGCATGGAGTGGGCCCAGAATCAACCTTCGATAGGGAAAACAATGAAAAGCAAGGACTCAAAATCCATCTATAATATTGGGATTTCTTGTCCTCTGGGATAGTAGAGTTTAATAATGACTTCTGTTGATTTGCTGACATTAAAGGCAGAATTCTCATCAGGTTGTGTTTTTCAGTGCATGCTGTTTGGGCTTGTGGTCTCAAAGGTCCTCCAGGCTCTTGTCTAATGACTTTAGGTACCAGATGGCGTCATGGTCTCCTCCTGGCCCAAGATTGAGTTTTTAGGTTTGCCTCAAACATCTGTCTAACGTGTATTTAGTATTAGTATCTGCCTAAGATGCAATTCTGTGTTAATATTCAACTTCTTATATTTCAGTGAGTCCCCTTTATCTCAGAGCAGCATAAAAGGTCCTCGCTGTCGGGCATGTTTCTTGCTATACCCTATACTCTGAATAAGCCATTCAGAATTCCTTGTAGCACCTTAAAGGTGTTACAGACCTTTTTACACTTTTCAGAAGGTTCTTAATATTTGTAGCGTGAATGGATCTTAGAACCATTGAATGTTATTGAGAAGGGCTGTGGGTCATTCAGTTGTACTCCTATGTTTTTGAAGAAATCAAGGCCTAGAGAGGTGAAGTTTTGTATGTCAGGTTTCTCAGACCTCTAAATAAACTCTGTAATGGTGTTGGTCACATAGTCTCTCTAATAATAGCTTCGATTTATTGAATTCCCATAGACATGCCAGAGATTATATGGAGTACTGAAATCTACATTTCAACCAGTTCTTAGGGCACTCAATCTAACACAGGGGAAAATGGAGGGTCAGGGAAGTTAAGCTTTATCCAAGACGTCAAGCCAGTTTTATTTCTCCTTTATCGACTTGAAACTTAAAAAAAAATTACGAATCAGTTTGTTTAATCAGGGTAGTGAATATGACAAAAATGTTGTAATGCTTATTTCTGGAAGAATGTTTTATGTAGTAATAATACCCACATACAAAGTACTTTTCCTTCCAGACAGTTTCGTTTCATCTTTTCTGATGTCAGGCTTCTGGATTACCTGATGCTCAGGGAAGAAACTCTGACCTCCCAACTCCACTTTCAGCTCGGTTCACACACCTTGTTGCTAGAACTTCACACAGCTCAGGGACTCCCTCTAATGGCAGTTCACCCAGGACTCTCTTTCTTAATTTGAGTACTATTTATTGACCTGTCCAGGGAGTCTGAAGAATGTGAATGTAGAACAGATACAGTCTGCAGTGAAGAGATGATGATTTACATACATATTGCTGGACTACAAGGTGGGCATCGGTGAGTACTAGGAAAAAGGAACAGAGAAAATTCTTTTGTTGTTGAGAAGTCAGAGAGTTTAATGGCAACTAGGGAATTAGGAAAGGTGGTGTGGAAGATTTGACACTGATCTGGATCTGAAAGGATGAGTGAGATGTGGCTTTGTGGCAATTCAGAGATGGGGGGAAGAGGATCAGCACATCTGCTGGAGGGAATGGTGCTGGCGAAGACATAGTGGCGAGGAAGGCAGGAAAATGTGAAAATTTGGGGAAACAGTCAGTGTTCATTTCAGTGTAATTGGAAGAGGGTAGGATCTGTGAAATGGAAGAGTTCCCTTAGGATCAGGATGGCATTTTCCAGCGTTGGTAGCGATGAGGAAGATGGCTGGCAGAGGGACGAAAGTTGAATAAGAAGGTCATTTAGATTCCGTGTGTTGGTCATGGCTCCAGGGTGGAAGGTCACTGAAAAGTGGTCAGAATCCAGATCCCAGATCCTTCAGCAGCCACTGCCATGAGTACTGGAGAGTCGCAGAGGTTGCTCCCTGCCACTTCACCCCCTTCTTCCTAAGTGACCTTTTCCCAGACTCCAGCATGGTCTCCTTCATGAGGGGCTACAAGGGTTCCTTTAGTCTGGTCCACAGGCAAGCCTCAGAGTGATACTTAGGCTGAGAGCCGTCGTGTCCCCTGTCCCAGCCCCAGTTGTTGTGAAGAAGGGCAAACCAGTGAGAAAGCATTGGAGGGAAGTGTTTGCACGTTCATCTGCGGCAGGGCTCCTCCCACCCACCTGCTCGGTGTCTGCCTCAATCCAGCAGGAGACACGCTACCACCTTACCATGCTGGTCCTCTGAGAGAAGACACACTTCCCAGATACTAAATCTAAAGAGAAATCAGGAAAAAATTCCAAGCTAGAACGTGTTCATTCTGCACACTGAATGCTCTACCTGAATGCTCTACCTGAGTCTTGGCACCAAGGCCCAGGATGTGCCTGTCCCCCGGTGCTGACATTCAAGAAGGACTGGGGTGAGCAGCCTGTGTTGCTGTTGCTTGTGAGAATAGTGGGAATGGAGGGACCGAGGACGGCGGGTGGCGGGGAGGGGAGTGGCTGATGTGAGAGACCACAGAAGTCAAATCAGTGAGACGAAGGAAAGAGTCACCCAGGGTTTGGGCACTGACTGCCTTTGCCTTCTTGCTGTCACCACTTCGATGTTGGTCCCGCAAGTACCTCAAACTCTGCATATCCCAAGAGAACTCCTGCATGTCCAAGCATCTCCTGTCCAGCCAGCTCCCCTCACAGCCTCCCTGTCCAGCAGTGCTGACCTTCTCGTTGCTCAGGCCAGGAACCTTGGAGTCACTCTTGATTCTCCTGTGCCTTTCACATCTCACACCCAGTCTTTCAGGAAATCCCAGAGGCTTTCCAGTTAAAAATCTATCCTGACCCGTCTGTCCTCCCACCTGCACTGTAGCCATCCTGGTCTAAACCATCTGTCGCCCTCATCACAGCAATAGCTCCCTGCCCAATTCTTTCCCTGCCTGCTGCTACTATTCTAAATTGAGTAGTAACTAGAGTTATCTTTTAAAAATAGGAGTCAGATCTTGTCACTTCTCTGCTTCAAACCCTGAATGGCTTTTCCACTGTCTCCAGAGCGAAGGCCAAGAGTCCTTGGAATGGCCCTCACGCTCCCACAATATCTGGCCTTTCCAACCCCATCTTCTCCCTTAGCTGTTATCTCTCTGTCCTCACTGACACTCACCTCCAGCCACACTGGCTTCTTTGCTACTCCTCATACCCATCAGACACACTCCTGCCTTGTGGCCTCTGCACGAGCTCCTCCCTCCGTCTGGAGCACTTTTCCTCCTCGCGTCCACAGAGCTCACCCTCCCCAACGTAATATTGACTTAGGAGGCTGTAATCTGTTTTGATTTGGTGTCATGGAGATTATCCATAGTTTAGAGCAGAGAAACAGATCCTTTTATGGAATCGTGTAGGCCTTCTTGTCTACTGATTAACGAGAATGAAACTGCTGTTGGCTTTTAAAGCAACTGGGACGGCGCAGAGGTGTGTGTGGCGCATTTCACATTTCAGCCAAGGAGCACATTTTTGTGTGGGGCAGCGCATGAAGGTCAGGCTGGCTGTGATGGGTTCACTGACTCACCATGTGCAAGGTTTGTAATTCTCCATTCAGTGACGGTTGCAGGCATTCTTATTTAAAAGATCAACGTAAATTGCGTTCAAGGAATTTTTGGTGTAATTTGCATACATGTCTCAAAGTTCAGTAATTTTGAGCCTCAATTATGCCATTAAATCTAAAATATATAAACGAATAACATGTACAATTTTTCTATTTTATCTGATACATTTATTGTTTGGGTTTTAACCTCTTTATTTTCACATTAATCTTCAAAAGATTTTGCTATGAAAATAGCAGATTTGGTAGACAGAACACAGGTTTTGAGACCGGAGGACATTCATTTGAGTTTGAGCTTTACCTTACTGGTGATTATTAGTATGGAGAAGTTATCTAATGTTTGTTTCTCCATTTTATTGTCTGCAAAGCAAAAATTCTAGTTCTTCTGTTCATCGGGTTGTTCCTAGGATCAGATGTGGTCACATGTCGGCTCTGGGTAGTTACTGGCGCCGCTTGCCCATTCGATGCGGAAGACTACACCAGTGTTCTGGGATCATTCGGGGTTCGGGAAAACATCTCTAAGGGCTTTGAAAGCAAAACTGCTTGTAGCTGACTGCCACTGGACCTGTTTTTTGTTTCTATTCTAAAATTTTTGGTTGAAAACACATCTTTATTCTTTCCACTGTCCACCTGCATCTGCATGCCCAGAGTCCATGGAGACACACTGTGTGTTCTCTCTTCCCTTCGTCCAGCTCCCCCCGTGTCAATATGCACACGTTTACTTAGGTGTTTGCTCAGTGCGTTGATGTCACGGGCAGAAATAAAGATGGAACTTGTCTTCTCTTGAGGAGCTTATTCCTCGAGGACCTCTCCACTTTTTCAGTTTAGACCAGATTTGATTGAGCACAACATTTATTCAGCTTCCGCCATGTGCCAGGCACTTTGCTGGACTTGGGGATTTGAAACAGTAAAAGAAGTGGGCCTAGCTCTTGGGGAGAATAGACAGAAACCTATGGTTACTCTGTGTCAGGATACATTTCATGACAGAAGTACATGTACGCCACTGCTGAGCCGTGAGGCCACGGAGGTGATTATTATCTTGATGTCCTTGGGGAGGTGAGGGAAGGTGGCAGTGCTGGGTGTGAGCCCACTCCCACGTGGATCTCCCTCCCAACCTTGCCCTGTTCTGTGATCTCTGTTCCATTTAGGGGCATAAAACTGGCCAGAGAATTAGTAAGCATGTTCTCTGGACTTTGAGGGAAAGCCCAATGTCAAATATGCGGCCGTCGTCGGGCTCTGCATCTCATTTTTGCTTTGGGAAACAAAGTCATCATACAGGGACAGGGAAGCATAAAATCGCATGTTAATTATCTTGAAATATTGGCCGGATTTGTTCCGTGGACAAGGGAACAGGATTGAGGTCATGAGCAAGAGAAGAGCCTAGGCAATTGGGTGCCGGCCAGATGGACCTGCGACCAGTTTCCAGCACAATGCTCAGTCAACCTGCTTCTCCCCGCTCTTGCCTTCACTGAGTGTGTGCTTCTGTCTCATTGAATATCACATATATTCACGGAGTGCCCACTGTGTGCTGCACACTGCCCCCCGATAGTTACAGGGGTGTATGCCCTGCTGTCCAGGCGAGTCTCTTACTGGAGAGGACACATACACTTGAATCATAGGATCGACAACTAGAATTGAACATGGGGGAAGGGCCCCTAGGGATTGTCATGTGTTTGTTTCACTTTACTGATCTGGAGTCTGGGCCCAGAAAGGCTGTGTGAGTCTGCTCAGGCATTACATCGGGTTTTTCTTCTGCTCTACTCCGGTGACTGCCTGTCCTCCCTGCTAAAATCCTGTGCAGATAGGCTCTTGTGACAAGGCCTCCCCCCACCTTCCTCCCTCTTTCTTCCTTCCCTGGAACTTCCTTCCTTCCTGGCACTGTTCTAGGGCAGCTGGAGAGGGGGTCAGACAAAAGTCTTGCCCTCAGGAGCATCTGCTTTAGAGAGCCAGTAGCAAATAAGCAACATTTGCAGTCTAGACAAAGCAGGGCAGAGCTGGCGGTGGGATTGCAGGTGTAAGCACGGTGGTGAGAGGTCAGACCTCTCTGAGGAGGTGGCGTTTGAAGAGGGGCCTGAGGAGATGTGAACAGGTGCTCATGTGAGGGGAGGGAGACCCCGGCCAGCGGCAGCATAAGGAACAGTGCTCTGTGCTCCAGAAGCCTCTCGATGTTGATGGAGGTCAGAGGTCCGCATGTTGCCAGTGCATATTCATTTGGGGAGGTTGAATGAAGCAGTGAAGGACCTCGGTCTGGTGCCCAAGGTGCTCGTTACGGGCTTAAGTTGGTCTTTAGACATTTTGGTGGGAAGCATCCCGTGTGACCTAAAACTCAAGGTGTGAGGAGTTGTGACCAGAGTCAGGGACCCCTCTGCTTAGTCACAGGCCACCCAGAACAACAAGGCCATTCTTCTCCCTCTTAGAATCTCCCCATCGCTTTCACAAAGTTTCAAATACCTTTCAGCGAAGTAGTGAAGTGGGCCCAGGAGGATCCGCTGTTGTGGCACGCCGTACCGTGCGAGACGTCTCAGCGGAAAAGCCTGTAGATGATCTCACCTTTCTATTTCAGACGGCCCATCTGAGGATACTGACCTTAAGGAAGAGTATCTCATCCCAAGAAACATCATGGCTGAGCCAGACTACATAGAAGATGACAATCCTGAACTAATTAGGCCTCAGAAACTAGTCAATCCTGTCAAAACGTCCCGCAACCATCAGGATCTTCACAGAGAACTTCTCATGAATCAAAAAAGGTACAGTGGTTTCTTGAGCAAAGTTTTCCTTTGGGGACTTTGACTTAAGAGATTTTTTCTTTTCTTGGTTGTATTTAAGGCTGCCTTATTCCTTCTGTAATGAGCCAGGGCATCCCTCCATGAAGTCAGGTCATCTGCAGCCACAGCCGCCACTTCCACTCTTACTCCATGGGCTACAGAGCTCTGTCCCCTTCGCAAGTGGACATGTATTGTAGAATTTGGATGGAAAGGCATCGATTAAGGATGAATGAGAGTATCCTAAGTCGGAAAGAAATACATTATTTCTTAGGATTTGTAAAAATTCTGAATTTGCCCCTTTCATTTGGGGAAGTGTGGGAATCTGAGATAAATACTGCCTGCTTTGGCATTTGTGGGCAACAGGGAGAAGTCTCTAGAGCTACCTCAACTTAATAATAGACAAGAGCCCTCTTTTTTTTTTTTTTTCAAGTAACATTTAAAATTATTACTATGATCATTTTTATTTTTTTTGGAGGGGAGAAAATATTTACCTTTTTTATCTTCTTTGTAGACCATTTGTTAGCTCCATGTGTACCATAAACATGTTTGGATGTTGGGTTGATGTAATCTGCTTTTGAAGTGATTTTGGGCAGGGCCAGTTGACTAGGAGAGCTGAGGATACAAAGTTATTTTTATTTATTAAGACACAAAGTTACTTATATTATTTAAGACCTATCAAGCTTTCCTGGGAGCTATTCCCAGTTCTTCAGAATGAAACTGTTGATCTGAATTGTGGGACCATAGGTCGGTCATCCCCCCACTCTTTGCCAAGCCCTTGTTAGTTCTCATTGAACTGAAGAGTATATAGACCAAGTTAAGCAGTAGGGCCATGTTTTAGAGGGAAGGCCTAATTTAAATATAAAAACAAAAACATTGAAAGAGGTGATGTGGGGGCAGTCCTCCCTCCCTACTGCACCCTGCCAGAACTCACAACTCCTGTTGAGGAATTCAGTGTGAATCCATCCTTCCTCCAGGCCGGGAATGTGCCTTATTCCCGTTTTATTACCGGCATGCACTAGTATGCTGTTGCATTCATGCTGATTAAATTGAATGCAAGTTTGATCCCTTCTGAATAAGTGCTTAGCTTCCAACTGTCTTTGTCACATAAAGGAAAAAAATATATAGATTTGTATCATCATGCCCAAAGCAAAACAGGAACATGTACGTTCCTAAATAGGGCCGCAGAATTTGGAGGTAGTCTTGCCTGGGAAATGATGCCTGCATTTTGGTAGGAAGATCAAACGTTTGATGTAGGGGCCTGGGTGGCTCAGTGGCTTAAGCGTCTACCTTCAGCTCAGGTCATGATCCTGGGGTCCTGGGGTCCAGTGCCATATCGGGCTCCTTGCTCACTGGGGAGCCTGCTTCTCCCTCTGCCCCTACCCCTGCTTGTGCTCTCTCTCCCTCTCTTTCTCTTTTTCTCTCTCTCTCTCTGGCAAATAAATAAAATCTTAAAAAAAAAAAAAAAGTTTGATGTACTGCAAAAGAGTAATAGTCGCCACTAACTGGTTTTCTGATTGTCTTTTCCTTCTTGGACCTCTGTTCCCTCATCTGTAAAATGGGAGTAGGGGACATCTCTGAGGGACATTCTAGCTCAAACTGGGTTTTGTTTGTTTGTTTTTCTGTTATATCTGTGAAAAGGCTCCAAGTCAGAATAGAGGCGAAGGTAAAACCAAAATTGGCAGAACAACTCTTCTCTGAATTATAGTCTACAAATTATTCCACAAAAATATATTTAGCACCCTGGGTCATAGCTCTCTAAAACATATAGGTTTGTGTAGTTGAATCTGCTGCCAGATTTTCTAGAATAAGCACTTTCTGTGAAAATGGACCTCCCTTCTGTCCGATTTTCTCTGGCCCATGATTTCTTTTCCTTGTTTATTATACAGCTGACTCTTTAGCCAGGCCCAGCTCAAGTGATTTGGGAGAATGCTGTGTTCCCTCGAGTACTGTAGTGTAGAGAGGATGTCCTTTGAGGTTAGAGGGAAATCATCTAAATCGTGATTTGCCATTTAACTTGACCTACCTTTATGACCTTGGGTAAAGTCCCCCTTCCTGAGATATGTGTATTCATCTGTAAAGTGGGAGATTAAAAATATCCTTCTTCTAAAACTTAATAATAACATGTGAATACCTACTAAAATGACTGGTGTATAATAAATGCTCAATTAGTCCCATCCATGTTCCACTTCCCATGGAGCGTCATCAGGAAATCCCCATTGCTTTTCCTCCTTTTTCCCTGAAGGGCGCTGGCCTGGCTTTTGAAGTATATCAAGAGGAGAAAAAAAGAAAAGGCAGGAAGAAGGCAGGCAGGTTTCAAAATCGAATATCTCATCCTACGTTTTCAGGTTTTTCAAGATAAGATCTTAGTTTGGTGGGGTCCTCTCATTAGGAATACAACTGGTTTGTGGAGTGAAACCCCCTCAAGCAGTTTTTTTTTTCTTTTATTCATCTTCCATCATATGTACTTGCTTGAGACTGTGGGGTTTTTATTTCTAAATTTTCGTGCTAAATGACAGGAAGTTTCACATGGATAATATGTATGTTTGCTTAAAGGATAATTGTACTTGATTACTGGTTTGTATCGTAACAAAAGTCTGCTTGCTTTTCTACAATTCGTAAAGGGCCTTCCCGTATTTTATCTTATCCAGTGATCTTTCCAGTAACCCAGTGTGTTATCTTGGAGTCACCCTTATTTGACCTGTAAATAAGAGAAAACTCAGAGAATAAACATAAAATTAAAGGTAGTTCACTCAGATAAATTAAGTAGAGTAATAATATCAGTCAGAAACAAAGCAGAGAAGAGAGGGGTGGACAGCAGTGAGATCCGCACGAGGCGAATGTTCTGTAGAGCCCCGTACCTTTGCTCTACAGACGCACAAATTTGGCTCAAAGCCCTGGAGCAGTTAGTTCACAGCTCTTCAGGTTACATTTTATTTTTACTATTTTATTTTTATTTTTTTTATTATGTTCAATTAGCCAGCATATAATACGTCATTAGTTTTTGATGTAGTGTTCAACGATTCATTAGTTGCATATAACACCCAGGGCTCTCACCACAAGTGCCCTCGTAAATGCCCATCACCTGGTTACCCTGTTCCCCCCACTTCTGTAACCCTCAGTTTGGTTCCTGGATTCCAGAGTCTGGCATGGTTTGTGTTCCTCTCTGATTTCTTCCCATTCAGTTTTCCCACCCTTCCCCTGTGGTCCTCCATGATATTTTAGAGATCATAAGATAAAAACAGTGTCACTGCTTAGGAGAACAAATACTCATAGGTATTTTAACTCTGAAACCTACACACTTTTCAAGGATATAATTCTGCTCTACTTAGCATCTTTTAGACCTAGCTAAGTTTCAGATTAAAAGTCTTCACATTTTGAGCTGGTTACAGTCTACCATTAGGTCTGATTATGAGGACCCTTGGTCAGGTTCTCCAGTTCTGTAGGTGTTCCCAGTGGCATTATTTCAAGAGGCATTGTTTTTTGTAGTTGAAAGATGAACGTTCAAGAGGTCTTAAAAATATAGGGATATTTCAACTCAGATTCTGTCTTCTCTACTTTCGGCCACAAATAGAGAATACCCCATCACCTACACACATCCCTAAAATTGGTTCTTTGGCTTGTACCTTCCAGTCAGTGGTTTCCATTTCCCTGTGTTTTTAGTTGATCTTAACTGTGTATGCTTTGCTAGACATAGAGTTCTTCAATAAATACTTGTTGCTGTATCATGTGGGAAAAAATACAGGAAGCCGAGTGAGAAGTATTTGCATTTAGAATCCATGCAGGTAGAAATGGTTCAAGCCAAAAATGTAGGTAAGACAGAAGATTCCAAGATTAAAAATAAAGGGCTTGAAATCCAGCCCTCTTGAAACCCTCCCCCCTCCCCACTCTAAATAAAAAACTGGGTCAGGAGATGTTCGGCTGGGTGGGTAGGGGAGCTGTTCTGTTAGGGTTTGAGCTAGCCCTTGCCTCGGCTCCATGTGCTCCCAGGTGTGGAGGGAATTACACCTTTATGGGCTTTATTTATGCATCTGGGGTGGAGGTGGAGTGAAGGTAGAGCCTTCCGGTCTGCCCCTGGTCATATTCAATGGTCTGCATGAAATGTAAAACGTAACTTTAAAGGTGTCTGTACGTTTTGTCACTGGTGGTGGAAATACAAATTGTTGGCAGCCTTTTTTGGAGGGCAGTTTGGCAATACCCAAAAAATATAAAATGTGTAGAAGCGTAGCCAGCAGTTCTGCTTCTATGAATCTAGCCAACAGAAATACTTACATTAGAGTGTAAGTGTGCACGTACAAGGAAGTTCATTTCCTCATTGCTTTTAATAGGGAATGATTGGAAACAACCTGAATGTCTGTCAGAGGAGGGAAAATTACGGCACTTCTGTAGTGTGAGGTCTTGGACAGATGTTGGGAAGAATGAGGATGAGCTCTGCAGCTGTAGAAAGTATGGAAGAGCACAGACTCCTAGTTATATCTGAGTGTGGGAATGGAAAGCGTCATGGGGCCAGGGCCTCTACCTTGTACGATTCTGTCCACATAGAATTCAATGTAAGTGGTGCTCCCAAGGTTTGTTTAACAGGAGGAGTTTGGGTATGCTTTTACTTTTTATCTTACATATAAATGTATGTTACCTAACCCATTATTTTGTAAAGAGCACGTATTAATTTTTAAAATTTATTTTAGAGGAGCAGGGGAGGGGCAGAGGAAGGGGGAAGAGAACCTTAAGCAGACTCCAAGCTGCACAGGGATCCTGATGTGGGGCTCGATCCCATGACCCTGAGATCACGATCTGAGCCAAAACCAAGAGTCAGATGCTTGAGCAACTGTGCCACCGAGACGCCCCTAGAGCATGTATTAATTTTAAAAATTAATTTAAAAAATAAATTTAGAAAACAAAAAAAAAAAAAAATTAAAAATGTGACGTGGCTTTCTGTCATATCACAGCCACAGGAAGCAGACTCAGAAATAACTGTTGGTGTTAAGTGGCTCAAAGCCAACAATCTGAGCACCTGTCAGTCATAAAGGAATTGAAAGTACTTGTTAATTATATATGTCACAATTGATTAAAGCGAAGCAACTGTTAACCACTCACAGAATGACGCTGTAGTCTTTATGAGATTTGGAGAGGCTCATTTCTGTCTTTGGGCACTCTCTCTGTAATCTGATCCAGTTTTTGACTCAGAATCATACGGGCAGTGCTTGACTTTTTCCATTCAGCACAGAAAGTGAAGTGATCTGCTCTGATAAAATATTAACTAAATTTGTATGACTTTTTGACTGCTGTAAGTGCAGAACATTTATCAGATAAGCACCATTTTCCTGAGCCTTCTGTGACTAAATATTTTATCTTACTGCCACCATTGTGTAAAATCTTTGACTAGAAAATGAATACTGGATATTAGTTAAACCCATTCATAGGCTGCAACAGAATGTCAGCTTAGTGTTCATACATCAAAGTTTGTTCAACAGCCTTTGCATAATCCAGAAGAATTTAATAACCGTTGAGGTTAATTTTGTCAGTGAAATAAAGGGAAAGGAAAATGTTTGAAATTTAAATTATGCAGATAGCTAAATTCTTAATCCTAAAATTTAAATCCCTTAATTCTGTCTGTGGTATCATACTGAGGCATTTTAATAAGTATGAAACTGAGCAGGTCTTCACTCAGATTATTTACAAACAAATTTTCCTACATTTGTTGTGAGCAAAGTACCATAAGCAGTTTTTATTGCATGTAATATTTAATTTCCAGAATCGTCTGTCCATACTTCTGTCGACACCATAAGATCTTAGGAACTGTAAAACAAACTGTAACTAAATTATAAAAGTTACACATGTCTTTTGCTTCTTCTTTTTTTGGCTGAATTTTAATATTTTTCTTTCTTCTTTTTTATCAAAAGTTTTGCTAAAGAAAATTGGGAAAGTGGAGACATATATGTTACTTTGACTATCCTTTATCTGTAGTGATGGAATATACTGATCTTTAGTCTGTAAACAACAACTTGGAAACATTTGTGATTTAAAAAAAATGTAGATAGGAGAGATGCCAGAATGTTTAAAAATTATAGTTAAATGAAGAAGTGTGAAATTGAGGATTCAATCACAGATGTGATAGTGTGATCTTGAAAGAACATTGAGATGAGTGTGTTGTTGAGTTTCTTACAACCAGAGCACACACTTTGGAAATTGTTGTTAGATTTAACAGTTACTCAGATGACTCCTAGAGGCTGAGACACATTGGTTGATTGACATAGTTTTGAGAATAACCACTCAGGTAGACATTCCTGATTTACAGACTAGCAGTTACCATCAGCAGGACCAGAAGGTGCATGGGAAGGTGCTGGGGCCCATCTCAGTCCTCGGTGGATCCAGCAGGGCCCTTCTTGCTTCCCAGAAAAGCCTGAGTCCCTGTGGGTCAAGTGCGCACGTGTGTGGGTGCATGAGAGTGAATACACCCACCGTCACTTACGCCCTATGTTGCCTGAAACTGACAGTGTTCTTCCTGTTTTGTGGTTTCATTTTTATTTTAAATGCTTTTAGTAAATGTTAATATCAAGTTGAGATGACTGAAGAGCTGGTGGAGGCTTGCTACATAGAAAGGGAAGACAGGAGGAGATAGGCTGGCAAAGCCAGCACCTTGAAAGCCTGGACCAGAGAAATCTTAAGGAAATGGTAGAAAACTAGAGACAAGGAGTGTCCTAGCTAACAGTTAAACATAGACATTCCATCTAAGGAGATGCCCTTGACTTACCTCAGAGATTCTGGGTGGAGGGTTGCTAGCGAATGGTCTTAAGTTTTGGTTTTGTTTCTCCCCATCTGAAGAGATGGCATCCTAATTTATCTCTCAGAAATGTAGAACTTCCCTGCAGCCTGATTTCTGTGCATCATCAGTAGTAAACTACACATCTGAAGTGGTTCCACTGCAAGGAGCACTGGGGGTCTTGGGAGCGAAGTTCCCCCTGGCCATGCGCCCCCAGGAGTTGATGACATCTTAGACGTACCTGTACATGTTCAAGAGCCCTCTGAAAAGCCGGAGAATTTTGGAAGAGGAGTCCAGGGCCATTTTGCTGTTTAAATTTTTGTGCTAGCCTATCTCTGGCTACTTTAGTACATGGGATCAGGGGCTCCATCTTGGGAAGCTTCCCCTAAAACTTCAAGTGGAGGCACCTTGTATTCTGGGCATCTCCGTTATCACCATCTCCACCATCTCCATCCTCTCCATCTCTGTCCTCTCCATCTTCTCCACTGTCTCCATTGTCTTCGTTTCCATCTTCTGTGTCATCGTCATGAGTGATCATAATACCCATCGAATAAGCATGACGTTCTGACCTTCCTCACTATAAACCAGTCTCACTGACCTTTGCATAGGCTAGTATCCGGCACTTAGTAGGTGCTTAGTATATTTTTATTGAATGAGTAGATTTTGCTTACTCTTGGAAGTTGTTCTTACCCTTCTTTCATGCTTGTGAATTTTTGAGACCACCAGTGTTGACTAACTGCTAGTAGGCATCCCAGTGTTGACTAACTGCTAGTAGGCATCCCAGTAATGCTAATTCAGTAGACTCGTTTTCTGTGGCTGATGCCTTAAATTAAATTCCTGTTTATGAAGGATATGTCCATTAGATTAAAGCTTTGTTTTCTTCTCTTTTCTCTTTTTTAGATTGACTTTCTAATTTTGTTCTTATTTATTTATTTATTTATTTATGCATGCATGCAGGGGTCTTGCCCCTCAGAACAAGCCTGCCTATTTATTTATTTATTTATTTATTTATTTATTTATTTATTTATTTATTTTTGCAGGGGTCTTGCCCCTCAGAACAAGCCAGAATTGCAGAAAGTGATGGAAAAGAGAAAACGAGATCAAGTAATAAAGCAGAAAGAAGAAGAAGCACAAAAGAAGAAATCTGACTTGGAAATAGAACTATTAAAACGGCAGCAGAAGCTGGAGCAGGTAAGAGTGATGGGGATGAAAATTGTCTTTACCTTTATTGAGATATGCTGACAGTCAGTATTGTGTAAGTTTAAGGCGCACAGCATGTTGACTTGGTACATTTTTACTGTGGTCTGTTTGGCCCCAAGGCTTAGCGAGCACCTCTGTCACATCGCAGAGTTACATTTCTTCTGGTTCTGGAAACAGTGGAGATCTAGTCACTTAGCAAGTTGAATGTTCGTGGTATAGTTGTGTTGACTGTAATCGCTGTACTGTGTATTAGGTCTCCGGGACTTCTGTATCTTCTGGCTGCAAGTACATACCCTTAAACAGCATCTCTCCCATTTCCCCAGCCCCTGGGAGCCACCATTTTACTCTCTGCTTTTACAATTTTGGGTTTTTTTTAAGATTCCACATATCAGAGATATCATGCAAGTATTTGTCCTTCTCTGTTTGACTCACGTCAAAAGTTATCTTTTCTGTCCTGAGAAATAAGGATGTTGGAACAAGCAGAATTTGCCAGACCTATCAGATGTAAATTTTTATTGCACAAAAGGAAAATATGAAACAGAATGTCAGCAAATGGGCTAAAATACATTCAAAGTAAAGACAAGGATCCTACTGAGGACTTAGAAGAGATTCAGGAGGCAAAGCCCAAACGGGAATATCCCTGAACTCACAGCAGAGTGTTGGGAACACAAGCAATTGAGTGAAATTCAACTTCACTGAAGCGGCGTGCAGAGCCCACTGCGCATTGGTCTCAGGATCTTGGTTCCTTAGCCTTGATTTCGGGTTCTCATCATCTCTGGTGTTGCTGGTAGTACCAACCAGGGGGCTGTTGCTCCTGCGCAGGACAACCCCAGGGCCCGTATACGTCCGTACATATACACACGTGAGATGGAGACCCGGAGAGAATTTCTTCCCCCGGGAAATAGAAGGTGGTAGGGACTTTGAAAAGTGAAGCGATGTTTTGGAAAGCCTCTCAGTATGTAAATAATTTTCCTGTTTCTGAATTTCATTTAGCTTGAACTTGAGAAGCAGAAATTGCAAGAAGAACAAGAAAACGCCCCAGAGTTTGTGAAGGTTAAAGGCAATCTCAGGAGAACAGGCCAAGAAGTGGCCCAAGCGCAGGAGTCGTAGGCCCTGGAGACAGAGACCGCGCACCCAGCCCACCACACGGGGAAGCTGTGAGCAGGCGCCTCGTCAACGCTTAATCTCAGGGCCAGAGCCCCTGGAGAGAACCCAGCCAGCAGAGAATTGTTACTTTAAAAAGGATTTGGTTTTGGTTTTCCTACAATCTGGGTGGATAAATGATCTGTGACAGTTGCAATTCCTACTCGCCAAACGAAGGACGTTGACCAGCACTTAAGTTGGGATAAGTGAACCTGTGTTCAAAGACTTAAAAAAACAAAAAACAAATAAACCCACAACAGCAAAAAAGAAAGAGGACACTGGAATAAATTCTAGAGAGTTGCACTACTTGGTTTTTCTTCCAGTCCAAGTTTAATGGGGCACAGAGCATTTTTTCTTCTAAAACCTAAAGAAAATCTGTTTTGTTTCTTCTTTTAGTTATCTGTCAGATAATTTAGATCACATAGGATGGTGTTTGACCTTCTACATCCAATATTCATAAAGTCCCTTTTGAGAATCCAGAATTTTCTTGTTTCAGTATACTTTCACCTGTGTTATATTGACACCCGAGGGTGTTAATGTTGAGCACAGCTGTTACCTTTGTTGACATTAAGATTCAGAAATAGGGTGAGAAGGTTTAAAAATATGGAAAAAAATATATAATAATATGGAAACAAATACATATAAAAGATACAGAAAAACACATGAATGTTCATCTTGATATTATTTTAATTCCTTTTGGTTCTCCGATATTAGAATGTTCCATGGTGACATTCCAGTTCACATCATATAAATCCATCTGTTGCTTTGGTAACTGTTAGAATTTTGTTTTGTTTTGTTTTGTTTTTGGATTTCTTACTGAGCTAGTCCTTTTATATAAAACAGTCTCCCAGCCCTTCAGAGAAGAAAAACTAGTCCATATTATCCAACTTCAGTGTCAAAAGTAGAGGGTCCAAATCTTTGAGAGCGGTGTGGGGAACACTCCCATTGGGAGCTGGGCAAGGAGGAGTTCTTTGGGTATTGTAATGTGAAACAAATGTAGGTTGGTCTCCAGGAGGCCTAGCTGGAAGGCTGGTAGCATTTGTACATTTTGAGTATCATTAGAATCCAAGTTTTGAAAATTTTGGATAAAGGATCATATATTGCTTTTTTTTTTTTTTTCTTGTGAAGAAAGATTGTTCCACCGCTCTGTTCGCGGTGATGACTACTGTCCTGCCTCTCAGGAAACTGAGGTGAGGGGAGAGGCTGCCCAGCTTCCGCACACTAGCCAGCCTGCTCTCCGAAGTGAAGTCCCAGTTGAGCAGCAAAATCTTGATGTAGAATGCATTTATTACTGCTGGTACGGGCAGGAGTATATTCTACTTGGGGTGATCTGGAGGAATTTATGTGGATTCGGTAGGTTCTCCATTGAGACGATTCAGCCAGTCATTTCTACAGCGAAGAGTCTTCTTAAACTTCCTTTAAAAAGGCTCATAGGAAACTGGATCCCGAACTTTTAATCCTAATAAGCATAGTAGAAATTAGCTTTCTATGGGAATGCTTTAGTTTTCATAGTTGACAAGCTCATATTCAATCGTCATGTGAACAAGATAAAGATGAACACGATGGCAATATACGGCTAGTCAGAGGACATGTTGTTACACCTGAAATGAGTGATTTCTCATCAGTAAGTATTAATAAACTATGAGATGCGGAAGATAAAATGTTGCTCTATAATAGTTTGCTTTTGAAGGATGGAGTGGTAACTTTTTTTCCCATCCTTCTAGCTTTGAGAGAAGAAATGATCGCCTTGAAAGTACCTTTCTGATCACATGTTGATGGGAGTGCTTTCTTTGCGTATATGGACTAATGATGAGATTTGCAAAATGAAGATTCATGACTGGCTCATAGCTTTTCATCTAATTGGATGTTGGATCTTAAGTCCTATGCCCTTGAAGCAATTCCAACACTTGATAAAATTCTCAAGGGCCCTGACAGGCCCCTTCAGCAGGACCAGTTCTGTTCCTAGAACTTACCTAGAATTCATTCTTCACTGGGAAGAAAAATTACAAAAGCATTTCCCTCCCAATCTCACTCACCAGTCTGCACAATGACGTGTAGTGAGTAGTACAAAGTCTAGCCAAAAGACTTGTAAATAGTGTGAAGTGATGTTTTATGACCAAACGGTGGGATGTACAGGTGAGAAGCTCTCTCAAGTCGTCAGATCAGCTCGGCTCACAAGCCTGAGTTTCAAAGGGTGCCCATCTCCCCTCCATACATTAATACTATACGGTCCAAACTCCAAGGACTCAGGACTCAAGAACGTCCGAGCAGTTTTGTGCTTTGAGCCACTTTTTGACAAAAATGGCTCCATTTTTCCACTCTGTGGTTTTCTTAAACTAGTTCAGTGTTTTATAGTCTCCTGGTAGTAAAGTAGTATTGCTTTCTAAGCCACAACAAACAGTTGACTTTATTCTTCTACTCTGAAAAATCTTGACTTGTTTGAGTGTATATAATATATATAAAGGGAGCCTTAATGGATTTGTTTTCATAATTTAATATTTTTTGTATTTGCTCTTGTACAATTGTTTTTAATGGAAAGTATTACAGAATTGAGGGTGGAATTCTTAGAACCAAAGTTATTCTTAATAAAAATCACCACACGCTTGGACCATGAAGCTGTGTTTGTCTGATATGTTGGAGATGGATGTCTGGCCCTGAAGGTGGGGGCACTGGGTTCAGTTCAAGGAGTAGAAGGTGGTTTCTGGGTCTCCCTTTGGTGACTGTCCTCTTCCACAGCCCCCCCGCCCCAAATCAGTTATGTCCTCTGCCTTGTGTCAGTCAGGCTGACAGTTCACTGTGTCAGACAAATTCATGCTAAGAGATCACGCTACTTTTTGTATAAAATACGTGGTATGTTAGCAGCTGCGGTCAGTCCTTCAGATCAAAGTATTCTGGATTTTAGGTAGCTTGGTAGGACAGTGGGAGGTATATTTTGGTAAGGGCCATTTTTTTAATGCTGTGAGCTAGTACATATGACATATCTGAAGTACAGCCGTGAAATTATTCTGCTTATTCAGCTAAGTTTACGTCATCCTCAGAAAGTTACTTTGGGAAACGACACATGATGACATTGTGCTATTAGTTAAAATAGTTCGGAGATTCTGGTCTCTCTGTGCCTTTCTTTTCCAGCCCCCAGTTACTACTCAGCCTGATGACCCAGCGGCTAGTGTCTCTGGACTCTATTTTGAAAATCAGATCTACTCAAGGCAGTGCAGATTTCCTACCTCTAAGGGCATACTGTGAGTTCTAGAGGCAGTGGAGAAGGTGGGCTCCAAAATGACTGGTGCTGTAGCTTCCTTCTCCGAATGCGGGCAGGCAGTTTCCCAAGGGGGCAGTTCCGAGGCTGTTACTCTGTTTCCGGGAGCCACTCTATGCTTGTTTGTTTCTGAGAGTAATAGTAATAGATCTGAAAAAAGGGCAATTAAAGCATTTGACATTTGAAATGCCAAGTGCACCTTAAAGTATTAGAATAAAACCGTCAGGTTTACATTTACTAGTATAATGAGAGATGGAGTGTTTTCTTTCTAGGGTCTTAGGGTAAATAAAATCTTTATGAGGTAGCCTCACAATTACAATGTCTTCCTTTTTGTTTCCTCTTGAGAAGATGCAGTCTGATTATCAACTGGGGAAGTTCTCAGCGTCTTCCCACTTGTTCCTAGATAGTCCTAGCAAGATGGTGATTGCCACCCAGAGTCCAGTAAAAAGGACACTTGGTTATTTGTTGAGAGTATGCTGATTGCAGCTTGGGTGTTGTTGCTCCCGGTCCCCTCCAGGCTGAGGAATATATTTGTGTGTGTCAGTGTAAATATATATTTACACATCTGCATTGATACTTCTTTTTAGATCTCTAGTTATTGAAAGTCATGAGTCCGTATTAATACTCTCAAATCTAACCTAGTAGTACCTTCTAGTTTTCCTGTTTTCCATATTTGTAGCTCCTTCCTCTAGCATTGAACGCCTCTTCCATGTACTTACTCATTTCCACAACCCCCCCCCCATACGTAAGCCACCGCCTGCCATCGCTCAGCACCATCCCCAATCTGGCCCTGCATAGTGGCTTTGTGGCTGAATTATCAAGGAAGGAAAGAAGCAAACACATTTTTCTTGGACATTTAAGCATTTATTATGAATTTCAACTAATTAGATTGTCTCAAATCTCTTAGATTCAAATCTCTCAACTCTCTCACATCTGCAGCTTTGGTATGCCTGACTATTTTGTACCTTTCAAAAGTCCTCCAACAGTTCGTGAACCGTGCTGGCTGTGTCAGTTCAGGTTCTCTAGAGAAACGGAGCCACGAAGAAATAAGGTTTCTTTGAAAGATACGATTGATTGATAGGTAGATAGACAGACTTAGGAGGAATTGGCTCATGCAGTTACGGAGGCTGGGAAGTCCCACCATCTGCTGTCTGCATACTGGAGACCAGGAGAGCCAGCCGGTGGTGTGATTAAGCTTGAGTGTGAAGGTGTAACTTCCAGGCAGAGAGAGGGAGCGAAACCTCCTTTCCTTCCCCTTTTGTTCTGTTCACGCAGGCCCTCCGCGGATTGGTTGAGGCCCCCCACGCTGGGGGGGGGCAGCCTCCCGAGCCCACTGACCCAAATGCCAGTGTCCTCTAGAGCCACTCGCATGGACACACCCAGAAATAATGTTTAATCTGGGTACCCTGTGGCCCAGTCAGGTCAACACATAAAATTAGCCATCATACTCGAATAGAATGGTTAACACAGCATTAAAAATAACTTACATAAATCAATTTTACAAGTCAACTTTTGAGCTTTATGTCCCTGTTTTTTACTTTAAAAATACTTTCCTACTATTATGGCTGTATTTATTTTCATATCGTCCTAGGGGTTCAGTCATAGCTCAGTCTATTTCCTGGGCTTGTGGTAATCTTAACACCAAGCCTAAAAGAAAAGGAATTCCTCAGACTAACTGAGAGCGCCGTCTAGGACACGGAGCCTGGCTGCACAGTGCAAAGCCGATGGAACCATGAGCCACAGGCCTTGGATTAAGTCTGTTTATAATTAATTCTTACTTGCTTTGTCATGGGATTTTTAATATCTCACCATATATATTATTTTAATTTTTTGGAACTTGGCTTCTTTCCCAGAAATGAAGTATTCTTTAATTTTGCATGGCCAGCATTGCCTAACTCGTCCTGCCTTTACCATACATTGATCTTGTCTATTAGGATTATTGAAAATTAGATATGCCTTATCGATAACCTGTAGGATCAGTAGGATTATACTGAGGTTAATTAGTAGGATCATGTTGAGATTTTTGTCTATAAAGAATCATCAGGTCTGTGTGGTGAGTACTTGGAGACATCTGGCTATTATCTTGGGCATACTGTTATGTCCATTTAAATTTGTTACTGTGTCTCACCTGTGATTCCTTTTTCTACTTGGTTATTGTATGTGACCTGTGACCACCGATGATGATCAGTCTTCCTCCTTCTTGTACTACTTTTTCGAGTTTGCTCTATTTCTTCTTTCCTGTATGGGTAGCTGGAAATAAGCACATGCCCATGCTTCATGAAAATATGTATTCTCAGAACAAATACTCACATTTAAACATATCCATCCTTAGTTTGTATTAAAATTCACTTTTCTCTTTTGGGTATCATGAATCTGGCCTTTTGTAGATTCAGCCTCTTAGAATTTTTTTTTCCTTTTTTTGGATGCTCGGAACTTTATAACTTGGCTAGTGGGAGCCCCTCAAGGTTATTGCTGTGTTTTCTGAGTTTAATAAAATATTGCTTCTAACAGTTAGGAAAGCATCCTTACTTTGTTACAACAGTAGGATGTTTCAGACCATCCTAATTTTTTTTCCTGACATGAGACATATATGTGCCTTTCAAGGAGTCCTGTTTCCTCTTGATGCAGAATGGAAATGCTGCATTCTGGCATGACGGGTGCACAGGAGAGTTGTTAGTGGATAAAAGTGCTCTTGCACTTTTAGTAGTGATAGATCTAGAGAACATGAAGTCACCCTGGGTTTTCCATTTTAACCCTTTAGGTGGTTCTAGACTATTTTTCTTATAGTATGAGTCTCCTTGAACCAGGAGATACTTACACTTAGATTTACAGAGATACTTCCCTTTAAGAATTATGAAAGGGTGGGGGAATGCCTGGGTGGCTCAGTCGGTTAAGTGTCTGCCTTTGGCTCAGGTCATGATCCTGGGGTCCTGGAATTGAGCCCCACGTCGGGTTCCCCAATCAGCCGGGGACCTGCTTCTCCCTCTGCCCCTCTCCCTAACCACCTGCCCACGCCCTCTCTCTGTCTCAAACAAATAAATAAAATCTTTAAAAAAAAGTCTTAAAAAAGAAAGAATTATGAAACGGGACTTGCCTGCCTAGATATCAAAGCACACTTTTAAGCAACAGAATTTAACTGGGTGGATACTGGCCCAGCGTAGACAAATAGAAAACTGGAACAGAAAAGAACACCCCAAAGGATACTCATTTACATATTGAAATTTACTTTATGATTGAGGCAGAATTTTATTTCAAATCAGTTAGGAAAAGATAAACAACTCAGTGAAAAGTTTTGGGGTCATTGGAACCAAACAAATATGTATTCTTCTATCTAACACCATTTGTAAGACTGATTGCCAAATTAAAGTGTTCACATAAAAAGAAAACTATAATTCTGGGAATAGGAAAGGCTTTCCTAACCAAGACATCTAACCCAAAATCTGTAATCAAGAAAACTGGCAGATACAGCTAGTGAAAATGAAACATTTTTGTACAAAAAAAAAATATTTTTAAGGGTAAAAAGGCAAGTAACTAAGATATACTACGTGTACAGCAGCAAATGAATGATACCTACATTACATACAGGTCTATTACATGTCTACATACAGAATGTCTGCAAATGTCAATCCAATAAAAAATGAGCAAATATGTAGCAGGCAGTTCACAGAAGAAGAAATACGAATGGCCCATCAACATATAGAGGAGATGCTCAGTGTCGCTGGTATCAGCAAAAGAAATTAAAATGAGACAATTTTACACAAATATTCACAAAGCAAAACTTAAATAGATTGATAATAGCTATTATTGGTGAGGATATGGAGAAATAGGTATGATTAAGTAGACACCTTTGGGGGGAGCACAAATTGGTAAAGCCAGCTTTAAGACACACAAACCTTCACACCCTCTACAATGAAGATATTTAAAAAGACAGGTGTTGACTAGGATACTGGTGAGACTGTAACATGGTGCAGCCACTTTGGAAAAGTCTGGGAGTTTCCTAGAATGTCAAACATAGATCTATCATGACTCAGCAATTCTGCTTCTAAGAATATACCCCAAAAAACAGAACAAAGTCTTGCACATGAATGTTCACAGCAGCATTATTGATAGTGCCTAAAAAGTAGAAATGACCCAAATGTCTATCAGCCAGTTGGTGGATAAGCAGCGGGTTAGTGTATCCCTACAATGGAATATTATTGAACAATAAAAAGGAACAAAGTACTGATACATGGATGAACCTCAAAAAACATCATGGCAAACACCAAGGACCACAGGGTGTATGGTTACATTTATATACAATGTCCAGAATGGATCAAGGAAGTATCATAGTGGTTGCCTAGGGCAGGGGGTGGGTATGATGGGAATGGGGAGCGACTACAAACGGGCATAAGGTGTCTTTTTGGGGGTGATGGAAATGATTTAAAATAAAATCGTGGTGCTGGTGTCACAATTCTTTATACTAAAATCATATTAATATAAATATACTAATACCCACCTAAAACTTTTATGGTATGTGAGTAATACATCAGTAAAGCTTTTTAACACACACACGTCCCCTGTGACACACCATTACGTGTCCAGGAATTTGGCCTTCAGGAATATCCATGTGCATAAAGGTCGTAGGTCAAAGATATAGCTGCAGCATTTCTCAGGAGAACAACCCGATTATATAATAGTAGCTTACTAGATTAAGTAGAATACATCCCTATTAGCTCATATGGACTTTGAAGCTATTCTGTTATATAAGAAAAGCAAGCTGTAGAACAATACATAGTATAATCTCATTGACATGAAAATATTTAAAAATATATACATATATAGCCATATGTCTATATCTTCCAAATAGGACTGGAAGTTTATTGATCATGTCAACAGTGGGGTAAGGGAATTGGAATCAGAAATAAAAGGGGGCTGCCCTCTTTTATCTGTGTAATTTTGTATTTAAAAATTTTTGTACAATGTGTTCATGAATCAGTAGTATTTAAAAGGGCATAAGAAGCAGGGGGTGCCTGGGTGGCGCCGTGAGTTACGTGTCCGACTCTTGGTTTCGGCTCATGTCTTGCGAGATCTCAGGGTCATGAGATCGAGCCCCGTGTTGCGTTCCGTGCTCCATGCAGAGTCTGCTTGAGATTCTCTCTCTCCCCCTGCCCCTCCTGCTCGTGCTCTCTCTCTCTCTAAAACAAATAAATAAATCTTAAGATAATAAACAAAAGGGCATAAGAAGCAAAGAAAAAAGTTGGAAAATATATCTGCTTCATACAAAATTATCTCTTAGAATTTAAGCACTATTCATTTCATGATTATTTCTGTGTAGAGTGCAGGTATGGTGAAAAATCACAACAGAATGATTTCAGTGTTCCAAAATCGCAGAGCAAAAGTGAATCTGTTGTAAGAAACTGTTAAGAATCCAATTATTTTAAGCACACAGACCTATAATTGATGTAGAGTCAAAGAGAAAAAAAGTCCAGGGAAGGAATAAAGAGAAGCTTGGGCTGCAGAATGGCAGCGAGAAAGGTTCCTGCTCTTTGTCGGCCCCGTAATGCCGGAACGGAGACCTGAGCCAGGACTCCTTGGAAGGGGTCCAGCTATAGGCTTCACCATGAAAACAACTCCGCCCTTTAAATTTGTGCCTCGCCACCGGAATTTAAGGTGTTGTGGTTACAGGACTAACTACATTTTTCCTCCTATTATTTTTATTGGCCAAGGCCCAGGTGCCTGGCAGTGTGAGGAAATGCAGTTCAGTAATGAACTTTTGGCACCCTGTGCACGCAGGACCTTGGGGGAACTCCCAGTTAACCAGTCAAGGTCTTCCTGGCACACATCCTCTCTTGGATGATGTCGAAACTTGTGTTCACCTTCTTCCCTGATTCCAGATGGGGCCTTCATCATATTGCTAAGAATACTTTCATTTCTCCTTCTGCTCCTGGATAATGCTTAAGATTTAAGCTTGGAAAAGGAGCTAGCCAAAGACCAAGGAATGATGACTCGTGGCCTTTTATGAAGGCCTAGGAGAAGCTGGGATAGATGTGGGCTGAGAATGGGCCCCAGCACACAAGACATAAGTGGCAACGTTACCTGCTGGGACGTCACCATTGAGGCTTGAGGTGCACTCCCCTGGGTCCCTCCTTGGTCATTTGCAGATGGTGATTCATTTGAGAGATTCCAGGAAACCCCTGCACCTGTGTCAGTCAAGTGCCAACAGGGAGGGAAGCAGCATGATGAAAACATCGGCTGCTAACCGAGAGACCAGAATCTTACATGAGGAACTGCGAGCTAGTTTCAGGCTTCAGAGGCAGAATGTTTGGAGTTAGCAGGCATCCCGGGGCCTTAACAAGGAGAACATTCACTGTGTAAATGCAAATGAGCGAAGGTGATTTTCTGGCTACTGTAAATTGGCTTTAATTTGATGACTTGGTGCCTTTGTTATCTGGAGAGGGCCGTTCCTGTGTGTACTCTTTCTTTCCATTCCCCTTTCCTTCCTTAATGACTTCCATGTTTCCCAAAGAGAAGCAGCCAGATCAATCAACTAAAATGACTTGCCGAATACGCTTACCAGCTACCTTGTGAGGAGCTGGTTCCAGCCCTGGAGGTGTTCATAATCTTGTTCGGAGATAAGGCATTGCAAAAGACGTAATAAATAATAACAAGCACTAAATAAAATGCCACATCAACACCTACAAGATACGAACCACAGGAGCAAATTAAGAAAAGAAAATAAACACACTAAATCAAATGGTTTCAGTGCTGTGTTCTATGGTCGCATAAATGTTCTCCGAGGGAGGCTGTGGAAATTAACAGCTCGGATAATGTTTGAAGCTAAATGTGAATCTTATTTATCCATGATCTTCCTCTCTGCTTCACAGACTCTTTCTTCCAAAACTAAGACCGGACAGTTTGAAACTCCTGTTTCCTGTGAGTACCAGCAATGGGAGAGAGATTGTGTGTTGGTGGGGGGAGAGGACGGGGGATGGCGATGAGCCCACAGCGCCCCCCCCCCATGACGATAGTGTTGCCAGGTAACATCGGTCCTTGTTGATTTCCACAGACTGCCCCGAGGTGCTTGAGGTGGGGCTGTGGGTGCGTTGAGGTTTTCTCTCCTGTGGCAGGCTGTCCCCCCTGTTCCTGAAGTGGACTGGGGCTCTGGCCAAGGGGGCGTTTCCTGTCCGGGCTGTTGGTCCACATTTTATCACAGTGCTCAGTGCTGGGGATGCAATGCTGAGCAAAATCATATTCGGTCTGCCTTTTTGGAGCTTGAATTCTAGCGAGGAGGCAATGATTTTTCAAAGAATCACACAAATGAATAGAAATGACAGCTGTGTTAAGTGCTCTGAGGCCCGCCAAAGAAGCAGCAGCCCAGAAAGTGCGAGTGAATCCACAGGATGGGTCATGCCAACAGAGGGAGCCGACTGGAAACCCAGGACAGTCATGAAGGCCGAGGACGGGTCTGACTGGTACGAGGTGGAAGGCGATAGGCACCCCTGCTCTTCCACATTGTGTTCTTCAGACAAGGGGATTGAATCTATAATCAAGACTTGGGTAAACTGAAATGGAAGCTGTTTGTACCCTTATTGATAAGCTACAGGTCTTCAAAAATCAGTGTCCTCCCCCCTTTCTCAATACAACACATTGTCTTTCCCACTCTCTTTCCTGACTCGCCCTTCAATCTGTCCTTCCTTCTTACATAGCAAGATCAAAGAGATATCTTAACTGCTGATCATAAATTATTTAGCCAGGTGAGTTCTTTTTTGCAAACCTGGAACCTTGAGGCTCTAATGAATCGACATTTCTTTACCTGATTTTCTATAATGGCCTGTTTCTTACACGAAGATCCGGAGGCCTCTTGCCAATGTCCTGTGCTGGCTTTTTTTTCTGCAGTGCTGTTTAATTTTCCTCCTATCTTACTTTATACACGGTGGCTTTTGGCTGTGGTATGCGTGCTCACACCCCCACCCCCTATTCTGCGAGGGAGGGGCCTCCCGGGGAGCTGCAGGGAAGCTGGTGAGGGAGTGGCAGGGTTGAGGGGCAGCCAGCCCAGGCAGGGAGAGTGGCCGGAATCCAGAGAAGACTCATTCTTCCCTGAGCCCACTCTCTCCTCTCCCTACTGTGTGTTCACACTTTATTTTGTGTCGTCTAACATTTATTGAGCACCCACTGTGTGTGCTAGTCAGCATGAAGATGAAGTGTGACTGGAACAGGGTCCCCATTCTTGAGCTTATACTCTTGGGAAGACTCCGCCAGTAAACAAGCATCCCCAACACGCAAGGAGCCTCCCATGTGTTGACCTTGACAAAGGTAGATAAGGAAAGTGTAGGAGCTATGAAAGTACATATGTATTTTTCTATGTATGAAGCAAGTTCAAATTCAGGTGTCACAAGGAAGTACCATGGTCTTGTCTGTGTCCCCATATGAACACAATTACAGCCTCACACACACTTTTTAAAAAAGATTTTATTTATTTGAGAGTGTGAGAGAGAGAGAGAGAGAGAGCATGGGCGCGTGCCAAACCGGGGGAGGGGCAGAGAGAGAGGGAGAGGCAGGCTCCCTATGGAGCAGGGAGCCTGTCGTGGGGCCCTATCATGACCCCGAGATCATGACCTGAACCAAAGGCAGACGCTTAACCAACTGAGCCTCTCAGGCGCCCCAACGTTTACATAAGAGCAAAATGCTCTGAACCAAAGGCAGCAGCCAACTACCAGTTCCTTTACCCCTGCCTTCAGTAGAAGGGCTGTGTGTGTGTGCACCCGCGCCAAATGAAACCATTCCATGCCGGGGGTTGGCATTAGGAAGGTTGGTGACATTAGACCTCTACAACTCGGATTAGCTCCTTTTTGCTAGGATATTTTAATCTTTAATGCTGAGTGGTGGAGAAGCTTAAATAAAATACATTCAAGCCGTTGCCACGTCTACACTGCCCGTCCAGGGAGCGTGTAGTTGCTGCGGATACTGTCCTGGAAACGATGCGAGATGCTGCCACCTAGTGTGCATTAGCAGGACTTTTAAAACTTTTTAATTAGAATTGTAATACACTAATTATATTGTTATTATTATCATTTCCTCTGTTGGACTTAGAATTTTTTTTCAGAACCCTAATCTTCCGTTCTCGGTCCCAGGTGAACCAGTGTAAACCAACCCCCTCCCGCATTTAATATGCCGGATTCTCCGGCTCCGGTGTGGCCTCTTCTTGTGGCCCAGCGGACAGGTCCCTGAGCCACCTGATGTTCAGTTTTCCTCATCTGGGAAATGGGCAAACTGTAGGTCGCCTGTATTGTGAGGGTCACAGCTCCACCATTCATCCAGCCAGCCATCCACCGAGCAAGCAAGTGTCTGCCTTCCAGCTCTGGATCCCGCCCCCCCCCCACCGTGAGTGAGGAAGTGGGGGCGCTGCAGTCAGGGGGCCCCGCATATGTATACACTGTGGTTTTTCCTATTCATATAAATCTTTGATAAAGTTTAATTCATAAATCAGGCACAGTAAGCGATTAGTAACTATAGCTAATAATAAGATGCAACAATTTTAACAATATACTATAATCAAAGTTCTATGAATGGGGTCTTTCTCAAAATATGCTATTGTGCCTACTCACCCTTCTTCTTGTGATATATGAGATGACAAAATGCCAACGTGATGGCATGGAGTAAGATGAATGTCCTAGGCGCTGTGACATTGCGTGAGGCTACCGTTGACCTTCTGACCACACATCTTCTGACCACACATCAGAAGGGGGATCATCTGCTTTTGTACCGCGTTGACCTGGGTTTACTAAAGCTGCAGAAAGTGAAACCACAGATCGGGGGATTACTGTATAATCAAGTTCGGTGTGCCTGTCATGGAGGCGGGGACGCCAGTCAAGCTGGCTGGCTTCACCAGGTTATTGCCGGCTTTCCGAAATACCAGCTGCTGACATTTACCATGTGCCGGGTACTCTGCTAAGTGTTTTACCCACTAACTTGCTCAGCAACCTTATTTTTACCTCCTGCTCACCTGTGGGGAAACTGAGGCAGAGAGCAGGGCAAAAACATGCCTAAGGTCCCACAGCCACTGAACAGCAGCCCTGGAAGGGAAAGCAGGTCGTCTGACTGTAGAGCCCACGCCCTTAGCTGCATGGTCACAGCGCCTTGGTGCTCCCGGCTTCTGCACCTCTGCCCGTTCTTTCCCCTCACTTTTGGTGTGCTTGCCTTCCTGCTGCCACCTGCTGAAATCTCACTGACTGTCCTGCCCCATCTCAAGCATCCTGCGTACCAGGCAGCTCCTGCTCTGCCGCCCCCAGCCCAAGAGGAGTCACGCATGTGTCATGCTCTGTCATGCATGATAGAGGTTGTACCTGTTTCCTTGCTTTGACACAGTGCAAGCATCTTGCAGACATTGGCAACAGTCTGGACTAAAGGAAATTGTGCAGAATTGGAGTACGTGCACAGCACAGAGAAAGTGCTCTCTAAACTGTGAAATACCATAGAAACCTAAGTCAGCAGATGATTTGAAAATGTCTTTCTAAAATGCAAGTGGATTTAGAATATACAATATCCATTTGTTTCAGAGCATGCTCTTTTTGATTTTAGCCCACTGTCTATACCAACAAAGGATTACCTCTAGCCTTTTAACCAGGGGTTACTACATGGGGAAATATTCCCATTACTTACTGAGAAATAGATCTAAAATGGTCCCTATGCACAAAAGCAAGCATGGGGGCGCCTGGGTGGCTCAGTCGATTGAGTGACTGACTCTTGGTTTGGCTCAGGTCGTGATCTCAGGGTCATGGCAGGGAGTCTGCTGGAGATTCTCTCTCCCTCTGCCCCTCCCCCACACACTCTCTCTCAAATAAAATAAATAAAATCTTAAAAAAAAAAAAAAAAAGCAAGCCTGACCTTCCCTGCAGAGCTTCAAGGGGCTTCAGTGAAGTTGCTCCAACTGCGGGAAAACCTTGCCAGGAAGTGGAAGGGACCTGGCCTTGACTCAGGTACTTGGTTCTGGCTGGGGCTCTGTCTCCCACTGAGGCAGAACTTCATTAACCTTCTCGGCAGAACAAAGGAGGCTCAAAATTATTTCTGAGGTCCCTTCTAGTCCTCGGGTTCTTAAATTCAGATCTTGGCTCTGCAGCCTCATTACTGAGAGTTTCTTAATTGATTTGGGAAATCAGTTTCCTTGCCTATAAATTAGAGCTGGTCTAACTCATTGGAAAATTGTGGGCAGTGCAGAGAAATACGAATGTGAATTGCCCGTGCAATTTGAAATCTAATAAATGCAGGGAAGAATGGAGGAGCACAGTGTTGGCAGAGGTAAGGCAAAACGCATGGCTCCCTAACAGTGGCCTGTTTTCTCTTTTTGGAAGATGAATTAAGCAGACAAAACCTGAAACCTTTTTTCTTTGGAGGGATAAGCAGATACACATAATCTGTGACATCAGAAACGATGTCTCTTGTTCTCTAAGAAAGAATGTCTTCCTCCTTCTGTTGTCACCTGTGAGACTCCTCTGACCTTCCTGTGCAACAGCTTCAGACTCAAACAATCATCAAGCTCAAGGCTTTCTTCCGCCTGTGCTTTTGGTTGCTAATAAAAATTGCTTTATATGAAATAATTTGGAAGTGGGGGGAAAATACCATATTAAAAGACCAAAATACTCTTAAATAATACTACACACTTTAAAAATAATGAACGGTGATCAAAGAATCTTAAAAGTCCATAGATAGGTTCAATGGCAAGTTTTACCAGATAGTTAAGAAAAAATAATTCCAATTTTACAGAAACGATGCCTGAGCACAGCAAAGGAGGAAACACTCTCCAACTCAATTTACAAGGCTTCCAAAATGTTGATACCTCATCAGGGGCAAGTAGGAGAATTACTGGCCAGTAATACTTACGATCATGGATGCAAAAATTCTATACAATGTATTGGCAAACTAACTCCAGCAACATTCAAAAGGGTAAGTTGTTGGAACCGAGTTTGTTCCTTGGGGGAATGCAAGACCGGTTTAACTTTTACATTAGTTAATGTAATTTACCAAATTACTGCATCAAGGGAGAGAAATCACGATTATTTCAATGGGTATAGAAAAATATTTAACAAAATTCAACATTGTTCATGATTTTAAAAAATCCTTTGCCTCCTTAGAGAATTTTCTTAACATGATAAAATATATATTAGAAAACCTCAAACCAAACCAAACAAAAATCTGGCCACAGAAAACATGATGAAAATATGAAAATATTGCTTTTGAGATAAGTAATGATCAAAGGGCTGTCGCACTCTTTAGTCATCTTTGTATTGGAGGTCTTAGTACAGTAAGGCAAGAAAAATAAATAGAAGTAAGGGTAATAAAGGAAGAAGAAATGATTATTTGTAGAAATTATGATTGTATATGTAGGAAATCTGAAAGAATCTATGAAAAACTTATTAGATTTAATAAAAAGTTGTCAGAATTATAGATGTAATATTAATATACAAAAACATTGTATTTTTATATACTGCAAGAAAAATTTAGAAAATGAAATGAAAGAGATATTATTTATTTTTGCTGTGACCTAAAGCTGCTCTAAAGAATAAAATTTGTTAATTTAAAAAATTAGAATAGCACTATATATATATATATATATATAGCTATACATATGTAGCAATAAATATGTTTTTTATATATACAAAAAGTTGCTATTTAGAATATCAATATATATTGTGTATACATATTTTATATATATAAAAAGTTGGTATTTAGAATAGCAATATATACATATTACGTATATATGTATATATGTTATATATATATTTAGTAATCTCTACACTCAACCTGGAGCTCAAACTCACAACCCTGAGATCAAGAGTCAGGCACCCCTAGAATAGCAGAAACATTTTAAAAATTCTACATATTTATTGAAAAATGCGGAAGAAGTTAAATCAATGGAGAAATATACTATGCTCATGGATTAGAAAATATTCTTTCCAAACTGATTTATATTCTCAAAGCAATCTCATTAAGTTTTTGTATGTGTGCACATGTGCATGTGTGTGTGTGTATAATTCAGTAAGCAGATTCTAAATTTATATGGAAGTGTAAAGGCCAAGTATAACCAAGGAGAAGAGATCAGCCTAAGAAGGCCTAGCCCTACCAGATACCAAGACATAGTGTAAACTGAACAATTGACCCTTAAACAACATGGGTTTGAACTGTGCAGGTTCAATTACATGTGGATTTTTTTTCGATAAATACAGTACAGAACTGTAAATGTATTTGCTCTTCCTTATGATTTTCTTAATGGCATTTTCTTTTCTCTAGCTGGTTTTATTAAAAGTATACAGTACGTAATATATATATCATGCAAAATATGTGTTAATTGATTATGTGATTAGTAAGGCTTCCAGCCAACCGTAGGCTACTAATAGTTACGTTTTTTGGGGAAAAAAGTTATATGTGGATTTTCGGCCATGCCCCTAATCCCTGCATTGTTCGAAAGTCAAATGTAGTAATTGAGATTGTATGGTATGGATGTAGAAGTAAAAAAAAATAGAGCAAGAGAACACAATTGGGTCCAAAAAACAGATCTGCACACATGTTGTCATTGGTTATACAGCATAGCTGATATTACAAATCTGGAGGAAGAAGGATTGACATTTTAATAAATATTGCTGAAACAATCATTTATCCAGGTGGGAAAAATGAAATTGGATTCTACATCATACCATACACAAAAATCAATTCCAGGTGGATTAAAGAACCTAAATATGAAAGCAAAAGTTGAAAGCATTTAGAAAAGAATATTTTCAGGGCTTCGGAATAGTGATGCACTTCTAAGATCAAAATCATAAGGAAGGTATTAGCAAAATAACAATTGACAAAGGGCTCACATCCAGAATCTATAAGGAAATCTTATCAATTAATAAGAAAAGACAAATAGCTCAACAGAGAATTGCATTAAAGATGTGAACAAATACCACACAAAAGAAGGATCCTTCAGTGTTCAGAAAGCATATGAAGGATGGCCAGCCTCATTAGTGATTGTCAAATGCAAATTAAAGCCGTAGTGTGATGTTATTACACACACACTAGGATTTGGAATTTTAAAGGACTTGGCAATACCATGTTTTGGCAGGAATATGGAGCAACTAGAACTACTGTACCCTGGGGTAAGAGCGGAAAGCAGCCAGTATTACTTTGTAACACCGAGCACGTGCACACACTCTAGGACCTCAGTGCTTCACTGGTATGGACGCTGTGTTGGTTTTCTAGTGCTGTGTAACAAAACCCACCGGAAATACAGCAGCTTAAAATATCACACACTGCTTAGCTCACAGCTCTATAGGTCAGAAGTCTGATGGGCTGGACTGGGTTCTCTGCTTAAAGCTCTCCGGAAGCCAAAGTCAAGGTGTCAGCTGGGCTGGGCTCTTGTCTTCCAAGCTCATTCAGGTTGTTGGCAGGAGTCAGTTCCCTGTGGTTGTTAACGCTGAAGTCTTGTTTCTTGTTTGCCGTCAGCGGTGGGAGGGACCACTCATGGGACCTGGAGCCCTCTCTTTGGCCAGCAAGACCACACCATGTCCCTCTACTTTGCATTTCTCTGACTTCTTCAGCAAGCAGTCAGAGAAAACTCTGCTTTAAGCCCTGTAAAGGTTCCTTTGATTAAGTTAGGCACCCTGGGATGAGCTGCCTTTTGATTAACTCAGAGACAATTGATTAGTAACCTTCATTACGTATGCAGAATCTCTTTTGCTATTACTTAACATAATCATGGGTTTATGACCTCCTGACTGTCACAGTCCCAGGGAATAGGGTGGGAAATCTGGGAGGTATTTTAGAGTTTCCCCTGCCCCATATGTGTCTATGAGAAACTATTCCACATGTGTACGAAGAGCCAAACATAAGAATTTTCATAATAACCCCCGAATGAATACTCGCCCATGTTTATTGCCATTAGATGAGTAAATTATGATATAATCAGAAGATGAAATTCTGTGGAGCAGTAGAAATAAGTGAATTGCAACCACATTCATCAACAGGGACGAAACTCACACATGATGTGTGAAAAAAGAAATTTGTCACAAAAGAATGTGTGTAGTTTGGCTCCTTGCATATAACATACAGATAGAAGCAAAACAAGACTATTGTGTGGCAAAATCTAGTGAATAGTGATTACTTAAAATGTGGTAAAACTATTCAAAAGAGAATGAAAGGGTTCTTACAAAAATCAGGATGCAGCGACCTCACGTACCTCTCAGTTTGGGAAGGAGGATGCATCAGGGAGAGGAATGCAAGAATTTTCTAAGTTATTCTGATGTTCTACTTCACAACCTGGGTCAAGGTTGTATATGTTTGCTTTGTAATTATTTATAGTGTAGGCATATATTTTATACACTCTTCTGTAGTATGAAATATTTCACATTAAATTTTTTTAAAGGGCAAATTTTCTTTTTCTTAGAAGTGGGGGAGGGGCAGAGGAAGGAGGGGAGAGAGAGGGTCTTAAGCAGGCTCCACGCCCAGTGCAGAGCCCGATGCGGGGCTTGATCTCATGACCCTGAGATCATGACCTGAGCCAAGTCAGGAGTTGGACACTTAAACAACTGCGCCACCCAGGTGCCCTTAACGGTGAATTTTCAATGAAATCTTCTGAAACCAGGAGGCTTTCACAAAACAATGGTCCCGAAGAAAAGGATCTCCAGTTTCACATCACTGCTCTCCACTGCTCTGCGATCATATCTTGCCTATCAGCCAGCACTCCTGGTGGGCTCTGGCAACTGCCCATACACAGTGGCAGAAATACAGCTTTACTGTTCCAGGAGAAAAGGGGAGACAGTGAGGGTGCCCTGAGATGGCAGCAAAGGGATTTAGGTTAGATTTGCTTCACCTATTCATTTTGTAAAATCAGTAGCACTGGCAACAATTGTAATAAATCTGAAGGAAGTATACTGGCCTTCCCTGTTTGTCATTGCAAACCGAAGACCCCCTCCTCTTCATCTCCTTTTACTGGCTCCCTATCATGAGGCAGAGGGAGAGCACAAGCTCTCATTTGGAATTTTCCTTGAAATACCAGATCCCTATAAAAATGAAACAAACAGAAGTGAACGGGAGGCGGGCCGTGCCTAACCACTGGTCATTACACTCACTTCACTCGTTGTAATTTCTTTTGGCCCTAACCTCTATTTCCATGTCTCAGGTAAGCACTAAGGAGACTTATCCGCATATGGGGTCTCTGAGGCACTGGACCTTGTGGCCATTCAAAGTTGGAACCTCCTTTGTTCTCTGAGGGTGCACTTTGGATGCTCCTACTGGAAATTTGGCCAAGGGCCCTCAGTATATTACCGTTCAGGGAGATAAAATCCATGCAACTATGTCTCAGTTGAGTCATCTCCTTGTATAAAGGGGTTCGCCGTTATTTTATAGAATGAATGTATTGCTTTGAAAAGAGCGCCGTGTGAGGAAATGATTAACTATCGAGTAAGTAACATTTAAATGTGTTCTAGTAACAGACTTTATCAGTTATTTTCCCCCAGACACTGGACAAGCGTCAGGCATGTGGAGCCCCAGGGCCTGACCCAGCAGCTAGCAGGGACTCGTTGGGTTGTGCCGAGGGAAATGAGCATTAGGCCAAGCATCCAGGCTTGGATTCGTGTTTTGTCCAGATTACACGTTCAGGATCGCCGGATGAAGAGACTTGTCTCCTAGCATGTTATTTTGTAAATTTTGAATGAAAAGAAAATAACAATTTTCTTCCTTTTTTTTATTATTATGTTCAGTTAGCCAACATGTAGTACATCGTTTAAGATGTAGTGATCAACCATTCATCAGTTGTGTATAACACCCAGTGCTCATCACATCACGTGCCCTCCTTACACCCATCACCCGGTCACCCCTCTCCCCACCCCCCTCCCCTCTGTAACCCTCAGTTGTCTCCTGCAGCATGCAGGAAGGCCATAAAGCCCCCAGGCTTGAGTTTATGGTACTAAGATCTTAAAGACTTGAGATTCTGTTTGCATCAGAAAGGAAAAGTTGAGTTCTGCTAGTTACTGTGCAAGAGGACAGCACACATCTTTTCCCATAAAATGGATTTATTAAATGAAATGTGTATACACTGGGTGAGGTGGGATGTCCCGTCAAGCAAATTAAAAGAGATAGCCTGTACAATTAGACTCCAGAACCTTGCGTTAGGCCTAAAGAGGGTATTAAAACCACAAAACTCCCCCTTGATGATTGTAAAAGCAAATTCCTGTTGTCATGAGTTAAAAACGAACAGACAAGCACCTGTCTGTAGAGGTCACTCCTCATGTTTTCAACCACAGATTTCCATAAAATGAAAACATGAGAATCAAAATTTAAGGCAATGTGTAGTCAGTGTGCTTTATTTTTTTTTAATTTTTTTTATTTTTTGGTCTTTTTGTCTGTTTGTCTTTTTGTTTAGTTTCATGTCCTGAAATGAGTCTGCTGGCCTCCCAGGCCTACAGGTCTCAGATTCTCTCCTCAGAAGCACAGGTGAAGGGCCTAGCTCCTGCCTCCTGCTGAGGCTTGTGGCTCCTCCTGGGCTGTCCGAGAACCTCTTCGGTCTCTCAAACATCTAAATGCCCAGGAATCAATACCTGTGCGGCTCCACAGCGCCTGTGGGACCAACATGCAATTGCATCAGTGAGTAGACTTCCTATAGTGTATAGAGAGTGAGCCTTCTTCCCTGCCCTCCTTCTTCTGTCTTGTTTTTTGTTTTTGTTTTTGTTTTTTTAAAGTAGGCTCCGCACCCAGTGTGGGGCTTGAACTCACGACCCTGCAATCAGGAATCTCACGCTCCACCGACTAAGCCAGCCCGGCGCTCCATCTCATGCTCCTGCTTCGATTCTTAAAGACAAGAGTGTAGTGGCTGAATCTTCGGAATCTTTTTATCACAAAAATGGCTTCTAGCCAGCCAGCGGCTCAGGGAGCACATGGCAGGGGATGTGACCACAAGAGTGTGTTCCATGGCTGAAGGAAGTGTGTGGGGCCTGCAGGCCGTGGGAGGTCATGCTGTTCCAGGTAAGCAGATCTAGACTCGAATCCTGCTTCATTTATGCATCCTCTCAGCAAACATCTGAGTGCCTCCTACGGCCCGGTTCTGTTCCAGGCATTCATGCTTTGTCCGTAGACAGACAATTCCTTGACTTTCTAGAGCTTGCAGACTAGCAGAGGGAGCGTGTCCGAGACAAAGCGAGTAAGTCCCAGATTCTGTGTTTGATTCCGGGAAGTACATTGTTTCACTTGAGCCGCTCTGAAGTGGAGATGCCTTCCGCGATCGCTAGCATGCTTGAATTTCTGTGGGCTGGGCAGCGGCCTCTAACTCTTTGTCATTGCCTATGGGTCTGCAAGCCTGCGGAGAGCTGTTCCAACTGTTGCTCCTGCGGTGCGTTACCCACGGTGTTGGTGCAAGTAGGAATTCATTCATCATTTAGCATGTCTTCAAAAAAGATTCCATGATGACTTAGCATTAAAATAGAAAGTTATCATGTCCCCAGAAAGGTGAGGAAACCAAGAAGCAAATATTCATTCCCAGAAGAAGGACCACAATTCCATATTTCCTAATAAACAAGCAGCAGGGTTTGACACCATAAGAAGGGAGGGTGGTACCCGCAAGTGAGGAGAAGCTGTGTCGTGCCTTATTAGCGAACTATATTTGCAGAGGACTGACTCACATGCCAAGGAATTCAACTGAAGGCAGGAAAAGTCTCTTAAAACCTCTGAATTGCTAACGGAAACTTGAGAGGTTTGACCTCACATGAAGGCCATGACTCACTGGTGAGTCTTAGTGACATGTGACATCATGGCATGCCTTGAAATTCATGCTGTCTTAGCTGAAATCAGATATCCTGAGTGTCAGATGTGTGGTGCAGGAGAACACGACAGGGGTGAGGCCGGGAGGGGCTGCAGTTTTCAATGGGGTGGGTGTACACGTGGTCACCGGAAAGGTGGCATTTGTGCCAGGATGCGGAGGAGCTTGAAACAGCCTTGCTTCCTTCCAGGGGAGGACTGTTCTGGGAAGAGCAACTAAAAAAGAAAACTTACTTAAGGCTACCCTCCAGCCAACCTCAAAATATAAAGCCGTCACTAGGATGTTAGGTCCACTGAAGACAGAGACTTTGTCTCCTTGTTACGGTAGATCTCATGCAGGGCACATACTAGGCACTCGCTCTGTGTTTGTGAATTAAGTGAATAAACTCAACAAAGGGAAAGAAATACTACAGTGAGCAGCGAAACTATTAATACTTGAAGTTACATTTAAATGATTGCTGTCAATGTAGTTGTGAAGTTTAAGACTGTTGTGGTCTGAATAGTTGTGTCCCCCCAGATTCATATAGTGGAATCCTAAAGCCCAAGGTGATGGGATTAGCAGGTGGGGCCATTGGGTGTACTCATGGGTGGGATTAGTGCCCTTATAAAGAAACCCCGGGAACTCTCTATGCTTTTCTGCCATGGGAGAATGCAACAAGAAGTCTGCGACCTGGAAGAGGGCCCTCACTTGACCATGCTGGCACCCTCATCTAGGACTTTCAGGAGGTGAATGGATACATAATCTGTGGTTCATCCCCACAGTGGAATGTTATGCAATGCTGAAACGAAATGAGCTATCAAACCATGAAAAGCCATGGAGGAAACTTACATGTGTATTACTAAGTGAAGGAAGCCATCTGACAAGGCTACCTACTTGATCATTCCAACTATAGCACATTCTGGAAAAGGCAAACTAGGGAGACAGTAAAGGATCAGCATTAGCGAGCTATATTTGCAGAAGGACTGACTCACGTGCCAAGGAATTCAACTGAAGGCAGGAAAAGTCTCTTAAAACCTCTGAATTGCTAACGGAAACTTGAGAGGTTTGACCTCACGTGAAGGCCATGACTCGCTGGCGAGTCTTAGCGACACACGACATCATGGCGTGCCTTGAAATTCATGCTGTCTTAGCTGAAATCAGATACCCCCTTGGGTCAGGAAGGGTGAACAGGCAGTGCACAGACGATTGTTAGGGCAGTGAAACTACTCTATAGGACACTACAATGGTGGTCCATGTTGTTAGACATTTATCCAAATCCACGGAGTATGAAAGACCAAGAGGGACCTTGAGGTAAACAAATAATGTGTCGGTGTGGGTCCATCAGTCATGACAAAGACCCCACTCTGGTGGGGAGGTGTTGATAGTGGGGGAGGCTGTGCGTGTGGGGGCAGGAGGTAGATGGGAAATCTCTGTACTTAACCTTCAATTTTGCTGTGAACCTAAAACTTCTCTAAAAAACAAAGTCTATTAGAAGTAAAAGAAAAAAGCAGTATGAAAAAGGCCCTACCGATATTCATTATAATCTTAAAACTGAAATTCTATATTATTCCAACAAAGCCTAAGGGCCAGGGGCCATTAAGAAGAGGAGGGGTTCTAAGAAGTTGTGAAGTTCTCATCTGGTTTGACTCGGAGAAGTTAGAAATACTATTTAATTATTGATGTTGCTAGGAAAATGTAGTTTAATTGAGTTAGTTAAAAACTGAATAAAACTAGTAGATAGAAATAGAATGTAAGAGTACAGAAAAAAACAAAGAAAAAAACCTAATGAATCTAGTTATGCTAGGAAAGAAAAAGAAAAGCACTGGGAAAAATATAAATGGAAAACATAAACGTGGGCGCCTGGGTGGCTCAGTGGGTTAGGTGTCTGTCTTTGGCTCAGGTCATGATCCCCGGGTCCTGGGATCGAGTTCCATGTTGGGATCCCTGCTCAGCAGGGAGTCTGCTTCTCCCTCTGCCCCTCCCCCCGTGCATGCTCTCTCTCTCAAATAAATAAATAGAAAATCTTAAAAAAAAAAAAAAGAAAGAAAACATAAACGGAGCTGGCAAGAATAGCATGACACCTAGCAGGGCAAAGGCGATTCCCCTGATCAGGGGCAGACTGGTTCTTGGTGTTGTGAGGGAGGAGGGGGCTGCCGGGGACATACTTTGCGGCCTCCTGGAGTGGGGTAGCTGCTGGCAGGGGGTGCTCTGGGGGCCAGCCGCCTTCATCCGAGGAAGCTCCCAGACAGCAAAGGAGGGGAGTTTGCAAAACCTGGTTCATTCCTTCCCAGCCACCCCTCTGCCTGGGGTTCCCCGGCTGTTGCTAGTGGTGGGAAATCAGGAAGGCGTTAATACCGAAGCAAGGCCTTTATCCACCACCTTTCCCTCTTCTGCAAGCTTTGGGGCATGTGGCTCCTCGAGGATCATGCTGTTTTGCTCACAGGTCCACGTCCACCCCCCACCCCTCCCCTCCTCCGCCCGGTCGATGTTGGGAGACTGTCAGGCAAATCCTCCCTTACCCAGCCAGCTGTGCACCCTACAGGAAGCTGAGGGTGTGAATGCGGCCCCTGTGCAGTCACAGCGGTTCTTTCTTTTTGTCCTCCGCTAAATGTCCCTTTGGCACAACCTTGTCTCCAGGCAGCTTTGAGCTCAAGGACTTGGCAGGACTGTGTTGGGAAAGTGCTTCCCCTTCTGAACGAGTCCGTTTTTCTGTGAACCCCGCCCCAGCCTCTGCACACCGTCCACAGGGCTCTCAACGTTTCCGGCCTGCTAATGGTCCTCTTTGCTGTTTCCCAGCATTCTTTCCTCTGCACATTTTTATGTTCTTTGGTTATTTCAGTGGAAGTTCGAGGAAGGGAATATGAATGGCAACCTGAAGATGCAAGTTGCACTCGTTATAACGAGTAACCTTGTTGTAACAAGTGTACTTATACTCTGCTTTCTTTGAGGGTCAAAACTCTCCCTTGGGTGTACTGAATCAGTTACAATCTTTGTTAAGAAACAAAGCCTGTTCTTTTGAGCACACCAAGTGTGCTTCCCCAGGGCCTTTGCATGACTCTTCCCAGTGCTGGGCTGGCCCTTCCGCCAGATGCTCACATAGCTTTTATCCTCTTCACTTAGTTCTCCACTCAGATGTTCCCTCCTTGGAGGGACAGTTCCTGAGTACCTTTACCTTCTCTCTCCTTCCTTGCTTTATTTCTTAGCACTTGTCACTCCTTGACATAGTATTATGCATTCATCTGTTTGCTTTTTGTCTTTGCTCTCAATAGGTACAAACTCCAAAAGGTCAGGGACTTTGCCAACGTCTCTCCCTAGCACCTAGAACTCTGCCTGGCACACAGACATACTCTAGCTGTATTTGCGAATATAAGGATCTGTGATCGTGGAGAAGGGCGACCGGTCCAGCTGGGTTGGCTGAACCCCAGTCCTCACTTCCCTTTCTGTAATATCAGATTCACACAACAGCTTGCCTTATAGTTTTAGTCGTTTTTCATTTCTGGATTAAAAAAATATCTTGCATTTCGTTGCATAGTAATACATGGACATTCTGGTTAACAAAGCAGCCCTCTGCGATGTTGAGTTATAGAGCCTGGAGGTGTCACCATGTCAGAAGTCTAAACCTGGCTGCCGGTCTGCTTGGTGTCTGTGTCGGAGTATAACCTTTTGTTTGTGAGCACATAGCTCGGATCTGCCGGCTGGACAATCACTCAGAGATAATAAGGCGGTATAGCAGTTCCCAATGGCTATGTTTGGTTGGTTCTGTCCTCGGCTGACATGATTTTATTAATACCAGCAATCACTCTTTACCATTCTGTTATTTTCCAGTGTGATTAATGGTAAGCCTATGGATGAAAGGAGCTTTACAATAGTAAATGATTACTTAAGTCCTGCTTTGACTACCTCCAGCTGCCTGTTCAAGTGGAAACCAACTGCTCAAGGAGGAAAGTAATTGCTAGATGTAGAGTTTAAGTACCAAGAACTGTTAACGTAGGAAAGAAGGTTCTGAGGAGGACCAAACATCGTGTGCACAGCAGGCTGGCCTTCCAGAAGAGCGTCAGGCCGTGACAGGGATCAGCTATCTCGTTAGCCATCTGAGAGAGACATGAGCCAGGAATAATAGTTGTTATGAGGAAGGAAGGAGGGAGCAGAGGAGGCAGAGTAGAGGAATAAAGAAGAAGAAACTGGTTTTGCTGGGAAGTAATAGAGTATCATGATAATAGAATTTTGCTCTCTGACCTCATGGTAAGATCTTTTATCTGGAACACTTATTAAGGAGAGCAAGAATCGGTTCTCACTTTTCCGTTGACTTCTGTAACCTCCAGAAGTCAATGTTGTCAGAATTGCCCTGGACATCTTCAGCTCTGGAAGCACTTCAGGACACAGAGAGCAGGCATTGAGAGGCTTCTAATTGTGAAGCGAAGCTGGTACCAATGGACAGAAGTAATAAATATACTGATGGAGTCTTGGGTTAATGTTGAGAAGCCAGAGTCTGCGCTGGCTCCCAGAATGACTTTCGGGCTATGTTATCGATCTCTGATGCCAGCTGCCATGTTGGAGCTGAATATGGCTCTAGAATAAGACTAGCTCGAGGGGTACGTTTTGGTGTAGGCTCTGTTAAAGGCAAATTCCATCTCTCATTGGAACATTCCATAATTCCCTCTTGGTTGAGTGCCACTGGTTGGCACCAAAACCAGGTGTGATGTTAACTGATGGGCTATAAGCAGGGACGATGGAAGGAATCCCACAGTACAGGTTTGCCTCCTGTTCAGTCTTAAAGTTGCCATCTAAAGTTCTTCTGGTTTGTGCTCAGCATATTCAGACAGGAATACTCTACCATTAGCACTTAGGGCTTTCCAGACTGCATTCAACATGTTGGCAACAAAGATATCGCGTATCTAGTAGTAATACCTGAAGAAAATAACACAGTTGCATAACTTTTAGCAAAAGGGGTACATCAGCTACAAGGGGTCTTGATTAATGGTTAAAATTTAAAAAAAAAGACTGTATATGGTTAAAAATGTGGGCTTGGGTGTCTGAAACCATCCAGGATCTCCTACTTGGTAGCATTATGATTATCCGGCTTCGAGAGACCTCAGTTTCTTTACCTATGAAATGGGGAGCCTCTGTCATGTGGGTTCTCAGGCAAGGTTCTTAGTGCCAGGCCTTGCATATTCTAAATGCACAATTAATAATTGCAGTGGTGTGATGACTGCTATTGCCATTAATTCCAGAGAATAATGGAAAGAAATTTTAGCCCCAACATCATTGACTGGGGAGAGCTTCTCTAGCCTGTCACACTCCCCAGAATCGAGTTTGAGAATCCCTCCACAGCGTGTAATTGGGATCTAAACAAGGTGGACGGTCGTGTGCCCCTCCAATCCATCTGCCATAACATCTCCAGCTTTTATCTGAACAGTGAAAATCTTACCATGTTACTTCCTGCCCTCCTCCAGAGTTCTGAAAGAAAGGTCTCTAGACGTCCCCAGGGGGACCTCTGTCTTGGCTGCCCTATAAATCCATAGTTCTCCCTGGCCTTCAGGAGAGACACCAGTTTCCCGAGCTGAATTCGGATCAGAGGGAAGCATCTATATGGCGTTTGCAGACGCCGGGCATCCCCGGAGTGGCCCCCTCCACCTCCCTCCCTGCCTTTGTCCACTCAGGCACTGCCGTTCATCTTTAAGGCACAACCCAATGGCGACCTCCTCTGAATCCTTGGCTCAGGCTCAGCCGGTCCCTCCCTTTGTGGTGCCGGAGCCCTGGTCTGATTGCATTCATTTCATAGCATAGTGGGTGGGGGCTTTCCTGTCCCCTTCTCCCACTAGACTGTGAGTGTCTGAGAGGTTCAAGCCATGTCTTGCTCATCTTGGAGGCCTCTGTGCAGGCCCCAGTGCTTGATCACAGCAGATGCTCAACAAGGTCGTTGAGCGAATCAACAAATGACCATCAGTGTCACATCAGAGATGCGAGATGCAGCTCTGGGTGCCAACCTCGCTTCCCACCGTGCCCCGTGGGAAAGCTGATGTCAGCCAGACCTGAGCACGGCCCATGGCTTCTCAGCTCCCAGCGTGCTTAGGACTTCCACTCCCGCCGGGGCTAGAGTATCCTTCCCCCTTTCCCTTGCCCTTCCAACTCCTATCCATCTTGAAGCCCTAGCTAGAAGCGCTGTGTTTTTGAATACTGTTCAGTCCTAGTTGTCATGTGTCTGCTTCCCCTGATTATCTATGGACCCCTGAGGATAGATACTATACCTTCCATCGTGGTGGTTTGGAGCCTGGTTGAGTACCTGGAACAGGGGATTTATTCCATAAATGGGTTGTGTGTGTGTGTGTGTGTGTGTGTGTGTGTGTAAATGAAAGATTTACACTTAATGTTCCCATTATTCATTTGGGACTTATTTACTCCTGGTATTTTAGTTGCCTTTTTATATCTTAGGCTTCTTGAAATTACTTTCAGTACCTATCCCAGGCCTGAAGATTAGGCTCTTAAGCAATATTATTTGGTTACTCAAGACTTTCCCTAGTATTGTGTGTCACCGCTTATATTCTGTCATTATTAAATTTCTTAAAGTTATCCCAGAAGTGAAAGACAAACACTTAGTTTAAACTTTAAACCCAGGCTTTCTTAGAGAAGCAGTACTGTGATAATCTTTGATAAACAGAAAAATACGTAGGTAAGTCGAGTGCTTGCTGCCGGGTGGCAGAAAAATAGCTCAACACTAGAGGTCCCTCTCTCCATGTCATCCCGTGGCCCTTCCCAGGATCGGCGCCAGCTTCCGTAGCTTCTGGCTTGGAACAAAAAGTGAGGAGCAAAGGAAGTCTGAACCAGTGAGTTCTCTGTGGCATCGCAAATTACATCTTATCCATCAGGCCTGCTTCGCCGAGGCTCTGGCAGAACCGCAAGAAAAGTACTATTTTCTGCCCCCAAATTCTAGCCGGTTTAATTTTATTCTATTTATATCTGGCTCTTGAATTAGCCACGGGACTTTATTCGGCTCTTTTTATCTCGTCCCCATCTGGGAGGCAATCTGGGTTTGGTTGCTAGTTTTATACTGAATTCCCACTGTGGAATATCAGCGGGGAATGGTGTTCCCCTGTTCCTCATAGGGCCATGGCAAATGGCGAAGCTAGAACAGTCCGTAACAAGGTGGAGGTCTTTACTCAGGGGAGAACGTGGATGGGGGAGTAGGGTACCCCACAAGCAGCAGACAGCTCTTCCCGAGGGATTCTGGGAAGCAAGTTTTATAGTGTGAGAAGAAGCGACTGGAAACAGATCTGGGATTTTCTTTTCAGGCCAGCAGGTCCTGCTTTCTAGGGCAGGGGGAGCTAGCTAGAGCTCTGAGGGAGGGTGGTCATTGGCGTATGTTTGCTTTCCTTGACAGCTGTCGCCTGTAAGCCAGGCTGACTTCGGTTTAGATTGGTGATGTGGGCCAGGCCACTGGGGCAGCCTCCATTTTGTGGACTCCAATACATGAATTAACTTTATCAGCCCCTCCTTTGAGAGTATTGATCAAAATTTAAGATATCGGGGGGCGCCTGGGTGGCTCAGTCGTTAAGCATCTGCCTTCCGCCCAGGACGTGATCCCGGCGTTCTGGGATCGAGCCCCGCATCAGGCTCCTCCGCTGGAAGCCTGCTTCTTCCTCTCCCACTCCCCTTGCTTGTGTTCCCTCTCTCATTGGCTCTCTCTCTCTCTGTCAAATAAATAAATAAAATCTTTAAAAAAAAATTTAAGATATCGGTACCACTCTGAGCTATCGTTTATTATTGATGTTGGAGTCAGGTTGGACCTCCAACTGGAAATCATACGTCAGGATATCAAGGTCTTGGTCCCTTAGTTGGCCATTTTTTTCTCGTCTTGTCTTTGGCATTCTGAGTGAAGGGAAATCATTTGTCTGGTCACCGGAGGCTGCACATATGCATTTAAAGCTTTTGAGAGAACACAGTGTACCAGGGAGACGATTAGAATGACTATAAGCAGAACAATATCCAACATTTAGAGGATGGTCGGAAGCCACGATCCCCATGACCCAAACTAACTTAGATCAAATAGATCGAAGAAAGGCCCTGCTGAAGGAGTCGCTTAAGCCAAGCGGCTTGTCCAGTGATCTCATTTAGCTAGGCTCTCAACTTCCCCAGAAGTGTTCATGTGAGTGCAGCAAGTCCTGTTGGCCACAGCACAGACACCTCTTTGCTCAGCTACAGTCAAGGCTATCCTGTTATCAAGAGCAACCCTGGCCCGAGAGGGTAGGGATTTTTGTTGGATGCCTAATGCTGTAGCAGGAGATTCTGCTACACTTTCAAGATTTAAGGAGGGGTTCCTCATCATAGGCTCATGGATGCTTACTCTGAGCCAGGGTAGCAGGGCTCTGCCAAAGGAAGCGAATTTTGAATCCTGAATGCCTCCTGACAATTCCCATTGGAGGCTGGGGTGTCGGTTGAGAGGGGCAGCCCGCCGTGAAGGTTTGGCTGCAGACAGCCAGGTGTGCTGAGGAAGCCCAGCCCGCAGCTCCCAACCATTTCCCATCTCTTAAACATCGAGCTGCCCATCAGTGAGGGGGTGCTAGTCCTCCACAGATAAAGCAAAGCCCAGGAGGAGCTCGGTGGCATTACTAAGAGGGATGTCCCGTGTCAAGGCTGTTGGAACAGCCGAGTGCATGGCGACCAGCCAAGGCTCTGAACTGGAAAGGTGATAGCCCTGGAGGCAAGTCAGATTGAAGAGTCTAGAGACCACAAGAGGACATAATACCAATTTCTCTTTCGGTTGCAGAGCTAGGATGGGAAGTTTCTCAAGTTCGGAGTTTTTTAACCGGAGGCAGGGGCATTGACTTGCAGGCTCAGGGTTAGGGAGTCTGATGCTATAGAGAGGGGCTTAGTGTTGGCAAGGCAATCAGGCAGTGGAATCAGAAAAGTTTGCTACCGGGAGAACTACAGGATCCCCAGCCTCATGGACTGACCGGGGTGTTTGTTGGCAAACCCATCAATCGGATAGGTTTCTCCCTTTCCATGAACTCCAGAAACATAGATGATAGCATTATTTTTCCAAGTGGCCAAAAAAGAAAGCATGGCAAAGCAGATACCAAGGGGAGAAGGGTTTTGTGACGAGAGGGGAAGGGACCAGGATTCTTGTTCTAATGTCTTGGGTGGAAGCGATCTACTTTGTGATTTCAGTGGATCCTTGTCCCAGTAAGCTTGACTTGGAGGTCTCCAGTGTTTGAACAGGATGAAGGGTCATGTAGATAGAGCTTTCTTCAGCTCTGAAATATGCACCTAAGTTTCAAAATCTTGCAATTTGGCAGTGGTGTCTGTGCTCAGGAGTTCTTGGGAAGGTTCTTTCCGTGAATCTCACTTTTGCAAAAGCATCACAGCAAAACAATAACTGACTGTAAATGACAAAAGACTTAAAAATGCCCATGGTTAAAAATCTGCAGAGAGTTCATTTGATAAGGAAATGTAGTTATTTCTGTGGTATTCAATAATTTAGAGTAATAATTAGACAATGAGAGTGTTGACAAATTTCTAGACTTTAACGAATTTTTGGAATACCTATATTAGTAACATATATACAAACATATGTAACCCAAGGTTTATCATCACTTCTTATTTGACAATGCTACACACGTAATTCAGCATACCAAATAAACCTAATTAGCTTTAACATCTCTCCTTTACAAGGTGAGAGACAAAGCCTTTGAGATTTTCCAGGGATTCTCTGGGAAATCTCAAAGTTACTTTGAGGTCAAAAGACTCCATTTAGAATTTGGTTTAGGGAACTTGTCAAAATGGCAAAAGGTTTGAACATTTGACTAAATAGAATCACAGATCATTAGGAAATAATACTTAATTATCTATTTCACCAAAGTGACAATGGAAGATGTTAAAGGCAAATACAGAAGGTTACGTAGTGATGAACAAAACGTAGCTCCTTTAATGTGGAGAAGCTTGGGTTTTCTTAAGTAATCCTTCCCAATAAAGACAACAGGAAGCACAGTAAATTATTTTGGTAAGACACAAAATCTTTGCTGTCCAAGTAGATTACTCAAAAGCTAAAAAAAAAAAAAAAAAAAAAGTTTTAACAATTTCTTATGAGGAACAGACCAGTAGTCCAAGAAAACTTTGTGCTTTTAACAGAGAGAAAACCAAACTCTATTTTGTTCCAGTGTACTTCTTATATTAAAACTCATTTTTTAAAAACTTAAATAAATCCATTCCAATCTTGGCCAGTTTAACCATACCTAAAATTCCTTTCCCAAGATTCCTTTCTCATATATACTTCACAATATTTTTTATATCCATTCAAATTTGTCTTATCCCCCCCTTTCTCATTCTGGATCAGTAATTTTACTTTAGCACAAAATTGCTCTTTTCCCTTAACAAAAAATGCATACCAATACCTCATTCTTTTTCTTACCAAAAATGCATCTTACTTTCCTTTCATAAAGTTATTGACTGTATTATTTCTAGTAGTTTTAATTACATACATTGATTAGAATTCTTAACCCTTAGAATCATTAATTTCTAGTGAAAATCAAGAAGTAAGCACTTGAGGACTGTCAAAGTACAATTCTGTGAATTGGCCAATTTTTATATATATACCTCTAGAAATTTTATATATGTATATATATATATTCTGTGGATTGGCCAATTTATATATGTATATTATATTATAATTTATATATGTATGTTTTATACATATATAATTTATATGTGAATATTATAATATAATATATAAAAATTGGCCAATCCACAGAATATATATACATATATAAAATTTCTAGAAGTATATTCTTCCTTGTAGCAAATTTTTCAATGTGGCATAAAACATGTTTATGAATAGACTCAAATATCTTTAGTTCCTCAGTAAAAGGAAGCCAAAAGTGGACAAACCTATGTTCAGTAATTAATGTTTCAGTATTTTATCTTATTTGAAAATGATCTAGATATTCAGTGAATATTCATCATTCGACTTATTTCAGTATAACTTTAAGGTTTCAAGTTACCGTATTTTTTAAGTAGACGTGCCATGAGTGTAATTATTGTTGAAAAGTTTATAAATTTGTATCTTACTTACATCTGTTTAATTTACTTGTTCTTAATAATTATGTTTAGATTACTCATGAGACATTAAACAGCTAAACATTTTAAGTCATCTTTCTTGCCAACAAATTTTGTAACAGAGATAACATGAGCTTGTTTGTTAGTAAACCTAAGTAGAATAAAAGTTTTGTGCAGGATTGTATTTATTATTGATAGCTCTAAAGAGCTATCAAGAGTTTTTGTTTTTGTTTCTTTTAAAATAGGCTCCACACCCATCATGGAGCCCAATGCAGGGCTTGAACTCATGACCCTGAGATCAAGATCTGAGCTGAGATCGAGAGTCAGAGGCTTAACTGACTGAGCCACCCAGGTGCCCCAAGACATCCCTGTTTTAATTAAACTAACAAGCAAACTAGCTATTATTTACTGAAGATTACCCTAGATCATGAGAACTTAAATAACGTTTGTGTTAGTTTCTAAATTTCTGAGAGTATACTCGACATGTAAATGCTTAATTTTCTTTAAGCTAATCAAATAGAATTCTTTACAAATTAATTTTGACAGTACCAAGGTAGAAGAAAAATCACATATTTATAACACACACACGGACATACATAGCATACAGACAGATAAAAAACAGATGCGACAGTCTTTCTTTTAAAATTTTAGCCATTAGACAGGTACAATAATGCAAAGTCACTAATTTATAAAAGAACAGTTGGATTCAAATTGTGTTTCTCGAAGATAAAATAAATTAAGCTCACCTGCTCCGATGGCTTCACCTTTGTGAAGATTTTTTATTTGCCTAGTTTCCAAATTGCCTTTTCCTTTTTTCTCTTTTCTCCTTCCCCCAAGAATTACCTCCTTGAAGTTTGCATTTCAAAGAGACGGCCCTCAGGTCCTAGGGAAGACTAGGTGGAACATTTACATCTCAAAGGCACAGGGAAAGAATGCAAGTCCCTCCAAGAAGGGTTTTGTGTCCCAAATTCAGAATTTTACTATACCTCCAAGCCTTTATAGATGAATTGGGGAGGTTTTAGGTTTGGTAAAAAGGATAGGTGGGCTTTGAATTGCTTTTTGAGCTGAATTTCTGTTCTTGTAAAGGCTCAATATATAAGATAAGGACAGTTGGTTTTAATTCCTCAGAATTGGGTTATAACCTGAGTGACCTCACAGGCTGACCTGCCCATCCAACTACATTATCTTCGGTTTGCTGCTGCAGCTGCTGCTTCATCTCTTTTTTTTTTCTTTCCAGTTTGCTTCTTTATATCTTTATATCAGGGAGAAGATCTTCAAGTAAGATGGAAATCAAAACATTCGTATGTTCCAGATTTAGAGCTCTTTGTCTTTGGAATGTTTTTCTTTCCTTCCGGGTACATAGTTTCATTTAGCTTAGGGGAGGAAGACATTAATTCAGGCTCTGAATATCAGCTTTCAATTTGGCCAATTTCTGACCACAGAGCTGCTTAAAGAATCCCTTCAAATATTTGTCAGGTTTCACCCAAGACAAACAGTCAATTTTCCCGGCAGTATTGAACCCCCGGATGCAAGAGGCATCCCCATGGAGGGTGTGAAAGATAGTACCCTCTCAAGATCCAGAGTCCCTGCCAAGATCACCTGAAGGAGGAAAAAGTTGGACAGTTTCCCTGAGAACTGGCAAAAGTTGAAAGGACCCCAGCCACAAATGGAGTGCGACCCACATTTCTGTCTGGCCGTATTTGGAAAGGAAGGGATGTGAAATTTTACCTTCCTCTCGATTGGGCACAGCAGACGTTTGGGAGAGCTGAGCCTGGTAAGGATTCTCACCCTTTGCCTGCTTCTGCCAATTTTCCTAGGATCTTACCTACAGGGTCTGAAGCAAGTGGGGTTTAAAGTGGAGAGTGTAGCTCTGATATCTACCAGAATTTGGCAAGATTTTCCATTAATTTTAATTTGGTTTCCCCTTGGCTGTTTAAGGGAATCACTGGTAGCAGTTACAGGAGAACCCTTGGAGTCCTGTCAGTATGGGAGGGGCCCATGGGGGAGCCCTCCATTGAGGGTAGATAGGGGGTTTCTGTAAGATCACGAACTTTGCAGACTTCTGTTTACAGTCATGCAGTCTCTTCAGAGTGGAAAGACAGTTCAGATCAGGACTAGTAGTCCTTAAGTACTCAGGTGAAGGAGGATAAAGGGGAGTAGCAGGGGTCACGTCAGCCTTATGGTCTTTTGTTTTAGGTACCTCTTGTGTCTTTAATTTTTCGTTAGCTTTTTGCAATGAGTGTTTCAGTGAAGCTATTTTGGAATTTCGAAGCCTTTTGGAGGCTTCTGCATGCCAATTAAAATAGGTACCCCATTCTGTTTGTTGATTTGGGAACAATTACTTTTTTCTTTTTTTACAATACTTAAGGGGCTGTTCCCTCCCTCCCCTCCCCCCCCATACAAAACTAATAACACCAAAATTTTTACATTCTCCGTCAAATTAAAAAGGCCTTCAAGGTCATGTTTCAGACCATCAAAAACAATGTAAAGACCTAATTTAGCATTTTGCAGCTGAAAAGGATTTTGGTCTTTGTCCAACATCTCCTTTTATAGAGAGGGAAGTTGAGGCCCAGGACAGTTCAATGGATTCCCTAAGTCCATACAATTAACTGGTTTAAAAGGCTTAAAAGGTTAGAAATAAGTTTAGAGTTAAGAACTGGGTCTCCTGATACCTAGGAAATTGCTCTACACTGAGCAAAAATGACTTGAGAGCTAATGGTGTGGGTTGGCTTATAGATTCATTGTGGAACCAAGACTCTTTCTGCTTTGTTATGTTTCTACTACTTTCAGCAAAAGAAGGATTTTTTTTAAATCACTGGCCACTTTCTGATTCATTCTCTCTCTCTCAGTCCACTATAAAGAAATTTTTAATCTTAAATTTAAAGCATCCCTTAGCTAACTAGAATCATTTAAGAGAATAACTTAGGGTAATTTAAGTGGTATTATTGAAAAAAAAAAGGTAGAAAAACCTTTCAGTGAAGAAAGTGAATATGTAAACTGCTGAGGATCTGGACAATGTCAGTGTCAAAACTGAAGACGAATACACAAATTCACTTGGCAAATGTAAAGAGAAGAAAGGCCAGAAAAAGCAGAATAGAAGTCGCACTGAACACTTTATCTTTCATCTTTGTTTGAAAAATGGCAGGAGGAAAATTTTAAGAAACTATCATGAAACGAGTCAATCTATAAAGTAGGAAACAAACAAAAAATGAGCAGTATTTTGATTGCAACCCACTCAGACCAGCAGTTGCCACAAGACAGCTGGTGTCTGAGTATAATCACCGCCCCTTTTTTAAATTGGGGTATAATTGACATATAATATTGCATTAATTTTGGGTATACAACATAGTGATTCAATATTTGTATGTGGTGCAAAATGCTCACCACGATAAGTCTAGTTAACATCTGTCACCACACATAGTTGCAACATTTTTTTTTTGGTAATGAGAACTTTTAAGATCAGGAGCTTTCAAATACGCAGTGCAGTATTATTAACTATAGTTGCCATGCTGTACATTACATCCCATCACTCACCTGTTTTATAACTGGGAAGTTTGTACCTTTTGACTCCCTTCACCCATTTCATACGTGATCCTGGTCTGGCAACCACCAATCCATTCACTGTATTTATGAGCTTGTTTTTTCTTTTTTCTTTTTTTTTTTTTTTAAAGATTCTACATATAAGTGAGATCATATGGGATTTGTCTTTGTCTGACTTATTTCACTTAGCATAATGCCTTCAAGGTCCATTCATGTTGTCGCAAATGGCAAAATTTCATCCTCTTTTTATGGCTAAATAATATTCAATTATACTGAATAATATATTATTTATATATTACATAATATTCAAAATATTGTGTATATATGCTACATTTTCTTTACCCATTTATCCATTGATGGACACTTAAGTTATTTCCATGTCTTATCTATCGTAAATAATGCTGCACTGAACATGGGAGTGCATATTTCTTTTTGACTTAGTGTTTTTATTTTCTTTGGATAAATACCCAGACGTGAAATTGCTGGATCATATGGTAATTCTATTTTTAATTTGTTGAGGAACCTCCATACTGTTTTCCATGTGGCTGCACCAATTTACGTTCCCACCAACAGTGCACAAGGGTTTCCTTTTCTCCACATCCTTGCCAACACTCATTTCTTGTCTCTTTGATACTATACATTCTAGTAGATGTGAGGTAATATCTCATTGTGGTTCTGATTTGCATTTCCTTGATGATGAGTGATGTTGAGCATCTTTTCAAGTGCCTGCTGGCCATCTGTATGCCTTTTTTGGAATAACGTCTATTCAGATTCTCTGCCTATTTTTTAATGGGATTATTTGGTTTGTTTAATATTGAGTTGCATAAATTCTTTATATATTTGAATATTAACCCTTAATCAGATATATGATTTGCAAATATTTTCTCCCATTCAAGAGGTTTCAAAGCAATTCTTAAATGAATGATCTTTGTCTAATTGAAATATTCCCAGTAAAAGCCCTTGTAATTCCAGGTTTTCTTAGTAAGATTTTGCTATTCTTGTAGACGTATATAGTTTCCAGGCCCACAGTGCTTAGATATAAAATAAGCAGTTGTGTTCAAAGGTGGCGTGTTTAATTCTTTGAAACTTGGGAATCCCATTTCTTTAGCCAAGCCTTGGGTCTCTTGGAGCCAAATTAATATGTAATGAGATGTGCCCCCGAGTTAGGGATTTTGTGGTGTTTTATAGTATGTCTTGTTACACAGAGATTTTCTTAAGATTGGTGGGTGACCTACTGTCAATCTAACCCATTTCATGAGCAATTTATCCTAGCATGGGAGCCTTCGAGTTGGGTGGTGAGCACTCTAACAGCTTTTAAGTGGTTGACCCATGCCCACCAACTTCGCAGCTTTGGCTCTCAGACTCCTATGAGCAACAGATCTCTTATGTCTTTCATGAGATTTCTTTATAGTGGTAGATGTCCTAATGGCTATTAATAGTCCTGACCTAGGCTACTTAGATTTTGACGTGGTCAAAAAAATTCAAATTTCTCCTCCAAATTTATTTAGAGTTTATGCTGTGGACTTACCTCAAGGCTCTGTGAGTTTTCTGATGGCTGCCATCTTGTTTTCTTAGACTGAGGGGTACCCATTATTTTCCTTGTTGATATAATCCTCCCCAATTTAAGTAGATTTACTGTTTCTGGCTACCTGTGCACAGTTCCTGAGTTTTGTCAGGACTCCCTGAAGGCATTTACCTTGTAGACGAGGTTCAACACAAATCCAAATGTTGTGGTTCACTAAGTCTCACCTGGAAAATCTGGAGTCAGAAGGATTAAGACAAGCTCGAGCGGCTCAGAATACAAAATAAACAGAGTTTGATCTGAGAGAAGCTTTGGGAGATCCTGGAGAGCAGCCCAAAAGGCAGAGAATCACAAGGGTTTTGTAGGTACCTTCACCTGGATCTAGGAGCGGTCCCCTGGATCTTCGGCAGCTGTTTCTGGGTCCCGTCTTGCCACCAAAACTGTCCGATGACAAAACTAAAACAATTAGTAATGAGTTTGATGTCCTTTATTCAGGGGAAAACAATCCATGGATGGGGGACTACATTGTCTCATGAACAGCGGAACATGCTTCCTGAGGGCTTCTGGGAAAGAACAAGTTCTATCAAGTGTTAGAGGAGGCAGCATGGAAACAGGGCATGACTGGCTAGCCGGTCCTATTTTCTACAGTAAGGTGAGCTAGCTAGAGCCGAGGCAAAGGTTTGTGATTGGGGTACGTTAACCTTCCTTGACAGGTGTTTCCCATAAGTGCAAGTTGACTTAGGTTTAGGTTTGTGACGTGGGCATGGCCACTGGTGGGGAGAGGGGGAGGGCTCCCATTTGCGGGTCCCGATATTCAAGTTAGCTTTCTCACACATGGAGGATATGGGAATGAACTCAAGTACTGGGGTCTCGTAGCTCAGGCTGTGCCTTTTCCAGGACTGGCTTCGCACCTTCAAGGGTCAGGGCTCCTCTCAGCCATGGAGCACCTTCTTTATTCACGTGCTGCCAGAAGTGCTGTAGGGGAGACTCTACGTGGGCACGTTATTCTTTCCACTGAGGATCGATAACTCATAACAAGAAATCAATAGAGGAGCACATGCTCTGAAATGAGAGACAAGTTCTAACTTATGTTACTAAGTCTAACTTATGTTACTAAATAATAGACGACTTTCAAGGAAATAAGAAAATGAAGTTTTAGCTCTTTTGCCCACAGTGCTGATGGAGTCGCGAAGAAGAGGAGGTGAAAGGTGGAGGGTTCCCTGTAACCCCCTTGTTGCCGAAGCAAATACAGCTTTTCAGGACCAATTTTGTTTGATCTCCCAACTACAACACTGCAGGCCCGGCAGGAGCCCGCCCCTTCTCTGTCTGTATCACAAGAAGCCTCCATCCTTTCCCCTGTAAGCACCTGCCCCTTGGCACTTTGTGTCCCCAGCGATGCACGCAGGCAGCATGGGCCACTCTACAGGGCACAGAACTGGGAAGGAGGTTAGTAGCAGCCCTGGATGGAGGCTCTGGGCAATCTGATCATGGAATTCTAGGGTCAAGAAGTGGGGGGTAAGCTCTGGTTATTGGGGGGTGAGGATATCCTCTCAGCCTTATGGACTCCTGCCTCTAGCTGGAGAATGACCAGCTCAAGTCACAGGGCTGGGACCCTGGTTGTCCAGACATAAGGGTGATCTCAAGGTCTCCCTTGTTGGTTCCTTTGTTTTCTGGTTCTATGTTCAGTGCTCCCTGAGCTATCGCCTTTCCGACTCAGGACCAGGGAATATCTCATGATTAACCTAACCACATCCATTGGCTAAGTTCTTAAAGACTTTTACCAAATCCAGTGGCTTTGGACTTGGCACAAAATGTATATAGCAAAGGAAATTTAAACCAGCAAATGCTTGGTCAAGGCAAGCTTTCTTCTGATAGAGAGTTGGGATGGGTTTGAAAGTGGTGGAAAATGTTACATCTAATCAATGCAGTTCTACATCCGGGCATAACTCATTTTACTGCAATTTGCAGATGGAGGCAGGGGCAGGGGCAGGTCACCGGAAGACGGGCCACCTTGGCAGGAACGTTATTTTGAGTTACAAAGCAATCAAAACTGAACAGATTCAGGAAAAGCTCTTTGCTTCCCCCACAACTGTCTAAAAACAATTTAGATAGAGGACCTCCTCCAAGAGGAGAGCTATCACCCCAGACCACTACATTATGATATGAACCAGGTATGGTGAACAGGGAGAAGCCAGCTCGAAATCCTGTCTTTGCCCCATGGTTTCTGAGTGGCCCAACAAGCATTTCATTGCCAAACATTTACTCTTTTTCATCTCCCTGTGAATTGTACTTCCTTCCTCTGAAGTCCCGGACCCCTACCCTCTTCTCCTTCGTTCAGGATGACACATACACTGCCTTTTGCCTGACTGTCTGGAATTTCATGTCTGTGCGGATTCCCTTGTATGTATGCTATTAAATTTGATTTTCTCCTGCTAATCTGTCTCATGTCAATTTGATTCTTAGTCCATCTAGAAGGACCTTGAAGGGGACAGGAATTCTTGCTCCACGACACAAGTACTGTGTTTTTGTTTTTACAAGTTGAAGGTTCGTGGCAACCCTGCATCAGACAAGTTCATTGGTGCCATTTTTCCAACAGCATTTGCTCAGTTTGTGTCTGTAGGTCATGTTTTAGTAATTCTCACAGTATTTCAACTTTTCACTATTACATTTGTTACGATGACCTGTGGTTAGTGATTACTGATCACTCGCTGGAAGCTTCGATGATGGTTAACGTTTTTTAATAAGATATATACATTGTTCTTTTAGACACAATGCTATTGCACAATTAGTAAACCACAGTATAGTGTAAACATAACTTTTACATGCACTAGGAACGCAAAAATTTCATTTAACTTCCTTTATCGTGATACGTGCTTTATTTGGGGGGTCTGGAACCAAACCCGCGGCATCTCCAATATGTACCTGTACATCACCCGTGCCCCTGACTTGCTCCAAAGGGACTCTGACTACTTTCAGAACGGGCTACACCCAGAGAATGCTGAGGGTTTTAGAACCATAAGGCCAAACCCCCTTTGCCGGGAGTTTACAAAGGGTGGGGATGGGGGTGATGCTACAGACACAGTCTCCCATTGGGAACGATGCTACTACGGACATTCCTGACACCTCACTTTCAAAGGGCACATGTCAGGTTATAGACACGTTAGTTTGCCACCCTGGAATTCTGCTTGGGGTTTTGGCAGAGCCTCTTAGCTGGCTGTGACCTGCCCACAACCTGGGAGGAAGTTAATGTGTTTCGCATGTTATTGGCAACTCCAGGGCCCTCCTGCAGTAGTGAAAGAACTCAGGAAATTCTTTTGCTGACTCCTGACTGTTTTCATTTTCCCCACAGAAACACAGCTCAGGGACCTCTGCGATTTCCAAATCAATGAGCAGGAACACCTGTGAATCGCTAATGGCTTGAAGCTTGGCGGAAACAAAGCTCAAAACCTGACAGTGGCCTTCTGATTCACGGAGGGAGGCAATGTGCAACCTCGGATCCAGGGGAGCTGCATTTCCCCAGCATCTTGTACCTTGTTTGGTTATGAACACGTCCAAGCTCCTATGAGGTGCACAGATTCTGAAATGGAATCCAATTAACCTTTTGCCGAGTTTCGGCTGGGAGGCCGTACAGCACATTTGTTTCCCCTAATTCTGCCGTTGTCATGATGCTAATGGATGATAGCGCATTGAGGGACCTAATAGTCATTGCGTTTTTATAGCCTGGCAATTAACTTCTCCATTTTACTGCATCCTGGAAGGCTGGAATCCCAAGGCAGGATTCTCCCTCACAGCTTCCCTTGCTTCTGAGCTGGGCTGTTTGTGTGTTCACCAGGTGCTGGAAAAGCCCCCCCCCCCCGTCCCCTCCCCTCGGTGGGATTACAGCAGAACAACGATTAAGCTTCAGTAAGAAGAACGTCAGTTTCAAAACATTACAATCTCTTTCTGTATGGAATGCATTTCTTTGGAAGATGTAGAGCCTCTCCTGTGCCAGTAATTTAAAAATAAGTATTTCTGAGAGATTGGGGTATTCTGGTTATAAATTGCTGCGTTGCAAATTATGCCAAAAACTTTAGTAGCTTAAGGCAAAAATATTCATTTATCGCCACCGTATTGGTGTGTTAAGCGACCATGACAAAGTACCACAGACTGGCGGCTTAAACAAAGAAATTTATTTTTTCGAGGTTCAAAGATCAAGGTATAGGCAGAGTTGGTTTCTTCCGAGGCCTCTCTCCATGGCTCTTCAATGGCCATCTTCTCCCTGTGTCCTCACGTGGTCTTCCCCTTCTTGTCTGTGTCCTAATCTCCTCTTCTTATAAGGACGCCAGTCAGATTGCATTAGGGCCCACCCTAATGGCCTCCTGTTAAGTTACTTACCTCTTTAAAGGCCCTTTGTCCAAATACAGGCACACTCTGAGGTACTGGGATTTTGGATTTCAACCTGTGAATTTAGGGGGACAGTCAGGCATCTACCATTGGGACAGAGGTCAGCAGAGACAACTCATTTGTGCTCCACAACATCTGGGGCATCAGCAAGGATGACTGGGGCAGCTGTGGCCGTCCAGGCATCTCTCTCTTCATTGGCTCTCTCCCTAAGTGCCCTCTCCATCACTGGCTGCTTCAGGGTGGCTGACTTCTTACTTACATGCTGGGTCTGGGATCCAAGAAAATGAGGCAGAAGAAGCTACAAGACCTTTTACAACTCAGTCTTAGAGGTCATTGTTAGTCCTCCTTTATTCAGTGGGTCACATGGGGCCAGCTCCAATTCAGCATGGGAAGGGTCTGAGAAGTGTGTGAATCCTGGAAGGTCTGGATCACTGGGACGCCATCTTGGAGGCTGGCTCCCACAGGAGAGAAGATGGGCCTAACACACAGAGCTGAAAGGAGGATAGATTCTTGGGAGAGTCGAGGTAATCATGAGTCTGGTCATGGCAACAGAGAGAAGGGAGAGATTTGAGGAGTGTTTTAGAATTAAAATTGACAGGGCTTTCCCGCTGGTTTGGGGGTAAGTGATAAGTGATGGTGGTGGTTGGTGGTGGTGGTGGTGGTGTGTGTGTGTGTGTGTGTGTGTGTGTGTGTGTGTGTTGGGGCACAGTTCTAGAATGCTTTTTCGTGGACAAGTCTTGGTCAAACATCCATATGGATATAGATATCCATGGCATGGTTTCCATGATGTCCAGCTGACATCATATCAACAAAATCTCCATGGAACACTTGGGGCCAGGTTGGTTTCAATCTTTAAATTACCCTAGGACCCCAGAGGTCTCCAGCTATGGAGAAAAGAACCCTGGTTCTGTAACAATGACCACTTGACAAGGTTTTTCATGAGGATTAAATGAGGCTTATTTCATTTCTATGAAGGGCCTGTAGCTGGTAGGTGATAAGCCAAAGTTTATTTCTTTCCCTTTATGGTCTTATGATAATTTATGGTCTTAAAATAATTTCTTTAAAAAATAAGAGTTTAAAAATAGTAATTCCACGTCCCTAACACTTTCAGAAAGTTTATTTCCGGCTTCGGCACAGTTTCTAACTCTGTATAATAGATGAACCAACGCACTGTAGTCTAGCGGGGGTCAAGCCAACAGTCACCCCAAAGGTATTTGAAAACCAACTTGTGAAAAATCTTTCCATGATTACAGCAACTTTTTTTTTTTTTTTTTTTTTTGGTTGGGTGGAAAACAAGCCCCAAGAAAGTTTACAAAGTGGTTCCCAGAGAAACGATAAAATCCATAGGGAAGGACGTCAAGAGGCTGTTCTTCTGACTGCCAACAAAAAAAGAGTAAACACTATAGTCTGCCCCGAATCCAAAGCACAGCCTTTGGAAAATAAAGATTTATGATCTGGGTATAAATGGTGATGAATCACTTGGCAATACATGTTTTCTGGCACAACCTGTCAGAAGTAACGAGCCGTAGTCTGTTCCAGAGTTCATCTGGTTGTAAGTGTTCCCTATAAAATATGGAAGAGAGTAGGACACAATTTGTCTGAGTCTTTGCACGACTCTCCTCCAATTACTGTGCTTCTGTCCCTGTCACCGGTGAAAATAAATGGGCTGATAATTACAGCCTCAGATACAGTCTTGCAGCCTGCGTTTCCCTGGGCTTCACCAGCCTGTGTGCCTAATGGGGTCACATTATGAGCCATAACTCAAATTGTATTGTCTCCTACTAATGCCCCCTTGTCCCTCTGCTCCCCCACCGACCTCCATTTCAGTGTGAGGTTCTCCCCTAGCATCTCAGGCTCTCCCTGGGGCATGCCTCTCTTGCCCTTGGGTAAGTCTGCTCCTCGGATACCGTCCCTGTTCTGGGCATGCCGTGTCCCCCTGGGTGCATCTGATGTCACACTATTTTTGCTGGGCCTTATGGTCTTCCTCTGTTACCACCATGTCTTTTTCCGGGCGCTGGCCCTAATTCCTGGGACCCTCCTGGTGCCAGAGCTGTGTGGTGGTCTGTGGCAAGACAGCATAGACCGAACACCTCTTTGTTACTCTGTGTTGTGTGTGCATGTGCGTAGAGGCCAGGGTGCCCGTAATCTGTAATGTTTGCACCGTGAAGTTTTACAAATACATTAGTGAGAAAGCGTATCTGGTTTTACAGGTCGCCTTCTTTCTCCCTCAGTCCCAAGTAAGAGGCAGCGTGCCCCTCCTACAACCCTTGCTCTCCATGCCTGGCTCCTTCTCCCCTGCCTAGAATGGACTCTCTCCTGGGAAACGCCTCGGATCCCGGTGCAAATGGTGAGTCCATCCTGCCGGTTCGCCATACAAGTTCAACACACATAAATCCCAGCTGAAGCTCAAGCTGGGACCTGTATTGCATTTTCTTTTTAATGAAATATTTGTGGTTCTTTTGCAAAGGTTTTCATGGTTACCCACGAATCCCTTCCTGGGAGGTGGAGAAATGAGCCGTGTGAAAATTGGGGGTATCGGAGCGTGTCTCCTGGCTGGCTCCCAAGGCGTGCTTGATCGTTTGTGTGAGACCTTGACCCTGGCTGTGTTGCTCTGTCTGTCCAGTAGGTAGCTGACAACACCCATTCTCTTTGATCTCCTGCTGGTTCTGTTGGGAGTGCCGTGTCCTAGGAAAGCCACTGTGAGCAATCATGGGTTCAACGTTCCTGCAGCCAGTTCGGGGGAAATGTGAGGGCAGAAGAATGCCTACTTGGCTTATGCTGATTTTTATTGCTTTTAAATCAACTTTATTTGCCTAACTTCAGATAATGGTTTCTTTTTTTTTTAATTATACATAGGGAAATTGAGGGGGAAAAAATCCAGGAAGTTCAAAAAAATTCTGAGCCCTGCCAGGGCATCTCTCTTATAATTGTCAGTGACCCGCCCTGGACATGAACTTGAAACAGAGATGGAAAAGGGAGAACACATTAACACCAAAGCAGGCTGCTGCCTGTTCTCTTCTGCAGTTTGGGCCCCATTCCAGGGTTTTAGCACACGCTGTCTGTCTTCTTCCAGAATGACTTCATGTCATACTGTTGGTTTTCACGAGCCATGAAGGACCCCAGGCCGGGTCACAGATGGCTGGTCCCAGTGAGTCATGCTCACAGTTCCAAGATCTCTCCCTGTGAGCATGATTGATGGGAGTTTAGGGAAGACTGCACTTCACCTTTCCAGAGGTTACCATGGAACCAGCTCAACTCAGCTGAGATTTAAAAGAAAAAAAATCTCATGAACCATGTTATAATAGCAGTAACAGAGATTTAAACAAATAAGCACCCAGAATCCCAATATACCAATAAATAACGACTTTATTTTTTCGGTGTTCACCTATAGTATAAGAAACAAACAAACAAAAAACAGTATAAAGGGTGATTGAGGCTTTGAGTGAATGTACAAAATTGACTAAATATACATGTAAATGGACCTACTTGGGTAAAAGCTATAGTTGATACTGGATATTCCTAATTTATTCAAAAGAATAAAAAAAAAACGAAATGAGAAAGCTATATTATTTTCACACATCCTGACTGAGGTCCCTTTTGTCTAAGAGGAAGAGGTGTCTTAATGTTTTTTATTTTTATTATTTTTAAAGATTTTATTTATCGGGGCACCTGGGTGGCACAGCGGTTAAGCGTCTGCTTTCGGCTCAGGGCGTGATCCCAGCGTTCTGGGATCGAGCCCCACATCAGGCTCCTCCGCTATGAGCCTGCTTCTTCCTCTCCCACTCCCCCTGCTTGTGTTTCCTCTCTTGCTGGCTGTCTCTATCTCTGTCAAATAAATAAATAAAATCTTTAAAAAAAAGATTTTATTTATCTATTTGACACAGAGAGAAAGAGAGAGACAGACAGAGCACAAGCAGGGGGAGTGTCAGGCAGAGGGAGAGAGAGAGGCAGGCTCCCCGCAGAGGAGGGAGCCATATGCGAGGCTGGATCCCAGGTCCCTAGGATCATGACGCCAGTTAAAGACAGACGCTAAACTGACTGAGCCACCCAAGTGCCCCATGCCTTTTATTTTTAAAAGAAAACAATCAGCTTATTGCTTGTTAAGAACTTTTTACTGATTATAAAAGTAACATACACTTATGGTAGAAAATCAGCAAAAAAAAAATAAGAAGAAAGTAGGGGCGCCTGGGTGGCTCAGTCGGTTAAGCGACTGACTCTTGATTTCGGCTCAGATCATGATCTCAGGGTCGGGAGATGGAGCCCTGTGTCAGGCTCGTGTCCCACCCTGAGTCCGCTTGAGATTCTCTCCCTCTACCCCTCCCCCTCCTCTCTCTCTCTCTCTCAAATAAATAAAAAAATATATTTTTTAAAAAATAAGAAGAAAGTAAAAATCCCTTGTAATTTCACCACCAGGGATGCTCTACTTTAGTTTTTTACCGGGTCTCTCTGCATGTATGTGTACTTTAAAAACTAAATTTAGTCATGCTCTACTGACAATGTTTATTTCTGCTCTTTTCATTTCTTATGTGCACAGCGTCTCCTCAATGCCATTAAATATTATTTGAGGGCATCACGTTAAATGGCTGTATCATCGTCCGTTACAGAAATTCTTCTGTCACTGAACATATGATTCCGACATTTATCATAATCACTCAGTGCACAAGTTTGTACATTGGCCTTTGCTTGGGTTTCAGAAAAATTCCTTAGGGAAGATGCTCGGAAAACATCCTGCTATTATTAAAGTGTGAACAGTGACATTCTTTGTTTGTTTCATCCTTTTTATTATCATTTTGGTGGTTGTCTTGGGTTTTACAGCATAATTCTTGACTTCTCAAAGCCTAATTAATATTTGGTGCTTTTAGCTCTCTTTGGATAAGACAAGGTCCTTATAACACTTTCCAACTGACAGGTGATCATTGCCATTTACTTTAATTTTCTCTCTCTCTGATATCTCACAAAACTTTTTTTGGTTCATAAATAGTCAAAAGTTACTCATATTTACCCACCGATTTACCATTTCCAGTGTGCTTCATTTCTTCCTGCAACAGTGAACTTTATCTAGGATCATTTTTCTTCTGCCTGGAGAACTCTCTTAGTATTTCTTGTAGTGTCTTCATCTCATCTTCTCAAAGGATCCTTCCATTGGGTGTAGTCGGCACTTCTTTCATTCCTTTGCTTTCTGTCTTCCTTTTCTTTCTCATACCGGTCTGAGTGTTGCTCCTTTAAAGATTATTTGCCTTTCTTTTCGAGCTGATTTTAAGATTTTAATCTTTATATATTTTTTAAAAGTAGTCTTACTAATATGTACCCGGATGAACATTTTTTCTTTTATTTCCCCCTTCCTTCCTTCCTCCCTTCTTCCTCCCTTCCTTCCTTCCTTCCTTCCTTCCTTCCTTCCTTCCTCTCATTTGAAATTTGTAGGGCTTGAATTTTATGCTTCATATCTTTTCTTAGTTTTAGAAATTTTTATCCAACTATTTCTTCTCTCCAGTTTTTTTAAAATTTTATTTATTTATTTATTTATTTGAGAAAGAGAGAGCAAGAGAGCGAGCACAAGCAGGCAGAAGGGCAGAGGGAGAAGGAGAAGCAGGATCCCCGCTGAGCAGGGAGCCCGATGCGGGACTCGATCCCAGGACCCCGGGATCATGACCTGAGCCAAAGGCAGATGTTTCACCGACTGAGCCTCCCAGGTGCCCCTCCCCAGTTTTATCCCAGTCTCATTCTGAGACTCCAGTTACACTGCTAGGCCTTCACCCAGCACCTATATGTTTCCTACCCTTGTTTTCTATATTTTTTATCCTTCTGTCTCTGTGGTTCACTCTGGATCTTTTACTATTAGCTGCGTGTTCTTTGTTAATTCTTCCTCCATCTGTGTAATCTGCCATTAATCCCATTCTTTGAGTTTTTAATTTCAGTTATTGCAGTTTTTAATTCTATACTTTTAATTTCCTTTCAAATAGCTTCACATTCTCTGTTGAAATTCTCAGCCTTGTTTATCCCCTTGAAAATTGTTATCATAAAGTCTGTGTCTGGTAACTACGATTTCTAGAATCCTATGTAGGTCTGTGTCTCTTGTTTGTTATTTCTGCTCATTTTTATTCATGTTGCCTTATCAATTCATGTGCTGGGTTATTTCTGATCGTGAATTTACAAAATTGTTTACAGAAGTAATGAGCTCAAGAGCGATGGATTGTATCTTCCTTTGCCAGTAGGGTGGAGGGCGTGAACCGTCTGAGATTGAGATCATTCAGAGGCCTCCAAGGGCCTCCAGTGTCTCTACCTTACCCTACTCCTAGGATGGATTTCTTTACAGCCCTCGCCGAAGAAAGGGCATTCACCAGGACGCCCCCATTGTTGGAGTCTAGATCCTAGCCCTTTTTCTCTGCCAAAAGCAGTACTCAGTCTTTCGGCGATGGCTGGAGAAATTGGCAAATACTTCTAGAGGAAATCAGTGCTAAATGCCAGCTGATGTCCCAGGACCTCTGTCCTCTCCCAGGTCCCAGCCCAGTAATTCTTCCCTGTCTCGTCACCTCCCTTTCCTCCCACAAGGCCAGGAGCAGAGCTGGCAGGACCCCAGGTGCAGATGGGTCCCTCTGTCTCCTTTGAGTCCCAGAACAGCACCCGGAGAGGCCACTGCAACAAGCCGATGGCACTGCCATCGACCCAGCACTGAGACAGAAAACCCCTTTCATTATCTGCCTAAAATAACTTATCTTCTTTCGTTTTTGAATTTCAAGTTTTATTGTTGTTGGGATTTTTTTTCCTGCCTTAAACGAAACCCAGTGAAATGCCATTCTTGATGGCAATATCTTGATACTTATGTCTTTGTCAGGTCTGCTTTAAGTGGTGGGGTAAATTTCTGGTGGGGTTTGGGTCCTTTTTCATCCTCATATCTATTTAGTAAAGAGCACCAGATAAGAACCCAGGGTAGCTAAAACAGAAAGTTTGAGGCCAAAGCCACAGCTCCCGTTATCAAAGCCAGCCATCTCCCTGGTTGATCTCAGTTCTGATGTGTTCCAGATCCTCAAAATACCACAGCTTTATTTTCCGCCGTGCCCAACAGCCAAGTCTGACCTTCAGAGGGGCAGAGAAAATAAGCACACTCTCAGGAGAGGAATGATGTCAGCTCAAGTCTCTTTGTTGCTTTTCATCCCTGGGGGGGAGCACAGCACATTTCCCAGAAAACCACACTGGCTTCCCGAGCTTTACAAATGCTAGAGCCCCAGACAGAGTACAGAGCTGCCCACTGTTTTAGGGTAGGCACAACCCGATTCCTTCTCTCACTTGTGCTTGATAAAATATCAGGCTGGCAATGGGAATGAAAGGAAGAAAGTAAAAGTTAGAGCAGTTGCATGTTTTTACTCTGCTTTCTTCTCTTTAACAACATTTATCCAGCTAGAAAGGACCAAGTGGAAGCCAGAAGCGTGCAGGGCTAGCTGGAGAGGCTTGGCCACACGGGGGAAGGCTGGCGTGATGATGTCTGAGGAGCTAAGTTGCTCCAAACAGAACCCTCCTCCCCATGCTGCCTGGCATGTTGGTTCCTGGCCTGTGGCAAGTGCCTGACAGGAGGGTAGTTTGTGGTGTGGGGTGCATTGGGTAGAGTGGAGCCTGTCCTAATCGTGGGGGGATGGAGACAGAAGTCGTGGCAGAGCTTTTCCAATGGTGCTCTTCATTCCTCTGCTTCTAGACCCAGGAACCTTGCCCGTGTCCTGGTTTCTATCTCGTTCTTTGTTAGTCCCTAGTTGTTAGTTTACTTCAGTGGAATCCTTGTGGAACAGATATGTTGGAACGGTCATCTCTGTCCAGCCCCTAGCTTCCACAATTTGCCCGCAGACAGGGGCAGCCATACAGCCTCTAGCATGTGGCAGGCACGTTCTCCACGCTGGGGAGACATAAGTGAGAAGATGCTCCCTGCTTGTATGTTCTAGTGGGAGAGACTGACAACAAGTGAATAGGAAGGATACCGGAAGTGCTGTTAGGACACACGGAGTACTCACAGGAGGAGTCATGGAAGACTGGCACTATCTACAGGGAGGTCAGGCAGGGCTCTCTGATAAGGCCCTCTGGAGCAGAGACCTGAGGGGAATGAGGGAGGCGGCCATGGCATATCTGTAGGGAGAGTGTTCTAGGTGAGGACCTGAGGTAGGACCATGCCTGGAGAGGAGAGGCTCTGCTGGGAGCTGGTGGGGCTGGAGCAGATGAGAGTGGTGGGCTGAGAGGCAGGCTTATGGGGTCCGAGGGCACAGTGCCCTGAGGGCCACAGTAGGGAATCTGAATTTTACCCTGCAAGATGGTGTGCCTGGGGAGGGCCTTAGACAGGGGAATGACAGGATCCAGTGTGTTAAGCCAGCTTACCAGGGCTGGTGGCTGGAGAAGGCACACCAGTGGGCAAGAGTAGCAGCAGGGACACTATTTGGAAGATTATTCTGGTAGTTTGGGAACTCCAGGTTTCTAGGGATCAACATCCAGTGACTTTACCTGCTAGTCCCAGTGACTATATTCTTTTCTTGTTCAAATCCTGCCCCTCCTTAATTCTCTGGGTTCTAGGGACTGGCCCCTTCTAGGGCCCGATGCCTGAACACTATTTTTGTAAGTTACCTGGAGCCACAGGGCTTCCTTTTCTTATTCATCTCTCCTCGTCACCCTAGGGAGGGAGCCTGTCTCTGGAGCCCAGGCCTGTGGTCCCAGCATTCTTGCTGCTTCTCTGTGCCAGGCGCTGTGCAGGGAGCTGGGAACTCAGAGCTGGACAGGACAGACATGGTTCCTATTCTAAGGGAACTTACAGTCTCCTGGGGGAGAAAACATGGAAACATCAAGGAAACTAACAAACACGCAGCTGAAGCCAATGAATACCCTAATTACGTGTTTATGAAATATGTAAGTCCTGGGAAAACCAAAGAAACATGAGAGGGTAGGTGTATTAGTCAGGGTTCTCCAGAGAAACAGAATATACATAAATATATATAAATATATTTAATATATAAATATATTTAATATATAAATATATTTAATATATAAATATATATGTGTATGTATATTTTAGGTGTTTGTATAGAGAATATTCTATATATATGTTATATATATGGAGGGAGGGGAGTGGGAGAGAGAGAACATATACATCTTCCATATATATGTTAAATATAGACATAGATACAGATGTATAATATAAATACTATTGAGAGAGATTTTAAGGAATTGGGCCATGGGATTATAGAGGCTAGCAAATCCAGAATCCACAGAGCAGGTCAGGAGCCTGGAAACTCAGGCAGGATTCCTATGTTACAGTCTTGAGGCAGAATTCTTTCTTTTCTGGAGAATTTCAGTCTTTGCTCTTCAGGCCTTCAACTGATTGGGTGAGGCCCACCACCACCGCATCATGGAGAGAAATTTGCTTTACTTAAAGTTAATTGATTGTGAATGTTAATCATATCTAAAAAAATATCTTCACAGCAACATCTAGACTGATGTTGGACCAAACAACTGGGCACCATAGCCTAGCCAAGTTGATACATAAAATGAACTTATATTGGGGGATTTACTTTAGTGAAGTAGGCTGGCTTTAGACAAGGTGGGTGTGAAAGCCCTCTGTGAGGAGGGGACATTTATATGTGGATTAAAAGGATGAGAAGGATATAACCATGTGAAGGAAGGGGGGAAGGTTCCAGGGAGGGGAAGTCATGTGCATTGGTCTTGAGGCAGAGAACCTGATGTGTGCAGAGCAGTGGGAGCATATCTGGACAGTAATGGGAGAACAGAAGTATGGTTGGAGAGAGGGTTGGGAGCCAGGTTACTCAGAGCCTCCCTTGTGCAGGCCTCTGTAGTCCCGGGTAGGGAGTCTGAATTTCATTCAAAGTACAAAGAGAGCCCACTGTGAGATGTTAAGCATAGGAGTACTGTGATCTTACTTAATTTTTAGAGAAGCTATCTTTCTGCTCTTCGGGGAATGGGGTGGGTGGGGAGGGCTGGGATTTGGGTGAGGTGAGTGAGGGACTTGCCTCAGGTGCAAAACTTCAGGAGACACAAAAAAAGCTCAGTCATAAGGATAAATGATATTTTGATGCACTATTTTCAAAATTCAATATTAATGCAAAAAAAAAAAATCCATGATGAGCAACGTGTCCAAATTTTAAATAAAGATAGGATCCAACAGTGCTGTGCTGAGCCATATGGAGGCCTGAGGCAAAGGAGAAAACATTGCTCTGTTATACATGTTTTTATATATTTTTAAATAATTTTTCAGGACGTTATAGTAGTTGAAAAATATTGAGAAATGGGGAAGCAGGTACATTAAAACTCCGTGATTATTTTAGATTGAAATATGGGGGAAATTTATTGATACCTTTTGTAAAATTTAACATTTACCAAACATACTTTAAAAGTCGCTTTCTCCCATTAGTTGTCACTTACAACTCCCAGCTGAAAAGATGAACGAAGAAGTAGATTTTGAAGATACTACTGATTCCTTCCATTATATCCAGGAAAGTAAAATGATAATAAATTATTATTATTATTTTTAATTACAATAAAATCTTGGGGTACCTGGGTGGCTCAGTTGGTCTGCCTTTGGCTCAGGTCATGATCTCAGGGTCCTGGGATCAAGCCCCGCATCAGGCTTTCTGCTCAGCAGGGAGTCTGCTTCTCCCTCTCCCTCTGCCACTCCCCCAGCTTGTGCTCTTGTGCTCTCTTTCTCTGTTAAATAAATAAATAAAATCTTTTAAAAAATTATAATAAATTCCATTTGGGGTATAAGTAAAATATTTAAACTTAAAATAGCATCGTAAGTTTTAATTCATCTCTTTTAGATTTTTCAATATTTTCAACTACTTTAATGTTCTGAGAAACATTACTATTAACACTTTCCCTAAAAACCTGTGGATATAGGTGCACATTTTTCCTTCTGCCCCAGGTCCCAGTGTGACTTTTGTATGGAACTGTTACATCATGGCTTTATGTATAACTTTGGTATTTTATTAAGCACAAATACATTTGCATTACATCAGATTTTTGAAAACTGTTGCACTGAACTAGAATTTATCCTGATTCCTGCAGTTTTCAGTATATTTTTCACCTTTGTGCTTGGCAGGGGAGCACCAGCCGCACCTAATTTGGACCTGCTGGAGAGTGGGGGGGTCAGTGAGAGCCTACTGTGACAGCCCACGGGAGGGGGTACTCGCTGGGACCTGGGACCGGGTGGTGGAGGTGGAAAGGGAAAACAGTCTGGAGAGTATGAATGAGTATACCTACATGGGGCGGTAGTTTTATGGTTCTTTGTTGCTACGAAGATAATCCTTTGCTGCTTCTTACTCTTTGTCTTCCCGGGTAATGTGGAGTCAGGATGTAGTTTTGCCTTAGTGGGGTAGTTTTGCAAAAGCTGAATTTCAACAATTACATAGTCATTTTTCACTTTGGGCCAATGTTTACACCCACAAAGCCAGCCATTTTCTTTTAACATTTTGGGCATGGGTATAGGAAGGAAATATACTCTGTAGACAGCTCTCTTTCCTGGCTGGGCGCTGCAGACGGAATGAACATGGCCCCAAAGGCAGCCAGCCATCATCCCGTAAAGGAAATAGTACCTTCCCTGTAAGAGACCTGGGCCAGGAATAAACCGACGTGCTTCTGTGGCCTTAATGGATTATCTCCCATCTGAGACTCACAGATGTGGGTGGCAATTTGGCCCGTGGCGATTGCTACGAGTGTCTGATGAGTGATTTTTATTAAGTTTTCTAAATTTTACATAGTGACAGGTGAGGGGATACAAAGATGGTACTCTGAGAGTAGTTCCCAGGGATAGGATCGTTCTGGCACGGATCAGGAAATTTTCTGGTGATTTTTTTTTTTCCGAATGTCTCATTAATTTTCTTTCTTTCATTTCCTTTTTAATATTTTTTTTCAAGGAAGCTTATTCTCGTTTAAACGATATGCTCCCAAGGAAAGAGCATGTGCAAATTATCTTTTGTTAGAAATAAAAGGGCATGTCATGAATGCTTTTCCACCGTAGGGTTTTGAAGAATGCACTCACTCTTCTGGACAGAGAAATAATTGACTCTGAATTAATTATGCAATGAAGATTAAAATGTAATTTTCATAGCAGGGGTCCTTTGGGTACTTTATCTTTCCATCACAGGTGAGGCAGAGCTGCTGGGTTTCCTTCTCCCTGAGCTGCCATGTATTGATATGGGACGTGTGTAGAATCCTATGAGGGTGTCAAATTTGGGGGTCACAATGGCAGTTATCAAATTGACAGTGACCATATTATTTGATTTTTCTATACTCACTTGGGATCTAGTTTTGGAGCTAATGACCATAAATACCTCTGAATGAGGCCTCAGCCCACATGACTGGTGCCCTTTTTAGCAGAACACTGGCATCCTTGCTTTCAGCAGCTGTCCTGCTTGCTCCATTCCCAGAGGCTTCCAAAGAGCATCTCTATTGTGAGTGAGGAGCACGAGAGGAGGAGTCCAGATGTTGGCCTGCATCCCTGTGTGATTCACTCTTACTAGCCCTCTGCACACACGATCGCGTTCTGTTCAGGTCACCCCTTAAGCCCTCGCTGACACAAGGAGAGTCCATAGTTGGAGGACGTGTGTGGACGCCCATGGTCCTTACCACTGTGTCGTGTGTCTCCCATGCCCCAGGCTGACACTTTAGCCTTTACTATCAGAGGGACTTGGTGCCTTGATTTAAATTCATTTCTCTTTCGCCTCATGACTTAGAAGAAGCTCAGATTAGCGGGAAATTCACTAGGCTGGTGCCCGAGAGTCCTGACTGCCTGTCCTAGCTCGGCCACTAATGGCCTGTGGGGTCTTGAACAGCTTCTCCATTTCGAACTGCAGTGGTCCACGGGGCATACACAGTTCCATTTTTTGTCCCCCAAGCCCCCTTTCCCACTGGATGCAGAATCCTCCAGAAAGCTGTACCTGTGTTTGGATTTGCTCACTTAACTGAATCCTGTCTGTCCTGCCTCTCCTTGTATAAAACAAGGGATGTCATACCTCATTGGTTTTCCAACAATTTTTACAGCAGAATTCTTTCTTCAGATGATATCAGATGTGGAAACCCTACATACAAGTACAGTCTTCCTCATTATTCATGGATTCTGTATTTGCAGATTTGCCCACTTGCTAAAAGTGTATTTGTAACCCTAAAATCAATACTTGTGGTTGTTCGCAGATCTGCACAGAGTGGTGAGATATTTGAATTGCCCTATGCATATGTTCCCAGCTCAGGTCAAACAAGGCTCTTGTTTCAGCCTCATCCAGAGATGACCAGAGGATGGACGTGGATGGTGGGGGGCAGGGTGGGTCAAGGGCTCCTGAGGCCAGTCAATAGAATTCGAATCCCAACTCTGGCTCCTCATAGTGGGGCCGCCTCAGGCAACTCATTTAACACCTTAAGCTTCATTTTCTCTTTTGTAAAGCTGAGACAATAGAATCTACCAGGACGAATTGTTTTTAGGATGTAAGATTATAATCTGTGTGAGATATGCACACACACACACACACACATACTTCCCCTAGAAGCAATGAATTAGTATTCACTAATTCAGAGGTCAGGCGACTTTATAGAACATAACTACTAGAAATGACCAGAATTGACTATAAACCAAAATGCTGAGCTGGCCCGGAGATCTGTCAGCTGACCTCTTTCAACCTGGAAGGGGGGTGTAAGGAAGCTAGGAAGCCCTAGGCATGTTACTCTAAGGAACCCCTTTGTGATTGTTATGCTGGGTGGGCTGGACCCTCCTAGTGTGAGGCGGAAACTCCGCTGGTCGAGCCAAGCAGGAGGACTGCTCCACTTGGAGAGTCACAAAAAATTGTTCCTTCCTGAAAAAGATTTCCCACACAGCTCTTCCAGGGAGGTCTCAGCTGAATCAAAGGGACCCATGTCTATTCATGTGGTTGGGATATCAGATCCAGAAACTCCTCTGCATTTGGCTTTTTCTGTTTCCTTGACTAGAATGAAGTGTGATTGTTTGAGCATTAAATATTGCAGCACGCATGCATGTGCCTATTTGTATATGTCTTTGTGTGTATGTGTGTACGTGTGTCCATGCACGTGGATACATTATGTGCTTGTGTGTTTATGGATGTGTATTCGTACATTTGTGATGTGCATTTATGTGTGTACATGCATTTGTGTGTGTACACATGCATGCCTGTGTGTATGTGTTTGTATGTGTGTGTGTATATGTTCTTGCATGTGTGCATGCATGTATATTTATGTGTGTTATGTGTGTATGTGTGTTTATGGACGTTTGCATTATGTCTCTGTGTGTGGGTATGTGTTCCTGTGTGCATGTGTGTGTGTGTGTGCTTACGTGTGTGTGTGTGCATGTGTGTGTTGGAGGTAGAGTGTTAAGATTCAAGGTGGGGGAAGGCAGCCAGCACAAGTAGTGAATTTAAAGGCAGTAGAGAAACATGAATCTCTGTAGTGAGGCAGCTTCCGGGGCCGGAACTATCTTAAAAGATGTCAACATCCTTTCCTATCTCAGCGTTTGAACCGCTGCCCAGATGGTGTCTCCAGCATGATCAAAAGGAGACAGATGCCCTCCCCTCCCTTTCATCGCCCCTCTTGTCTCATCCTCCTGAACCTCTCTCCCTTTCCGGCACTGCTTCCGCCACTGTCCCCTCTCCCACCCAGGTCGTGACTAGATTTCTTTGTCAGTAACTGCAGCTTTAAAGCCAGTTTCCGCCACATGTCCCTGTCCCCGCATCCAGCCTTGCTGACCTAGTCCATTTGTAGAGCAGGAGGACCTGTGCTCATGGCCAGCAAGCCAATGGGGGTCATGGGCCAACAGCATGAGGCTCCCCGCTTCCCTCCCGAGGCTCTTGGAGCCATCGCTCCAAGCTCACTGCACAGGAGAAAGTGGCTGGCCATAAGGTAACACAAGAAAATGAACACATTCGGCATCCTCAAAGGGAAGCATCCTCGAATGGGAGGACACCTGCTCTGACACCACAGTGTGAAAGGACACATACGGCGTCCTGCCTGATGCATTTTTAACACTGCAGATTGGCTATGAGAGGATCGAGGGCTTTGGTGCCACTCTGGGGAGTGGATTAGGTCCCACTGCTCCTTCAGTACTCGTTCAATCACTTATTGATTCGTGATAGATGATCACTGCGTGCCTACTATGTGCCTGGCACTGTTCTTGGTGATCCGGACCCTTGGTGATCAGCCACTTGGCCTTGCAGAAAGGGACTGCATGTTTGCAAACAACGAAACATAACATTTGGGATCCGACTGCAAGGAAATCCCCTGACGCAGGTCTCCCCCTCACTGTCAGCAACCTGCAAGGTCAGGAGGAGTCTCCAGGCTGCCAGGGCTCTGGGAGAGATGATCAGGTCCTGTGTCAGGGCAGGGGCTGAACTAGGTGTCCCCAAATCGTCCATGCTCTGACCAGCGTCGCTCAACTTCTGTTGGATTTGTTAACACTTTGCCAGACTGCATTGCACGAAGAGTTCTGGGGTTTTATTTTGTTTTTAAAGATTATTTACTCAGCTTCAGACTTGGAAGGAGACTTGTACGTGGCTTTCTAACCCTGAGGCAAGGTCTAACCTATGGCAAATCACTTGACTTGGTGCCACCTCATTTATTTTCCCCGGGGGACAGGGAAAATAAAATTGGTAACAGCTTACATAGCTATCCCTTTATATATTCGAAACAATTTATATACAATAGGTCATTAGGTATACATTTCCTTTTTCTCATGGTCGTAGCAACAGTGGACCAAACAGTGATTGCTGTTTCCAGAAGAAAGAGTGCAGAGCATGTCTAAATGGGAGGTTTCTGTGTAATGACAGAGTAAACTGCAAGGACGTTATTTTTTCCTATAACACTCATTACTGAAAAAGAAGTCCTTATACATTTGGGCCTTCAACATGTCAATAATTAAATAGGATCATCAAGTAAATATTGCAGCCATCTCCCCTTTCCCCCCTTCCTTTTCCACACGGGCACCCTGACATTTTGTGCTGTTGGAATGGCTGACAAATCTATGTACCATTGAGAAATAAACTGCTTTTTCAACCCAAAGGGACACCCCAACAGTGTCTGCTCTTATAAGGAGACGTAAAATATATATTTTGATTAAAAGGAAATGTCAACAAAGGGAAATATTGGACTTTGCTCCTGACTGCAGCCAGTAGCCCTGAAGCAAAGGTTGAGACCATGAGAAATTAAAAGGAGTCTACAGAAAAAGCCCCACTCCCATAGCACTTTGTAGCAAAATGTTCTGAAGGTATACCTTGTACAGAAGCAAAACTTTTCTGATGCATCTAAATTCCATGGCTATTTATTTCCTCCTTCATTTTAAAAAATATTTTTGTTTACTAATTTAAAATTATTATGATACAGTTTAGACATAAAAAAGATTTTATGTATCTGTGCTTAAAATATGATGGATGATTAGTAACCATATACTCATCATCTAGTTTAAGAATATTATGAGAACTTTATGATCACATTCCTCTCCGTTAACCCCCAGCAATAAACACTATCTTAATGTTCCCTTGATTTTTATTATAGTTTTATTACCTAAGTATGAATCCTTAGCCTAGCTGCCTTCCTTTTTGTATTTTTGACCATTATATAAATAGTATCCTACTACTTTTGTTCTTCTGTGACTTTTTTGCATTTCATGTTGCATAGATGAATTCCTTAAAAAATCTATTGTTTTTTTTTTTTTTTAAGATTTTATGTATTTATTTGACAGAGAGAGACAGCCAGCGAGAGAGGGAACACAAGCAGGGGAAGTGGGAGAGGAAGAAGCAGGCTCATAGCGGAGGAGCCTGATGTGGGGCTCAATCCCATAACGCCGGGATCACGCCCTGAGCCGAAGGCAGACGCTTAACCGCTGTGCCACCCAGGCGCCTCTAAAAAATCTATTCTTGTATGTAATTGTAATTAGTTAATTTTAACTGATCTATATTCCACAGAACGAAGGGGCCACCATTATTTATCCATTTTCTTATGGAAGGACATTGATTCTAGTTTCTTTGTTTTGGTTTTTGCATTACAGATAATGCTATTTTGAACATTCCTGAGCCAGCTCCGCGTGCTCCAGCGTTAAGAGTTTCTCTAGAGCAGGTATCCTAGGAGTAGAATTGCAGGCTCATGCAGCATTGTGTGCAATTGCTTTCCAAAATGTAACAGTTTACACCCTAGTGGTATAGAAAAGTTCCCCTGGCTCTGCGAACCTGCCAACACTTGATATTTTGTATCTTTAAAAGTGTTCGCCTCTCTGAGGGGTATAAGTTGATATTCATGTTGTTTTAATTTATATTTCCTCCGTTAGTATTAAAGTTGAGTATTTTTTCATTCTCAGCCATTGGTCATATTTGAGAAAATGTTCTGGGAAAATGTCATATCTTTTGTGCCTTTTCTGTTAGTTGTGTCTTTGTAAATATTGTATCAGTTCTTTACAGACTCTGGGTGCTAAATGTTTGCTATTTATGTGTGTTGCATATCCTCTGGCCTGTGGCTTGATGTTTAATATCTTTAGATTATTGTTTGATAAAGAGATCATCTTAATTATAGTGTCAAAATTGTCTGTGTTTACTTTATGGTTTGTTCTTTTTGTATATTGTATCAGAATGCCTTCCCCACCCAAAGCAATGATAATGTTTCCATTACAGTTAATTCCCTATTCTGTGTGGGATTAATTTTTGTGTATATTGTGAAGAATAAGTCAAATGTTATCCTGTAAATGGGTAACAGTGTTCTACCACCATTTTTTAATAACCCATTTTGTCCCCATGATCTGCAATATCATGACTGGGTTTTCTTTTATATTCCATTGGTTTATATCCTGTTCATACTCAAGTACAAAGGGTGAAGTTAATCATTAAATGCCTCAGTTCATGGTACATTATTATTACTGGTTCATGCAAGCTCCTCTCTTGTCTACCCCTCTCTTCCTCCCTCCCTGTCTTCTTCTTTTTCTTCCCCGCTCTCTCTCTCTCTCTTTTTTTTTTTTGCTTCCTCTTCACACCATTTGCCTCCCTTTCCAATAGGCAATCTTTCTAAACAACATAATGTGTACGCTTTCACTTCTGTTTGTACAGGTACTTATTACACTCTGTGTGTGTGTGTGTGTGTGTGTGTGTGTGCAATCAGCTTTATTGAACTGTAATTTACTTATAATAAAATTCACCCATTTCAGGTGTACAGTTAGATGAGTCTCGGCAAATGTATATAATCATTAACTACCACCACGATCAAGATACAAAATGTGTCTATCACCCCGGAAAGTTCCTCCATGGTTCTTCGTACTCAATGCCTCCCCTGTCCCCTAGCCTCTGGCAGTTGCTGATTTGCTGCTCTCTGTCTCTATATTTTTTTCTAGAACTAAATAGAAATGGAATAATATTATAGTCTTGAGTGTCTGAGTTATTTATACTTTGCATGATGCTCTCAAGATTCCCCCATGTTGTCATATGAATCAGTAGTTCGTTCCTTTCCATTGTTGAGCAAATTTCATTGTATGGCTACATCACTATTTGTTTGTTCATTAACACACTGATGGATGCCTGGGTTGTCTCCAGTTTGTGAGTGAGGTAGCTATCAATATTACGTTCAAGACTGTGGGCAATATATTGTCATTGTTTTAGGTAAATAACTAGAAGGAGGTTTTCTAGGTGGTATGACAGGTGTATATTTAACTTGATTAAAACTTGTCAACGTGTTTTCCAAAGTGGTTGTATAATGTGAATTCTCACCAGCAAAGAATGAGTGTTCCAGTTTCTCTGCCTCCTCACCAATAAAAACAGTCAGTCTTTTGAATTTTTGCCATTCTAATGGCACGCTGTGGTATATTCTGGTGTTTTAATTTGCATTTCCTCAATGACTAGGGATGTTGAACTTTTTTTTTCATGAGCTGTTTGCCATTCTTAAGGCTGTGAAGTATTTGCTCAAATCATTTGCCTATATTGATTTTTGCTAGTTGATTTTCTTGTTGTATTGTAAAAGTTCATTATATATTCCATTGAAAATCCTTTATCAGATACATGTTTTGCACATATTTTTTCCCTGGATGTGACTTGCCTTTTTAATTTCTTTCTTTCTTTTTTTTTTTTTTAAGATTTTATTTGTTTGACAGAGATAGAGACAGCCAGTGAGAGAGGGAACACAAGCAGGGGGAGTGGGAGAGGAAGAAGCAGGCTCATAGCGGAGGAGCCTGATGTGGGGCTCGATCCCACAACGCTGGGATCACGCCCTGAGCCAAAGGCAGACGCCTAACCGCTATGCCACCCAGGTGCCCCCGCCTTTTTAATTTCTAACAGTGTCTTCCAAAGAGCAAACATTTTAAATTTTGATTTATCTGGGCACCGGGCTGGCTCAGTCAGTAAAACATGTGACTCTGGATCTCAGGGTCATGAGTTTAAGCTCCACCTTGGGTGTGGAGCTTACTTAAAGTTAAAAATTTTCTTTTTTTTTTTTGAGTTATCAAATCAAATTATCCTGTTGTTCTTTGATGGTTTATGTTTCTGTCCTACCTGAGAGATCTTTTTTAAAACCCAAGTTCACAAATAGTTTTTTCTATGTTTTCTTCAGGAAGTTCTATACTTTGAGCTCTTACGTTCTGGTCTTTGATTCCTTTCGAGTTGAGTTTTAGATTTAGCCTACTGGGATTCTGAGTCAGGTAAGCTAAAGAATCTCCTGCAGAAGACTGATACATGATTTTCATGTTAATTGTAAATCTAAAGTCCCTCTTGCAGGGGAGACATATCTTGGTTCAATTTGCTTTTTCTTTAAAGAGACGATATTGCACTTAAACTTTCCAATCCTTAAAGCTCAAACAGCACAAGTAATTTTCACTTTTGAAATTAAATCTTTTTATAATGTAAGTGCACAGTGAAAGGCTATATAACAATCTTGCATTTTAAGACAAATATTCTTTTATTTCTGTTAAAGCAAGTATATAATTATTGTTCCGTAGGCAACCAACTTTTGCTTATAACTACAATTTAATTTCATGTTAACCAAACACAGAGGGTGAAAAGACAACTTTGATTGTGAAGATCTAATTACAATAATAAATAAAATAATTTATGCAAGGAAAAAAACAAAAAGTGAGGATGCTTACTTTTATGTATTTAATAGTTGTCAAGAATCTTTTTAGCTTTATTAAGATATAACAAAACTGTAAGATTTTTTAGATTAAGCTAACTCTAGTTGGTTTTTCTTTCTGGTCACTGAAAATGTCCTACAAAAATGGTCAGGGAACACTGTGGAAGGGTAAGGTTGCTGTTATGTTTCTAGGTAAGTCTAGATAATCAGAAAGCTCCAGGAGTCTGAAGATGATCGAGAAATATAGTGTAGGAAGAAGCCAAGTGTTACAGGCTGAATGTTTGTGCCCCTCCCAAACTCATGTATTAAAGCCCCAATGTGATGGCATTTGGAGGTGAAACTTTTGGGTGGTGATTAGGGTTAGATGAGGTCATGAGAATGGAGAACCATGGTGGGTTAGCATTGAGAAAGGGCCACATGAGGACACAGTGAGAAAGTGGCTGTCTATAAGCCCACATGAGAGCCATCGCTGTGAGTTGAATCTGCTGACACTTTGATCTTGGACTTCCCAGCCTCCCGAACTGTGAGAAATAGATGTCTATTGTTTAAGCCACCCGTCTGTGGGATTTGTCATGATGGTCTAAGCTAAGATAGCAAGTCATATGCTTTCTGCTGCATTCATACTACTTAAACCCATCCAGACCAGTGTCCACCCTGGGGCGACTCTGCTGGGCATGCAAGTGAGCAAAGCCAAAGGCAGGATGCCTCAGAGGCAGTGAGCATGAAGGAGTACAACTAAATGGCCTGCACACTCACTGCCTTCCCACCTGCCCATCTTTTCACCTCGTTTCTGCCGGTCCCTGCATCACTGCTCTCTCAGCCTCACTGTTCTTCTTTCTTTCCCAAAGACACAGGTGCACACCCCCATACACACACCACCTACACACAGCCACATGCCCTACTCCCACCCACACCCCTCCTCCCCAATCCCGCCCTCCAGCTTGGCCAACATACCTTCAAATACAGTAGAGTCTGTGGTGATAAAGAAAGGCTCCATTTATGTCCCCCAACTTTATTAAAATATAAAGCAAGGAAGATCAGACAGAACATTTACTTCCAACTTAATTTTTTCTTTGCAGGAATTCCTTGATGTCCTCAATTTCCCTGACTTGGCTCTACCATGTCTGACTTAGAGGGCTTAATGCAATGGTTTCAGTCTTAAGTAGAATGTCCCCGTGGTGCTCGCAGCCAGACTTCGCCTAATTCATTGCTGTTGCTCTGAGATCAGCCACCAGCTACCAAATCTTGAAAATTTGTAAGGAATTGAAAAATCCCTGGAGAAGAAAGTCAAGGAAAATAAGTATGTCCTTAGATGGCCTTTGCTCACTCGACCTGACAAGTGTAGATTATGTTGTTTGAAATACTTTCCAGTCTGCTAGAAAGTGTCCCCTAGTGGAGTCTATGAAGGGAATAAAGTCCTCGTATTGTTATACACTGCTCTGCTATTTATGGAATGGCATAGATTGAAATGAAAGGCTTATTAAGTCATTGGGTCCGCTCCGGCAGCACAGACTTCTTCCTCGCTAGTACTTCATTCAGCCTGTGGTGTTTGGCTATTTTAGGCCTATAATCATTATAGCAAAGTAAAGCCAGGGTGGAGTCCAGTTCATCTTTGGATCTCTAGTACCTACCTTGGAAGAGGTAACTGGTAGACTAATAAATGTTTGTTGAATGGAATTAATCAGTATTTTATCTAAAGCCTAGTCTTTGGCATAGTTAATTTTTCTAGTTTGCTTCTTGATTTAGCATTTATTATCTGCAAAAGATGAAGCACTGGTTACCTATTTTTGCCATTTTTTTGGATATACGCACAAAAACAGATTCATCCATCTTCACAAAGAAGTAAGATAAAACACATGGTACAATGGAATTCTTAGCAACTGACCTCATGCTGCTTAGCTAAAAAAAATAGAATCAGCTCTCTTTTTAAAACGAGAGAGAGCTGTGCGTAAAGAATGTAAAACAGCTTTTGTTTTTGTCTCTTTTTTCTTCTAAGAGCAAGTCTTAATAGACATCACAGGCAAACAAACAAAAAAGACTAATGAGAAGCTGAAAACTACTGAACTTATAAAATATTCTTTGTGATATGACCAATCTTATAGAAAATAGAAAAGATATAACAGGCTCCTAATAAATGGAGAGATGGAAATAACCAAGGGACTTAAATTTTGTGCTGTTATGTTATTGCTCAAATTTTTACCAATAGGATAAAAAAGATTTTTTTTTCAAAATAATTTTGAATTTTAGCAAAAAGGAGTTAAAACATCTTAACGTATGCCATGTACAGACTATTTTTAAAGACATGCATTTGGGCGATGTCTGCATTTAGGTTCTATGATTCTTGAAGATAAATCTTACAAGGGATTGTTATAAGGTGACTTCTCTGTACTCAAGTTGTTATTTTGTGTATTTATTCCTCTCTGAAAATGGTGAGGGAAGAAGTGGAGATCTTTAGTAGACCACGCTGAATAAGGAATATGATAAAATAAAAATTGCAAAAGCAGAGACTTGCCCATGTTAAACATCCCAGAGTTATTCAGCATTCCTTTAAAAATCCTCCGGGGTGTTGTTATAAAATGGTGCCATCAGTTTTAAAGAGAATTCCTTTCTTTGCATCAATGGCTTTCCTTAGAGCCCCTGAAGGAAAAGCACGTGTCCTCAAGAACCATAACCTCTCCCAGAACTGCTTTCCTTTTTTGCTAATTAGAGCCCAGTGCGTTTCATCTACAACTACAGTTCTTTACTCTTGCTGTGATGCCATTTGCAATCTTTGGTGATATCTGGTCCCATCATTTGATTTTAGTTAACAGTGCTTGGGAAATCCAAATCCTTAAATCATAAAGCCCATGTCATACTTCATTTTTAATCTGAGTTCACATTGATCATTCTGCCATCTTGTTTTTATTTGTAATAAGAAATGTTAAGGGAGAAAATGTCTCAGTGCATCACCACGCAAGGCTGGCTTCGTGGTCACACTCCCCATATTTCCCTTCATGCTCTGTTTTGCCATCTTGAAACTCTTCATGCTTATTGAACAAGGGATCTGCCTGCTTATTTTACTCTAGTGTCCTCAAATGATAGAGCCAGTCCTGTCACCAACTGCCCTGGTCTGTTTCTTGGAAAGCAGAAAGCTGGATTTGGTTGAAACACTAAAAGACACTGCCTCAAGGGGCTGAAAACACAGCGGATTTTTGTGGTGTTTGTTCATATTTGCTGAACACAGCGTCTTGGGGGAATCCCAATTCTTCTAGGGAAATGGAAGTGGGGGTCCTACCAGCCACAGGCTATTATTCCTTACAATGTACCTGAAGTCTAGCATGTGTTCCAGGTGCATGAAAGGCAAAAATAAGCAGATGCAAAGGAAAGCAGGATGGTGCAGGAGATAGCCAGTGCCGTTCACGTTGCCACACGTCCCCAGACATTTAGCTTACCCTAGAGCACAGAGGAGAGCCAAGTATTTTAATGCACTTTGTGTTCAATTGTGATATTAAAGTAATTCAGGGACGTCCAGGTGGCTCAGTCAGCTAAGCATTTGCTTCAGCTCAGGTCATGTTCTCAGGGTCCTGGGATAGAGCCCCATGTCCAGCGTCAGCTCTCTCCTCAGCGGGGAGTCTGCTTTCCCTCTCCCTCTGCCCCTTCCCTCCCCACCCCCGCACCCCCCTGCTCGTGCTCATGTGGTCTCTCTCTCTCTCAAATAAATAAATAAAATCCTTAAAAAATAGAAAATTCAATCCATGTTTCTGAATTGTGTATTCCTAACTCATCAAGATATTATTCTTTTTTTTTAAAGATTTTATTTATTTATTTGACAGAGATAGAGACAGCCAGCGAGAGAGGGAACACAGCAGGGGGAGTGGGAGAGGAAGAAGCAGGCTCCCAGTGGAGGAGCCTGATGTGGGGCTCAATCCCACAACGCCGGGACCACGCCCTGAACCGAAGGCAGACGCCCAACCGCTGTGCCACTCAGGCGCCCCTCAAGATATTATTCTTAAAGGCCCTTTGAGGTCTAGAAAAATCTCAGAAGTTCATAGATGTTTTCACTCCTTTTTGCTAAAATTAAAAATAGAAAATTAAGATGTGGAAGAAAAGGAACCTCATGCACTGCTGGTGGGAATCAAACTGGTGCAGCCACTGTGGAAAACAGTATGGAGTTTCCTCAAAAAGTTGAATAATAGGACTATCTTATGATACAGGAATCACACGACTGGGTATTTATCCAAAGAATACAAGAACCCTAATTCAAAGGGATACGTGCACCTGATGTTTATAGAAGCATTATTTACAATAGCCAAGACATGAAAGCAGCCCAGGTGTCCATTGATTGAGGAATGGATAATGAAGATGTGGTACACACACACACACACACACTGAAATATTATTCAGCCATAAAAAAGAACGAAATCTTGCCATTTGCAACAACGTGGATGGAGCTAAGGAAATAAGTCAGTCAGAGAAATCATATAATTTCACTCATGTGATATTTAGGAAACAAAACAAATAAGCAAAATCAGAAAACGAGAGAGAGAGAATGAGAGAAACCAAGAAACAGACTCTTAATTATAGAGGACAAACTGATGGTTACCGGAGGGGAGGTGGGTGGGGGGGAATGGGTGAAACAGGTGATGGGGATGGAGGGCAATTGTGATGAGCACCGGGTGTTGTATGGAAGTGTTGAGTTACTATATTGTACACCTAAAACTAATATAACACTATATGTTAACAAACTGGAATTAAAATTAAAACTTAAAAGATAGAAAATTGAAGATTATGCCACATAACCAAAAACAAGTTGTCGAATGTGGTTTGGAACTCAAAATGTGGCCAGCTGTTTTCAGTTAACCAAGGTGTCTGACCTCATGCTCTCCTGCTTTCACCTTTTCAAACTCGGTCACTTCCTGAAAAAACGTGGCCACTCTCTTCAGCCCTGGCTGACTTGCACTGAATGTAAATCAAGATAACCCTGTCACCTCCTTCAAGATGGCCTTCTGTTACAGAGCATAGTTCTCAATGGTAGAGCTAAAAAGAGAGATTAATATTTGGTCTCTGATGATCAGATGATAGGCAGTGTGCATTTCATTTCTGCCTCCTGGTTTGTGGTGGCGTTGGGTGGGTCTTCATTCTTCTAGGACCTTGATTTTCAGGGCTAGACTTAGGTGATCCTCCATCTGAACTGCCACCAAGAATGCCATTTGCTCTTTAATTCCCGTTTTGGTCCCTGTGGTACACACATGTGAAGCACACTCTATCCAATTTAGTGGCGGTGCCATAGATAATATGGTGTCGTCCAGCCATCGTAACATAGAGGTGACAGTATTGTCCTTTGAAACCATGGTGTGGGGGTAACCACTAAAGGGTAAGTTTGCAGCTATGTCTCACACAAGTTTCTATCCTCTCATACTTAGCATAGTTTCTTACCATGGAAAACTCTCTCACTCTATATTTCTGGTATGAATACAATGATTTTAATACCACGAGTGGAAGAACAGATGGACTTCTAGTGATGATTTCTAAGTCAGTGCCAGAAAAAAATTTAAAACTCTTTTGAAATCTTCAGCATGAAGGCAACATTTTCGCTGAACAGAAGTAGGTCAAATAATGGTGTCTGAAACAATACTTTAGAATTTCCTCCAGAATGGCAGCTCCAGGAGAACAGGGTTATTTGTCTGTTTTGATTGTTGATGTGTTCTATCACCTTGATGGGTACTCAAGGAAAATTTGTTGAATGACTATCATTAGGAATGGATGGTGGACATTTCTAGAAGCCATGGCTTCTCCCCAAGGATGAAAGCTATGATTCACCACCTACCTTAATCCCCTTTTGCCCTCATCCCAATTAAAAAAAGAAATCCGTAAAGAAAAAAAAAAATCTCCCTATGCTGCAGACCATGATAAACAGGTCAAAGTTGGTCTGTGGACCAAGTTGGAAAATGTTACAATCATTAATGAAACAGAACTACATGAATTCATAATTAGTTATGGGAAAGTGAAGTAAAGAAGGGATTGAGCCTTTAAAAATATATTTTGTTTCTCAACAGGGCCCAATTATTTTTTTCTGATACATATCCACTCATGTCCGAATCAGCCAACTTGATAATTTGTACCAAGATGGTCACTGGTACCATACATACACTATCAAGTAGCTAATGTGGCTCTGGGAATGAGATTTATTTCACAATCTTTTAGCTAATATTCCATTATCAGCTTCTTCATTTATTTTTCCAAATGGAAGTTTTTAAAATTCAGGAAAGAATTACAGGACTGTTAAGAGCTCAACTGGATTCCCCACCCCCTATATTCTTATTGGCTTTGTTAATCTTTACATCATCTAAATGTGACCTTTGTCCCCCAAATATGATCATTTGGGGCTGTAATTCAGGGGCAGTGCCACAGTGACCCAGGAATTAGGGCAGGGATATATCACTGCTGGCATGCATAGTCCTACTCTCCCTTCTTGTGCCCATGGCAGACATTGCCATTGGGCTCGCTCCCCCTTCCGCTGCCAATGGCCTCAGACTCCGCGGTGTAGTGTTGCACTTGCGCACCACGTGGCTGGACTTGGTTATTTGCCATCTTCAGCTTTGGATCTTTTCAAAATGCCACTCTGGTGAACACATCAGTTAAAGTCATTTTTATATGAAAAGGGTTCATTTTAGTGGTGTTAGAGGAGATTAAGGCAATTCTATAGATGTTCTGGCTTTAGACTGGAGTACCTGGGTGTTCTGTGCCACAGAAGCATGCTGAATAAGGCTCTTCCTGTTCATTTTCTCTTTGAGTGGGTCTCTAGGATGTAGTGAGGATGAGCTAAGCCCACCTACTTGTGGTCAGTGCTTACTGATTATTTCATCAGCTCCTTTATGTTTCTTAGACTACTTTGCAGTTAGGGTGGATCACATGACTAGTTCTGGCCAATGGACTGTGTCACCTCTGGGCTAGGACATTCAGGAATGATCCCTTTCTTCCGCCCTGGTACAGTGAACTTGTCAACTTTGTTGAGATGGCAGCATCATAAGATAGCAAAATCCTTAATCCCTAGGTCACCAGGTGAGAAAGAGTCGCCCCTGCAACCTGCAGTGGTCCTTTTTTATGTTAAATTTCTGAGGCTCTTGCAGTCAACATGAATGTGCTACGTGAGTGAAACATCTCTACCATGTGAACGGGAAGTTCGATGTCTGACTGTTCTGTACCCGCCAGTAGAACTCATCACAAGTATTGACTGTGAACCTGTATTGTATGCCCTCAAAACAAGGAAATACCAAGGGAGTGAAAGATATGTGTACACCCATGTTCCCAGCAGCATTATTCACAATTGCCAAAAGGTGCAAGCACCCAGGTGTCTGTTGACGAATGAATAGATACACAAAATGTGGTAGATACATGCAGTTGAGTATTACTCGGCTTGCAAAAGTGATGAACTTCTGATATATGCTGTGATATGGATGAACCTTGTGGGCACTGTGCTAAGTGAACTAAGCCAGTCACAAAAGACCATGTAGTGCTTCCTCTCCTACGAAGTACCTTGAGCAGGCAAATTCACAGAGATGGAAAGTACAGGTGGCCAGTGGCATAGGGAGGGAGAAATGGAGAGTTGTTTAATGAGTACAGAGTTACATTTGGGAAGATAAAAAAAAGTTCCGGAGATGGATGGTGGCGATGGGGGCACAACAGTGTGAATGGACCTAATGTCACTGATGTGTATACCTAAAAAGGGTCAAAACAGTCAATTTTATGCTATGGATATTTACCACAGTTAAGAAGAAAGTGAGGGAGAGAGAGAAAAGAAGAAACAGAGAAGATTATTTAACTGCTGTTAGGGGAGAGCTCTCTGAGTCTTTACCCTTTCTGGGCCAGTTAGTTCTCTCCTTTTCTCAATTCGCCTTCCCAGATTTTCCACACACTCTTTCCTTATAAGCTTCCTCTGCAAGGCTGCCTCCTCGTTTCTGTGACTGAAAGCACTGGGAGGGCAGGGACTGGGTCTGACTTGTTTGCTATCATGTCTCTAGAAAAGAGTATCAGGCAGGGGTGCCTGGGTGGCTCAGTATGGTAAGCGTCTGCCTTTGGCTCAGGGCATGATCCCACCTGGGATGGTGTTCCTCAGGGGGAAGTCTGTTTATCCCTCTGCCCCTCCTCCTGCTTGTGTGCGTGCGCTCTCTCTCTCTCTTTCTCTCTCAAATAAATAAATAAATAAATAAATAAATAAATAAATAAATAAATAAAATCTTTAAAAGAAAAAAAAAGAAAAGAAAAAGAATACAGTGTCAGGTAGAACCTAGAACACAGCGTTCCAGAAAACCCGTTTAAGTGAAGGAACTCAGGGATGCCCTTTCCCCTCCATTTGTGCTGTCAGAAACTACCAGATGGGGGCAGCACTGCTCTAGTGAACTCCTTGGTGCTGCTGGAGGTGAGACCTACGTGATGAAATGGGCCACGTGCAATTGCCGACCCATTTGGTGGAATTATGTCTGTTTTCCATGGTGTCAACCTCCAAGAATGAAGGAACTACCTTAAACCGCATTAGCGTTCTTTAGTTTCTTGTTAGGGATTTATATATTTATATATCTGAATTATTCTTAAATTCATTCATTCAGTAAATTTTTATTAGGTACTCCTGGGCACTGGGTGAAAAAACCCATAAGTTCTGGCCCTCATGGAGTTTATAGTGTGGGGATACTGCCTCCCACCCAGACAAGTAAATGAATGAACACATAGTGAGTGTATGGAGAGATGATGAAAGTTGTGGAGAATGGATCAAAGAAGAGGACAGACACTGATCATTTCATTACAGTCTTTCCCCAAGGTTGTGTCTTGTTCTTTTGTTTGGAATACATTTCTCTGTTTCTTCATTTTGTTTGACTCTCTCTGTATCTTGAGAGAGTGGCCTCCTGGAGGAGATGAACCTTGCCATGCTACCCTGCGCTGGCCCTTGGTTGTCTCAACAAGCTTTTGTAATTGTCCAAGCAGCCTGCTTCACTTTCAGTGGCTCCCAGCAGTGGCGGGTGTGCCAAGACCCAGCAGTGTCCCAAGCCGGAGGATCTCGGTCAGCACCTGGATTCATGCTGATTGGAAGCCAGACCCTCAGCCAGCAGCTTTTATAGTTTACGATAGGTGTCATCCCAGCCTAAGTCCCACTGGCCACGAGAGCCAGGGGGTCTAGAGCTGTCCTCTGGGCTGCAGTGGCAAAAAGCAGGCTCCAGAGCTGGCCCCAGGCAGAGGGAGAAGCGCAAAGGTGGCACTCATTTGCCATCTTTGGAGAACAGTTTAGTAGGTCCCTAGCTGTGTGTTAAATAAAGTGCCTGTCCCTCAGGCGGATGCTTGAAGATAGGCAAAAACGTCTCTCTCAGAGAAGATCTGGGCACTTTTCAGTGGCCACCTGCCCGGGCCCTGAGGCAGGTGAATCTGAGTGCGGGCCCTTTAAGAGCCACTTCCGGGACCACCGTTGCTCGTGGGGCTCGTGGGGTGGGGCTCGTGGGTCTCCTGGTTACAGCCCCTGCTGGCTTGTGCGTGCTAGATGTTTCAGGGAGGGGCTCCTCACTCAGACGCAGGTCGTCAAAGTTTGGGGTGCCGGATGTGGGGCTCCAACCCTTCCGACCTCAGGCAGAAGCTTAGGGGTTTTGAGCTCCTTCCCGGCTAGTGGGAGCAGCGTCCAGGGTGGGGTTTGGGGCGAAACTGTGTCCCGGCGTCCCCACTTGTCGCAGCCGCTTGGGGTGTGGGAGTCACTCTGCTAGTCGCTGGGTTGGTTTTCTGAGGAAATTGTTCTGTAGGCAGGTGTAGATTTGGCGTGTCTGTGAGGGGAGGTGAGTTCAAGACCCTCCTACTCACCACCTTGAAAGGGGACGGAAACAGCGATAAGTTCCAGTGCAGACGTCATTTTATTTTATTAATGTAATCTCTACCCCAACGTGGAGCTGGGACTCAGACAGTAAGATCCAGAGTCGCTGGCTCTTCATACGGAGCCAGGCAGCCGCCCCGGGGGGCGCCATATTGACCGGACGGGGAGGAACTACCGTGGAGCCGCCGGCCTTCCACCCACCGGGCTGCGTGAGGAAGGTGAGTGAGCGGCTGGAGGCCCCCGGGGAGGGGAACATCCCAGGTGGAAGCGGGAAGAACAAGTGCCAATTCTTGGTTTCTGAGCTCTGTTTCTATCTGGACCACAGTTCTTACAGATGGCGTGTTACGGAAACAGTAGTACCTGCTTTCGCTTGTCTAGGAACTCTAGCATCTTCTAAGGAGCGCCTCGCGCAGCGAGTGCTCACAATGTCAGCTTTCCATGATGCGCTGAGCCTTGGCATTCCAGGGTCGCGTACAGAAGTGTGTTCACCCTATTGTCATTTTTCTGAGGTCATCAGCTTCCAGAGCCTCATCTCCTAGTCCCTGTCCTCAGACCGAGCCCCGTTTTTTTTTTTTTAAGATTTTATTTATTTATTCGACAGAGATAGAGACAGCCAGCGAGAGAGGGAACACAAACAGGGGGAGTGGGAGAGGAAGAAGCAGGCTCACAGCAGAGGAGCCTGATGTGGGGCTCGATCCTATAACGCCAGGATCACGCCCTGAGCCGAAGGCAGACACCTAACCGCTGTGCCACCCAGGCGCCCCCGAGCCCCGTTTTCTAATTCGTGTCTGTCATGTGCCCATTGTGGAAGACCAATCTATCTACCTGCTGGTGGTTGTCATCACCCACTTTCAGGGCAGGATTTCGTGCAAGGCTAGGAGGATAGTATCTTAGGCTTCATTTTCAATCATCCTGCCTGATGAAGCGAACAGCAGTATTTTTGCTTTCTGAGATAGATAATTCATATCGTTGAGTTGAATGCTTTAGGGAGGAATTAAAATGAGTCCGCTTTTTTTACATATTAGCCACCATCTTCATCAGGAATTGTTTCAGTGCAATGATTGGAAACCAATTTATCAACGTCTAGATCAGTGGTTCAACCATGGGCAGCCTTCGCCCCCTCCCCCCTGGGGGGGTCATTTGGAAATATGTAGTGGGCATTTTTAGCTGTTACAGTGACTGTGGTACTCTGTCATTTAGTTGCTAGGAGCCAGTGATGCTAAGCATCCTGCAGCCTATAAGACAGTCTTGAACAAAAAAGAATTGTTCTATGGAAACTGCTGTTAGAAACCTGTTGAAAAACACTGACCTATGAAAGAGAGTGTGGTTTGCCATAACCCAAGTAAAGCTAGACCTCCCTGTGTCCAGGCTAATAATAGGATCTCATTAAGAGACGAATGCAAATCTATTTCCTTAGAAAGCCCTGGGAAATAAAACAGCTTGCAGAGTTCCAAAGCAGTAGTGCGTTTCAACAAAGAGCAGAACTTTGTAAAATCTTTCCTAATATGTCATTCAGTTCCTTCAATTTTATTTTATTCTCTCAACATGTCTACAACTTCTTCCCCAAACAGTTTGCCCTGAGTATTTGTCCACTCTTCTCCCCTAGGCTGAGCAGCCCACTTCTTTCCTAATACAAACCAAGTCTAGTTTTTCTGTCTTCTTTAATTCTGTACTAGTTAGATGTGCCAGAATGTTTATGACTGTGTGTATGAAGAGAGAGATTATGAGGCTGTAAACACTCATATTTATCACTTTTACAATGGCAAACCTAAGTAAGGGCATTGGTTAAGGCTACAGATAATCTTTTAAAACCCGGTGGCCAGAGTTATAGCACTGTGTCACAGGACCTAGGAAGTCATAAGTGTCTGTTGTCTCCATCCTGTTCTTTCTGGGCCCAGTCGTCCACTCCTGTCTTCTCTCTGCATCTTCTATGGTCCCTATTTGGTTAACCTGCTTTCTCAGCCAGCCTCCTAGTTTCTGCTCTCTATAGCTGCAATAGACTGAATGTGTCCCCACAAAATTCATGTGTTGACACCTAACCTCCAATGTGAGGGTATTAGAAATGATTAGGTATTGAAAGGTGATTAGGTATTAGAAAGTGATGAGGTTTTAAGGATGACACACTTGCATGGGATTAGTGCCCTTAAAAAAAAGAAAAAAGACAGTAGAGAGCTCTACCACCCCTTCGACCATGTCATGTGACAAGGCTGTCTATGAACCAGTGGCTCACACCAGACACTGAATCTGCCAGCATCTTCATTTTGGATTTCTGGCTCCCAGAAGTATGAGAAATGAATATCTGTTGTTTATAAGCCTATGATACGCTGTGGTAGAATCCCAGATGAACTAAGACAGTAACTTTGCTAATATTTATCTTTCGCATGCCATGTGAGTCTAACTTTATATGAACTTCAGCTCCCACACCATCTGACAGATCCAGACTCTGTTTCTCAGTTCCACATGCCTTTGTGGGAGGAGCCGATGGCCATAGATCAGGTTCTCCCTTTCCCAGTAGAGTGGCATCTTCTGAGTTGTGATGAGGCAGATTCTTTAAGAAGGGGCTGTTGATGGGGAAGGACTAATGAGTGTCTTTGGTTCAGCAACACAAGTCCGTGTACTTCATGGTGACGCTTAGTCAATATTAGTAAATTCCAGCTTCAGGTTAAGACATTATCTTGAGTTCATTATTCTTCGAAAGCAACTAAACTAATCTTAGCAGATTAGCATAGAAGTAGAGAAGCTTAACCTAATGCGCTTCATTTATTTTTGGCCTTTTATGAGCATAAAGCAGGTTCAAAGCTGAGTTTTAATCTTCGTTTTGAGTTTTTCTGGTTTTCACCTAGCTTGGTCAAAATATTAATATTTAACTTATAATGTCAAGAGTGGTCTAATCATAAGCTTTAAGAAAATTTTACACATAGTGCAGACTCTTAAAATGGAGATAAGCCACTTATTTTGTAGTGATGCATAAACTCCAGGGCACTGGAGATATTAATTTATTTTAATAGCTCCAAGGACATTAATTAATATTCATTGAGAGCCAGGGATGTTTATTCAATTTAGCACAATGTAAAAAGCAATAAAATTCTTTGCTTCTAACTAATATTTGTTGAATGTTCATCATATGAGACAACAATCATTGCCATCACTGAATTGGGAATAAGAGCAAAACCGTTTTTATTTGGACAAGAAGTTTACAAGTCTGTTTTTGTAGTTATTATTCCCTTAAATCAAACTGAGGACTTACTCCTTAAATCAAACTGAAGACTTCAGAAGTGCTTCTAATACAACTAGAATTCTTCTTTCATTGAAATATAGAAAGATAGAATTGATTGTGACCTTATAGACCTAATAATAGTGCCTGTTGTTTTTTTTTTTTTAAGAGGAAATTGAAACCCAGTGAAGGGGCTGAGCAACCAGTTTAAAGTTACATGACTAATGGGCTCTCTTTCCCTTAATGACTATGGTGTGAGCTAGTTAGATGCTCTTTAGGTAGAGTGGAAAGTTGCTTGAAAAAAGGGCCCATCAATATTGCAAACTGGAGACATTGTTTTCACATTATGTTTGGTGTTTCCTTAATTAGATATTTTAGGATTCCAAAAACACTGGGTGATGATGAACTTTATATTGGTTTTAAGAAATCTCTATTGTAGTGTATCTAAATGTGCTTGAAAATTTATGTACTTTTTATGTTCTTTAAGGTTTTTATTTTGAAGCTTCAAACTGTGGGTTTTTCCCCCCCGAAAAACAAAAAAAAATTCAAACAGTTATCTGGGTATTCTCAATAATTTAAGCAGGAACTAGTGGGAAATAGTATTTATATATTAATGAAATTGATAAATAGGTTCAAGAATAAAGGATCCCCCCAAGAAAAGTAGAAAAAGGGCCTTCTGAATGGAGAACAAAACAGATTTTCACATAGATCAGAAGCATCATGCTGTAATCATTTACTTTTTTTTAAAATTGAGGATATTATTGATATAGTAAAGTATAATACTATCTGAAGTGTTCATCTGGATGAATTTTTGTATGTATATACTGTGTGTATCTCCATGTAACCCTTACCAAGATCAGTACCTCTAGCATCTGCCAAGATGCCCGTTCCCAGTCTATACTTTATCCCTGTTAAGGAAACTACCATCTAACTGCCAGAATCATGGGAGCATTATACTTCTTATCTAAAAGAAATTAAAATTTTAGGGGCACCTGGGTGGCACAGCAGTTAAGCGTCTGCCTTCGGCTCAGGGCGTGATCCCGGTGTTATGGGATCGAGCCCCACATCAGGCTCCTCTGCTATGAGCCTGCTTCTTCCTCTCCCACTCCCCCTGCTTGTGTTCCCTCTCTCGCTGGCTGTCTCTATCTCTGTCGAATAAATAAATAAAATTAAAAAAAAAATAAAAAATAAAAGAAATTAAAATTTTAAAGTAGGAAATTACCATAATTTATTTGCCATTCATTAATTTAACAAATATTTAATGACTATAATGAGCTTTACACAGGCACTAGACATCGCTGGTGAAAATGAGAGAAACTATTTCTCATTATTATAAATAATGCTGTGATCATTCTTACTGTATATTTTTTTAAGATTTTATTTTTTAAAGTAATCTCTACACCCAGTGTGGGACACAAACTCACAACCCCAAGATCAGAGCTGCATACTCCACTGACTGAGCCAGCCAGGCACCCTCATTCTTACTGTATTTTGAAAGTCTTTTTTCTTTTAAATTTCATTCTAATTGTGTATCTTAATGAAAGATAAGATATTGCATATATCAATTTAGCTTATCTTTTATAGCTTTCATATATGGTTTGAACTTTTTAAAACTTTTTTTTTGAAGTGTAATGAATGGAAAGAACAATGAGAACAGCAGGCTGCAACTTTCTTAGTTGACCTACTGAAAGCTCCGGCTTTCAGAACCAAACAGCTGTAGCTATAGCCCCTTATCAAGTTGGGGCAGCACAGCCTGGTGAAGGCAAAGTGTTCAGATGGAATAAAATGCACCAATCTGTGAATTATGCCCTGAGTCAGTGTGCTATAGAAGGAGAGGGACCAAGGCCGGTTGTAGGAAGATGAAGATAGAATGTCCCAGGGAAAATGCATGGGCAACAGCTGTCTGTGGGTGGAAATGATCTCCACAGCTCATTTCATTTTTGGAATGTATTAGTTGTACTCTAAGGGCAAAATAGGCAGGTGAATCTCTTTTTTTTAAATTGAAGTATAATTGGCACACAGTGTTGTATTAGTTTCAGGTGTACAATATAATGATTCAATAATTCTATACATTACTCAGTACTCATCTGGATAAGTGTACTCCTAATCCCTTTATCTAGTTTACCCATCCCTCTCACCCACCTCCCCTCTCGCAACCACCAGTTTGTTCTCTGTATTTGAGTCTTTTTTTTTCTTTTTTTCCCCTTGTTTGTTTGTTTTGTTTCTTAAATTCCACATATGAGAGAAATTATATGGTATTTGTCTCTGACTGACTTATTTAATTTAGCATTATACCCTCTAGGTTCATCGATGCTATTGCAGATGGCAAAGTCTCATTTTTTATGGCTGAGTAATATTCCATTGTATATATAGACCACTTCTTTTTTTTTTTTTTAAGATTTTATTTATTTATTTGACACAGAGACAGCCGGTGAGAGAAAGACAAGCAGAGGGAGTGGGAGAGGAAGAAGCAGGCTCCCAGCAGAGGAGCCTGATGTGGGGCTCGATCCCAGAACGCCAGGATCACGCCCTGAGCCGAAGGCAGACGCTTAATGATTGAGCCACCCAGGCGCCCCTAGACCACATCTTCTTTTTTTTTTTTTTTTTTTTTATTAATAATGATTTTTTATTATATTATGTTAGTCACCATACAGTACATCCCTGGTTTCCGATGTAAGGGTCGATGATTCATTAGTTGTGTATAACACCCAGTGCACCATGCAATATGTGCCCTCCTTACTACCCATCACCGGTCTATCCCATTCCCCCACCCCCCTCCCCTCTGTAGCCCTCAGTTTGTTTCTCATAGTCTATAGTCTCTCATGTTTCATTCCCCCTTCTGATTACCCCCCCTTTCTTTATCCCTTTCTTCCCCTACTGATCATTCTAGTTCTTATGTTCCATAGATGAGAGAAATCATATGATAGTTGTCTTTCTCTGCTTGACTTATTTCACTAAGCATTATCTCCTCCAGTGCCGTCCATGTTGTAGCAAATGTTGAGAACTCATTCTTTCTGATTGCTGAGTAATATTCCATTGTATATATGGACCACAACTTCTTAATCCAGTCATCTGTTGCAGGGCATCTCGGCTCCTTCCACGATTTAGCTATTGTGGACATTGCTGCTATGAACATTGGGGTGCATATGGCCCTTCTCTTCACTACGTCTGTATCTTTGGGGTAAACACCCAGTAGTGCAATGGCTGGATCATAGGGTAGCTCAATTTTTAACTTTTTAAGGGACCTCCACACGGTTTTCCAGAGTGGCTGTACCAACTTGCATTCCCACCAACAATGTAGGAGGGATCCCCTTTCTCCACATCCTCTCCAACAATTGTTGTTTCTTGCCTTGTCTATTTTTGCCATTCTAACTGGCGTAAGGTGGTATCTCAGTGTGGTTTTGATTTGAATTTCCTTGATGGCTAATGATTTTGAACATTTTTTCATGTTAGACCACATCTTCTTTATCCATTCATCTGTGGATGGTCACTTGGGTTGTTTCCATATCTTGGCTGTTGTGAATAATGCCACAGAAAGCATACAGGTGCATGTATCTTTTCAAATTAGCGTGTTCACTTTTTTTGGGTAAATACCTAGCAGTGGAATTACTTGTGCATTGTTGGTGGAAATGCAAGTAGGTGAGTTGTGATGGATTGGTGTATCAGAAGTCTCCCAACAGTCCCCATATCCAAATGATGACTAAAAGTTTGCTGAGTATATTTCTCAGAAAGAAAGACACTCCAAAGGCCACTATTAATTATAGGTACTATTCCAGCCCAGTGCTCTTGGATATTTTAGCCCTGTCATAGGGAGTCAACTTGTGACTTCTGTAAGTTAGAACTGAATTTAGAGACAGTTGTTTTTGGAAAGGGGAAACACACTTTTCAGTTTTATAAAAACAGTCTTAAAAGAAAGAGATGTCCTCTTTCATTCTTTCTAATAAACAATTGGCACAAATGAAAGCAAACCAATCTATCTCCATAGGAAATGACTTGTAGAAAGTAGGGCTTGATCTGCATAGATTTATGGGATCTCCAAATGCAATCAACAGACAGCCATTTACTGTTTACCAAAAAGGCTTGGGAAGGAAATAGTAGACAAGTTCACAGACTAATGTCCCAAATAGCTGTTGAGTTTGCGGTCTCTTTTTTTCTTCCTGTAGGGAATGGGAGACTACCCAGATGAATGTTTATTTCAGACGATTAAATAGAGGGTCATGATTGACATGTTTTCATGTTATTCGTTCTTGGTTTGACATAGAAAATCTACTGGAATCAGGCTAATTTACAAATGAAGGGGTTTATTTCCCTTTGGTTTGTGGGCATAATTGTCTCCATTAACTTTAATGGGAGTTTCAGGGCCTGGTCTGAAGGGAGAATGGATGGTTTATGGTAGAGTGCTGGCTCTGTGCAATTAAATCCATAGGGAAGAAATGCAGTGTATATTTCGACACCCAACTTCTACACCGTGCAGAAAATAGAAACTGTTTGAAAGCATTCACATTTTTCTCTATCAATTCCTTAAAAAGAAATAAAATAAAAGCCCAGTGTGCAGAAGAACAATTTTATGTGACCGTTGAAAAGATTAAGGATCATCTTAAAAACACTGTAAACATTTCGTCCTGAGTAATGGGATGTGTGCAGCAAACAAATGCACAACGATAGGGAGTCCAATTTCTGCATCTTGTAACCAATGCAAGTCTGTATCCAAAAGGTCAGGTTGGCCAATAAAAACTTCCATAAAATTTAGACCGTGGCAACCTAATCCCCTGAGAAATAAATATGAGATATTATCAGGGAAGTATTTGATATTGAGGGTCTCTGTTTCACTCTTTAAAGAATCAAGAGTGCTATAGGCATCTGGACAAGATACTGAATTCACAGTATGACACCATTATATCAATGATATAACCATCATGTGGCATTGTGTACTATGTGAAAATGACAAAAGGGCTCTGGGTGAAATCGGCTTAGGATTTAATTCATTTCTAGAAATGTTAATTGTCTTCTTCACTGCCTGGCACATATTTAGCCCCCAGTAGTATTGTTGAATAAAGAATGAGTGATGGAGTGTTTACAATGCACTATCTTAATCAAGAGAATCGAATAAGGTCCTTGCTCTCAAGAAACCACAGCCTAATAGATACACATATGCAATTAGAGTGTCCTTTTTTCAACTCTAATGTTTAAATCCAGATACAAAGCTTATTATCCTAAGTGCAGTATTTTTTAAAAAGTATAATCCAGGTATAATGGGAGAACATAGAAGTGAGTGGTAAATTCTGTCTGAAGGGATCTGAGAAGATTTCACAAAGGAAATACCAGTGGGCCTGGGCTTCCTGTGATAGGGAGGAAGAGGGATGAGCAGAGGATCAGAGATGTGAAGATGCACGTCCTTTCCGGGGAATAACAAGCAATCTATTGTGGACAAAACTAACTTGGTCTGTGTAGGAGGACAATGGTAGGTAGAGGCAGGTAAAGGATGGTAGAGCTACAATTGTAAAGAATCTTGAATATCATAGGGAAGACTTTGGGTATTTTTCTTTTCTTTTTATTAAATGATGGAATAATTGACTCTTAAAAGAAAATAGGGTGATGTCATGATTCAATCTGAATTTTAGAAGGATGACTCTGACATCAGTATAGAGAATATATTGAGAGGGACAAAAAAGATTGGAGATAATGATATTCATTATAGTGGCCATTGTAATTTGATGATAATGATAGTGATCTGAGCAAGAGTAGTGTTAGTGGCACTGGGGATGGGTCTGCCTAACACTCCTCCACATATCCACCCACCCAACTATCCATTCACTTACTCAATAAGTATGAAGTGCTGTAGCCAATACCCCTGCTTCCTTAACAGCCACTTTGTCTCCTTCATTTTCCTAACAAACGTTGATTTCTTTCTGATATTGGATGGCCATGTGCTTTTGGAGAGGCTGAGCTCTTCCTCAGTCCCAGGCAGTGGATATCAATTAGTATAAATTATTCATTAATTTATTCAGTATTTACTGAGAACCTTCTAGGTACAGGTATTGTTTTCAGAACTGGGGATAGAGCAGTGAGATGAATAATTATGATTCCTCCAATTAAGACACTCACACTCTATTGTTGGAGACATTTACCTCGATTAGAGTACATAAAAATTAACGGCAGTCAGACTTGTAATGCTCATCCATATCTTAAGCTCTTCTCCGGGATGCACACACTCTCTTGCAGTTAGGCAGGACCAAGTGACTAATCATTTCTTAGCCGGGATCTCTGAGTTTGCATGGAGGACCAGTATCCTGCTCACTATTACCTGAGTAAGGCCTTGCTTGAGGGGTAAATAAGTCTCTGTCTATAGAATAACTAAGATTTTGCCTACTAAGATTTTCAGAGTTGATTGTTACCTAGCCTAACCCAACTGATATAATGATTAATGCTAGTGTTCAGGTCTGAGCTAAGTGCTACTGAAGCCCAGGGAAAGGAGAAAATGATCGGGAGTTAGCTGAGCAGATAGGCAAGCAAGAGGCTTAAAAGTAGTGGAACTGTCCTGGACATGGCCTGGGGGCCGAAATGGCCTCACAAGTCAGGAGATTATTTTGGCTGCACGTAGAGTATGTGGCCAAGACAATGGCTTTTGTCAGGCCAGGAGTTCAGCTCATTACTTGCAGAGTACCTTCCCAGCACTATGATTGTGAATGTTGGAAGACAGCAAGAGTCCCAAGTACAAGCAGCAAATCAAATGTCAGAGCTTTTACTTAATCATGATAATTAGGGGTACAATTACGGGTTCCCTTTCCACTTCACACTTTCAGCCTTTGCTGTCACTAAGTACCATTAAATGAAGTGATACAACCTATTAGGGTCTTTCAGACAATTCCCTTTGGGCCCATGGAGATCTCTTTAGAGAGATTAAACTCTGGAACCAATGGTGTAAATAGGAATTATCCAGGCAGAATTAACAAGAGTGGGCGGATGCCATTTGAGTTGTATATATTTATAGTCTAAAAAAGGAAACCTAAAAATACCCTTAGAGCAGTGACATGTTTTGTGGCAGATTTAGCTCTATAGAGAGGGACAATTACACCATTCACTAGGCATAATTATTTTTAAAATGTCTTCTCTATGGCTCACAAACTTTATAATAAAGAAGTACATGCTGTCATAGAACTTGTTAGATGTCTCAAGAAAATGCTTAGACTAGAGAGTACTCTTTAGTCACTTTGCAAAACTAACAAGAATTTAGTTTTTCCCTCTTTATTTCTTGACATTAAAAAATACCTCCAGTAACTAATAAGTGATTTCTTAACACTCAAGACTATAAAATCTTCTACTTGAAGGCAGAAATGTGCTAGTTATTTTTATATTTCTCCCAAAGCCTAGTGCAAGACAATAAAGTAAGTTAATTTATTCAGTTTTACAACAAATATTTACCAAGTGCCTGCTCTGAGTCAGGCAGTGTTCTAAGTGTTGCGGTATAGTGGTCAACAAGCTGGGCTGATTGCTCCCTGAAGAAACTTGCATTTGAATGGTGGAAGAGATTATAAGCAAATAAATGAGTAAATAGAAATAATATCAGATGGTGGTAAGGGCTATGGAAAAAATAAATCAGGGAAGGGGTAGGACATACTGGGAGTTGTTTGCTATAACAGAGTGGTAAGGGAGGGCCTCACCTTGGTAAAGTGACTTTTGTGCAGAGACCTGGAGAAAATAAGGTAAAGACCATGTGGCTATCTGGGGAAAGACAGATCTAGGCAGGAGGAGCAGCCATGCAAAGACCTTGAGGTGGGGTGTGCTTAACATGTTGTAGGAACAGCAGGAAGGCCAGTGTGGCAGGAGTGGAGTGAGCAAGGATGAGATTAATGGGATATAAGTTCAGAGTGGTCTTGGGATCAGATCCTATGGGACTTGTAGGTCACGCTAGGAACTTTGGCTTTTGTGCTGAGTAGTAAGGGAAGCCACTGAAGGCTTCAAGAGGAGTGTGGAGTCTGGCTCTTATGGGCTGAAGTTCATTTGTGGAAGTCCTTGCCCTCCAATACCTCAGAATGTGGCTGGTTTTGGAGCTAGGGCCTTTAAAGAGTTAATTTAGGTAAAATCAATGTTTTTGTGAACTAGTCACACCTACTTCAATGTGACTAGTATCCTTACAAGAAGATTAGGAGACAGATACACACAGAAGATGATGTGAAGACACAGGGAGAAGACAGCCATCTACCAGCCAAGGAGAGAGGCCTCAGGGGAAACCAATTCTGCCTGCACCTTGAGCTTGGACTTCCAGTCTCCAGAACTGTAAGAAATAAATTCCTGTTGTTTAAGCCATGTAGATGGTGGTACTTTGTTATGGCAGCCCTAGCAGACCTAAGCACTGGCCTTCTTTTTGAAAACAGACCATTCCCTCCTCTGCGTGAGTACAGAATGTGGGGGCAAGGGCAAAAGCTGGAAGAACAGGTAGATGCTATATTAATAATCCAGATGAGATTTGCTGGTGCTCAGTTCTGTGAGCTAGAAGTGGAGGAGGTGTGAAATGGTCAGATCTTCAAGTTAGAACAGAGGGAATTTGTTTTTGGCTTAAGTGCTGGGTGTGAGAAGAAGTGAGGAGTCAAGGCTATCTTCAAGGTTTCAGCCTGAGCAACTAGAAAAATGACATTGCCTTTTACTGAGATGGGAAAGACAGGAGAAGCCGGGTTGGGAGAGCGGTGTGGAAATCAAGGAGTATGATTGGGATGTGTGCGTCTGACATGTCTGTCAGAGAGCCAGTAAATGCATTTCCAGTGCCAGGTAATGGGAAAGAGAATTTCAAGAGCTTTTGTCTACTGACCACTCAGTGGGTGGGATTATACAATGCTCATTGGATAAATGAGTGAATGAATTTGAAGATGAGGATTTTAGCTGTGCTCTTTTTGGCTCTGGGAAAAGCATATTGTATCTCTGCATTTGAAAAAATGTGAATGCTACTGTAGAGATATCTTGCTGTGAGGTTTTTTTGTTTTTGTTTTTACAAATTATATGATGGCAGTTCAGGGAGGGATTCACATTGTAAAGTTATGTGCTGCATTTTGTTTTAAGGGCATTTTCCAAATGTATTTAAATGAGGCACATTATCTGAATAACAAAATGTTTGATGATCTATAACCTCTCTGGGACAGTTCTTGGTCCTTTCCTCCAGGAAATGTTTAGTCCAGCCTGTCCCCTCAAGTCTGTCTATATCCTGGCTTCCAGGAGAAGCCTGGAGAAGTGTTACCCTACACTGACGTGACCAAGAGTGGGCACTCAGTGATTCTACACATCTCCAAGATGATGTGTAGTGTCCTCTAAAGGAGATAGAACAGGTTAGAGAAATTTCAAAATTCCACCTACTGGACACACTGCAACACGAATAAATATTTGTGGATTAAATTTTTTCTAGCTGTGACTTCTTCCTTGATACTATTTTGATAAAATTTCGAGCTTAGAGGAAAGTTTCAAGAATAGTACAAGAAATTTCTGAATACCCTTTGCCCAGAATCACCAATTGTTTCCAATTTTCCTATTCCCTCTTTGCCTCTCTCTCTTTCCATGCACGCATATGTGTATTTTAAAAAATTATGAGAGAAAGTTGAAAACACCATCCTCTTTTGTCCCTAAATACTTCAGTATGTGTTTCCTTAAAACATGAATATTCCGTTGTGTAATCATATATTATCAAAATCGGGAAATTTACCATTTTTATAATGCTATTATTTAGTCCATAGTCCAAACATGCTCAAGTTTTTCATTGGTGACAATAATGTTCTTTATACCATTTTGTCCCCTAGCCTATGATCTGATGATCCAAGGACACAGATAGCCTTTGTCATAGCTTTTTTGTCTTTAGTTTCTTGGCCCATCTTTGTCTTCTTGATCATGACATTTTTAAGAAGTAGAAGTCAGTTATTTTATTTTATTTTATTTTATTTTATTTTATTTTATTTTATTTTATTTTATTATTTTTTAAAGATTTTATTTATTCATTTGACAGAGATAGAGACAGTCAGCACACAAGCAGGGGGAGTGGGAGAGGAAGAAGCAGGCTCATAGTGGAGGAGCCTGATGTGGGGCTCCATCCCAGAACGCCGGGATCACGCCCTGAGCTGAAGGCAGATGCTTAACCACTGAGCCACCCAGGCGCCCCAGAAGTCAGTTATTTTATAGAATGTCTATTTGGCTTGTTTCTCTCTTTCCATGACTAGATTCAGGTTCTGCATTTTGGCAGAAATAGTACAGAAGTATTGTGTCTTTCTTGGTACACTGTATCAGGAGACACTTGTCTATTTGTCCCAATGTTGATAATGGTCATTTTGCTCACTGTTAAAGTGGGGTCTCTCCCTGGTAATGTTACTTTTGCTCCCTTTGTAGTGAGTAATGTCTGGGAGATACCATGAGACTTCTATAAATGTCCTGTTTCTCATCAAGCTTTTGCCTACTAGTTTTAGTATCTGATGATGAGTTTGTGTCTCCAGGTTGATTGACTTTTATTGGTTATCCATTGATGAATTTATGTCTCTAGGTTGACTAAACTGTAGGACATCTATTGAACTAGACATTTATAAGATTATTCCTTTCTAGGGGCACCTGGGTGGCACAGTCGTTAAGCGTCTGCCTTCAGCTCAGGGTGTGATCCCGGTGTTCTGGGATCGAGCCCCACATCAGGCTCCACGGCTGGGAGGCTGCTTCTTCCTCTCCCACTCCCCCTGCTTGTGTTCCCTCTCTCGCTGGCTGTCTCTCTCTGTCAAAATAAATAAATAAAATCTTTTTTAAAAAAAAAAGATTATTTCTTTCTAGATCTGTCTGTGGAGCTCAGTGGATCATAACAGGCACACAAGTACTCATGGCCTTCTTTGGTCATGAAGGTCATGATTAATCAAAATACTCTAGCAAGATGTCATAAAATTTCTGGACATCCTGGGAAGTCAGAGGGGTTTGTTCCGGCACTAATTTAATATTTGAAGACCATCTTATAGAATTGACAGTTCTGTATACGTAGAATGTGTGTTTCTACATGTACTTCTGGATAGTATAGAGTAAGTGTTATAAAATAAACCGCTGATATGAGCCTTATTTTCATTTACCTTTCCATTCAAAAGTGGAATGAGCAACATTCCAGTTACTTGAAGATTTCATTTATGTTTTAATAAGTTGAAGTATTGTGTAGCTAAATGTGAACAGACCACTTTCCAAGCAATTTTAGGAAACTTTATTTCTTATGACAACATGGAAGTTTATAGATGTTGTCACCCACATAAATGAAACACCTCCCTTCTCCTCTTCCTATTATATAAGTTATGTATTATGGGGCACATGCATTATAATTTTCTTCTCAGTTTTTTCATGAATAACAACCATGCAGTGCCTCAAAAAGCGGGTGCCTGGGTGGCTCAGTTGTTAAGCACCTGCCTTTAGCTCAGGTCATGATCCCAGGGTCCTGGGATCGAGCCCCATGTCAGTCGGGCTCCCTGCTCAGCGGAGAGTCTGCTTTTCCCTCTGCCCCTCCCCCCTGCTTGTGCTCTCTCTTGCTCTCTGTCTTTGTCTCTCTCTCTCTCCCAAAAATAAATAAATAAAAACTTTTAAAAAAACCCTCAAAAGCCAAGTTAGGGTACAAATTATTTGTTTAAATGGTAATTCATACAGAACAATGAATATCATTGCCCCAAGAATATTGGATCAATTCATAAACAATGTCATAGATAATAAAATTTGTAAATATTCAGCAAAATGAACAAAATACTCAGAAGTTCTGAGTCTCCTGTATATCTCAACGGCTTCCAGGTTACCAGGTTTTCTCTGTGACACTTAAATGTTGATTATGTTAATTCTGTGCTAGCCTGAAGCCCAGCTAACTGGAATGGTCCTAGCCCAGCCCACTCCAGGGTATGTTCACCTGGCCCCTTCCCAGTCTCTTTCCAGCCCTCCTAGATACCCATACAGACCCAGGGGCTTGCAGGAGACATCTGAATAAAAGAAAGAACAGAACAAGGATTTGCCACCATGGGTAGTAAGTGCGGTATGACTGGCTGTTCTCACCCTGCCATTTGCTAATGGTTTTCTGCAGGACCCCATGCTGAGAAAGCAGAACCAGCTTTCCGTTTGCATGCTGTTGTGAGTTTTAGAAACAAGTCTCAGGCATCACTTCCAGTGAGGAATGTCAGAGTCTTAGAATTTTTAATGTGCTCTTATATTGCAAGCTGAACTCACAATCTGTTCAGAGACAGCAAGAGACAAGTTATTAAACTCTGATCTTTGTTGTATGTGCTTAAAATGAGAACTCCTTGGTTTCAGTTTGGTTATAGTGGAAGGGATGGGAGTGTTGAAACCTACCAGAGCAGGGGAGACTTTCATTATGATGATGGTCCAGAGTTACTTCTTTTTGTGTGATTCGAAATCTCAGTAAATTTTTAGAGGGAGCAAACACACACAGGCCTTGACCTCATGCCGAGAGTACCACTTAAGGAAATCCTAATCTCCTTGGTGTGGGCTGAATATTATTGTATTGCAAAAGGCTTTCTTTCCAATGTGTTCTGTACTTGCCATGCTTTATTTACCAGAGCAGCAAATGTAACACCACATGAGTGAATTACTTCTATTGTAATATTTGACATGCTGCTGGGACATTGAGTAGCCCATAAGATGAATATGCTCTCTCTACATATGGGTATTTATACTTGGTAACATTTTCAGCAGTGTTCTTGAAGCTTTCAAATGTTCAGTGCTATTTAGAGGAACTAAGAATTCAATCACGTAGTCATTTCTTTATGCAAAGTCAAACGAAGCATCTATAGATCCAAAATGAAATCTTTATCCTTTTTGGGAGATTGCTTATGGGGAGTCTGGCTGCCTCATGTTAGTTGTGCCCACAGATATTGCTCCCCTTCAATGCTTGTTTATTGAACCAGTGGGCTAATAGTGTTTTATTAAGTGGAAGGGTTTATGGGTAGTCAGACGGTCAATAACATTGACCATTCATAAATCAAATAATTAAGTCAAATGAAGCCCACACAAGGTAAGCTGACAATTACACAGAAAGTAACTTCCCAAGAGCACTTCCCCTGGTACAATTTATTTTGCTACATTTCAGGTTATTCTGGGTTTAGCGTGGAGTGGTAGTTTTGGTTTGGGGAATGTGTAGTAATACACACAGTACAGTCTGTACCTGGGTATTTGTTTTGATTTCCCCACTACAGTGAAATGGTACTGTCACAGCGAGCTGTTCATTCCCCAAGGGCACTCCTCAATGTTCTTCTGAATCTGCCAGGATTCAGGCAGGAAAGCTAAAGTCACCACACATACTTCTCATTACTACAGAGCTTTACCTGTTTCAAAGAGGAGTTCTCACTGGCTGTTTCTTCTAGGGAAGAACAGGAACATTCTCAGAGCCTTCTCCCATTGTCTCTCCATGGCAAGATCAAGGACAGGCAATCAGGACAAAAAAAACCCAAGAACAACACACAACTACGGTGCCATCTTTAGCTTTAGAAATCATAATGATATTAATGCTATATTTGCCATTTATGAAGTGCCTGTGGTGTACCAAGCATTACACTCATTAACTTGGATGCTCAAAACAGCCTTATAGGACAGATAGTGTCCTCCTATAACAGAGGAGTTGGGCTCTGAACATAAAGCGGTAAGACTGGGATTTAAACCTGGATCAGACTGCCTCAATAAATATTTAGTTGGAAAAATAAGCCAAGGCCAGGTGACTCTGGGGGTGGAGTAAACCAACTTCTCTGTAACACACCTTTCTAGGGCTTATGCCTTAGCTGGGAGTGTGGGTAGAGGACACTGAGCTATAGCGACATGAGTTTCACAGAGCTTTGTGGTTCCAACAAGACATAACCACATGAGTATGCACTGCTTAGTAGGTGCTGATCATTATTCTGAGCTCTTGTGTATATCATTACACAATGAGTCCTTACCATGATCCTATGACATAGGTACTGTTATGATCCCTGATACACCTTCGTAGGTAACCAGCAGTCTCCTCAGTGCTCCGAATCTTGACGTGGTAGTAGAAACAGACTGAAATCTGACAGGAGTAAAAACAACAGCTTTTTCTGCTAACTGTCCTTATAAATTCCATTTGTTGTAACATTTTTGGATCAATGTGCACACTGTCTGATAAAATCTAAGACGGCTATCTGTTATACACATTCTGAAGTTGACATTTGTCAGTTTTGATTGCAAGCACGATTTAAAAAATTTTTTTTTAAAAGATTATTTATTTTAGAGAGAGAGAGTGCACGCAAGAGATCGCATGCACATGCGTGCGGGGAAGGGCAGAGGGAGAGAGTCTCCAAGCACACTCCCGGCTTCAGAGCCCTACTTGTGGGATCCCACAATCCATGAGATCCTGACCTGAGCCAAAACCAAGAGTCAGAGGCTCAACCAACTGAGACACCCAGGCGCAACTGCAAGCATGATTTTTTAAAAAAATAATTAAAAAAAAAATGCTAACCAAAAGCTTTTCAATGGGAGGGTATGGAATCTTAGAAAATCCTTGCTCTTTGAGTAAGTCAGTTCATTTAGAGAAATCTTAAGGAAGCCATTGCATCTCGGATGTCTGCTCAACACTGAAATTACCCAAACAGAGGGAATCATTGCTGTCAGTGGGGATTGTTCACAGGCCTTTAGTTGTAGCAAAGGGAACAAACAGGCACTCCGAATGCTCTTGATTAAAAACTGCAATTCTACCTGAGTTCTGCGGTTATCGGAACACACCCATTAGATGTCTGAGGGAGATTCAGAAACCAGTAGCAGTTCACCTGTCAATAGGTATAATGATCAAGTTATTAATTTACTTAAAATAACATGTAAGAATAGGACAGTGATGAAAAAAACCCACAGACATCTGTTATCCAAAAATTTTAGATATTATAAAAACTGTCATAAAATTTTTTAGTAATTTATTTTGAATTAGAAAATTCAAATAAACAAGAATAATTTTTTTAAATTTGTCCATAATCTCCTGACTCAGAAAAAATCTTTGGTTGTTGTGTTTCATGGTTTTATTTCCAAGGACATCTGTGTTTTTCTGACACGGGCTAGCAACCATGCAATTCTGTGGCTAATTACTATTGCTGGTAAGGAGCCGTCCTGATTGCTACTAACTCCCAATGATTTCCCTGCTGACGGTGGCTCAGTGGAAGGTGGGATGGTTGTACCATTTTTGCCAAATGGAAGGAGAGAAACAAAACAAGAATAACAAATGCATTGGTACTTAAGATGATCTAATTCATTGAGATAAACTGCTGCCTGTAAACTGACACAACACATCAAGGACAAAGCTAGGGCAAACCAGAGCCGGAGACTCTACATCCTTCATTGCTTGTTCTCCACCCTCTTGGCTGACACTGGGAATTCTGGCAGTGACAAATTCTTCAGCGTGGCTTAATTTCTCTTTGTCTTCATCTCAACTCAAAGCAGTAACTTTCTTGCTTCATATCACAGATCATCAGAGGAGTGGGTTTTCTGCTTGGGAGCATCTCCACTTAAATCTTTGGTGTTTTAAGCCTAGGATTTTAGATGAAATGTAGCTAGTGTTTATATTTTTGTTTTTACTGCCCATTTTACCTTAATTCTCATAGGAATAAGTGAGGGGGCTGGGGTTTGTTTAAAGAGAAGGAATGAACTAATAACACAGGCAATAATATGGATGAATCTCAAAATCATTAAACTGAGTCAGAGAGGCAGGAGAAAGAGATTACCATGGGGCACAAGGAGAATTGGGGGGTGATGAGTATATCCATTATCTTCATTATGGTGGTGGTATCATGGATGTATAAATGTGTCAAGGAATAAGTGAAGGACATAGGGGTTGGGGACAAGACCAAAGGGATAGACAAAAAGAGATGGTCATCCACAGGATGAGGTCAGATGGGCTGAAGACCTTGGGTGGGGTGAAGGGCAGGGAGAAGCACTCATAGGAGTGGTGTGAGGGTAGAAATCAAGGAAATAACCACAATATGGAAACAAAAGTTAGCAAGAAGCCAAACGAGAGGGTCTGGGCTCAAGAGAATTCAGGTCAAGACTTTTCTTCCATCTAATTTTATAATTTAAAAATAGCAGTAGGTTATTTTTTGTTGAAAAAAATTTGGGGGGGCTGTTTACACACACCTAAGACTGATTGTTGTCATCATCTCCCTTGTCAGTTAATATAATGAACAAATTTAAGCTTCCTATGATATTTTTAGTCTTTAAGCTTGTTCCCTGTAGTATAAGTGTGTTTAATAACAAATTTCTGTTTTATAAAGTTCACCATGGCTATATGAAGAGTGGAAAATATGTTTTCAGTTAAGTTAAGAAGGAAAAAGAGTCCTTGGTCAAATAACTGTTAAAATATAAATAAGAATTGGAATGAAAAAAAAATCCAGAGAGGGTTGTAAAATGTACTGTGTTGGCAATGATGCTAATTATGATTTTGAAGGCCAGGAAAAAATCAGTGTTTCTCATGCCATCCAAGGGCTAATATCACAATTTATGGACTATATAACATGTTTTATTTAAACTCCTGGGAAATTTAAAAACTATGTATACCAAGATGATACTTGAGAAAATAATTTTGTTTTAATTCTATAAGGTGGTTTAAATGTTATTAATATGTGAGAGTTCGCAGCTCCCTGACCTTCTCCAACCCTGCTTTTCCTGAGGAAAAAAAAGGACAAAAGCCACACACAGAGGTTTTTGTAAAAAAATATTTCTTGGAAGTGGTGGGTATAGAGGCAATCTGCATGGAGAAACAAGGGAACAGGGAGCAGACATAAGGCCAGGATGGGTGCACTTGGTTAGGGTAAAAAAGTGGTGGATCCTGGGAGATGTGGTAGCCATTTAAGAGTTGCATGGACTAATTTTTTGACCTACCTTAAACATTTAAGAGAAGCCCGAGGATTGGAATTCCCATAGGTTATTCTTCTTTCATTGTGACCCCAGTCCACACTTATACACTGAGGGACAGGGCTATGTAAGGATGGTTAAGGCAAAGTGACAGGAGACTAGCTCTCCCCTAAGCTAGATCCATGTCGGAGAACAAAAGCCCATTGGTTCCAGGTTTAATGTATTCAATGTATATAATCCTCATAACATCTGTCTAGTGCTGATGCCATTTAATTTTATTTACAGGCAAGGTAATCAAAACTTAGGGAGGCTGCTTAAGTTAACCAAGTGCTGACAGCTCATATCCCACACCTAGTGTCTAGTAGGTTGACCCCACACTTTGACCCCTTTCCTCCTGTCCTAAACAGCCTTTCAGTTCAGGATCGCTTCTCAGTTCTTTCCTTCTGGGGCCGAGTCACAAGTCTCTCCCTTCTGCCCCATGAGATGTTCAGCAGAAAAGGTGAGTGATAAAATGCCAAACTTAGTTGTGGCGTTGCTGACTGGCTTGTTTGAACTCAGGGGTCTTAAAATCTCTCAGATCCTTCAAGGCAAAAAACAAACATAAGAATATTATTATTCTCAGTCCTGTAGAGAGTTTGTGAAGATTAACAAGTCAAGGCCTAGGTATAGTACATCATTGGTTTTTGATATAGTGTTCAGTGTTCAATGATTCATTGGTTCAGTATAACACCCAGTGCTCATCACATCATGTGCCCTTGGCTAACTGAATTTAAATAAAAAAAAAAAAAAGAGGAAGAAGAAGAAAGAAGAGGTAGTCAAGGCCTGTTAGTAGTAGCAGCAGTAGTAGTAGTAGTAGTAGCAGCAGCAGCAGTCAAGGCCTGTTATAAAAGCCCCTCAGGAGAAGAGCGCTTGCTAGAGTCGACCCGAGTCAGGGTCCTTCCCTTGATCATCCTGAGATCTTGCTCATAAGACCTCAGTAAATGAGTGCCGTGGTAAGTCTACAATTGATTGGGATTTGGGGTACATTGCTGAGGCAGAATTCAGAATCTGAGTTGCATTTCTGCTGTGTGAGAATTGGAGGTGAGAAGGGATGGGGCCCAAAATGCTTTTTCAGGTGTCTACTTAGTAGGTAAGTTTCTTTGAGTAGCACCATGATTTGTGGATTGGAGTATTCAGACCCCATAGAAGGAACCCTATCCGAACACAGATGCATGACTGGATGGAGCCTGCGCAGGGACACCTGTCATATTACACACATAAGTAATCCTTTGTTAGCTTCCTCTCCCTGGGAGAAATGGCATTGGCAGTAATACGGAATTAAATTCTAGACCTTTAATCAAATACATTCAGAATGAACTCTCTTGCCCGTATTGATTTCAGAATAAACACACATCCAGCAAAAGGGCATTCTTCCTTTGTGAGCCTCCCTGTGATTCAGGGACTGCTTGGAAGGTAGTGATTCTTTTGATGCCAGGAGTTATTTAAAACTCATCTTAAAATAAGGGAACTCAAAATATTTGGCAGAGGGAAGGCTACCAGATCTTGCATCTTTGTGGTCAGAGAGCTGTGTGGTGGTAGACTGCCTGACTTCTCTGCAGCTATCTGAGACCGAGAAACTGAGAAAGTAAAGCCATTCCATCAAGAGAATAATAACAGTTCGAAAGCTTCTTTGCTTTTTGCTAGATTTGATACATAGCAGAATGGATCCAAAAGAAGGGATGTATTGATTTGGTATCTTCTTCCTGAGTGTGGTGAAATAATGAGGGTGACCTACCAAGTGTGCAAGACCAGATCCTGGTATTCCAGCAAAAGACAACAAAGCAAAGCAATAGAACAGCGTCCATGTTGACCCCAGGCAATCAGTGGGCAGTGTTGGACATTTTGTCCTGGTGAGGGAAGCAGTTTAGTTCAGACATAGCGTCCTTTCTTCAAGGATCTAGAAACTCTCTCTAAAGGGGATACTTCCTCTCCTAGCCCAGAACCCTCTAATCGTCCTGCAGGCTGACTTTGTGCCTGACCCTGAGAAGAGAACATTGATGGTAAATTCAGTGTCTCCTGAAATTACCCCTTTATTTAAACATTTAAAAGTGTTTCATTTGTTATTGTTGTTGAGTAGTTATTTTTAAGCCAGAATGCATCTCCATCCTTACACCATCTATTTTGGGCACCCATGAGACAAGGAGCAGTGTTAGAAATCAATGCTGGCTGTGGCTTTCTAAATTAGTTTAAGGGATCCAGGAATCCTTATGTGCCCTAAATATTGTGTGTTGCCTGGGTAATAATGACTTATGTACATATGTGAGATTCATGGATTTCATTATAAGATATAAGTTTGTTTATAAACATTATTAAATTTATAGTAGCTTTTTGCCTTATTCAGTGTGTACTTAGAATATAGTGATGATCATATATTTTTTGGAAAAGTAAAAAGGGATTCTAATGTTGGAAAGGATGGAAGTTAGTGGAGCAGCAGAATGAGATTCAGAATAGCAACGAGTTCCCCAGACCTTCCACCACTTCATTTGTTTCCTGAGAGTAGAACCTGTTTCCCTTCCAGGAGCCAGCCAGCATGGGCCTTGAATGGAATCCAATGACGTGTGTTTGAATTCCAGCTCTGCTCCTCCATTCCTAGCTTTGTGACCCTGGCAAAGTTCGATGGCCTCTGCTTGCCTCAATTTTCTCATCTGTAATATGGGGACAATACTAAGGCTACTTAAAGTATTTATCATAAAGCTTGGGATGTAGTTACTATTCAATAAACAATAGCTATTAAAACACACACACACACACACACACACACACACACACACACACACACACACACACAAAATAGCTGTGCCTTTAAGAGGCCAAAACTGTGCAATTTCAATTTGATTGGTCAGAAGCCCTGTTTGTGGTCAAGTGCTCTCATGAGTATGCTTTGCCTGAGCTCTGTAATGGGGAATTCCTTCTGTGGGGGGATAAGACACAAAGGATAAGACACTAAAATGATCCCCAGGAAACAAAGCTAATGAAAATGTTTAGTTTTGTTCTAATTGAACGAACTCAGCCCCTGTTTAATAGTTCCTTTATTTTTAAAATAAAAAGAAGTCAAAGTCTTCCAGGTAGACAAGCCTGACAGAATGGAATAACCAACTAAGGATGGCCGCTGAGCATCCAAGCTCCCGTTGGGCTTCCTGCCTGTGTCCTTCGACATTGGCAGCAGGTTCTGGAAGACAACCTGGCAGCCCTCACAGTCCATTAAGACAGCAGATGCAAACACACTCAGAAGCCAACTGCTGCAATCAGGTTAATTTCAGCCTGGTCCTGCGGCTGTCCTCGCACAGCCAATGCCAGCTCAGCCCAGAACTGTGCAAGGTTAGGTCATGGTAAAACTCCTGCTAATGGGCATTTCTCAGTAGGGTGTGTGCTAAATAAATGCAAAACTGGGTGGCTTCATGGCTTCTGTTTGGAATAGAAATCGCCAGCCTATCATTAGGAGATGAAAGTAGGGTAGAGGATAGATAATAGGGGACAAATGCACAGAAGTGGAATTGGGTGATAGGAAAAGTCTTCGACTTGATCTGTGTTCATTTCCTAGAAGATAAGATTGTTTCAGGAACAGTGGACTAATTGGATTATGTGATTGAACTTTTTATGAACCAATAAGGTTTATTTGTATTTTGCCATTGTGACAGTAGTGTGTTCATGTGGAGAAACAAGAAGATGGAATTGAGTAATTCAATGACAACTGAAGTTGGTTTTTAGATCATTTGTCCTTATCTTTGTTCTCTGTACTCTCTTTTGCCTACTTGTTGACTCAGGTTTGTACTTAACATTGAGAAAATTTGCTGTTAAGCCTGCTGTGTGTGTGTGTGTGTGTGTGTGTGTGTGCATGTGTGTGATTTAGAGTAAAAAATGAACTTTGGGAAAATGAAAGAATTTGAAGGCTGCCATCTTTCTGGTAAGTTACTTTCCCTCTTAGAGAAGATGTTTTTCTATTACCGGAAAGGGAAAATGATGTAATTTTTCTCTCCTGCCATTAAATTTCTGATGATTGTGGTCCTCTCACAGGCAGTTCTCCTGCCTGCCTTCTCCTGTTTACCTTGGTGGTGCCCCTACTTCTTCTCTTCCTTTTTTTCCAATGTGTCCAGTTAAGTGTAGCTCAAAAAATGGCCATGTGCACCTGCTCTTTGCTGGGCATGTGGCAGAACATTGGGTATAGGAGATAAAGAAACCTGATTCTTGCCGATAAAGAATTCAGAGTCTAGGAGTGTAGGACTTGCCACCCCCAGAGGAGAAAGGCACAGCAAACGGAGTGGGAGAATCCCAGGTTCATGCTCTTTGCTCTGTAGTTACTACCTAGAATGTACCCTAGGCTTATTTGGGCTCCTGAATGGGTACAAAAGGTGAACAGAAGCTTATTTAATTGGGCATTTTTAGGAGTGATGGTTTAAATAGCAGTGCTTCCCATGGTTAAGAGTCTGGGCATTGGAATTAGAATAGATAGAATTGGAATTCTGGTGTTGCCATTAACCATTGTGTGACCTTGAGGAATGTACCTACCCTTTCTGAGCATCAATTTTTATATATGTCCAAACAAGATAATAGTAGTTCATTGTGCTATTAATGACATGTAAGAAGTTCGTAGCAAACTGACTTGCATATAGGAGGTGCTTAGTAAATGGTAACTGCGATTATCTTCTAGTTATGTATATCTGTGGATGAATTTGTTAATGTCTGTGAAGGGTGGGATTGCAGTATTGGGAGGAGAGGATAGCTGGGGCAGGTGACACACGAGCCATGGATGGCTGCCCAGGAATCAAGGTGGGTGTGAGGAGGTGGGTGACATTGACAACATCTTTGCTTTGGCAGCAGCTGAGTTTTCTCTTATGGGAAGGAAATGGCATGTTTAGCCAGCCAGATAACCAAGCTGCTACCATCAGAGAGCCTTTAAAACAGAGCTTTGCAAATGTGTTCCATGCAGCCTCTAGTAATGAGATTCATGCTTTTTCAGTGGTAATCCTCTACTAGACAGCAGTTTAAATCTTTTCCTATTTGGTGCACAGAACTGAAGTCCAGGATATACATATTTCCAAGTGTCATTTTTAATTTAATGCATGATTGAACGTATTACCACTGGCACAGCTAAATAGTTAAACTAGAATCCATCAATTTGTCCTGAACTGTTGACATGCAGGGTAATGTTACGGTTAAATTAAATTTAAATAAAAGAATGAGAGGCAGCTTGGTTTCCTGGCAATCCTAGGGCCTGCTTTGTCAGTGAGGCCTGGCTGCAGTGGAAGAAGGACATTTTAAAATATGAGGTGCATTTTTCCCCTCCCCTCCGTATGGCTTGGAGAATTGCTGATTCTTTTGCATTTCTGGTTATTTTCCCTGAGTGGCAAAGCAGACCAGGTGTCCAGATTCTGGCAGGAGGGCATTGTGCAAATGTAAAAGCAAATCACTGTTAATAGGAAAAACCTGGTTTGCAAATCATAACATTTCAGAACTAGAACAGATTTGGGAGACCCCAGAATGTCAGAATCAGGGAGATGGGCCAGAGCTTTGGTCCAGCTCAGAGAAGCTGGGAAACCTGCCCAAGGACATCTGAGATGAGAACCAGGCCCTCCAAGTCAGAGAGAATGTTCTCTCCTCTGCAGTTTTTTATGCTTTATGCAAAGATGTGGCCTAGTGTGCTCTGCTGCTCATTCCTATGAGAACCTGGGCAAATGAGTGAACCATTCTGAGCTCAGTTTGCTTGTCTGTATAATGGAGAGAATATCACTAGCTACCTTATAGGATTGTCAAGAAGACTAAGTGAATTCTAGGTATGAAGTGATTAGAACAGTGACTGGTACTTGCTAAGAGCTCAGTAACTCTAAACTATCCTGTTTTGTTTTACAGTAATATTATACTAAAAAATAACTTATTTTTATTATTGACGCAACATTTTTCTTTTTTTTTTTTTTTTAAAGATTTTATTTATTTATGTGACAGAGAAACAGCCAGCGAGAGAGGGAACACAGCAGGAGGAGTGGGAGAGGAAGAAGCAGGCTCACAGCGGAGGAGCCTGATGTGGGACTCGATCCCGGTACGCCGGGATCACGCCCTGAGCCGAAGGCAGACGCTTTAACGACTGCGCTACCCAGGCGCCCCTGACGCAACATTTTTCTAATTGGTTTTCCAGGAGTAGGGATATTTGGGCCACCAAGGGTATACTCTGTAGCCTGGGTCCTCTGGTATTACCTTTGGAAGTATTTAAGATGGCCTGTGCATTAGTCTTCTAGGGTTGCCCTAAGAAATTACCGAAGAGTTGGTGGGTTAAAACAATAGACATTTATTCACTAATAGTTCTGGAGGCTAGCTATTCACAAGTCATGGGGTCTGCTGGGCTGTGCTCCCTCTGAAGTCTCTAGGAGAGGATCCTTCCTTGCCTCTTCCAGTTTCTGATAGTTCCAAGAATTCCTTCGTTCGTTCCCACATCACTCCAAACTCTCTCCATCTTCACATGGCCTTCTCCTCTCCATGTGACTGTCCTCTAAGTGTCTCTTATAAAGACATTTGTCACTGAATTTAGGACCTACCTGGATAATCCAGGACTTATTTCATCTGTGATTTTTTTGTGAGATGTTTAACTTAATTATATCTGAAAACCCCTTTTTCCAAATAAGGTCATATTTACATTCATAATTTTAGTACATGGACATACCTTTTCAGGGAACCACCATTCAACTTGCCTCAACTGGCTTCTGTTGGGGTTATATGTAGGTATTGAAAATGAAACAAAACTGAAAGGGAGTAAACCCATAGACTTTGTTTTCATTGAACTTTATATTAACCCACCATAGTCTCTTGTACCTAAAGCGGTGGAAATCGGTAGAAAGAGAAGATGATGTAACTGGAAAGACTTCATTTGACTGATCAAATGAAACATGTGTTGTGACTGGTAAAGAAGTTTGGCCCTCATTCATTCATTCATTCATTCATTCATTTATTCATTCAGCAAACGTGAATTGAGGACATACTATGTCCCCAGCTCTACTATGTGCCACATGTCAGAGATAGAAGATGAAAAAGGACACTGTTTCTGTCCTTATGGAGCCAGTAGCTGGAGAGGAACAGACATGAAATAAAAAAATATGAAACAATTTAATGAGTCCAAAGCTTGAGCTGTTTTCAAAGTATCATAAGTATAGAGAGGGAGTGGGGTGGGGTATAGGAGAGAGAAGGGTTGACTGGTGTGTCCATTCAGGCTTCCTGAGGGAAGTGACAGTGAGTCAAATATCAGTGAAGCAGTCAAGTTGAACACAAAAGGTGCCATGGAAGAGAAGGTAGAGAGAGTGGAATGGGTTACCAGGCGGGGGGACCAATTGCATGAACAAAGGCACAGAGCCAAGTCAACAAATATAGGTACCAGGGGCCAATGTAGGGTTCTTAGAGCACAGAGGGTATGACAGGGAGCATTTGCTACATCTACAGAAGTAGGTAAGGGCAGACTGTGGAGAGTCTTGCTGTGCTAAGTGTAGAGCATGGCATTTATCCTATAGGTTATTCTTGAGGGTTCTTGAGTATAATAAGCATTGTAGAGTCAGATTTGCTTTGTAGAGGACACTCTTGGCTATGTAGAAGAGATTGAAGGGAGGGGGCAAGAATTGGGGGAGGAGACCAGTTAAGGGTGGTATTGTAGAAACTCAGTCAAAAGATATTGAAAACCTGAATTTAGCTGCTAATACTGTGAGGGAAAAGGAGATATAAAAATTGCCTTCTGTATCTCCAGCCTGGGTGACAGGAAGGATGATGATGGCACTGAATGAATGAAGGGTACAGGGAAGAACACATTTTGATGGGAAAATCCTGATTTCTGTTGGGTGTGTCCGCATGTAGGACAACCATGTTGGAGGAGCCAGGTGAAAACAAACATGAGTTGGAAACATGAGTTTGGGGCTTGAAGAGAAAGCTAAGGTGGTGATATAGCTTTGTGAGTTACCAGCATCTATATTAGTTTCTTACGGCTGCTATGACAGCCATAACCTTGGTGACTTAAATCAACTGAAATTTATTCTCTCACGATTCTGGAGGCTAAAAGCGCAAAATCAAGGTATCATCAGGGTTAGTTCCTACTGAAAGCTCTAGAAAGAACCTGTTTCATGCTTTTGTGCTAACTTCTGGTGTTTGCCTACAGCCCATGGTGCCCCTTAGCCTATAGACTGATCCCTTCAAATCTCCCTCTCATGATCTTCTCCCTTTTATCTGTGCTTCTTATCCTTCTTTTATAAGGACACCATATAGGATTTAAGTCCTCCCCCATTTGATCTCATCTTAACTAATTACATCTGCAAAGATGCTATTTCCAAGTAAGCTCACATTCTGAAGTTCTGGGGAGGACATGAAATTTGGGGGGCACTATTCAACCTAGTGCAGGATCCATGTAGTATTTAAAACAATGGGGATAGATTAAATCATTTGAAGGAGTAGCAAGTTGAGGACAAAATACTTACTTTTTTATTGAAGTATAATTGGCATACAATGTTATGTTAGTTTCAGGTGTAGAGCATAGTGATTTGACCTTAGTATATCCTGCAAAATGATCAAATCAATAAGCCTAGTTACCATCCGTCACCATACAAAGTAAATACAATATTATGGCCTATTCTCCCTATTTTTAAAAAAGATTTTATTTATTTATTTGACAGAGAGACAGCCAGCAAGAAAGGGAACACAAGCAGGGGAGTGGGAGAGGAAGAAGCAGGCTCCCAGTGGAGGAGCCTGATATGGGGCTTGATCCCAGCACTCTGGGATCACGCCCTGAGCCAAAGGCAGATGCTTAATGACTGAGCCACCCAGGCACCCCTATTCTCCTTATTCTATACATTATATTCCCATGACATTTATTTTATACCTGGAAATTTGTACTTCTTGGTCCCCTTCACCCATTTCATACCCTGCCCCCCTGCCCCTGCAATCTTCCTCCCTTCTGGCAACCACCAATCTGTTTTCCATAAATATGGGTTTGGTTTTGTTTTGATTATTTTATTTTTTGGATTCCACATATAAGGGAAAACATGTGGTATTTGTCTTTCTGCCTGACTTATTTCACTTAGCATAATACCCTCAGGGCCCATCCATGTTGTCACAAATGGCAAGATTTCATTCTTTTTTTTTATGACCAAGTAGTATTCCGTGTGTGCGTGTGTGTGTGTGTGTGTGTGTGTGTGTGTGTGTTTATCACATCTTTTATCTGTTCATCTATTGATGGACACAGGTTGCTTCCATATCTTGGCAATTGTCAATAATATGCAGTGAACATAAGGGTGCATATATCTTGTCTAATTACTGTTTTCATTTTCTTTGGATAGATACCTAGAAGTGGAATTGCTGGATCATATGGTAGTTCTATTTTTAATTTGTTAAGGAACCTCCATACTGTTTTCCACAATGGGTGCACCAATTTACATTCCCACCAGCAGTGAATTCTTGCCATATACTTGCTATTTTGTGTATTTTTTGTTAATAGCCACTTTGACAGGTGTGAGGTGATATCTCATTGTACTTTTAATTCACATTTCCCTGGTGATCTGTGATATTGAGTATCTTTTCATGTGCCTATTGGCCATTTGTATGTCTTCTGTGGAAAAATATCTATTTATATCCTTAACCCATTTTTAAATTGGACTGTTTGTTTTCTGTTATTGAGCTGTATGAATTCTTTATATATTTTTTGTATTAACTCCTTATCCGATATATGATTTACAAATGTCTTCTCCCATTCAATAGGTTGCCTTTTCATTTTGTTAATGGTTTCCTTCCCTGTGCAGAAGTCTTTTTAATTTGATATAGTTTCATTTGTTTATTTTTGCTTTTGTTGCCCTTGCCTTTGGAGTCAGATCCAAAAAAACATTGGTAAGACTGGTGTCAAGTAGCTTACTACCTATTTTTTTCCTAGGATTTTTATGGTTTCAGGTCTCACATTCAAGTCTTTATCCATTTTGAGTTAATTTTCACATATGGTGTAAGATAGTGGTCCAGTTTCATTCTTTTGCATGTGGCTGTCCAGTTTTCCCACCACCATTCACTGAAGAAGACTGTCTTTTCACCATTGTATATTCTTGACTGTTTTATCATAAATTAATTGACCACATATGCATGGGTTTAATTTTGGGCTCTCTATTCTGTTCTGTTCATCTGTGTATCTGTTTTAATGCTAATACCATAGTGTTTTGATTACTCTAGCTTTGTAGTGTAGTTTGAAATGCAGGAACATGATGCCTCAAACTTTGTTCTTTCTCAGGATTGCTTTGGTATACATAGTCTTTTGTGGATCCATAAAAATTTTGGAATTACTTGTTTTAGTTCTGAGAAAAATGGCATTCGCATTTTGATAGGAATTGGGTTGAATCTGTAGATTGCTTTGGGTAATATGGACATTTTAACAATATTCTCCAAATCCATGAGAATGGAACATCTTTTAACTTCTCTGTGTTGTCTTCAGTTTCTTTCATCAGTGTCTTGATCATTTTCAGGGTACAGGTTTTTCACCTTCTTGGCTAAATTTTTTCCTAAGTATTTTATTCTTTTTGACGCAATTGTGGATGTTTTCTTGATTTCTCTTTCTGATAATTCATTACTAGTGTATAGAAATGAAACAGATTTGTGTATATTAATTTTGTATCCTGAAACTTTATTGAATTCATTTATTCTAATAGTTTGTGTGTGTGTAATCTTAGGGTTTTCTATATATAGTATCATGATCTGCAAATAGTGAAAAGTTTTATTTCTTTCTTTCCAATTTGGATGCCTTTTATTTCTTGCTTAATTTCTGTGGCTAGGACTTCTGATACTATGTTGAATAAAAGTGGAGAGAGTGGGTACCCTTTTCTTATCTGATCTTAGAGAAAAATCTTTTAGCTTTTCACCATTGAGTTTGATGTTATCTGTGCATTTGTTATATATGGCCTTTATTATGTTGAGGTGCATTCCCACTATACCCATTTTGTTAAGAGTTTTCATCAAAAATGGATGTTGATTTTTGGCAAATGCTTTCTTTTGCATCTATTGAGATAATCACATGATTTTCATTTTTCATTTATTAATGTGGTATATCATGGTGATTGATTTGTGGATATTTAACTACCCTTGCATCCCAGGAGTAAATCCCACTTAATCCTGGAGTGTGATCCTTTTATCAGTTATTGTTGTCAGTTTTTTACTGTGCCTAATTTATAAGTTAAACTTTATCATAGGGATGTGTGTATAGGAAAAAAAGATAGTATACATAGGGCTCGGTACTATCTGTGGTTTTAGGCATTTGCCAGGGGTGTTGGAACGTATTTTCCCATGGTGCAAGTGGAGGAGTCTGTGAATGAGAGAAAGAAAGCCAGAGGACAGAACCAGGAGAAGATGCACAGTAGAAGTCAAAATGGAGAAGTTCAGGAGGAGGATAAGGATGGGGATGGGTATTGTCAAGCTTATTAGTGAACAGGGCTGTCCTCTGGAATTGTTACTGAGGGGAAACCAAGTGGGCCAACAAGTAGAGGACTGATTGACCAAGCAAGTGCCATTTTAAGGTGTAGACCATGACATGGTAGGCACACTCTCCAGTCTTTATTATTCTTAGTTGTTTCCTTTTGTGTTTAAGAGCAGAGAAGGTAGTACATAGTACCAATGCAAGGATGAAGGGTGAGTAAGTGGGCAAGAGGGACTGGGTGAAAAAGAATTGAGTGACAGAGAGGAGAGAAGCTCAGGTGACCAGCCACGGAGTTGAGACCAGATACAGAGGAAGAGAGACTTGTAGGTACTGATAGACCTGGGAGAGAAAGGCAGCAATTGATTAGATTATGAAATGTAGCACAGAGTGCCTAAATATGGGGTGCTAAATAGTTATTAACAATAACTTTAATTTTCTCCTTTCAACCAAGGTGACAACATTTCACAAATTCTCCATCAACCCCATGTTGATGAAGGGGAAACGTGTAAGCTGAGCGCAGGTGTCAAGAGATGTGGGATAGGAAAATACATGAATCCACAAGGATTATTGATGCCTCATAAAACCTTTTCTTGGAGCAGAACTGACTTATCCAAAGTCACAGAGATAATCAGTGATGGAGCAGGGGCTAGAACCCAGGGAACATTGATGTCAGTCATGTTGACTCACCTATACGATCCATTATCAAACCCTGATGACTATCACTTCTCAGTGCACCTTGTCACCCATCCCATTTCCTTTCTACTACCTCCACCTTACTTCACAACCTCATCATCTTGTGCTAGACTTGACTAGGAAACATCTAGGTGCTGTCCATACTTCCGTCTCCTCTGTCCCTGATTTTGTTTCATATGCCATAGAATCATGGAGTTTCTAGACAAGGATAATGGGACTTTCAATAGGTCAGAATGTCTCTAAGGACTCTATACTTTACCCTGTTTAAAACTCTTTGTGACTCCTCATTTTCTACAAGGCCTTTGTCTGACTTTGTGTTGCTCTTTTCGCATGATTCTCCTATAAATTGTCCTTTATTACTAGACTGGTCAAGTGGTTCTTTACCTCCTTGAAATTGCTCTCATTATATTCTTATGCACCAGAATTCCCTACCTTCTCTCTCCAGCTGTACTTATTATCCACATTTTCAAGTACCAGCTCATGTTCTGTGTCCTTTGTGAATTCTCCCTGCACGATTTCAGCCTTCCACCAACTTTGCTTCTTCTGACTTCCTTTGGCTTTTATTAACTGTACTGCTCATGAGGCATATTTTATTTTAAAGATTTGCCTTAGTTATTTTTTGCATTTCTTTTCCTTTCAGCTAGATTGAAAAATTCTTGGGGAAGCCAGCTGGGTGTGGTGGATTGTCCTGGAGAGAGTAAGATAAACTGAGTTATAAACCTACTTGCGTAAGTTGGTAACTATGGTTTTGAGTAAACAACAGGGCACTTACTATTATTTCACTGTTTTGTAGGACTTAAACTCATCTCCCCTGCCTTCATCACAAGCTTGCTAAGATCAGATGAGGTAGGACATGGGAATGTCCTGCATGGTAAAGTGCCTTCACATGTTAGGTGCTGAGTAAATACCTGGAGCTTCATTCAGAAACTTCCTTTTGATAATTATAAAGTAAGTGACATCCGGGAGTGAGGGGCCAATTTTATTTCCCATGTGGCTCATAACACAATAGTTGGTCAAGTGAAGTTATGCCCAGAAAACACCCACAAGGATGGTCTGTTTTAAAGTTTTAAAAGAAAATGGACTCAATATGTTTCATAGCTAATTTTCTTTCATTTGTTTGTGTGGTGCCAACTACTACAAACAAAGCAACCTCTGCTTAATATCTTACAGAAAGTACATTAGTTTCAGTTACATGTTTTCATAAAAATGAGCCAAAAGTTTTACTAGGGTCCTTGCAGGATTTTTCAAATCCTAGCTCCTTCAAGATGATCCTCTAGGAAAGTCCAGTATTTGGATTGCATATGAAACTGCACTAAATTCTATGGTTTTTGCATTGTCTGGATTTGTATCTTCATTTCCTTTGAATCCCAAACTCGATGGAGGAAAAAGAAAGGTGAGGTCCATCCGAGGCAGCGACATCAGATGCAGCTGGCTGGCCAGTCTGGCTAGCCTCCCTCAGCCTGCTGTATGCAGTGTTCCACAGGAAGGGAGGTGGCTGGCCAGCTCTTGGCTTGACATTATCAGCTGTGCAGCTGTGGGCCTGGCACACCATTGCTTGAGGGTGCTGGTAGAGTGCCAGCCACCAAATAGCTGGTGATTATGATGAGGTGCCCAGCAGATGGGTCAGATTTAAGCTTGCTGCTTGTGATCATAGCAGCCATTTTTATCTGTCCTATTAATGCAGATTTAAGCACTCAAGTGATTTCTTAAATTTTCTGGCCCCTGGCCTTTAAGATGACAACCACGTTTTGTGAGACCTTAACACTTCCCTTTTTATAGTTTTTCCACAGGCCCATGCTGTCTTTCTATTCTTCTCCAAAATGAGAGGGAACCACTGATGCCATTAGTTCTGGGACTGATTATGCCATGATAAGAATCCAAGAAACTTTGGAAATTGACTTTTCTTGCTGTCCTTCTGTGATGTCAGAACTTGGAGTGTTCAGGATCTTAGAGGGAATTTCAAAGCTGAGGTAACTAATAAAACTGTGAGATGGGCTGATGAGGGAAATGGGTACCAGACAAGTCAACATGAGGATAATAGAATATGGGGCCTCCTAAAGCGTGAGGTCAGGGTCACCAAGATATCCATTCATGGCTACCAGGTCAAAAAGTCCTGCAATTTGACCAGCAGAAGATTGTTCTTTTGACTTAATCCTGTTCTTTTATTGAAGAGTGAGGACTCCTGGGAGGGGTGGCCAATTCATCTGTTTTCAGGCATGTCTACCTAATGAATACAAGTTTATCAGGTCAGTTCCTAAGATTAGATTTTGTTGGACAGATGAAAGGGAGAATGAGGGCACTAGACATCTGAGTGATGTGAGGAATTGGGAAAGGGGCTATCGGCAAGAGAGGGTAAAGAGAATGAGGCTAACTTCATTTATATTGCTAGGCTTGGCACTGTGAAAGAACAGAACGGTGGAAAACCAGGACATCTTGATGGAAGATGATGGTTAGAATCCTGCTCTCCTGGAGAGACACAGGGAACCATCCAGCCCATCATTTAAAACACAGCAGTATTTTGATTGGGTTCCAGGGGTCCTACCTTATATAGTTTTTTTCTGGGTATAAAACACAGCCTGATACTTTTTAATATATTTTCCCTTTCCTTACTCCCCCTACCCCCATACCACCCAACAAAACATTTCATAGACCATTACTGGATACTTAGTCCCCTTTCTCAGCTCTCCTGATGCCACATGAAAGTCAAACAAGACTTTTCCCCAAAGTCATGCTATGCAGGTTAATTAATAGAAAATACAGTGTTGTATCTATATTTAAAATAGCAGGTGCGAACTGTTCTATAGCCCTTAGGCTGTAAATACTATCATGTCTCCATTATTTCCTCAAATTAAATTAAAACTAGCCTGTGAGGGGCGCCTGGGTGGCGCAGTCGTTAAGCGTCTGCCTTCAGCTCAGGGCGTGATCCCGGAGTCCTGGGATCGAGCCCCACATCAGGCTCCTCTGCTGGGAGCCTGCTTCTTCCTCTCCACTCCCCCTGCCTGTGTTCCCTCTCTCACTGGCTGTCTCTATCTGTCAAATAAATAAATAAAATCTTTAAAAAAAAAAAAAAAAAAAAAAAAAAAAAAAACTAGCCTGTGAAAATAAGAAAAGATCAACTTAAAATTACATTATTGCAGTCTTGGTTAAAACTAGAAGAAACAGAAATAAGGTTGTAAGAATAAGAAATAAGGTTATGGTGGCTTGATGGGGTCAAAACTTGAAATGGAATAAACTTTGTTGATAAAACTGGTTCAAGAATTCAAAGTGCTGGGCTAAGCAATTCCGTATCTCAGCAAGATATGAAAGATTGAATTAAGCAACACTTAAATTTGGTGGTTCATAGAATACAATGGACCAAAGACCCTCAGCCAAGGGAGGAGACCTTGTCTTTTCGTTTAAATTTTTACATAATTCTGACTCTTGTAGATATAAGGATGGTTCTTCCTAAAATTTTATTAATGAAGAGCATTGAACCCTTTAGATGAGATCTGGCTTCTCCTTCAGAGATTATTTATTTTTGGAAAATTATCACCCAAGGTTGGAACCCAAAATCATCAGCCTGTGTAAACTTCAAAGTTTAAAGATAGTCATTAAAGGAAACATTATTTGTTTCCTTTAAACTTATAAACTATCATAGGAAATTTCATTTACTCACTAATAACTAAATTTATGGTTTTACTGGCCACAATTATATAAACTAGGTAAGTTCTCTTGCTGGTCAGAAAAAATATTTCAGATTCAATACTTCCTTGAATCCAGAATTTCCTCCTTGAGCATCAACCATATAAGTAAAATAACATCTTGTGTATGTCCACAACCATAAATTTTCATTATTTCACAGGTACCCCCCTCTCCCCAAGATAGGTGGGAAGTCCAGTGTTTCTTGGGGCTACTCCCCTCCTCTGGATGATAGGAGAACCTAGGAGAGTTTACATGGTTTAAGAAGAGGCCTGTCAAATCTTGTTCGTAAGCCTACATGAGAGTACTATACTTATAGGCTGCATTGTGTCATCAGAACCCAAGGTGCTGATACCTGGTTCTATGACTGTCATTGAGCAGATGTGGGGAACTGAGGAAAGGCTTATACTTCCTCTTAAATCAGAAACAAAGCTTCACTGAACTCAGTGAGTTTAGTATGTGTGGATAGGTCAATCGTCTGTCTGCATCCAACTAGAACTCTGACTGATTTTACCAAAATTAAAGCAGGAGGCCAAAGTTATGTAATGAATATAGAACATTCGCTGTAATCAACTAACATCCTTAGGGCTACCGTGTTGTAGACCTTTTAGCATAAATATAGCTTAGTAAATAGTATGTATATGTGTTGATGTGGAGTGAATTACTTCCAGGACTCATGTGGTCCTCAGGATTCAATGTCATTTACACAGTGCGGTGCTCATTCTGAATTCTTGACTAATACCCATCAGGCTTACTAACAAGTGATCATTACTAGAAGTTGATATCTTAATTCTCCTGATGAATTCAGCTCAGCAAGACATATCAAGACATTCTTTGCTAACCCTGAGCTGCTGAAGATACACCAAATTGGATAAATATGCATTTGACAAACATCAAGTTGAGGTTTTTTTTTTTTTAAGATTTTATTTATTTATTTGACAGAGATAGAGACAGCCAGCGAGAGAGGGAACACAAGCAGGGGGAGTGGGAGAGGAAGAAGCAGGCTCATAGCGGAGGAGCCTGATGTGGGGCTCGATCCCATAACGCCGGGATCACGCCCTGAGCCGAAGGCAGACGCTTAAACGCTGTGCCACCCAGGCGCCCCTCAAGTTGAGTTTTTGACTCATCACTGTCAACAGAGGTTTCTCATTGAAACTTGTCAAGGTCAGTGACCCAAGCTAGTCAACCAAGTTCTGTTAACATTTTTTGGATCTCATGGTCTAGAACCAGGGTTTGTGCTATATCTCTACACTACTTGTTCCCCTATTTGAAGAAGCCTCATAAATCATCACCCCCCTTTTATTCATTCAATTCTGTATTTAAGAAATAAGGCCTGCATTATTCTTGGCTGTTAGTCCAGAGTTGGTTGACATTTTTTTTAAGCCCTAGGGATAAACTAGTGAGAAAAATAGACATGTTTTACACTCTCACAGAGCTCATAGTCTAGCAGGAAAGACAGACATTAAGCACATAATGGCAACTAATTAAATGCATGATTACAGGTAGGTGAAATGCGATAAGGGAAAACTGGGTGCCCTGGGAACATCTAATAGGGAGACCTGAGTCAGGGGAGTCAGGAAAGGTTTCCTTGAGGAAATTTAGACTGAAATAGGATGGAATCATCTGCATATTGGTATGTAGGATGGATACTATTTTTAATGGATTTTCAGATGTGCCTAGAACTCCAACTCTGTCACCATGCGCTAGTGGCCACATGAATCAGTCATAACACTGTTTCACTTGTCTCTGCATTTCAGGAGGCCAGTGATTCCATGGGACACACATGAAAGTATGAGGCCTGTGCCCAGATTCCAGGCTAGAAGGAATCTTACTTCAACTGAGTCATGGCCATTATGGATTTTTATCCCCAACTATCCTAAGTTTCAGGATAGTCAATGAATTAATGAAGAATCTTGTTTCTACCCTAGTAGAATTCTACCATAGGGTAATTCAGTCTACCATAGCAGTCTGACAGGGGACATGAAATAAACATGGGTCTTATTAACAGCAGCTTCTGCTCAGCAGCTCCCTCTGTGAACACAGCCCACACAGCCTTCCCATCCCAGCCAGGGATCCCTGGGTCTCCTCCATCTGCTTCTGAGAGCCTGTTGGAGTTCTTTCCTGATTGTCCTGGAGTGAGCCCCCCGTTTTTCTCACTGTGTGGTTTCTTAATTGTTAGAAGGTGGAAGGTCAGTAATCCTCCAGACTGAGAAGGCACTTTAATTCTGAAAAACAAAACAAGCCACTCCATGCCACTTACCCAAAGTTTTATTCAGGGTAACTTATTGACAGAGATGGGCAGACAAACTACCCAGCTATTCTCTGCCCAGTCCAGACCTTAATTGCCACCTTTTATGGAGGTGGGGGCCTGGTGGTGAGGTCACGGGGTAGTTATCTAAAGTGGCACCATCTGTGCACCAGAGGGTCTCTACTAGTTATCTAAAGTGGAGCTTTCTGTGCACCAGTCATCTCTACTAGTTATCTAACATGGAGCCACCTGTGCGCCAAAGGGGGCGCTCCCCTGGTTATCTAAAGTGGGGCCATCTGTGTACTAGAAGAGAGAATAAGATGGAGGGCTAAAGATGGAGTCAGTGTTGTCAGCACTCCTATACTTAAAACTGTCTTGATAACTTTTGCTAAGTAGAGTTCTAGGTGGTGCTTCAGTATTTTGATGTTAACTTGGATCTGTATTTTCTTGTTTTGTTGATACATGGCAACCAGGTGCTTTGGGTTCCTGAGAGCACCTATGCTTGTAGTCTTCATTCTTTTGAGTCAAGGTTCCAGTGAACAACAATCAACCCACCACACCTCCAGATATTGTACAACTCCTCTGGGAAAGAAAGAGAGAAAACAAAGAAGCAGTGTAAATGATCCCACCTGGTACTGCCCACCTGTGGGCCCCTTTCCCACCCTTGTGCACCTAATGTGTACTTCTTGAGTGGCAATGTGAATTCTTTAGCTTGGAGAAAGAAGTTCAACCCAAATGAAGGAACATCATGTCTCTGAATTCAATGCAGATAATTTCGGGGAGGAAGAGCCCAATCTATTACACACAAATTTAAAATTTCCAAAGCTCTGTGTGGGAGCTGCTGTTATAAATCCTGCTATCTGTTAATGGGATTTGAGCCTGAAACGCCCACATGCTGCTTTGAAATTTTCCTCCATCTGTTCATTTCTGCAAAGCTTATTTATTTATTTAGGACAAGAGAAGTGGCCTACTAATGATGCCAGCAGAACAAGTGGGATTGTAGATCTGAGGAAAAAAATAAGCTGTTTGCTGAGGGTTTCCTGACATTTGTCTTCTTATGCCCACTCCTCTAGTATCTTAAGGTGAGAAGTTTCTGGTAGAAGTGGAGTAGATTAATGGTAAATTGGTGGTGGAAGTCATCATTGGTGACTTATCTATCCTCAGGATGGGGATTCCTACAGATTAACTGTGTGGGGTCAACATGGTCACTGGAAAGTGCAATAAATGGGTTTCGGGTCCCAGCACTGTGTAGACAGAGGAGTGATAGGCAAGAGCTCTCCAAGCGGCCATGGAAAATACAATCAAATAAATACCTAAGAGTCGCAGTTGTGAATTGACCCAATTTAGACCTAGTTCAGGATTTTGTTCCTTAAATTGCCTTTGGAAAATTTTGCCATGAATGTTAGCTTTTTTTTTTTTTTTTAATTCAAATTCTGCAGTCTTTCTCTTCTTTCTTTTTGGTTATGAGTTGACTACAGGGGGGCTTCCCTTGCCTTTCATGCCAGGTGGGGTTTTGGCCCTGATTTGTACTCTCAGTCTTTTTGACCCATGTCTTGAGCTATCGTGGACAAAATGAGGCCAAAGCTTCCAGAACCCTGGCCCTGTCTTTCACTTATCTGCTGCTCTTGGCCATGATACTTCTATAGACCCAGTTTTCTTTTCAGAAAAAAATGGAGAACTAAGTCTTATACCTATTTCATAATTATAAAGGACTTTTGTATCTTTTTTTCTTTCAGCAGGTATTTACCGAGTGCCCAATATGAACCAGGCACCTTAGGGATACAGAAGCGAAAATACAGACAAGAGTTTTTGCTCTCAAGGAGCTATGGTTGAGTGGGAGAAACCTACATTAAACAAGGAAATATACATATACACATAATTTACTATTGTGGACAGTGTTAAAAAGAGTAAAGGGAGAGATCAAAACTAGGGGACCTGATTAAGAGAGGGTGTTTCCCAGAGGAGGTGACTTTTTGTTATGAAAGACTTCACTTCTTGTGTTACATTTCAATTCCACTTCCATTAAGAAGTTAATTGAGAATTAAAACAACTTTTGTCACTATTAAAACCTAATTTGGCTGGGTATTGCTTTCTATCCATGTCACCTTTGGTGCTTGATTACTGAGACCAGGAAACTACAAAAAATCCAGAGATAATTTTTTTTTTTAAATCATGTTTTCAGTGTCTGAGCAACTCATTTGGAAAGTGCTAGATCTATAGTTCCACATGTCAGCCTTTTGTGGGGAGGTGACAAGGTCCCTGAGGAGGGAGTAGGATAGGTAGGAAAGTAGGAGGAAGACATTGCTGACAGTTAAGGTGCCAAGCAGCCAGCAGAGTGTCTTTCTCTCTTCCATTCTTTCAGGAAATTCCGGCTGCCCTATGGGATAGAGGTGGTGGAGGGAGGCTGATCTAGAGGAGAATCTGTGGTAGTAACTGGATTGGGGGTCCACCACGGAAAGCTTTGAGATCAACTGCTCAGAAACCCGAGGCCTAGATGACCATTTTCCCAAGAGTCAGTGAAGAAGGAAAAGTCCCAGATAGGAGATAAAGTGCTGCCATATTGACCACCTGGCATGGGCCCAAAAATTTGTAGTTCCATCAAGTTCCCAGGTGATGCTGAAACTGCCGATCCTACAGGTGACCTCTATAACCTCTCTTCTGGTTTCTCTCCCTGGTCCATCTCTGCTTCTCTCAAATTTCTCATGTCTCATATGGGCACTTTTTTTTTTTTTAATGTTAGTCACCATACAGTACATCCCTAGTTTTTGATGTAAAGTTCCATGATTCATTACTTGCGTATAACACCCAGTGCACCATGCAATACGTGCCCTCCTTAATACCCATCACCAGCCTATCCCATTCCCCCACCCCCCTCCCCTCTGAAGCCCTCAGTTCATATGGGCACTTATTTTCCCCCATATTTCTCATCACCGTTTCTCCCCTCTATAATTCTACCTGTTCCCAACCACCATCTCAGCTCAGAATTTGGTCATTTCTGAAATGAGTGAAACAAAGAGTGGATATTCTCGCTTTGCCTGTAACACAGACATTACATCTGGGCCTTAGGGGAGGAAGTAGGGCTATCCCGTATCTAGAAAAGATATCCTATCTTCTTGGGTCATTCATGGTCTCCATCAGAACTGTGTCAGCCTTACAGTTTTTCCATTGTTTCAGGTGTTTTCTCTCTCACTAATAGTATCAACCTAACACAAACTGGTTATGAAACAAAACTATTTAGTATCTGCATGGCCACACATTTATAATGAAGTCTCTTTACAGGTAATTATATTTTGGTGAACCTCTTTTGGATTTATTTGACAATGAATTTGAAAAACTCGAGGAAGGATGCAGAAGCAATGATTCTTGTATTTAGGTTGGATTATGTAGCTGGATTACAGTACTAATGATGGCACAGAATGGTGTGGTCCACAATGCCAATGGTATGTGTAATTTTGAAATTTTCTAGTATTGACATTTAAAGAAGTACAAAGAAGTGGGTACAAATAGTCTTAATAGTATACTAAATTTATATCTAAAATGTTATCATTTCTACCTGTAATCAGTATAAAAATTGTTAGCATTGAAATCCAACGTGCATTTTATATTTACAGCATATTTCGATCTGGACCAGTCGTATTTCAGGCACCCCATCACCACATGTAGTTAGTGGCTTCTGAGTTTGTACAGATAGAGCATTGTTCTTTATTTCTTCTTTGGCTTCCCAGATTTAAATAATGTCATTTTAAAATTAAAAATCTTTCAATACTGTTTAGCCCAAATCCCACTTTTTACAGATAAGAGATCTGAGTCTGGGAGAGATAAGGTGAGTTGACAGAGAGTGTACGGTGAGCTGGTGACTGAGTGGGCTCTGAGCCCTTGTCTCCTTCCCCCTGCCTCCCGCCATGGCTCTTTCCAGACCAGTCTCCATCCCTGAGGTGTGGTGACTCATGAAACTCATCTACATGAGAAATAGGCCAAACTTTGCAAATGCTACATTCTGTGCTCTGCCTCTGCCTTGAGATAGGATCAGTCCCATATCCTTTTCTTGCTCAATCAGTTCATTTGACTGTCCACTGCATGCTGGGCACTAGGAATGCAAATACACCCCGGACAAATTCAGTGTGAGGGGAACAGACAGCTGTGACGTCCGTTGCAACATTATGACACGATGTGTTGAAGAGTTCACTATAAAGGTGTGTAAGTTTTAAACAGCTGGAGGACCACTGAGGAGAGGACTGATGAAGATGTGTTCCGTAAAATGGCAGGAGTGCAGAAGAGAGTCTAATAGAATGGACAAGTGCCCCTGATACCTGGGCTGGAATTTAGACCTTTATTCATTCCCTTAGGATAGGTTATTAGGCTTGTATTCGGCAGTGGGAAATAGAGCAACAAGTTTCACAGTTTGTGTATCTAGTGGGAGAGACATAGCAAATCAATGTGTTAAAATGAACAAATAACAAAGTATGAAAAGAGGAAAAGAAACAACATGGTGACACAGAGAATGATGGAAGGGTAAAGCTTTTTGTCATTGGGCAGAGAAGACCCCTGAAATTTGTATTAAAGATTACTGTTTTAACCGTAATAGGAACACTGCAAAATATATAACAGCTCAAAGACAAGGTTTTTTTTTTTTTTTTTAATCATTCACATAAAATCCAAATGATTTTTTCAGCGGGTGGCTCTTTTCCATGCAGTGATTCAGGAACCCTGGCCCCTTCCGTCTTGTGGCTCCTCAGTTTTCAACACAGCTTTCACAGGTGAATGTGCTCTTCTGCATTGGGGTTTTCTCATGGGGGTAACAAGCCCATAAATGATGTGTCCTATTTGTGCCCAGTGTCATTTGACACATCTAACTACAAGGGAGGCTGGGAAATCAGGTCTAGCTCCGCACCCCAGAGGAAGGTGAAGCAGCTTGCTGAACATCTAGCTAGTTTCTGTCATAGATTCAAAGGTTTAAAAGGACTTATATCTGCAAAGAATAGCAGGAAGAATGTTCTTGACAGGAAAAGATATATGCAAAGGCTCTGAGGCAAGAAAGAGGTGGGCATGTCTGAGGAGCTGAAATAAGAATGGGTTGGCCGAAGCATGGGGATCAGGGATGGGGTGATATGAGAGAGTGGTGAAGAAATGGGTAGAGATCCAATTAGGAGAGGAGTTTGGGGTTTTTTAATTTTTTATTGTGGTAAAATATACATAACATCAAATTTATTGTTTTAAGCATTTTTTAAGTATACAGTTTGGTGGCATTAAGTACTTTCACATTGTTGTGCCACCATCACCACTGTCCATCTCCCAAACTCTTCCGTCTTCCCAAACTGAAACTCTGTATTGGTTAAGCATTAACTCCCCATTCCTCCTCCTGCCAGGTTCTGGCAACCACTAGTTTACTGTCTTTATCTATGAATGTGACTACTTTAGGAAACTTGTATAAAGGAATTATGCAGTATCTGTCCTTTTGTGTCTGGCTTATTACACTCAGCCTAATGTCTTCAATGTTAATCTATGTTGTGGCATATATCAGAATTGCATTCCTTTTTAAGGTTGAGTAATATTCCATTACATGCATGTAGCACATTTCGTTTATCCGTTTCTCATCTATCAGTGGACATTTGAGTAGTTGCTACCTTTTTGCTATTTTGCATAATGCCGTTTTGAACACTGGTGTACAAACACGTGTTTGAGTCCCTGCTTTCAATTATTTGGGGTATATATTAAGAAGAATTAATGGATCATATGTTAATTCTATGTTTAATTTTTTGAGGAAACACCATACTGTTTTCCAGCAATTTCACCAGCAGTTTGCAAAAGGTCCAATTTCTCAACATTCTCACCAACATTTACAATGTTCTGTTGCTGTTTTTTAAAATAATAACCATAGTAGTGGGTGTGGAGTGGTATCAGACTGTGGTTCTAATTTGCATTTCTGTAATGATTAGTGATGTTGTGTTTCTTTTCACATGTTTTTGACCATTTGTATATATTCTCTGGAGAAATGTCTATTCAAATTCCTCACTGATTTTTGAATTGGGTTGTTACATTATTGTTGAGGAGTTTAGGATTTTATTCTAAGTGCAGTAGAAAGGCATACTGGAGATCAGACAAGGGAGTGACATTTTAGGAAGAACCTGTGCATTTTTTTTGGGTGATTGCATGGCATTCTTCAACATTGGCTTCTGGGTCCAGAAGCAGTGTGGGTGGATATTGATGACATCATTAGCTACAAGAGCCCTTGTTCACTATAAGCTAAAAATGTAGCATAACTAGGGCAGAAGGCCCGAATTCTGTTTTTCCTCCCACATACTTCAGCAGTGGCCTATATTTTCATGCTGCTCCCATGGTGTCCCATATTTCCCATATACCGAGGCTGAAATGGGGTGGGGTGGGGGTGGGGCTGAGACAGTTCTGAGCCTGTGAAAGGTGATTTAGTTTCCAGGGCCCATTTAGTTCCTGTGATTCTTAAAGGACCTGACAAGGGCAGCGCAATTAGTTCAGGCAGTGATAGTGGTTGCTGTGATATGGCAGAGACACCTGTTCCTTGGGAAGCTGGTGACATTGTGAATTCATTTCACACCATCCTGACAGGAACAGCTGGATCAGAGTAAGAGATCAGTGATGGGGAAGCAGTAGGATTTCTGCTCTCCTGGGAGCCAGTTCCCCTCACCTCCCAACGTTACTGCACTTTTATGTGTGCCTGTGTGCTCAGGACTCAATAGTGAACTTAACATGGCACTTGACAGTTTTTCCCATCTTTTGCATGTTTTGTTCTTCTCATATGTTCCTGTTTATCCACAGCAGTTCTTAAACTTTAGCGCATCAGAACCAACTGGAGGGCCTGTTAAACTATAGAGTGCTGGGTTGGATCCCCCAAATCTTCTGAATTAATGGTACCAGGGTGGGCTCAAGAATTCACATTTCCAACAAGTTCCCAGGAGATGCTGCTGATCTCAGCCTGCTGTTTGACACGAAGACACTAAGCATAGCTCTTTGGGGTCATTGAGCAAGCTGATTTAGAGTTCTTAAAATAGCAATAATTGCAGCTGCTGTTTACTGTGGCCTTGCAATAGACTGTTTACCTTCTTTAGTGAGCTTTTTGTCTGTAGCCTACAGGATGCAAGGGTGTGAGTGCGTGTGAACACAGACATGTGAGCCCATGACCTCTGGGGATTCTTCAAAGACTGTTGCTTTTCTGTGCAGAAGAGCAGTTGAAGAGTCCCTGGCCCTGATATGGCCGGGAGAAAATCATTCTTTCTATTGTGTGATCAAAAAGAAAAATAATATTGTCTCTATTACTCAGGAGTACATGGCAATTAATTAACATCCATTAAAACTTTGATTTCCTGCCTATAGCTCATTAAAAATATTAATTGAACATCTATTTTATGTTAACTTTGTTTTGTATGCTAGATATACAGCAGTGAACAACACAAAGCCCCTAATGAAGGGGAACCGTTTTTCTTTTTTCTTTTTTTTTTTTAAAGATTTTATTTATTTATTTGACAGAGAGAGACAGCCAGCGAGAGAGGGAACACAGCAGGGGGAGTGGGAGAGGAAGAAGCAGGCCCATAGCAGAGGAGCCTGATGTGGGACTCGATCCCGGTACGCCAGGATCACGCCCTGAGCCAAAGGCAGACGCTTTAACGACTGTGCTACCCAGGCGCCCCGGGAACCGTTTTTCTAATGGCAGGAATAAGAAATGAAGAGAAAGTTAAATACATTTTATGTCCAATGGCGATAGGTGCTATGAGGGGAAAAAAAGAGTACGGGAGATAAGGGTGCGGTGGGAATGGGATAATTTGCTGTGTGTGTGTGCATGTGTGCTCAGGGAGGCATCTCTGAGAAAGTGGCATTTGGGCATAGACTTGAAGGAAGTGAGGGAGTGAGCCATCTAGAAATCTGGTGGAAGAAGGAACAACATGTGCAAAGGCCCTGAGGTAGAGCAGCTGAGAAGTTAGTGTGGCTGGTGTGGAGAGAAAGAAATTCAGAGAGGTAACCAGGACCAGATTGTATAGGACCAGGTAAACCATTGTAAAGAGTGTGGTGAGGTGTGTGCTATTGGAGGATTTTGAACAGATGAGAGGAGCAATAGGATTTATATATTAAAAGGCTCTTCCTGGCTGCTAAGTGGAGTGTTCAGGGTAGGGAAGTCATGGGGGAAGCAGGAAAACCACTCAGGATGCAATTTCAGTAACTAAGGCAATGGTGGTGGTTGACTGGGTCAGAAGGTAGGGGTGAAGATGGGGATGAGTGGTGGCATTTTGAAGGAAGAGCCAACAGGATTTACTCATTTAGATGTGAGGGACGAGGGAGAGGACCACGCAGGACTCTGGGTGTTTTGGCTGGAGCAATGGAAGCAACAGAGTTGCCATTCACTGAGATGGGGAAATCTGCAGAAGAAGCAGGACTGTGCTTTAGCTGTGTGCCCAGGAGAAATTGGAAACATAGCAATAAAAGGAAAACAAAACAGAATATAAAAGAAGATTACCCAAATCCTGCAACTTCAACAGAGCTGATATTTTTTTGTTTTTTTCTTCTTTCCATTTCATATTCATGTCTGTGCCTAGTTTACAAGTAGGAATAGTTACCATTAGTGAGAGGTTAATATATGACAGGACTGTAATAAGCATTTCTCATGCATTATCTCATTGAATCCTCACAATACCCCAGAATGAAGAAACTATACAAGTTGAGAAACACCCTGCTAGCAAGTGGGGGAGCTGGAATCTCACCTGGGACTGTCAGACTCTAAAACCCCCTGTTATATTGTAATACAATACTATTGTCACATGTAATAAGTCTTACATCCTTTCCTTCCTCTTGTACTGAGGTTATTCCTCATCTTCCACAATAATCCTGTGTACCTTCAGGGTTTGCTTTCCCTGGAATGTTGAAAATAATAAAGCCAAAGATCGCCAGGAATAAATGTGTAGTTCACAATGAGATTTGCTGACTTGTTACAACATGGGGGGGGGGGGCTCCAGGGAAACCACAGAGGACCTCATAAAACAAAGAAAGCTGTGAGGTTATAACAGGACTTAGGGAAATAGTAGGCTTTAGCTAAAATTCAAATAACGCAGGGTTTGGATGGGCTCAAAGCAAAGTAGGGCTGTGTGTAAAGATATTAACATCAGCCTGGTCTAAGGAGCAGACAGACTCAGTCCTGTCTTCTTGGAAACTACAGGATTAAGAGAAGTGAGAATGTTGTATCCAAAACCACTTGTCAGCAGCTCTGCTCCTGGATTGGAAATCTAGGGTGCTTCCAGGTAGGGGTGGGATGCTTCATTCTTATTGAAATAATCTCCAACAGAAATGTTTCTGGAAGTTAATAATTTTAGAAAATAAGTTTCTTTTTTTAATATTTACTTATTTGAGAAAGAGAGAGAGAGCAGAGTGAACAAGCAGGGGGAGAGGGAGAATCTCAAGTAGACTGTGCACTGAGCATGGAGCTGGATCTCACAACCCTGAGACCATGACCCCAGCTAAAATCAAGAGTCAGATGCTTAATAGACTGAGCCACCGAGGTGTCCCAGAAAATAAGTTTCTTAATGCTATATCTTTTTTTTTTTTAAAAGATTTTATTTGTTTATTTGACAGAGATAGAGACAGCCAGCGAGAGAGGGAACACAAGCAGGGGGAGCGGGAGAGGAAGAAGCAGGCTCATAGCGGAGGAGCCTGATGTGGGGCTCGATCCCATAACGCCGGGATCACGCCCTGAGCCGAAGGCAGGCACTTAACCGCTGTGCCACCCAGGCGCCCCCTTAATGCTATATCTTTTTGCTCATTAACAAAAGTAGTTTTTCACAGGTTCACAGAATGAAGCTGGTCTTGCTGTTCCTGGCTGTTGTTCCCATGGCTCCTGTATTTCTTGCCAACCAAGCTTGCCCTGCTGTCATCCCAGGTCTGTGCACACCCATGTGCATCTAACATTGGGCTGCCCATGCTTACTTTCGGGTTTAGGGTCACGGTGTGGGATTATAGTGCAATGAAGATGACATGGTTGCCCTGTCAACATGAGTGTCTTAAAAATCATTTCCTGCCTCAAGGAAGTTGCCCATTGGTCAAGTCTTGCTTACTGCTGTTTCCTTAGGATTCTATCCCCTCCGTGGGGCTCTTCATCTCCTAGCTCTCCTTTCCCCTGTTTTGGGGTTTCTTACTGTTCTGCCCAATGCAACATTCTCAAATGTACCCCACATTCTTAGGCAGAACAGTTCCACTTTCTTTCCTTTCTCCTTCCAAGTCATGACCTGGTGGCTGATGGCTCCTCAGGGGGAGTGCTGGGGCAGGGGCCTGGCTGCACAGGTTCAAGAAGACAAGGGAGGGGAGCTCCAGGATTTCTGTGGTGCACTTGTAGCAGAGTCTACCTCCTCTGATACCAGTCATGCCACGATGATAATCTCCCAAGATACACACACAGGTGTAGCAGCTTTTTATTGAAAAACACAATGCTTTTCTTGGAGTTACAACAGCATCATATTGAGAAGGTTTACCTGGTACAGAATTGAACCTGGGATGTGTATCTGTTGTCTTTCATCTTGAAGGCAGGCTTAGGAATAATGATTTGGAAGGCTCGAGCCATGGTGTTTTCCACCTGAGTAGGGAGCCGGGATCTCTCCTGCTCAGGCACATGCTTGAAGTAACCAAAGGACTCCAGCTGGGTTGCAGGGCCACCTAACCGAGGGAAACCTGTCCTGTTGCACTCTGCAGAGCTGCTGCTCATGGACCCAGTACAGCTTTTACTGAGGGCTGCTTCCTGCCAGGCCCTGTGTAAGACTCCTGGGTCGAAAGGTGATTGAAATATAGGCTTGCCCTCAAGAAGTATCACTTGTGGGGTAGACAAATAAGAAAACAAGCCATTTAAATACAATGCACAGTGAAAGTGACGGGAAAAGAGCTTTAGTAGACATTATGTCCAGGAACATCTAGAAATCAGAGAAGGAATGGGACTTACCCAGATTAAGTGGTTGATGCAGTCAGGAGATGGGGTTTGGACTGAGGCTTTAAGGACACAAGGGAGCGAGGGGCAGAGCGAACAGAGAGACCCCGGATGGCCATGTGGCTGGGGCAGAGGATGGGAACATGGCTGGAACCAGACAGGATAAATGAGCAAGGTCTGCTTGTGAAAGACTTTGGGGGGAAGCCAGTAGCACTCCTCACGCTGCCCTCCTTGAAGACAGGAATGCTTTGATTCCTCCTTAATATCCACTGCACCTCACTCAACACATGTGAAACTGACCTGAGGTGAGGGAAAAGGTCCCATTTGTTCTTTGGGAAGGTCATTCTGGATGCACGTGGATGAGGTACCAGAGCCAACGTGGACAGCTAGGTGAGGGCTGGGGAGAGCCTGCATTGAAGCAGTGGTGAGAAAACTAGAGGAGGCAGAAATGAGAACACCAGAAAGCACATGGGAGTGGACAAGAGCGGCCCCTGGGAACCTTGTGGGGTAACCAGGGCCTTTGAGAGAATAGGAGCCAAAGAGTGGGGTCAGAGCCACGTGCCACATCCCCAGGGAGCCACTGGGAGCCACTCCTTAGCTGCCCAGTTCAAGGCTGGTTCAGGGAGACAGGAGAGACCACACTGGGGTTGTTTTCTGTTTTGTGGGGCTTGTACATGTGACTTGGTAGGTGGACTCATTTCACATTTTCCACTTCTGATGTGAAGTAGGAATGCCCTTCGGGATGTGACTGATGCTCTCCATTAGGCTGCCTGGGGCTGTAAAGGGGGTTCAGGGGTGTGTGATTAATAACTACTAGTGGCTCTATTACAGTGTACACTCAAGAGTAAACTGTCCCATTTATCTTCACCACATGAATAAGAAGCACCATTTAATGAGATACTAGGAGAATTTACTGAGAGAAGTGCCCACGATATTGTGTGAGGAAGAAGAACAAAAGAAGACCTGGCCTTTTTTTTTTTAGGTACCTGATATCACTTATTCACTCAACAAATATTTATTGAGCACCTACTATGTGCCAGGCACTGTGCTAGGCCCTGGAGATAGAGCAGTGAATGAGGGAAACAAGACTCCTTCTCATGGAGTGGACACTTGGTGGAGGAGGCAGGCAACCAACAAGTAACAAACAAGCAAGATAATTTGCTGGTGTTAAATGCAGTGAAGAGAATGAATTAACAGGGCACTGTGATATAGCATGTTAGCAGGGGTGGCCAGGACAGGCCTTTTGGTGATGCTGAGCCCAGAGGGTGAGCTGGGCTCTGCTAGTGAAGAACCCGTGGGACAAATGCTCAGGAGAGGACACTGGAAATCTAGAGAGCCTGGGGGGGATATGGGTTTGCGCTAGAGCAAGGCAAGAAACAGGGACTATGAGGGGAAGCAGAGGAGGTGGGCTCTAGATCGCAGCACCCTTAAGTGCTTGTAAATGTTAGCTTTATTCACTTTGTTCTTAAGGATTAGGCAGAAGAGAGACCTAGTTTACACTGTTAAAACGTCACTGTCCTACTGAGGGGAGAATGAATTGAAGAAAAGTAGGAGTCAGAGTAGGGAGCTCAGTTGGGAGGCAGAGGCCGTTTTTCAGAGCAGACACACTGGTGGCTTGCATTGGGGTGGTAGCCACAAACACAGGGAGGAATGGACGAGGCTGGGAAATGTTCTTGAGGCAGGGTAGACAGGGTTTGTTGCTCAATTCAGTGTGCAGTTGGGGTAAAGAGGGATCCAGGAACGCAAGCAATTTGGGTGGAGGGTGGCATCATTTACTACAGTGGAACTTCCAGGTAAGGTGTGAATGATCAACATGCCACGTAGAACTTCTGAAGTCTGAGAGGCCACTTGGTGATCTGGGTGGGGACATTCAAGAGACAAAGTTGGGCTGTGAGCCTGTTGCCCAGAAGCTAGGAGTGGGACAGGAATTTGAGGGCCTCCGTATATAGATGGCTTCATTCAGACTCTAGGACTGGGAAATAATACGTCATATGGAGAGGCTCAGAGAGGAGGATCCCTCCAAAGAGATGGAGGAGCGGCCAGTCAGGGAGAAGAGGAATCTGGGGAACGCAGCACACAAAAAGGCCTGCAAGGAGAGGACTTCTGGAAGGAGTAGATCACATGCTGCTGACACAGCAAGTCAGAGCGGGTGCTGAGACAGAGCAGTGGATCAGCAACCAGGGACAGTTGGTGACATGGTGCTGAAATTTAGCTCTGGCACCCCTTGCTTAAAGAATGCAGGGAATGGCTGGACTTAGAACTTTTGTTACATTTCAAATTGATAGTGGCACTCCAGTCTCCCTGGGCCATCCATGGATCAGATGAATGTAAATAGTTCAGTAACAATGATTGTGGTAGGAGCTGGGCATGGCTGGTTATCTCTACTGTGAAACAGATACAGGGTTTTACCATCAATTCTGTCCTTTCTCTTTAAACAAGCCTCAGAGCAGACAGCAAAATCTGACTTCAGAGTGGGTTCCAGAGAACCACTGCCCTGCATTCATCCAAGTAACAGTTCAGATCTGACTGTTAATTTAGCTCAAATCGTGGAAGTCTCCAAGGAAGGCAAGTTGGAAGCTTTGGTATTCTGGGCTTCAGGTAACTTTGATTTGGAATACCATAGAGCACATAGAATCATCTTCTTGTGTTTGCCCCTTTCCATGTTCCCACATTGCCTAGGAGGGCAAGCTGCTTCAGCTTTGATAAGATGTGGATGTTGTCACACGAGACTGCATCTAGAGTAACACTTTCATCAGCCCAGGAAACGGACTGTGTCACGGAGACACACCTCCACAGGTCTCAGGGCTGCCGTGGCAGGAAGAAAAAACTGGAACTGAGGACTTTGGACCTCCAGTCCTGGGTTCTTCTAGTCCAGCTGCAGACCCTGAACTGCTTATCAGTGCTTCCTTTACCAACATCATCTCAAGGGCTTCACAGTCGTGTTAATAGCCATTGTCATTTTGTCACTCACCTCCTCTTTACTATAACAGTATGCCCTGAAGGGAAAATGTACTCAGGACTAGAGAGAGAGTTTATTATGTTATAGTCTTGCACTTTCTGGTTATATTTCTAAATGTATTTTATATTTTATGATGTATATTATATATATTATTTTGTGATAAATTATCAGCCGTTAGGTCACTATGGAAATGAAATATTTTAAAAGTGGCTGTCATCTGGCCTTGATGTCAAATACAGACCAACTAGGACAGAGTGGTGGAAGTTGTGGAAAACGTTCCTTGTATTTGCTCATGAAGGCTGCAGCACTCAAGCTCGTGGGTTTAAGCTTGTTTGTGGCAGGGTTGGAGGCACTGACTCTCCTTACGTCTTTCTAGATCTCAACACATGTTCAGCTCTGGTCTTTTTGGGAATTTGGACATGCTATCAAAGGTATGCATACCCTGACGACCAACTTTTGTCAGGAGGATGTTGAGCAAGTAGTCTCTGTGCTTGTTTAGACAGGAGGCAGGAACTCTGAGCTCACAGAAGGGTTTCTGTTGGGTAGATGCAGATGCACATGGGCCACAGCCTAGCCCCAGCACATTTGCTGAGGTCCAGAGAGCCAGCTCCTGTCCCTTCCCACCCGTGGACAGGAAGCTACAGATGGCCCAGCAATTTGATATGCTGTGATGTTTTCAAAGCTCCCAGAGTGGCATGTGTGGCTGCGTTGCTTGCTTCCAAGAAAGTGCTTCCAATGTGGGGAATTTGTCATTTTGTCTATAGCTCCATTAAAAGCTTTGTAGTGGTACAAACCCCAGGCAGAAATGGCCTTTTTGTAAATGCCAAGAAAATCACTGGGTTCAGATGCACTGTGTTTTAAAAAGAGCAAAACCAGAGTGATTTTTCACACCTGGTGCTTCCTGTAGTCCACTGTGAATGTGACATAACATTCCACTGACAATGATATAATTTGCCCAGGTATCTTTATGGTCTATTTACTTAGAAAAGATGGTTTTTTAAATGCACAGAAGATAACCTTCAGGTTTAGCTTTTTAAAATTTTTTTTTTGAGTTTAAGAATGCTATGCCACATTACACAAATGACAAATTCATTTGCCCTTTCATGCAGAATTCCCACTTTTGAAAATTATTTTATAGGTTTACTTCCCTGTATGCAAAATAACATCTTCAGCACCACACCCACACAGTGGGAGCCTATGCCACTTAAAGAGGAGTCAGGATGTGCTCTTTTTACTGACACAGTGAGTGGAAGAGAGAAAGAAGCAGAACGGTGCTAACGCTTCTCTGAGAAATGGAGGAAAACAAGCCTGTATTCACATTTGCTTGGAGATGCATAAAGAAGCACTGGAAGGTAGAAAGGAAATTAATAAAAATGGTTCCTTTGGGGGACAAAGTGAAGGGAGTATATGGAAGACATAATGCAAGACACCTCAGTGTATTCCTTTCTTAGAGTTTCAATATTAGAGTCATGCCAATGTATTATCCCCATACAAAAAAAATGTTTTTTTGAAATAAGGAAGACATACCCAACTGTATGTAGACCCCAGTGGCTCACAGCTTGGCTTCTGACAATGGCATGCGGAGGTGCAAAGAATTCTGATAATTATACAAATTTTGGACGCCAACTTGCATCTTGCAGGGGCTGGGTCAGGGGCTCCAGAGGGAGAGATGAAGACCTAGGAGCTGTCCTGGAGGTGTGTGTGCAAGAAGAGGCAGGTGAATAAACAGCTGGTGACAACACATTGTACTTGACAGGAAAGTATGGGATGCTCTGATGCTCAGAGGAGCAGTAGCTAGTTGTTGGCCTGGGTGGGTGCGATGTCAAAGACAGGGGAGAAGTGACCCAATCTTAAACGTCCCCAATTGTCTTCCTGTGACAAATGGTGCTCATTGTGCTATGAATATCCTTTCTCCCTTTATCCACTCTCCCATTTTTGCTTAGCATATGGACTCTTGGAACAGACAATATTACACAGACTCCTTTGTGCATGGGTAGTCATGTGACTAAGTCCGGGATAATGGGATGTAAATGGAAGTGATATGTGCAACTTCCAGGGAACGCCCTTCAAGGGAGGGAGTGTGCCTTTTTCTTCCTTTTCTTCTTCCTGATGGCTGGAATGCAAACACAACAGCTAGAGCTACAGTATCTAACTTGCGCCAGATGGGAAACATATGTAGAGGTGACTAGAGCAAAGAGACTTAAGTGCCTATGTTTATGTAAGAGAGAAATACATTTATGACCTAGTTTAAGTCACTACAAGGGTTTTCCGTTCCATGCCGCTAAATCCAATACCAGTTAACCTGGGTTTTAAATCTTCACTATGAATTATTCTCAGTGATTTGGGACTGTGTTTCTCAATATCTAAACATCACTTGACTAACTCTATCTCAAGCTAGGAACCCCAACTTTAGCCTGTGAATATTTCTAGTCTGCACAATGCATTTGAATGAACAACTCCTTATCCTTCCTATGTGTTTGGTACATGTTTTTGGAATCATTGAAAACCTCCTTCATGGTATCATGTGTTTAAATCAATTACAGAGTGGCTGAAAGTAACTAGCTGTGTGATGTCAGATAAGTTATTTGTTCTCAGTCTCAATTTCCCATCTTTAAAATGAGGAAACTGGTAGTCCATTCTTAAAGCCCTGTTAAGAGGACCAACTGACAAAATGTACAAAGAGCAATTAGCATAATTCCTGGTGCTTGGTAACTGCCCAGTACATATCAACTGCTCTTGCATGTCTGGTCTGGTCTTGCATTTTTGAGAATCTCTAAGCACATTTCAAGCATAGGCTCATCGATATGCACAAAGCTCCCCTCCCAAAGTCATGTGAGTAAATTACGTTTATCCCTTCTATTTCTATGTATAGAGAAGTAAAATTGTATTTCCCACAGAGCACAGACAGAAGTAGAAATCAGATCTAGTTACGTCCTCAGATTAAAGATAATACATGTTCAGAAATCTGTAAGGGAAAGATTTTGGTATTATTTCCCTTCCCCTATTTTCGGCATCATAGCACTTTCCCTTTCCCTCTTACACTTATGCTACTACCTCCTTTTTCCCCATCTGGCTTCCTGGATGACAGAAGCATTGCAGGAAGAGAAAGGAGGCCCTCCCCACCCTCCCAGCTACCATCACCACCAGACACTGAGCTCCATTCTGTGCTGCTCCCTACCTGCCACCCCCAGAATTGATGCAATAAATGGGAAAAATGATCCCTTCAGCATTTGCTCTCATTGGCAGGAAGAATGAGATGAGTATAAAGTATTCATGATGTAATTACAGGGCTGCTCCTATGTGGACGTGTCTCACAGCTGACAGGCAGAGTATAAGAATGGACCTAGTGGGTTTTTGCATATGTTGGCCTTGAATTTAGGACAACTGTTGATGAAGACTATGGGTACTGGAGTGAGACTGCCTGGATTCCAATTCTGGCTCTACATTTTCTTCCTGTGTGAATTTGGGCAAGTTATATAATGTCATCTGTAAATGGGGTGACAACCCTGCCCTGACATAGAAGATGTGGTGATGGGACAGTGCTATACACAAAGTTTGCCCTCATTGTAGTGTCAGGCCCTATAAAATACAGAGTAAATATTTGCTGGTTGAGTAAGTGATATCTCTCAAGGACAATTCAAGTTTCTCCTCCTTGAGTGCTTAACCCTCATTTAACTCTTAGTCATAATCCAATGTGCTTCTTTACATGCACAGATCTTTCTCCTCAACTGGATTATGGGCTCTGAAATTTTTTTCTTCTTTTACTTAGTCTCAGGAGTCCTCTGCAAAGCCTACCAGGTACCTGTAGCAGTTAGCTCTTGCTGAATAACAAACTACCTTAAAGCTTATTGACTTAAAGTAATAACTGTTTATTGAACTCATCACTTTGCAGGTTGGCAACTTGCACTCAGCTTAGTTGGGCAATTCTGGTCTAGGCTGGGCTCTGCTGATCTTAGCTGGGATCACTCATGTGTCTGTGGTCAGCTGGAGGTCCAGGTAGGGAGGGCTGGTTTGTCATAACCCTACCTTGGATGGCTGGCTGACTGGGGTCCCTTCCAGTGGTGTCTCATCCTCTAGCAGGCTGCCCTGGGCTTGCTAACAGACTGGTTGCAAGGGCCCAAGAGTACCAAAGAGGAATTAGCAGTCTCTAGTCCTTGCTTCTGTAAAATTTTTCTACTGTCCAGTTATCCAAAGCAGGTCCCATGGAGCCAGATGTGAGAGAAGATGCCTGAAGGCATGGAGATAGGGAGGTGTGAAAAAATTAGGGCCCATACTGCAACAGTCTATCATGGTATTTCAGAATAGAGTTTCCATAACTGCTTACTAATTGGGCGGTTACAATCTGGCCCTTTCCCAGCTGAGTGGCCCAGAAGCCACTCACTTTCCACATTGTTTTCTGAGACCAGCATTCTAGTCAGCTCTCTGCAGCATCACACCTGGCTGCCAGTGTGAACAATCTGTCCCTCTTGTTAGCTCTACCTAAGAAGAGAAGGTGTATCCTTCTCCTCTTGGAAAAATCCAGGGATCCATGTATCAAAATTCCAGAGTGCTATTTACTTAGTTTTTTAAATGAATATACTTCCTTAATTGTGCAGTGCACAGCCTATGCAACTATATGTGGCAGGCCTCAAGTAGAATCTCTCTGGTGGGTGTGAAGGTTCTCAACTTTAATGGAGGAGCTAGGTCACTGTATAGTCCAGAGGGAGAGGGAAAGTTTGCTTGGCCACAAATTCTTATGTTTTAGGAGGGGGTTGGTGTCAAGAGGCCTCATCTACGTCACCTGTTAACTAAGCAGCATGTGCCAGAGACTCTCAATTTGAATAAGAGTCTAACCTTCTCAGTAATATGTTAATTATACCAGTTAATGCCACTCAGGTTGGAAAGAAGGAATGGAAGGGGAACTGGCATTTATCTAAGGCCTATTATGTACCAGGCACTTTATATGTAAGTTATCTCATTTAATCTTTATACCGAAAAGTCTGCAAGATGGGTACAATTAGCTCAATTTTTGCAGAAATGGAAACTGGAATTCAGAGAGGATGAGCAACTTGCCTGAGGTCACACAGGTGGTAAACAACAGGGTCAGGATTTGAACTCTGGTCTGTCTGGCACCAAAGCACTTTCCCCTCTCAGGCACTGTAGCAGAAGCCTAGTGAATAGCAGTCAACTTGTCTATGCCATTCTCCCTAAATATTCTGTGGACAGTTGCAGGTTGCTCACAGGGAACCGTAGTCGTGAATACCAAAGCTGGCCAGGAATGGGGGCTTCCACCACTGGTAAGGCACTCTGGCACAGCGTCATGAAGGGGGAAGGAGCACAGCTGACTAGCGAGGCTGGAGGGCAGATCACTGACTGGAAGCTGACTCTCTTCAGGGGAAATTGGCTGTTTACTGGAGATAATAAAACAGGAAACATTTCAACATTAAGGTATATGAGTTTTGGCAGGGAAAGATTTGATGACTTAATGACGTGCACTGGAGGCTAATTTGAAAACAGCAGATACCTCTATCTATCCCTAAAATAGTGGTCTGAGCTCCATTAAAATGGAGTGTGCCGACAAGCCTGGAGACAGTATTATTTAAATTGGATGGGATGGAGAAAGCTCAGCACCAGATGATGGCATTTATTTCTATTTAGGATTAATGATGTGGTGCTGGGCCTGTTCAGTTTGGTGGCCTGGCTGTGTGGGTGGCACCTCCTGAGGGTTCAGTTGATGGGAAGCAGCTGTCAGTCCTGCCGGAAGGGTCCTCTGTCTTCAGAGCTGGAGCGATGAGCAGCTCCCTGTGACCTGCTTACATCTGCATGCCCCCTTTCCTAATCTAACTCTCAGTTACCTAAATGGAGAAAGAGAGCTTGGCCAGTTCACAGGGAATTCTTTGTTTTGACCAGTGCTGCTGATGTATCAGTACGGGCTTGGTGCTGAGGTACACAGTGGATTAAACCCCTTCCTTACCCTGACCCTGCCTGTAGTTTGGTTACAGGAACAAGGCAAACAGACAACTTCAGTGTGACATGCTAAGTGATCGGATAGCACCAGCCTGGGGAGCTGCGGATGGGGATGCTGGTCTAAACATGCATCAACCCGTAGGGCGTCCTGTGGAGGCCGCAGGTCCCACATTGGACAGGTGAAGGGTATGCAGTGGCTGGCAGTGGGTGACTGTGTCCTCAGGGGCTGTAGGGGTTCCTACCTGGAGACATGAGGACATTGCCCACCCGAGTGCCAGAATTGTCACCAAGGCAGTCACCTCCCTCACCACTGTCCAACCCCACTCTGGCTAAGGAGCCTCATGGGGAGAGGGAGCTTAGGGTGGCTGAGGTGGGGGCACTTGGTGGTTCTGGGGCAGCAGCTTTTTACCAACCAATTTAGACACATGTGATCTTTTCACTGCGTTGCAGCTGTACCTATGCATTCAGGCTCAGTGCCACACGAGAAGAGCACCCAGGGCATTGGGAAGAGAGAACACACAGGACAAAGGTGAAATAAGCATTCTAAGGAGAGATTGGTTTATGAGAGCAGCAGGGTTAGGTGGGCACTGTGATTGTGAGAGATGTAGAGGGATGTGACAAGGCTGAGGACACAGGTGGGATGTCATTCAAGGAAGCTCAGAATACTTTCTGTTGGTGATAGCATGCTCTTTAAGGGTTTTAAGTAGCTAATAATAATAATAATGCCATTTAATGAGTACTCACTTTGTGCTCTATAATGTACTGCTTCCCAATTTAATTCTGGAAATAACTTCATGAGTTAGGAATTGCTGTCCTCCATTTTACAAAAGAGGAAACCAAACTATTGATAAGTCAGCCTTCTATGGTTCATGCAGTCGGTGATCGGAACAGCAATGATTTGTCTCCGAAACCCATACACATAACTAGTTTCCTACACTACCTCAGGCAGAAAAGGGCTTACTTGCAGTGTGGATGGTGCACTGAAAGAGCACAAGAGTGTAAGCTGTTGTCCTCTGAGCCTGTGCCTGGCTGTTGGTAGGAACTCACAAGGAATTCATTAAAGAAGAAAATGATCAGAGGCAGGGGCCAGTTAGAAGGCTACCGTGATAGTTCATGTGAGTGAGGAAGTCCTGAATTAGAAGATCATCACAGGCATCTGGACAGAGTAAAAAGATTAAAATCCCTCATACCTTGATAACTGTGTGGTTGATGAGAGACCTGTTTTGTCACAACCAAAGATCCACTTGTGGAGGAGCTGAGGAAAAATGTGCAGTGTCCCCCTGGGGACACATATCTGAAGCTCAGAGGAGGTTGAAGCTACAGATGGAGACTTAGGATCATCTGATCTAAGTTTAAAATTCTGTGCGTTCCCACGAAGAGGACTAGAAAGAAAGGCCAGGAGGGCGGAAGAGGAACCAGGAGAGTGATGGAGCCTGAGAGGGAGAACATATCAAGAGGGCATCAGAAGTCACCCATGGCTGCCTGAGGGAAGGAGGATTGCCTTGTGTTATGCTCTCCGCGTGCCAAGAGCCACACCAGTCCTGCTGTGGCTTCTGTGGGTTCCGTGGGGTTCTTGGTCATCCCTTGGGAAGCTACCAGGTGTTGAAAGAGGAGCAAATAAGTGGGAAGTATGCATAACTAATTTTTAAAGTATCTCGTTTGGAAGCCATGCTTGGGAAATCTGATGTTCCAGCAGTTTCCATGGATTTCTGCTGACTCATCTGTTACATCTGGGTGTAGTCTTACCACACCGAAGATCTTTTACAGTTTCGGCATCCTAGGTTTTTTTTTTAAAGATTTTATTTATTTATTTGACAGAGATAGAGACAGCCAGCGAGAGAGGGAACACAAGCAGGGGGAGTGGGAGAGGAAGAAGCAGGCTCATAGCGGAGGAGCCTGATGTGGGGCTCGATCCCATAACGCCGAATCACGCCCTGAGCTGAAGGCAGACGCTTAACCGCTGTGCCACCCAGGCGCCCCCAGCATCCTAAGATTGATGTGCAGTGCTAGCCTTGGCGGGGAAGTGGATCATCAGATGTCACATTGATACATTTGTCATGTTCTCTTAGTTACATCAGACAAGGTACTACCAACTCACCCTTCTAAGTGGTGTTCTTTTAAGGAACAATTTGACCTTTGCTCCATTCTCTTGACTTCACATTAGTACCCGATGATGGAGAGAAAGAGCAGGGATGGAAAACACCTAGTATGCCTTATGGTTAAGACTTGGATTTAAATTCTGATGAAATTACTTTGATACTCTCATTATGACCCACTTTCTATCATATGACTTACTTTCTAACAGTGTGACCCTCAGCAAATTGTTGAACCTCTCTATCTCAGTTTCTCCATCTTTGAAACGGGTATAATGATAATAACTAGCATTACTATTGTAGAAGGCACGTTACACCGATTAGCTGGCAAGTCTTTGCTCCAATCCAGGAACTTTTAGTACCCATCCTGTAGACAAAACTATTCTTTACAATGATACTAGGACTTATTTACCTTTTTCACTATCATTCTCCCACGGGTGTATGGTGGAGTTTTCCAGAAGCTACGTGGTGGGTGGTATAGCAACCGATAGGATGCAGAAGCAGATAGGAGAATTTAGCTGTTTTCTTTTAAACCAGATATTTAAGAGTTTTTGCAAAAAATGTGAAACTATAGTAGAACTGAATAATAAATAAAACTAAAATATTAAATAAATATTGAAGAAATCTGAAATATTTTTGGATTGAAAAATATAGTCATTTGGATAATGGAAAATTTTCATTATTATTTTAAATTTAAAAATTAGCTTTTTTAAAACATTTCTCAGTTTTAAGTTCTATTGTAGAAAATATTGATAGATATAATACACATAAACAGAAGTTCTCAGGGTCCCTCAGTTATTTTTAAGGTGTGCAGAGGGATCCTGCAATGAAATGAAATGTTCAGGAATGTGGGTTAACACCATTGAGTTTATTTTTCATTTTTATTTTTTTAAGATTTTATTTATTTATTTGAGAGGGAGAGCATACAAGAACATGAGTAGGTGAGAGAGGCAGAGGGAGAAGCAGACTCCCCACTAAGCAGGGAGCCTGATGTGGGACTCAGTCCCAGGACCCTGAAATCAAGACCTGAGCCAAAGGCAGATACTTAACCCAGGCTTCCCTACCATAGAGTTTAAATGGACGTGTTTGCAGAGTGCTCTGACATCATCTGGGTTATGGCAGCTCTCCAGCCGTGGTCGTAGTAGAACTGGAAGCAGCAGCTCTGCGACAGTTACTGTTGTACGGCCTGCTGTTCTGCAGCCGTGCTTTGTGCCCTGTGAGCCCGGGTGGGATCTGACTGAAGAACAGCATCGCTGAAAGCAGAACATTCAATATGCAACTTGGGATTGCCTAGGTGTATTAGTCAGGGTTCTCCAGAGAAACAGAACCAATAGAATGTATAGAAATTTATACAGAGAGTTTTATTATGTGAATTGGCTCTCATGATTATAGAGGCTCAGCAGTCCCACAATCTGCACCTGTAAGCTGGAGAACCAGGAAAGCCAGTGGTAAAACTGAGTCCAAGTCCAAAGGCCTGAGAACCAGGGGAGCCGATGATATAATTCCCTGTTCAAGGCCAAAGGCCTGAGAACAAGGACTGAGGGGCAATGGTGTAAGTCCCAGAATCCCAAGGCCCAAAAACCAGGAGCTCCGATGTCCAAGGGCAGAAGATGGACATCCCAGCTCAAGAAGAGTTTTTCTTTCTTGTGCTTACTTGTTCCATTCAAACCCTCAATGGATTGGATGATGTCCACTTGCATTGGGAAGGGTTATCTTTACTTGCTCTACCAATCCAAATGCTAATCTCTTCCAGACACACCCAAAAAGAATGTTCTACCAGTTATCTGGGTAGCCTTCAGCCTAGCCAAACTGACATGTAAAATTGACCATCACAAGAGGTGCTTATCTTCACTTACGACTTGGGGTAGTGGAAGCAGAAGAATGACAAAATAAAGAGAAGTTATAACCCCTGATCTTATAGAATTTTGGCAAAATTTAAGTAGATCTTGGATTAAAAGGAGGAGGAACGTGTTTTCATGTGTACACACAATGAGTGTGCTTCCATTTCCCTTAATAGCAGGTATGCCTTGATTTTAGAATTAAGATGTGGGTGGGAGGTGGGGAAATAGAGGTCCAAAACATTTTGACAGTAGGAAAGAGTCATGATGTGTTATACCAAATGGGGATGGTACAGAACGTTATCTTCTTCAAGAAAATGCAACAGATGACCATGAAATCTGCAGAGTTCAGGCTCCACTGGCAATGATAAGCGCCTTTGAGATCCAGATGGCTTTGAACCCAACCTACATGTGGAGAGGCCAGTGCCGAGGCCCACTTCTGCTTTAGAAAAAGACTGCCCTTCTGTTAGAGTAAACATGCTGTCTGCATAGTAAATTATGACTTAAGTTCTAGAAGGAAGCTCAATACCCATGACATCATTGTGGCAAACCCCATTTGAAAGCAAATGATCCTTTTGGACAAACGCCTATTTCAGGGTTCACGCCCAGTCACATCATTTGCTGCAACTCCATGGAGAGAAAGGCCTCATTCTTTGAGGCGTGACAGGGGCATGTAATTCAGAGTTGGTTTGTAAAACACTGCTCTAAGTTAGAGGTGGAAGTAGCAAATCAGAACATGTTGATTTATTTGGCTTCCAATAACCTCCTGGTAATGACCGCAATAAAGACAAATCCAATTAGTGTTGCAAGGTGGCTTCTCTTTAAGATGCAGATGAGCTGAACAGGAGATCTGAGCACATCTTTCTCTTGTAACTGGGCCCCAGGGAGGAGAGGGAAGCACAGTTAACACGCCAGCCCAGGGATCCTTCCCGTAGACAGCTCAGCCTCTAAATGCCTCAGATGTCCAGGGAATCACCTGCTCTTGCTTTCAGCTTACTCTAGTTTCTGGGCAGCCCGAAAGGCAGCTGGGCAGGAGAGGCTATAATGGACTGTGGTTCTCCAATCAGGGCCACAAGCGTAGCTCCTGTGTGCTGAGCCCTGCTGTTTGGGGTATATGGGGGGGATTCTGGCATGTGGGAGGTTTTGTTGCCCACATGTAGTAAGGTGTTATAGGGACAATGCAAGAGGTTAGGCCAGTGAGAAGGGGTTGATAAAATGGGAGAGGGGTAATGTCCATTGCTATGAATTAAGGAGGAATTTTGGTCCTAAATGAATGCAAGATTGAGATAAACTCTCCCAACTCCAGCTGTCGCTCCTTCTGGACTAGACTGAGAGTCCTGAAAGACAGTGGCCAGGTCTTCGGCACACTTGTATCCCCCAGGCTTGAATATAGTAAGTTGTCTATGAGGGTTTGTTTGCTAAACTCAAGTAGGACTTAATTTATCTTTTAAGTGGAAATAATTTCGAACTTACAGAATAGATGCAAGAGAAAGTACAGAGAATACCCGTATATTCTGGACTCAGATTCACCTCATGTTTGCTGGCATTTGCTTCATCATTTGCTCTCTGCCTTTCTCTGCCCTTATCTTCCTCTCTGTATTCATAATATTATTTTTTTTCCTGAATCGTCTGAAAACAGGTTGCCTATATCACTGCCATGTACCCTTAAATACTTCAGTATGTATTTGCTAAGAATAAAAATCTTCTCTTCAAAACTATACAGTTAACCTCAGTAGATTTGACATTTATATAGTCTTTGCATCGTCTCTGCCATTAGCATTTCAGTTTTCTCAATTATCCCAATATTGGGCTTTATAGTTTATGCCCCCTCCAGTATAGGATCCTGTCTAAGATCAAGTGTGGCATTTATTGTCATGTCTCTTTGGTCTTCTTTATCTAGAACATTTACACAATCTATTTTGTCCTTTATGATATTGATATTTTTGTAGACTACAGTCATCGATTCTTCTGAATTGCTGTGGACAGATATTCTAGATATGTGTTTCCCTTTTCTGTCTGTGGTGCCTCAAACGTTAAATTTCTCCAAGGGCTTCCCTGGTATCTGATGTATTGTCTTGGGATCTTGAGTAACCTTAGAACAAGGGACCAATTTTATTGCAAAGGAAGTGACCCAGGACCCACTGGTCCTGCTATCCCGAATTGGCCAGAGATTGCTAGCCCAAATTTTGGTATGGTCCTTTCAAGTGGCAGCTAAGGTACCAGCTTGGAGATGGCATCCTGAGGGTTTGGGGTGCTCTCCTTCAAGATACAATATGTACTTTGAACCAATGGCTATTATGTGTTACCCTGTCCTTGAAAAATAGAATCAAGAGTGGATAATAGAATGCATCCCTCTCTTACTGTCAATCCCAGTGACCTACTGGTGAGTTTCCTTCTTATCCCCATAACTTCAGGCTCTTTTAGGAGTGAGGGCCTCTTCTTCTAGGACACACCTGTGAAGGTTACCACTAAATCTAAAAGTATGGCTACCTCCTGGTCATTTTAGGCTCCTCCTGCCAGTAGTCCAGTAGGCAAAGGAGTTACTATACTAGTGATAATTGACTTGATTATGATGAGGAGATAAGGTTGCTCTTACATAATGGGATAGGGAAGGGTATGTCTGGAACTCAGGGGATTTACCAGGCATCTCTTGGTGCTCCATAATTGGTGATTACTGTAAATAGACAATTGTGACAACCACAGCCTGACAAGGGCTTGGGGCCCAGGGGCTCAGATCTCTGTAGTGATGAAGGGCTGGGTTGCCCCCCGCAAGTAAACTGGAGCAGCAGAAATGCTGCCGGAAGATGAGAGGAATCTAGAATGGGTGGTGGAGCAGAGAGAAGATGAAAATCAATTAGTTTTGAGACCAACTGCGATGAGGTTGCATCTTATCCCACTAACACTTACATTGGAACCCTTTTCTATTTTTAATTGTGAGTGGCCACCATCATAAGGACACAGTGGACTTAACACATGGTTTGTGTGGATCTGAGTAATGCGAAGGCTAGACTGAAGCAGACACTCCTAGTGAAGCACCTGTATCCCTTGACATTCCTCTGTACAACAAAGGCTGCTTACAGATTCTGCCCGAATACTTCTTCCTGGCCTGGAGGCACACTTTGCCTCCTTTCAGGGAAAGCCAGAAATGCCAGAGAATTGATGGGCTGGGGAACATCTCTGACCCATGACAGATGGGGAGTTGGTGATAAAATGCTGGCTCTCTTGCCCCTCACTGTCTCCCACAGTACTCTCTGGGACTGAGCTTTGGTTACTCTTACAACTGTTTTGATAATGGGTCCTTTATTGGTTTTCTTCCCTTCTCTGTCTCACTTCTCTATTCCTTTATCAGTGTTTCCTTGGTCCACTGCCTAAATATCCCTGACTCACGGTCTGCTTCTTGAGACACCCAAATTGGGATACCTGGGGTAATTGCTCTAGGCTCCAAAGTCCTCATGACCCTCCAGGTAGGTCCTCCAAGTTTAGGGACTTTTGCTTCACAGTATCCAAGAGGGCTATTGAAGAAAAAAATAGAACATTTGGGGAGAATATTAATAAAGACAAGTACACATAGCAAGGTATGCAGCTCATGAATTTTCCTGAAGTCAACACCTAGATTAAGGTCCAGAGTATTACCAGACTTCCAGAAGTGTTTGTGCATGGTCAACTTCACTAGCTACTCTGAAATGATTTTCCAAAATAGTTGTATGAATTTATATTGCCTTCAGCAAATGTAAGGGTTCCACTTGCTCAAAATCTTTGTCAATATTGCCTGTCTTGTTTTAGCCATTTTGGTGGGTATGTAGTGACATCATGATGTAGCTTTCACTTGCATTTCCCTGATGACTAGTGAAGGTGAACACTTTCAGTACATTTCCAGCCATTTGGAATTTCTCTTTTGTGAAGCATTGAGATCCAGTCTTTGCCAGTTTTTTTTATGTTATCTTTTTCTTATTGATTGGTAGGAATCCTTTATATATTCTGGATATGAATCATTTGACAGATATATGTTTGGAAAATAGCTTCTCTGTGAATTATCTTTTTACTCTCTTAATGGTGACATTTGATGAGCAGAATTTCTTAATTTTAATACAGTTCAATTTATCAATTTTCCCTTTAAATTCAGTATCTTTTGTGTCTTATTTAAGAAATCTTGGCCTACTCCAGGTCATGAGAATGTTTTCACGGGGCTGTATATATAAGGCTCCAACTGGACCTTCTATTCCATTGATTAGTTTGTCTATTCTTGTGTCTCTTCTATTCTTATATTATCTTAATTACCATAGTGTGTGATAGGTCTTAATGTCCAAAGGTGGAAATTGTGCAGCTTTGTCACCTTCTTCAAGACTGCTTTTGTTCTTTTTGGCCTTTTGTAGTTTCATGACAGTTTTAGGATCAACCTGTCAATTTATGGGAAAAAAAAAAAAAAGAAAATTCTGGGATTTTGTTTGGGATTGTATTAAATCTATAGATTCATTGGAGGAGAAATTGATGTGTTTATAATATCGTGTCCTACAGTTCATGAACATAGCATGCCCCCAGATTCATTTAATTTTTCTTTTTATTCTCTCAGTATTATATTTTTAGTTATCAGTGTAGAGTACCATAGGGACTTTTGAAGATCTGAGTTGTTTCAAGGGCAACAAAAGGATAAGTTGAGACAAGAGACACGTTCTCCCGAGTGAAAGTTGGAATGTTTTTCAGTTAACTCAGCAACCACCAAACTACACAGCTATTATCACGGTAAGGTTTTAGAGTGAGCTGCAATCCTCCCTTCCAAAGGAAAAAGGACTGATGTGGGTTACATTATGTGCCTCAGAAAGATATGTTGAAGTCCAAACCCCCTTACCTGGATGCAGGAGAGTAAGAGAAATGCAGTTTTTGACATTTGAGTTTCTTCAATACAGGAAGGCCGACAAAGAAGCAGGAGTGAATGTTGAGTGAGCCAGGCTGTGGCATCTGCTAGAGGTGGGAGGGCATTTCTCCACTGCTGTGGCTAGTGTCAGGAAGAGAAAACCTTCCAGGTCAATTCAGAGAGACTTCTCCATCTCAGAACTCTAGGGTTTCTTCTTTTGGCATGTTATTAAATTCCACCTACCTCTTACTTCTTGCCCTCTGGTAGTCTTGGGTTTTGAGACTTAGCCCTTTCCTGCCCTTTGTAAAGGTGACAAGGCTCTGGTTTCAAAAGCTGATAAATTCTAGTAGCTATTTTCCAGTCCATTGGAGAAGCTACCCGACAGTTGCTTTGTCTGTCTTCCCAACATGTTGGGGGCAGAAGGTAACTCTTGGAACCTCCAGGCACCACTTTCCTTTGCTCTCACTTTTGTTCTCCCAGTTCTATTCCTGGGACTGGCTGCAACTCCCACAAGAGCACCACATGGCATTCTGCCTCTAGATCTACCTCTGATCGGCAATGCATTTTTCTCTCCCCTGGTGCAGCTGACTGTTGGGCGCTTATGAAATAGGATCAACAGCACATGCTGCTAGTTGGCACTGGTACACACTCACACATACGTAATGTATATGGTCTGGCCACTGTCTCCCTCTATGCTGACTGGGGCACACACCTTCCCAGATCACCCTAGCACAGCCGCAGAAGCCAATGGTGTGGGGATGGTCTCTGGCAACAGTATCCGTGTGATCTGGTGAGGGGGAGTATGAGCTTGTGGTAGTGCCCAAACCCAGCTGCCATCTTACCCCTTCTCCTCAGTGGGGCAAATGGCAGATGAGCTGACCCTGCATTTATGTGAGGTGTGGGGTGGGTTTTCATGGGCTCTTGTGACTGTTGGCCCCCTGCTCTCCTGAAGAACAAGCCTCACTGAAAGCTGCACTCTGATCTTTTTTCTAAGCTCTTTGCCAGATATAAATTTGTTGTTGTAACTGCTCAGATCATATTTAATCTTGGGAGAAGGAGGCTCTGGCACTTGCATTTGTTAACAGGGTGTGATTGACTGAGTCACAGTGGCTATTGCTTTCCTGATTCCTCAACTTGAATTTGTTCTTACAAATGTGCATTAATCACGGTCCTGCAGGAAACGGATGGAATATTCCGATGGAACAATTGCAGAGAGTTAATTAAAGGGACTTTATAAACTTGGGGTGGTAGTGGTAAACTGTAGCAACAAGGAATGGTGAAGCACCCTTTGGTGAGTTGGAGCTATCTTGACCTCCAAAGGGACAAGGAGAGGTCACCATTCTGAGACCCTGGGAAGAGCAGTTTTAAGGAGAGGGCAGCATACCCAGTGATCAGTACAGAATTGTAAGCTTCAGGTCAGAGATGTAGCCATTCCCTGGCCACCCAGCAGGAAGGGATTGGGGAATAATACCCTAACCTCATATTCCTCCTGCCCTGCAACATCTTACCCTTCATTGACCCAACCTCGCCAGAAACCAGAGGGCAAGGGAAGCCATATGCAACCTACATAGTTTAGCCTCCTGGGGTATCAATGAAGGGTACACAGTGGATGTGGAGAATGGAAAATCACCAGCAGCTATAGTAGGAGTGAATTTACCCCACTATGCTTGGGCCCAAGAAATGTCTCATTGCTTTATTTTTCTAAATCAAGATAAAACTGGCTCAATATGCTATTGTTACAGTAGATCACAAATCAAACATCAGTCATTAGGAGGCTCCCCTGTATGACACTGGGTCATATAAAAATCCTGGCTCTGTGTGACTATGGCAAAAATTGGAAGGGGCCTTTTCCTTGGTTCATAGGTCCCTATTCATAGATTACACCTGCGGTTTTGCCAGCCTGCTCCCTTCTTTTAGCAAATAGCCTATAATGTTTATTTGGTAAATGACTCCCCATCAGTTATATACTGCATGGTGGGATTGTCAACTAACTGTCCTGCTTTTCCTTGGCCAAAGGGGAGGCATCGAACCCACTAAGCCAATCACACGCAGTTTTCTGGGAGTTTGAATTGGAGCCAAGTACTCAACATCCGAAAGAAAATAGGTGGAATGAAAGCATCCCAATAGTAGGGTCCCATGGAGAGTGGACATTGCTGGTTATCTAGAGATCCTAAACTGCCTTGGTTTCTATCCTTTCAGAGACTTGATTTTTCAGTTTTTTCTTTAATTGTGTGAGGCACCCTTTATTCTTTTTAATCACCAGTGTTGCTTTTGTTGCTTACAACCAAAGCACCCTGATAGCTACACCATTGTTGCCATGGCTACCTCTGCTACAGGGTGCCTTTGCTGCCCTTGTCTTCAGCCAACTACAGGGAGCTCCTCACAGAGGTCTTCCCCCCACTGCAGGCTTGGCCGGGGGGACCTTGCAGCAGCTGGTACTACTGTGGCTTTAGTGTCCAGCCTCCCTGCCATCCTGTCTCCAGGGAGCTGCCTGGGGACAGAGGGCCTGTTCCCACACTTATGCAAAGTTCTGTCCTTTTGTGGTTCTTCTTCCCCTCCTTCATTTCTTGGAAAATTGAGACTGGGTTGGGCCAGGTCCTTCTCTTCCAGTCCTCAGAGCTCTCTTCTTTTTGGACAGTCACCTTTCTTATCTTGGAAGCTTACATTTAAAAAAAAACAAAACGAAACAAGTGTGTTAACTCCTCCCAAGCAAAATAAGTCTTGATTCCTAGGGTTCAAACACCTTGGACCGTCTTCTTAAATGGTGGAGTTGTGGTAGGAAAATTCATCATTCTCTTGTGGAAAAACTTCAGTAAGAAAATAATACAAAAAAATAGTTAATTTCTCTGTCCTATAATATTTCTTCCTCTATCTTTTGACAGAATGGATCTAAACCTATAGTATATGTGTCTGTGGGATCTCCTCTCTCTCCCTCCCTCTCTCTCTCTTTCTTTCTCCCTCCCTCCCTCCCTCCCTGCCTCTCCATATTTAATTGTCATGAATATAATTCACTACTAAGGTATAAGGGGTTTCTCTGTATGCAAATGAAGTATATTTATTCATAATTGAGCACATGTATATAAATAGTATTTGTCTTCAAATTGCTAGAACAATGAATAAAATAATATCTATAATAAATGAATTCCTACTAACTCACTAGCACTGAATTTTAATGATTTTAGTCAACATAATTAAGACTGAAACTCACTGTTTTCTCTGACTTCCCTCATTGTGCCTGTTTGTCATCATTCATTTATCTGGCTACAGAGCTCATCATAGTTCCCTCCCAACCCTTTATGTAACCCTCTCTTTCTGGCTGGGTAATCTCTCTCTGGTAAACCTGTTGTTCTTCCATTCTTTTTCATGCCTAAGTTGTATCTCACCATGTGTAAGAATATTTCCAAGCTTGATGGAAACTTTGTCTTTATGTAATATGAATATACAATACAAATTCAATACATGTTCACCCTCTCTTCCATTTATGTCTTTATGTTTGTCTATAATCTATGAATCTCTTTGTTACCTCTATGCTTACATAAGCAGAGAATATGTTCATGTATTAAAACTTAATTGTGAACAAGAACCCATTTATATGTAAGCAGAAGAAGCAAATGGAGGACAAAACTTTTCTTTGCATTGAATATTCCAGTTTGCATTTATTAAAGTTTAGATAAACAGGAATAATTTTCTCTAATTTGTTTTTTGATGAAAAGGAATTGAAACCACCATCTATAATTTAATGATAACAAATTAAGACTCTATATTGACACAAGGATCATGAGAGTACAAAAAGGCGCAATGCCAAAGGTTAACAAAGTTGATTTAAAACGAGCTTATGGTCGTAAGGAATTAGTAATAATTCTAGTAGTCTGGAGAATTGAGAAATTTCTTGAATTCCTGAAAATTTGAGTTTGTATTGGGAGAAGACAAAGAACACTGTATTGTGATTTATGTGCGTGAATCATATAATGTCAAATTTTAAGGTAAAGGGGGGAGAAAATTAGTTATGTTTATGTTTTATGTCCCAGGAATCAAAGAGTAATTTGTTTCTTTGTGGTTTATGTCCCTCAAGTACATTTCAAAAGATGCTTATAAATTTATGGATATCTGCAGAAGTTGATGAGTCCCCCAGGAAAAGAAATCTGGGTACAAAAAGTTCTTTACTACACGCAGGTATCACAGAGATTGAAATTCTATTAGAAATGATTCTTTTGAGTTATGTGTTGTCCATTTTTTCATATGTTTATTAATTTTGCAAACCTTTATTGAGCATGAACTTCTTCAGGGAATTGTAGGAGAGCATAACGATGCAGAAGACTTGGTTCTGCCAAAAGATACACAGCTTGGTGGGCTCCATAGTCTTGTTAATAAAAAACTATTCATGGGAAAGCAGAACGTGTGCTCCAAGAGGATGTAAACACAGTGGTGAAGGAAGGAGCTCAGGGAAGGAGTGAGGCATTCCTGGGGAAAGAACATCTCCAAGGGTCCTGATGCTGATCACCTGCATAGGGACTTGGCAAACAATGGAATCCAAGGTTCAGAGAGTCACCAGAGCACTGGGGACACAGTGCCCTCAGCAGACTTTTCTTAGGATTGACTTTACAAAATCACAAATGGAATATAAACTTGTTGTGAACACATGCCCTGACATTTGAAAGCTGGCCTTCTTGGCTGGATTTTTATGGAACATCACTGTTTTTTGAGCCTCCCGAGTCCAGAAGTAGAGGTGTCAGTAGGCAGTCTGACTTATTGAGTTGGCAGCTTGCTTCACTGCTTCCCTTTTGCTCCAGGGGCCCCGTTCCTTTCTTTCAACACCTTTGTGAATTCAGTTTGAAAGTTCTTTCTTGCTGCCCCTGCCTCTGCCTCTTAAACTTGTCTCCATTCTAAAATGTCTGTATACTGACCACCTGAGAACCTGGGGAAGTTAAGCAGCATTGCAGATAGCTTTTATTTCAGGTCATTGGTTCCAACCCCAGTGAAGATACTCCAGCTACTTTCATTGCTGTCCACTGTATGTGCCCTGGAATATCCCTGTCACTACAGGAATCCATACCAACAAAAAGGGGTGAATCAAAAAAAGAAAAATCAGTTATATTACATTTCTTATAAGCCCTAAGTCTACCAGGCCATCTGTAGTTCTGGGCCTTCAGGCCAATGTTTCTTTTTATATTTGGGTTAAGGAGTTGCATTTGGACCCTGGGAGTAAGGAGGGATCTGAAGCATAGCACTGAGTACTGCAGCAGCGAAAAGGATTTTGTTTAAATTTCCACAGTACCACCAGGATTGATGACTCAGCGGTACTGGCTCCTGCCTCCCGTTGAAAGCTGTGACAAGGGACTTGTCCTGGGCAGCAAGCCAGAACACCACCTGACTGGAAGATGCCCTTGCCCAGAGCTCTTCACTTCTCTCCCCATGCAGAGGGGCCTTGGTGTTCCCAGGAAGAAGCAGTTGCACGACCCAGTATGTAAATGAAGTCCTTGGAACAGACTTTGGAGTCTTGGCGGTGCTGTCCCTTTGCAGGTTCTAAAAGAAAGGCTAATGTTTTTTAGAAAGTGTGTGAACCTGGGAATCACTGTATAGGGCCCTAATGAGCAGATAGTCGGGACATAATGAGATTTATTTGGTCATTTTGATGGAAAATGAGAGAGGTGGATATTATAAAAAATTCATCTATGTATCTTTTTTTTTTTTTTTAAGATTTTATTTATTTATTCGACAGAGATAGAGACAGCCAGCGAGAGAGGGAACACAAGCAGGGGGAGTGGGAGAGGAAGAAGCAGGCTCATAGCAGAAGAGCCTGACGTGGGGCTCGATCCCATAACACCGGGATCACGCCCTGAGCCGAAGGCAAACGCTTAACCGCTGTGCCACCCAGGCGCCCCTCATCTATGTATCTTAATCACATTCTATCCACATACTCAACACCTCTCCCCAACAGCAGCTACTAACTAAATGGACAAAACTCTGGTAATCAAAGCAGAATTCTCAACATTTATGTGTTTTCTCTCATTCTATGTGAACAAATCGTATATAGGACTATTAATATTTAAACTAACTACATGATTAAGACCATTTCACAATAATTGGCTAGGGGAGTCTGATGTTTACCATCTAGATATTGACCTTTTGGGCATTTGGTGTTAATTACTTTATGTTGAACATTCTCTGCATTTTTTAAGAGCCTAATTAGGTTGCATTTATGTTTCTATTTGGGAAACCTGACAGGGGGAGGGGGAATTTACTGGGCATTGTTTGATTCATTCTTTTAAAGCTCTTCTAGCAAAAATAGGGTGTGAAGATGTCCCCAGTGCCTTTCAGTTCTCTCCTCAACTGTTTTTTGTTCTTGCCTAGGGGCAGGCACAGGGTCTCTGAGGCCCCTCTTGTTAGCAACCAAGCAGAGGAATGAGGTGCTGGCTGCTAGCAGCTGATTTGATTATTTCTCAAGTAAAAACACAGTATCTGTATTCCATATTATCACTGGGCCTGCCCATATGCAACCCTGGGAGAAATTATTACTAAGACAGGAATTAGGGTGATGAAAAACAAGTGAGAAATGTGGAAGTAAAGCCCTTAATGGCAACTATTTCCTAAGACAGTGTGGCAACTACTTCCTAAGTCTCCTTCTTTAGGAGAGAAGGAGGAGAGCTATACTGTATTTTTTTTTCCTCTTGGATTATTTGTATTTTTAGGTTAATGTCCCTCTGGTTTCTATATTACTCGAATAATTTTGTGGCGTTTTTTAAGAATTTATTTATTATTTATTAGAGAGAAAAAAAGAGAGCGTGGAGCGGAGGGGCAGAGGGAGAAGAGAGTCCTAAGCAGACTCCTTGCTGAGCGCAGAGCATGATGTGGGGCTTGATTCCAGGACCCTGAGATCATGACCTGAGCCGAAACCAAGAGTCAGATACTTAACTGACTGCACCACCCAGGCACCCCATTGAATAATTTTGTTTTTAAAAATACTCTGGAATAGAAAATTTCCCTATATCGCATAGTGAATTTATGAACTAGTTTCCCCCTTAATATTTTCAGTATTCTTAAGTAAACTTCTTTTTGAAAACTTCCATAAAAGTATCATATTTAGTATATTCTTATGAAAAGCTAATCTTTTTATATTAGTAAATATTTAAAATAGAAAAGCATTTCTTAAATAACAAGTCAGCAGTGGTTTGCTCATGATCATGGAAGCTAGACCTTTGGAAATAACTCCCAAGATTCATTCCAAACCCCTTTGTTGCCTCTTTTACATTAAAACACATTGCTAGGGAATGTTTGGTTTCAATTCTCCTGTGAGGGGAAAATTGGAAGTCGACACTGAAAGATACAGACACAGAGAATCACAGTTTAGGGATTTGTCTACTTAACCTCATAGTAATACTGAGTTTATGAACTCAAACTTTTGTTTGCTTCCAGCTCTTTGCTTGACTTTTCTGTCTTGACATTAGCTCAGAGTGAGGGGTAAAGTGTGCTAACTTCATGCTGTGGGTTGTTTCTCTTCAGCTTGTTGACCTGATAGGGCCCAAACCTTTAGTTCCCATGGGAAAGTGAGGGACTGATTATTGTTGTCAAGTTGCAGGAATTTGTCCTTCTGGCTGACACCCTGCTTGCAATTGTGCACTTGGGGCCAGAGCTCTTTGACCTTTCTGGTTATTACTAGGTTGGCTGACACCTGTTCCATAGGGTGATCTTTCGTTTGATACCACTAGATATACTGTATAGTCTGTTGTTTGTAGAAGTATGCATTGCTTTAAGTAAATATACTGCACAAAAATCAAGCTGTACAAAGAGAAAAATCTAATGGTCATATATTTTACAGAGAGATCATCAGTTGTTTTTTTTTTTTTTTTTTTTTTAAGATTTATTTATTTGTCAGAAAGAAAGAGGGAGAGAGAGCACAAGCAGGGGGAGCCGCAGGCAGAGGGAGAAGCAGGCTCCCTGCTGAGGAAGGAGCCCAATGCAGGACTCCATCCCAGGACCCTGAGATCATGACCAGAATCTAAGGCAGACACTTATCGGACTGAGCCATCCAGGTATATCAAGAGATCGTCAGTTTTGAACAAATATTTATCATTCTGTTTTTTTAAGTGGGATCTGTATCTGTTCTTTATTTACCATTCCATGTATCAGAATCAGTCTTTATTTGTTTGGATTTTTATAAAGATAGGCTACTTTCACAAATTAAGCAAATGAGATATTAAGATAATAATCTAGATAATTCAAGCCAAAAAATTACTTTGATATCTTCACAGAATCCAAGAGGAAAAGAATACCAGAATCCATATTACCACTTATCTGTAAATATCTTATTTGAATTTTTACAGATAGGTTTGGAAATTTTCAGCATCAGTTATGAAAACAAATCACAATGATAATTAATATTTTTGGCCAAGTTTTAGCCATGTTCACAATTCTGATTTTTAAAATAAACATTTTAGGAACATCTGGGTGGCTCAGTCGGTTGAGCATCCAACTCTTGGTTTTCGGCTCAGCTCATGATCTCGTTGGTCCTGTAATTTGAGCCTTGGATCGGGCTCTATGCTCGGTGCTCAGTGGGGAGTCTGCTTGAGGATTCTTTCCCTCTGTCCCTCCCCCCACTCATGTGAGCATGAGTGCCCACGTGGCACTCTCTTTCTCTCTCAAATATATAAATCTTTAAAGAAAATAAACTTTTAAACTTTAGAACAGTTTTAGATTTATAGAAAAATTGAGAAGATAGTATAGAATTCTCCTGTAGTCCACACACAGTTTCCCCTATTATTAATGCCTTACATTAGTACAGTATGGTTACCAAAATCAATACTGATAACACAGTTTTAACTAAGGTCCCTACTTCTTTGAGAGTCCCTTTGCTTTTACCTAATGTCCCTTTTCTGTATTAGGCTCCCATCCAGAGTACCACATTACACTTGGTTGTCATGTTTCCTTAGGCTCCTCTTGACTGTGATAGTTTTTTTTTAGACTTTGTTTTCAAAGGCTTTAACAGTTTTAAGGAGCACTGGTGAGGTATTTTTTAGAATGTGCCTCATTTGGGATTTGTCTAGTGATTTTCTCATGAGTGCACTTGAGTTATATAGGTGGGGAGGAAGAACATAGAAATAAAGTGCCATTTTCATCACATTGTATCAACTGTTGATATCAACTTTGATCACCTGACTAAGGTAGTGTTTGTTAGGCATAGCACTCCTATGTATGTATGTATTAGGTGTATAATATGATTATTATATAATATATATGTATTAGGTGTATAATATAATGATTCGACAATTCTCTACATTACTCAGTGCTCATCTGGATAAGTGTATTCTTTTTTTTTTTTTTTAAGATTTTATTTATTTATTTAACACAGATAGAGACAGCCAGCGAGAGAGGGAACACAAGCAGGGGGAGTGGGAGAGGAAGAAGCAGGCTCATAGTGGAGGAGCCTGATGCGGGGCTCGATCCCATAACGCCGGGATCACGCCCTGAGCCGAAGGCAGACGCCTAACCGCTGTGCCACCCAGGCGCCCCTGGATAAGTGTATTCTTAATCCCCTTCACCTATTTCACCCATTTTCCTAACCTACCTCCCCTCTGGCAAACACCAATTTGTTCTCTGTACTTAAGAGTCTGTTTTTTTGGTTTGTCTTTTTTCTCTGTTTCTTAAATTCTACATATCAGTGAAATCATATGGTATTTGTCTTTCTCTGACTGATTTATTTCACTTATCATTATACCCTCTAAGTCCATCCATGTTGTTGCAAATGGCAAGATTTCATTCTTTTTTTGTGGCTGAGTAATATTCCAGTGTGTACGTGCGTGCGTGTGTGTGTATACACACACACCACATATTCTTTATCCCTTCATCTGTGGATGGACACTTGTGTTGCTTCCCTATTTTGGCTATTGTAAACAGCGCTGTAATAAACATGGGTACATTATCTTTTTGAATTTCTGTTTTCATTTTTTTGTAGTGGAATTACTGGATAATATTGTATTTTTGTCTTTAATTTCTTGAGGAACCTTCATACTGTTTTCTGCAGTGGCTTCACCAGTTTTCGTTCCCACCAGCATTGCACAAGAGTTCCTTTTTCTCTACATTCTTGCCAACACTTACTTCTTGTTTTTGATTTTAGTTATTCTGACAGGTGTAAGTTGATTGTAGTTTTGATTTGCATTTCCCTGATGATGAGTGATGTTGAGCATTTTTTGTGTCTCTGTTGGTCGTCTATATTTCTTTGCAGAAATATCTGTTCCGGTCCTCTGCCCATTTTTAGTTGGAATATTTGGGGTTTTTTGGTGTTGAGTTGTATAAGTTCTTTATATTTTTTGGATATTAACGCCTTATCAGATACATCATTTGCAAATATCTTTTCCCATTCACTATGTTGCCTTTTTGTTTTGTTCATGGTTTCCTTTGCTGGGCATAGCACTCTTTTAAGTGGCAGATTTCCATTGCGTATTTAAAGGGTGACAAAGAAATTTGTTTATGTGCCACCTGTCAGGAACACAGTTTTACCTGAAACAAATCATGGCCATAATGTTTATTTTGGGTAGTGAGAGATTGAATGGATATGGAATGAACCAAATCTATCTAAAATTGACAAAATATTTGAATTTTTGACCAGGTTAAGATTTCATTTGATTTTCAAATATTTGCAAGTATAAAAACAGCTCAAAATATTTTTTGGTTATGTTCAGTTAGCCAACATATAGTATATCATTAGTTTTTGATGTAGTGTTCAGTGGTTTATTAGTTGCATGTAACACCCAGGGATCATCACAACACGTGCCCTTCTTAATAGCCATCACCCAGTTACCCCATCTCCCCACTCCCCTCCCCTCCGCAACCTCAGTTTGTTTCCCAGAGTCCAGAGGCTCTCATGGGAGACTCAAAAATATTTCTAAGCATTCTGAATTCTATAGTATTCTATTCTGCAATAAACACCAGATTTTTACCACTGAAGACAAAGGTTAATATAATTTATTCATTATAATATTTGAACACTTTGGGGTGACTGAACAGCTTAGTCAGTTAAGCATCTGCCTTCAGCTCAGGTCATGATCCCAGGGTCCTGGGATCGAGCTCTGTGTCAGGATCCCTCTGCTCCTCCCCCCTCATGCTCCCTCTGTTTCTCTCAAGTAAATAAACAAAATCTTTAAAAAAATATTTGAACACTTTTCTGTGCTGGTATTAGAATTGGCACCTACATTCTACTTCTTACTTGTGGGGCTATTTGTAGGAAATAGTAGGGAATAAGGAAACTGCCAGATGTTGGTAAAAGAGTCAGGAAGTTAAAATCAAGGAGGCTAAAAGAAATTATAACTCTGGGCTATGTAGTATGACTAAAACATTGCCTGCATAAAACTAGTTGTTGACAACTGGAACTCCCATCAACTAACCCAGACAGTCACTAATCAATGTTATGTACACAAACAAATAAGACATATTCACAGGGTCAATTTGAAATATGTCAGCAAAGCATTTTCTCTTCATCTTGGTCATTTTTCATGCTGGCTAAATCATTAGAATTTCCTCTTCTTTGCTCTCTGGTGGATCAACCATTGGCCTGCATCCATGAAAAGGCAATAAGCCCAGTTGAGCAATATATCCAGTATTTTTAGAAATATCCCTAGAGATTAATTTCTTTAATCATTCAAGGGAGAATTGTTTACTGAAGTGCATTAGCCCCCTGAAGGATGGCATGCTACGTAAAGTTACACATGTCTAATGGAGTGTTTAATAAAATTCAGCATGAGTTCCTAATCAAAGCTGTGAAAATAAAGAAATTATTCTTCCAAAATATGATAAAAAGGGTTCACTTATTATCATAGGTAAAAATTATACTGAATTCAGATATATTCAGAGTGATTTATCTTCAACCTGATGCAAAACATCAGGTGTGCTTTCATTTAATGCAATTATTTATTGAGCACCTACTTCCTAATGGTGAGGATATAATAATGAGCAAAGCAGACAGAAATCCTTGCACTCTGAATCTTCTATTTTAGTTTAGTGGTAAGGAGTGGAGTGGGAAAGAGATGGGTAGGAAGATGAAAAATAAGCACACATATATTATGTCAGATGCTGAAAGTGCAATGGAGAAAAATAAAGTAGGAAAGGCTTAGGGAGCACAAGGGAGGAGGATGTGTTTTTAAATGAGGAGTCAGGAGAGGCCTCCCTGATGATCTGAAATTTGAGCAAACATATGGAGGTTATGAAGGAGTGTAACATGCAAATGCCCAAGGAAGAGCTTTCCAGACATCCACAGCAGCAAGTGCAAAGGCCCTGAGGAAGGAGCATACCTGATATATGTAAGGAATAGTGGAGCCTGCTATAACTGGAAAGAAGTTAATGAGCAGAGTAGGTTAGATGGATGGAGGAGGTGGACCGTAGAGGGCTTTGTAAGAAACTATTAGGATTTAGGAGAGTTTGGTGCAGAAGTGTTAACAATTTCTGACCTAAATTCTCAGAAATCACTATGGCTGCTTTTTTGGATTGTGATTAGGAGGCCATTACAATAATCCACGTGAGAGAGGATGGTGGCCAAGAGCAAGGTGGTGAAGCAGAGATGGTGAGAAGCAGTGGAATATCTTAAAGGTAGAATCAGCAGGTTTTGCTGACCAGTCAAGTATGGATGTGAGTTTCCTTTCATCAGAAGCAGCAGGAAGGGTGGAGAGATTTTCATAGGGACTATTTTGTAGAGATTTATATTTTCTTGTCCACATAATAAAGTACAAAAAAGAAATGAGATTTAAAAGGAACCCCATTAGGAAACTATGATTATATACCTAGAAGAGCTAAAGTAATCAAGCAGAAGCTATTAGAGGTAATAGAATAGTGGAGAAAAACTGCTGGTCAAAAGAGAATAACACAAATCAATCCTATACTCAAATACCTTTATTATCTAGCTAAAAATATAATAATAAAAGACTTCCAATTTATGATAGCCACAAAATTGAATTATATGTTAATTAATCTTGTGTGAGGGCATATAACACCTATCCAAAAAAATCTACAAAATTTTAATGGCGAAAAAAGGCCCGAATACCTAGAGAAATATGTCCTACTCCTGGATAGGGACAATGAATGGAAGTGGCAATTGTTTCTGGTTTAATTTGCAGTTTTAACACAACGTCAGTTAAGATACCAATGATGTCATTGGCATTATACAGAATTCAAAATAATTGATCCTACAGAATACTTGGAAAGATGGATAATGATATTAAAGCATTAATGAAGGAGTTATAATTATCTCCCAAAACAGACTGTTTTTTAAAAAACAATAACTGAGCCAGTGTAACCCTGGATTAGAAGGAGAAATGTAGCCCATTGGAATAAAATAGAGCATGCATAAATAATTTTAAGTACATATGAAAATATAATATATGGCACATGAGTATAATAGAATTACAGAGAACATAATTATTTTATACATGTTGCTAGGGAACTTTATTTCAATATGGTAAAAACAAATTTACCTCAAGAAATTAAAGTAGAAAATTACATCATGTATAAAGAGATTGTTTATTTAACGAAAGAGGGAAGGCATTTTAGATTATTAAAGAAGTTATGAAGAAAAGATGAGCAAAGGTATTTAAATAACATTCAAACATCTTTACAATTAAAATAAATTACAAACAAAATAGTAGCAAAATAAAGAAAATATTTTTATTTTAAGTACTTGCAGGAAGTCCAAAAATGGGCTCAACTCAGGTACTTGGCTGGCTCAGTCATGAAACTCTTGATCTCTGGGTTGTGAGTTCTAGCCCTACATTGGGTGTAGGGATTACTAAACAATAAAATCTTTAAAAAAAAAAAGTTCAAATCAGGGGACATACAGATAAATCTTATAGAAAAGGTGCCTCATGCAATAGAGAGGACACTGTAAATGGGTTCAGTTCTTCAATAGGGCAGTGTTTTAGGCAGCATTAAAGTATTTTTAGCATAATTCTAGGAATCTCTTTATGGAGGAAATTTCTGTATGAAAATAATTTAAAAGAAAATAAGTGTTAACTATGCAAAGAGCACTATAGTAGTGTATTATGGTAGCGAACAATAACTGGAAACCAAGTAAATGGTCAACAATTGGAGAGTGATGAAGTAACCTAGAGTCGAGTAATCTTATGCAAGACCATTTATTATGAGTCTGAGATGGGAAATTAGAAAAATATCATCAGAAAAGGATTATAAGGAAAAAGAGCCAGAACACAAAATCTTTATCCTGATCCGAGTATTGGAGAACATTTACCTGTGGTTAAAGGTGGGAGACGGTATTAAGAAGGGTAGTTAAACTAGTTAAGAAATTTGGGATGTGATTTGTGTAAAAAGGAATGAGTATAAACATTTACATATGTTAATGAATTAATTGGCAGTGTTAGGATGTTACAAGAAATGTACTCATTTGCCCATTTCCTATGCTTTGACTTCCGTAAGCAGTATTGCTTGTTTCATTTCAGAACTGGAGGGGGTGAAAGCATCTTCATTCTTTGGGCCCTGGGAGTGGAGGAATCCTGGCCATGGGTGGGGCTAAGGAAGGTGACCCAGGCTGCTTTGTTGCATGGGCCTAGGTTTGAGGACAGGATTGGAATCTCTTGTGGAACTGGAATGCAGGGCAGAGGGTAGAGGCACAAGCCAGTCATATGGATCCAGCTACCTCAGCAAGAATGAGGCAGAGGAAGGCTGCAGGGACCAGGTCCCCTAGGGACATTACAGGATTCTGGTGGACAACTTTCTCTGGATTATATAGCTGAGAAGATTGTGTCCGTTAGTGAGAGGCATCTGTAACCCTCAGTGGGGGGCTCGCGGGGAGACAGAGGTGGGGCTACCATCCACAGTTCTGCTGCAGAGGAATAGGCAGAGACCCAGCTTGAGCCTGGGTCTGGGCTGCAGTAGGATGGTCTAGGCTGTGGGCTGGGGCTCTGAAATGGATTCAGGGAGAGTGCCCAGGGAAGCCTAGCCTAACACAGGACTTTCATGGGGCAGACATCCCTTCTGGAACCCTGTGCATTCATGGTTGGTGTCTGCTTGGAAAGAGGGGCCTGGCATGGAGGAAGAGACTGGAGTAGGGGAACCAGCAGCTACTAGGGCTTGCTATTACATGGTGAAACAGAAGAGAGGGACAGAAACCTGAGAACATGTACAAGACCCTTGAAGGAAGGTGCTTCATGCCTTCCTTAACAGACTACAATATCTCTGTTTCCACTCCTCCATGCTTTCTTAACAATTCTCTGCATTTTTACCTTTCTTTCTTTTCTTTTCATCTCATGGGAAAAAGCTCCCCTCATCTGCATGAAAAAAATAACCCTTCTGGCTAGATTCCATTCTCCTTCCACCCTTTCATGTTTATAGAATCTTTTGTCTTTTCTTCTTGCTGGCTTCTTGTATGTGCCTTAAGGTACACCCAGGCTCTTCTACATTCACCAGCAACAAACAACATCTTCTGACTCTACCAGCTCCTCAGTCTGGGCTTTTCTTCTTATATAGGTAATAAAGGATTTCTATAAACATTGTTATTTTAATTATTGAAGAAATGATATAAGGACAAGTCAAAAATCTGAAACAGGGAGATCACTCAATTCTACCTTCTAACCGAGCAAATTTAATTTTTTTTTGTAATTATACCATCTGTGTCCCTTAAAAACAGCTTTATTGATATAAAATTACTTACAATAACCTGCACATATTTAAAGCACATAGTTTGATAAGTTCTGACACATTTATACATCCATGAAGCCACTACCATGATGAGGAAAATGGACATACTCATCACCCCCCAAGTCTCCTCATGCCCCATGATAACCCATTCCTCCTGCCTCCTTGACTGTTTGTTTGTTTGTGTTTATTTATTTATTGCTTATTTATTTTTATTATGTTAGTCACCATATTCATTAGTTTTTGATGTAGTGTTCCATGCTTCATTGTTTGCATATAACACCCAGTGCTGCATGCAATATGTGCCCTCCTTAATACCCATCACCCGGCTAACCCATCCCCCCACCCCCCTCCCTTCTGAAACCTTCAGTTTGTTTCCTGGAGTCCATAGTCTTTCATGGTTCATCTCTCCCTCTGATTTCCCCCCCTTCAGTTTTCCCTCCCTTCTCCTGATGTCCTCCATGCTATTCCTTATGTTCCACATATGAGTGAAACCATATGATCATTGTCTTTCTCTGCTTGACTTATTTCACTTAGCATAATCCCCTCCAGTTCCATCCATGTCTATGCAAATGGTGGGTATTCATCCTTTCTGATGGCTGAATAATATTCCATTGTATATATGGACTGCATCTTCTTTATCCATTCATCTGTTGAAGGGCAACTTGGCTCCTTCCACAGTTTGGCTATTGTGGACATTGCTGCTATGAACATTGGGGTGCATGTGGCCCTTCTTTTCACTACATCTGTATCTTTGGGATAAATACCCAGTAGTGCAATTGCCGGGTCATAGGGTAGCTCTATTTTTAACTTTGAGGAACCTCCATACTGTTTTCCAAAATGGCTTGTACTAACTTCCCCTTTCTCCATATCCTTTCCAACATTTGTTTTTTTCTGTTTTGTTAATTTCTGCTATTCTAATTGGGGTAAGGTGGTATCTCAGTGTGGTTTTGGTTTGAATTTATCTGATGCCTAATGCTATTGAACATTTTTTCATGTGTCTGTTAGCCATTTGTAGGTCTTCTTTGGGGAACTGTCTGTTCATGGCTTCTGCCCTTTCTTTGACTTGATTATTTATTTTTTTAAGACTTTATTTATTTGTCAGAGAGAGAGAGAGAGAAAGAGAGAGAGAGAGCTCACAAGCAGCAGGAGAATCAGGTTCCTTGATGAGCAGGGAGCTTGATGTAGGACTTGATCCCAGGACCCTGGGATCATAACCTAAGCTGAAGACTTAGTTAAGCCTAACTGACTGAGCCACCCTTGTGCCCCTGACTCAGTTTAATGATCTTGAGATTCTCCACTGTTTTTGACTGTGTCAATAGTTTATTCCTTCTCTTAAAAAAAAAAAACAACCCAGCTTTTTAAAGGTATAATTTACATACAATAAAATTTACCCATTTTAAGTGTACAGTTCAATTAGTTTTCGTAAGTTTGCAGAATTGTGCAACCATCACCACCATCCAGTTCTAGAATACTTTTACCGCTCAGAAAAACCCCTTGTGCCCATTTTCAGCCAGTGTCATACAGGCAATCACTAATGTACTTTCTGTTTCTACGGTTTTGCCCTTTCTGAATGTTCCTTATAAATGGAATAAAAAAATATGTGGTCTTTGCATCTGGCTTCTTCCACTAGGCATAATGTTTCTGAGGTTTGTGTATGTTGTAATATGTATCAGTGCTTTATTCTTTTTTATTGCTGAATAGGATTTCATTATATGGCTGTACAGTTTGTTCAGACAGTCACCCATTGATGGACATTTCAATTTCCAGGTTTTGGCTATTACAAATAAACTGCCATTAACGTTCATGTATAAGTCTATTATGAACATAGGTTTTCATTTCTCCTTGGATCGCTGGATCATAAGGTAGATGTATGTTTAACTTTATAAGAAACTGCCAAACTCTTTTGCAAAGTAGGTATACTTATTTTACATTCCCGCCAGATCATCACATGCTGCCTAATACTTGGTCTATCTTTTTAATTGTAGCCATGTAATAGGTGTGTTGTGTTGTTTCATTATGATTTTAACTTGCATCTTCCTTTTTAAAAAAAAGTTTTATTTATTTACATAATCTCTATATCCAACATGGGGCTTGAACTCATGACCCTGAGATCGAGAATCATATGCTCTTCCCCCTGAGCCAGCCAGGTGCCCCTGACTTGCATTTTCCTAATGACTGATGATGTCAGGCACCTTTTCATTTTCTTATTTGCCATACATATATATTCTGTGAAGTGCTTATTCACATCTTTTGTATACTTTTCCTTGTGTTGTTCTCTTCGTATTATTAAGATGCTTTTTATATACTCTGGGTACAGTACCTGTACCAAACATATGTTTTGCAAGTGTTTGATGACATTCTGTGGATTGTATTTTTGTTCCTTTAATGGCATCTTCCAAATAAGAGAAGTTTTAAATATGACGAAGCCCAATTTATTGATCTTTTATCAGTTGTGATTTTGGTGTCACATCTAAGACATTTTTGCTCTACCCAAAGTATTTTCTCCCCCATTTTTCATCTACTGATCTTACAGTTTTGGATTTTATGATTAGGTCTGTGATATATTTTGAGTTAAATTTTGTTTATGTTGCAAGGAATGGATTGAAGTTCATTCTTTTGCATATGCATATCCTATTATTTCACCACCATTTCTTAAAAAGACTACCCTTTCTTCAGTGAATTGCCTTTGTACCTTTGTCAAAAATCCATTGTCTAGAGGGAGGAAAAAAGATAGCAGAGGAGTAGGAGTCCCCTTTTTCAGCTGGTCCCCTGAGTTGAGCTGGATATGTACCAGACCATCCTGAAAACCCACGGAATCAGCCTGAGACGCAGGAAGATACATCTGGATCTCTACAAATGAACATCTACAGGACTGAGTATTGAGGTAGGAAGTGGAGAGCTGGAATCGGCACACAGATATCAGAAGATAAACAGAAGGGGGAGGGAGCCGACGTGCTCGGGCACCAGGAAGCAGTAGCTTCCTGCACTGGGGAGCGGGCCGGACTGACGGACCGTGGACCGGCACCTGTGAGAAAGCAGACTGAGACCATGAGCCTGGGAATGCGCGTGTGACCAGACTGAAAACTGGAGCTACGGAGTGCTCACTGGAACTGGACTGATACCAGGAGCTCGGGAGCATGCACGCGACCAGACTGAAAACCGGCACTCCAGAGTGTGCTCAAACCACACTGAAACAGAGAGCTCGGGAGCGCGCGCAGGAACCGGGGGTGGCTGGCGGTGTTAGAAGCACGAAGGACAGAGACGTGCAGGCCCTGGAAGTGAGGGCTGGGAGAGCGGCTGTGGGGCGCACAACCCGGGATGCTGCAGGATTTTTAGCAGCACCGAAAGAAACAGAGTTAAAGTGGCCAAGAGAGCTCAGTGGAGAGCGGACTGTGATCTCTCTGTTCTGAGACAGAGGCTAGGATATGACCACTGGTGCTCTGACTCTCAGAAGAACCACAGAAAATTGCCAGGGAAAGCCTCTAGAAAACAAAAGCCCGGATACAGCTCACATTGTGCCCATTCCCAACCCCCCTCGCAGGGGACAGGGCAACTGTACCCCAACAGGGTTGCCTGAATATCAGTGTGGCAGGCCCCTCCCCCAGAAGGCAGGCTGAAAAATCAAGAAGCCTACATCCCTAAGGTCCTTATAAAACAAGTCACACTGCCTGGGTCCTGGTCAATAATTTGGGCTCTGGGCAACCCTGCAACCTCTCCTCATCAGAATGATGTGGAGAAATTCCCCCCAGCAAAGAAAAGATAATAAGTCTGTGGCCTCTGCCACAGAACTGATGGATATGGATATAACCAAATTGTCAGAAATGGAATTCAGAGTAACAATGGTCAAGATGATGTGTAGACTTGAAAAAAATATTAATGAAAATATTAATGAGAATATAGAATCTCTAAGGGCAGAAATGAGAGCGAATCTGGCAGAAATTAAAAATGCTATGAATCAAATGCAGTCAAAACTAGATGATCTGACAGCCAGAGTAAATGAGGCAGAAGAACAAATTAGTGAATAGGAAGATGGGATGGTAGAAGAGAAAGTTAAAACAGAAACTTGGCTCAAAAAAATCCAATCTCAAGAATGTAGATTACAGGAGATTACTGACTCAATGAAACGTTCCAATGTCAGAATCATCGGCATCCCCGAGGGGGTGGAGAAAGAGGGAGGTTTAGAAGAGATATTTGAACAAATTGTAGCTGAAAACTTCCCTAATCTGGCAAAGGAACCAAGCATTGATGCCCAAGAGGCAGAGAGGACCCCTTCCAAGGTCAACCACGGCAAACCTACACCACATCACGTCATAGTGCAATTCGCAAATATAAGATCCAAGGATACAGTATTGAAAGCAGCCAGGGCGAAGAAATTTCTCACGTACAGAGGCAAAAATACCAGAATAACGTCATACCTGTCTACACAGACCTAGAAAGAGAGGAAGGGTTGGCAGGATATTTTTAAAGCTCTATCCGAGAAGAACATGCAACCAAGGATCCAGCAAGTCTGTCATTCAGAATTGATGGAGAGATAAGGACCTTCCAGAATCGGCAGAAACTGACCGAATTTGTAACCACAAAACCAGCCCTACCGGAGATATTAAGGGGGGTTCTATAAAAGTAAAAAGATGGGATATGCTTGTGATTGGTATTAAGGAGGACATGTATTGCATGGTGCACTGGGTGTTATATGCAAGTAATAAATCCTGGAACTTTAAAAAAATAAATAAATAAATTTAAAATTAAAAAAAAGTAAAAACACCCCAAGAGTGATAAAGAACAGAAATTTACAATCTATAGAAACAAAGACTTCACAGGCAACATGATGTCATTAAAATCGTATCTCTCAATAATCACTCTCAATGTGAATGGCCTAAATGCTCCCATAAAGTGCCACAGGGTTGCAGATTGGATAAGAAGACATGACCCATCCATTTGCTGTCTACAAGAGACTCACCTTGAACCTAAAGATAGATCCAGACTGAAAGTGAAGGGACGGAATACCATTTTTCATGCCAATGGACCTCAAAAGAAAGCTGGGGTAGCAATTCTTATATCAGACAGATTAGATTTTAAACTAAAGACTGTAGTTAGAGATACAGAAGGACACTATATTATTCTTAAAGGATGTATCCAACAAGTGGATATGACAATTATAAATATCTATGCCCCCAACAGGGGAGCAGCTAGATACACAAGCCAACTCTTAACCAGAATAAAGAGACATATAGATGATAATGCATTAATAGTAGGGGACCTCAGCACTCCACTATCAGCAATAGACAGATCATCTAAGCAGAAAATCAACAAAGAAACAAAAGCTTTGAATGACATACTAGACCAGATGGACCTCATAGATATATACAGAACACCACACCCCAGAACAACAGAATACCCATTCTTTTCGAATGCACATGGAACTTTCTCCAGAATAGACCATATACTGGGTCACAAAACAGGTCTCAACCGATACCAAAAGACTGAAATTATTCCCTGCGTATTCTCAGACCACAATGCTTTGAAATTGGAACTCAATCACAAGGAAAAATTTGGAAGAAACTCAAACACTAAGAACCATCCTGCTCAAGAATGATTGGGTAAACCAGGAAATTAAAAATCAATTTAAACAATTTATGGAGACCAACGAGAATGAAAACACAACGGTCCAAAACCTATGGGACACTGCAAAGGTGGTCCTAAGGGGAAAATACATAGCCATCCAAGCCTCGCTCAAAAGAATAGAAAAATCTAAAATGCAGTTTTTATATTCTCACCTCAAGAAGCTGGAGCTGGAACAGAAAAACAGGCCTAACCCATGCACGAGAAAGCAGTTGATCAAGATTAGAGCAGAGATCAATGAATTAGAAACCAGGAGCACAGTAGAGCAGATCAACAGAACTAGAAGCTGGTTCTTTGAAAGAATAAATAAGATCCATAAGCCACTGGCCAGACTTATTCAAAAGAATAGAGAAAGGACTCAAATTAATAAAATTCTGAATGAAAGGGGAGAGGTTACAACCAACACCAATGAAATAGGAAAATCATTGGAAATTTTTATCAACAGCTTTATGCCAATAAATTAAACAACCTGGAAGAAATGGATGCCTTCCTGGAAACCTATAAACTACCAAGACTGAAACAGGAAGAAATTGATTTTTTAAACAGACCGATTAATTATGAAGAGATTGAAGCAGTGATCAAAAACCTCCCCAAAAACAAGAGTCCAGGGCCTGACGGATTCCCTGGGGAATTCTACCAAACATTCAAAGAAGAAATAATACCTATTCTCCTGAAGCTGTTTCAAAAAATAGAAGGAAAACTACCAAACTCATTCTATGAGGACAGTATTACCTTGATCCCCAAACCAGGCAAAGACCCCATCAAAAAGGGGAATTACAGACCGATATCCCTGATGAATATGGATGCCAAAATTCTCAACAAGATCCTAGCTAATAGGATCCAACAGTACATTAAAAGGATTATCCATCATGACCAAGTTGGATTCATCCCTGGGATGCAAGCGTGGTTCAACATTCACAAAGCGATCAGTGTGATAGATCATATCAACAAGAAAAGAGTCAAGAACCATATGATCCTCTCAATTGATGCAGAAAAAGCATTTGACAAAATACAGTCTCCTTTCCTGATTAAAACCCTTCAGAGTGTAGGGATAGAGGGCACATTCATCAATTTCATAAAAACCATCTATGAAAAGCCTACAGCGAATATCATTCTCAATGGGGAAAAGCTGAAAGCCTTTCCCTTAAGATCAGGAACACGACAAGGATGCCCACTCTTGCCATTATTATTCAACATAGTACTAGAAGTTCTTGCAACAGCAATCAGACAACGAGAAGGGATAAAAGGTATTCAGATCGGCAAAGAAGTCGTCAAACTGTCTCTCATCACAGATGAGATGATCCTCTATATGGAAAACTCAAAAGACTCAACCCCTAAACTACTAGAACTTATAGAGCAATTCAGTAATGTGGCAGGATACAAAATCAATGCTCAGAAATCATTTGCATTTCTATACATGAACAATGAGACTGAAGAAAGAGAAATTAGGGAATCCATTCCATTTACAATAGCACCAAAAATCATATGTTATCTCAGAATTAACCAGAGATGTAAAGGATCTATATTCTAGAAACTACAAATCACTCTTGAAAGACATTGAAGAAGACATAAAAAGATGGAAAAATATTCCATGCTCATGGATCTGAAGAATAAACATAGTTAAAATGTCTATGATACCCAGAGCAATCTATACTTTCAATGCCATCCTGATCAAAATACCGATGACATTTTTCAAAGAACTGGAACAAACAGCCCTTAAATTTGTGTGGAACCAGAAAAGGCCCTGAATCACCAAGGAATTCTTGAAAAAAACAAAGCTGGGGGCATCATGTTGCCGGATTTCAAGCTGTACTACAAAGCTGTGATCACAAAGACAGCCTGGTACTGGCACAAAAACAGACACATAGACCAATGGAACAGAATAGAGAACCCAGAAATGGACCCTCGGCTCTTTGGGCAACTAATCTTTGACAAAGCAGGAAAAAACATCCAGTGGAAAAAAGACAGTCTCTTCAATAAATAGTGCTGGGAAAATTGGTCAGCTACATGGAAAAGAATGAAACTTGACCACTCTCTCACACCATACACAAAGATAAACTCCAAATGGATGAAAGACCTCGATGTGAGACAGGAATCCATCAAAATCCTGGAGGAGAACGTAGGCTGCAACCTCTTTGACATCGGCCACAGCAACTTTTTTCATGACACATTTCCAAAGGCAAGAGAAACAAAAGAAAAAATGAACTTGTGGGGCTTCATCAAGATTAAAAGCTTCTGAACATCCATGAGTCAAAAAAACTAAGAGGCAGCCCACGGAATGGGAGAAGATATTTGCAAATGACACTACAGATAAAAGATTAGTATCCAAGATCTACAAAGAACTTCTCAAACTCAATACACAGGAAACAAATAATCAAATCAAAAAATGGGCAGAAGATATGAACAGACACTTTTCCAATGATGACATACAAATGGCTAACAGACACATGAAAAAATGTTCAAAATCATTAGCCATCAGGGAAATTCAAATCAAAACCACATTGAGATACCACCTTACGCCAGTTAGAATGGCAAAAATTGACAAGGCAGGAAACAACAAATGTTGGAGAGGATGTGGAGAAAGGGGATCTCTCTTACACTGTTGGTGGGAATGCAAGTTGGTACAGCCACTTGGGAAAACAGTGTGGAGGTCCCTTAAAAAGTTAAAAATTGAGCTGCCCTATGATCCAGCAATTGCACTACTGGGTATTTACCCCAAAGATACAGACATAGTGAAGAGAAGGGCCATATGCACCCCAATGTTTATAGCAGCATTGTCCACAATAGCTAAATTGTGGAAGGAACCGAGATGCCCTTCAAGAGATGACTGGATTAAGAAGATGTGGTCCAACTAATGAATCATCGAGCCTTACATCGAAAACCGGGGATGTACTGTATGGTGACTAACATAATATAATAAAAAATCATTATTTATTAAAAAAAAAAAAAAAGAAGATGTGGTCCATATATATACAGTGGAATATTACTCAGCCATCAAAAAGAACGATTTCTCAACATTTGCTGCAACATGGATGGCACTGGAGGAGATAATGCTAAGTGAAATAAGTCAAGCAGAGAAAGACAATTATCATATGGTTTCACTCATTTATTGAACATAAGAAGTAGGAAGATCGGCAGGAGAAGAAAGGGAAGAAGTAAGGGGGTGTAAACAGAAGGGGGAATGAACCATGAGAGACTATGGACTCTGGGAAACAAACTGAGGGCTTCAGAGGGGAGGGGGGTGGAGGAATGGGATAGGCTGATGATGGGTATTAAGGAGGGCACATGTTGCATGGTGCACTGGGTGTTATATGCAAGTAATAAATCATGGAACTTTACATCAAAATCTAGGAATGTACTGTATGGTGACTATCATAATATAATAAAAAATTATTATAAAAAAGGATTATTTAAGAAAATCCATCATCTCTATATGTATGGATCTCTTTCTGGATTCCCTCTTTAGTTTTGTTGAACTATTTGCCTTTCTTTTTTTTAAAAAATTTTTTTAAATTATTTTTTTAAGATTTTATTTATTTGACTGAGAGAGACATCGAGAGAGGGAACAGAAGCAGGGGGAGTGGGAGTGGGAGAACCAGGCTTCCTGCTGAGCAGGGAGCCTGATGCGGGCCTCGATCCCAGAACCCTGGGATCATGACCTGAGCTGAAGGCAGACGCTTAACAACTGAGCCACCCAAGTGCCCCACTATTTGCCTTTCATTTTGACAATAGTGCACTGTTTTTACTACTATAAGTTTCTAAAAAATCTTTAAGGTAGGCAGAGTTAGTTCTCCAATATTATTTTTCTTTTTTGAAATTGTTTTGGCTATTCTATGTCCTTTGCATTTCCATATCAATTTAGAACCAGCTTGCCAATTTCTGCAATAAAAACTAGTTGGGGTATTGATTGGGATTCTGTTGAATCTCTGAATCGATTTGGAGTGGACATCTTAAGAACGTTGAATCTTCTGATCCATGAGCCCAGTGTATCTCTCCAATTAAATCCCTACTGACTCTCAGCAATGTTTTGTCCTTTTTAGTGTACACATCTTTTACATCTTTGTCACATTTGTCCCTAAGCATTTCATATGGCCTGATGCTATTGTTAATTGCATTTTAAAAAAAGATTTTATTTATTTATTTGACAGAAAGAGAGAGAGAGAGGGAGAGAGAGTGAGAAAGCCTGAGCAGGGGGAGCAAGCAGAGGAAGAGAGAGAAGCAGGCTTCCTGCTGAGCAAGGAGCCCATTGTGGGGCTCGATCCCAGGACCCTGAGTCCATGACCTGAGCCGAAGGCAGACACTTAACCGACTGTGCCACCCAGGCACCCCATTAATTGTACTTTTAATTTAAATGTCCTGTTTGTTGTTGGCATGTAAGAATGCAGATTTTTGAATATTGATCTTGTATCCTTCAACTTTATAAACTTTCTTATTCTTGTAGGTTTTTTTTGTAGATTCCATCAGATTTTCTATATGGAAAATCATGTTGGCTGTGACTAAAAATCATTTTACTTTTTCTTTTCTGATCTGACTAGACTTTTTCCCCGTGGTCCTATTGCACTGTCTAGAATCTCCCATATAATGTTGAAGAGAGGTCCGGAGAGTAGGTATCTTTGCCCTATTCCTGATTTTAGGGGGAGAGCATTCAGTCTTCTACATTAAGTATGGTAATAGCTGTAATTGTTGTAGATGCTCTTTATTAGGTTGAGAAAGTTCTCTTCTATTCCTAGTTGCTGACATTTTTTAAAAAATCCAAAATAAATATAAATTTTGTCAATTGCTTTTTATGTGTCTATTGAGCTGATTGTGTGGTTTTTCTTTTTTTAGTTTGTTAATATGGTGAATTCCACTGGTTTCTTTTAGGATGTTAAGCCAATCTTGTATTCCTAAGTCCTGGTTGGTCATGATGCATTATCTTTTTAATATATTGTTGGATTTTATTTTCTATAAGTTTGTTTAGAATTTTTGCATTTTAATTCATGGGTATAATGATCTATAGTTTTCTTTTTTTTACACTCTCCTTGTCTGATATTTATGCTGGCTTCATAAAATGAGTTCAGACACATTCCCTCCTCTTCAGTTTTCTCAAAGAATTTATGGAGACTCAGTATTATTTCTTCCTTAAATATCTACTAGAACTCCCCACTGAAGGCCTATGGGCCTGGAGTTTTCTTTGTGGGAAATTTTTCTTCTTCCTTCCCAATCTACTTGCCTTTTATTTAATTTTTATATCTGAAAAAGTCTTTATCTTTGCTTTTATTTTTGAAAGATATTTTTGTTGGAGTTGGAATCCTAGATTGATGATAGTTTTTCCTTTAAAATTTTTTAAGGATTTTTCCATACTGTCTTCTTGCTTACATTGGTTCCAACGAGAAATCTGTTGTCATCCTTATCTTTGTCCCTTGGTGTGTGATATATATTTATCCCCCTCTGGTTATTTTCAAAATATTCCCTTTATCACTGATATTGAGCAATTTGATTATGATGTGCCTTGGTGTAGTTTTCCTTATGCTTAGAATTTGTTCAGTGTATAATTTGGAGAAATTCGGCCTTTATTTCTTCAAATACATTTGTGTCTCTCTTTCTTCAGGGATACAAATTACATGTACATTAGGCTGCTTGAAGTTGTTCTATCACTCACAGGTGTTTTGTTTTTGTTTTTAAAAACATTTTTAATCTCTGTGTTTCATTTGGAATAGTTCTTCTGTTTTCAAGTTCACTGAGTTTTTCTTCCATAATTCTAGTCTAACCTCCATTAATCCCAACAAATGTGGGTTTTGTTTTGTTTTGTTTTGTTTTTTCCTTTTCACGTTTGACATTGTCATTTTTAATCTCTGGAAGTTCAGATTGGTTCTTTTTTATCTTTCATGTCTCTACTTAACTTTTTGAACATACTGTGTAAAGTTATAATAATTGTTTTAATGTTCTTTTCTGCTAATTCTAAAACCTGTTAGCTCTGGATGATTTTGCTTGATTTGTCTTCTATTTAGTGGTCGTATTTTCCTACTTTCTTCTGTACCTGATTCCGTATCTAATTTTTTTTTAATGCCAGACATTGTAAATTTTACCTTGTTGGATGCTGGATATTTTTGTATTTCTGTAAACGTTCTTTAACATTGTTTTGGAACACAGTTAAGTTACTTGGAAACAGTTTGATCCTTTCAGGTCTTGCTTTTCAAATTTGTTAGTCAGGGTTAGGGGAGTGATCAATCTAGTGCTAATTATTCCTCACGCCTGAGGCAAGAACCTTCTGAGCATCCTATCTAGTGCACCATGAATCTGTGAGACCTTGCAGTCTGGCTGGTGTGAACAGGTGCTATTCCTGGTTCTGTGTGAGCACCAGTCACCAATTTTTAAATTATTTTAGGTGGTTCTTTCCACAACTTCAGATAGTTTCTTCTTGTGCACGTGGTGATTAGCACCCAACTAAATGCTCAAAGGGGAGAGCTTTTAAGTCTCTCTCTCTCTCTCTCTCTCTCTCTCTCTCTGTACCACTGTCCTCTCTGATGCTCTGCCCTGTGAATTCTATCCGTCTTGGTCTCCTGTGACCCTGGGTTCTGCTCCTCAATTTAGGGAATCCACTTGATTGCACCTGGGTTTCCCTCTCTGTTCTGTGGCCTGGAAACACTCCAAAATCAATAGTCTGGGATTATTTTAAGTCTTATCATTGTCCTTTGTTGTCCTGTGTCCAATGTCTTGAAAAGTATTGGTTTGTATATTTTGCCCATTTTTTGTTTTTTTTCAGGTAGGAGTATAAACTTTGTCCCTGTTACTCCATCTTGGCTGAAAGCAAAAGTTCCATCGTTTTCTCTTAAATACAAATATTTACATGGTTGCAATTAGAGTATATGTATCATTTTATGGTCAAATAAACACTGTAGCTCAGACAGACAGTTTCCATATTTCCTAAATAGGTTTCATAATTGCCATTTTAGTAGCTGCAAAATGTTTCACAGTGTGCCAAATTTATTTGAGAACAGTTTATACATTAAAGAATGATTTATGTTCTACCTCTTTCCAAAAAAGAATTTCAGATGGCTTGCTGACAAAAAGGCCTACTAAATAAGACTAATACATTATGAATTAGAAGGGAAAACAAGGTTGAGAAAAACCAAGGAAGTAATAATGCCAACTATGATAATATCTGCTGTGGGTATTCTGGCAGCCAAATGTGACAACTGTGATCAGTTCTGTTATTTTCATTATCAGAATGAAAAGGAGACTTCTAAGGAAGTTATCAAATGCCTACTATGTGCAATTTAACGAAAGGTATATTTGATTTTTACCTCAGTCTCATGGTGCTTACCCTGGGGCATAGAGTAAATGACAGAATAGGCATTCTGGTTCCCAAAAGTAAGATGGCACAGCAGGCATTCCGAGGATAACGCCACCCATCTTCACGCTATTCAGGAGGGACAGACATCTTCCTGGTGCTGAATTCTGAGAGCAATTTCTCACATGGGGAAATTTATACAGGCAACAGTGAGTGACGCAGTGATCAGTATCTTCACAACAGTTTCATACTAAATACAGAAGTTTGTAATGATTTTTTTGGTAATGACTTTTGATAGCTGTGACACTGAACTGCCCTGCAGTTGAGGAGCTGCAGTGAGAGGAATGACGTGTCTTTCTTGGGCGTAACACTAGCCAAAGATGGAATTTAGTCCTTAGAGGAAAAGACTGCTTTAAAAATTTTTTTAAAATTTAAATACAATTTAGTTAACATATAGCATATCATTAGTTTCAGGCGTAGAATTTAGAGATTCATCAGTTGCATAGAATGCCCAGTGCTCATTCTATCAAGTGCCCTCCTTAATGCCCATCACCCAGTTATCCCATCCGTCACCCACCTCCCCTCCAGCAACCCTCAGTTTGTTCCCTAGAGTTAAGGGTTTCTTATGGTTTGCCTCCCTCTCCACTTTTTTTTAAACTTATTTTTTTTTAAAGATTTTATTTACTTATTTGACAGAGAGAGACAGCCAGCGAGAGAGGGAACACAAGCAGAGGGAGTGGGAGAGGAAGAAGCAGGCTCCCAGCAGAGGAGCCTAATGTGGGGCTTGATCCCATAAAGCTGGGATCATGCCCTGAGCCGAAGGCAGACGCTTAATGACTGAGCCACCCAGGCGCCCCTTCCACTTTGACTTCTCTGTGTATAACTCTACTAAATCTCTAGGAATCTGTGTGGAGCCACCATATTCCCTGGAATTCTGGGGCTCCCTCCTTCTCTGTCAGCCTGTTACTTTTCCTCACACTCCTTGTGTTCTACCTGCCCACTCTCAGCCCTGGGATGCTGTCCTTGCCCCTTTCTCTTTGTACTTAACATTTTAGCACCTTCATTAGTGCCCTGATTTGACTGAGTCCCATTTCTCTCTGATTTTGATGCTCAGAGCTACAGGAGTGCACAGAGACAAATGATACCTAGTTCTGATGTCAGGTTGCTCACTCTCTAGTAGGGGGTAGTAGAGGAAAGTAAATAACTGTTATAAAAAAAAACAGCAATTTAGACGTTGTACAAACAAAGCAAATATGAATACACAAGTGGAAAAACCAAGGACTCTTTCACTGAAGATATAACTTTTGACATCGTGAGTTATGTATGTAAATATACACACTACATACTTGCACCAGACTCAGTTCATCTACCTCCCCGAAGATTTGCTTGCCACTACACCCACCCCTCCCCCCGCCGAACTAGCCCCTGGGATTTAGCTATTTGCTTGGTGGGACTCTAGATGCTGTCACTGTCATTTCAACTCCTGGCATTACCAGCCATCCCAGACTTCTCCAGAGTGTGGGCTGGGCTTTGGGACAATTTTCATAACATACACTGGGGATAGAGCCTCAGCAGCTGCAGGGCCAAGGTCCTATCTGACTGACCCACAAAGTCTATGGCATCTCCTTCCATTTCTGGCTTCAGATGCCATGCCTTTCTGCTGTTTCTGCTCTGGTGTGTTATGCCAGGATCTGGAGTGCAAGGGAGTTCATGCCCTCTGGGGTCAATTTGACCAGCAAGATTCAGCTGATAGGTAGGAACAGGCTAGCAATTCCCTCTCTCTCCATGATGGACTGTTCCAAGGAATAACATTCCATGCCTGTCTGGAAGCCTGTCCTCATGACTGAGCAGCTGTACTGTGAGCAGCTCAGTAGGCACCACCTCATACCCGCTCTCATCCCTTCTCTGCCCCTCCTTCCCAGCTCCTTCACTCCTGCCGCCCTGAGAGGACACCTCCCAGTAATGTCTTCACATGTGAGATCTGCTGCAGGCTCTTCTCTCTAAAGAATCTGGGCAAAGGTTCAGCAAAGTACAGAGAAAGAAAGGCAGGTGTGCTGAGACCTCACACCAGTGGTTGACATAAAGTCTCTCAGGCCTGCCTGTCCAAGCTGAGCGTGTCCTGCACTCCGGCACGCCTGGAGCTGCTCGTGCGGGCCCTCTGTGGGCACACCCCTCTGCCCTCCCACAAGCTGCAGTAACACAATATTAACTCCTTGTCCTTTCTGTGTTTTACAAGCTCATGGTCCATATAGAATTATAAAACACAAATAATAAAAAAGACATTTTGCTTATTCCTCAAGTTTCGACTTAAAAACTACCATGTTCTTGAAGCCAAGAGTAAACTTTCTCTACTCTGTGCAGCTTAAACTATTTGTTTTTAAGTTACTTTCTAGTATTTATCATATACTGTCTTGTATCATAGATGATTGTTGGGCATCACTGCATCTGTCAGATCAAAAGCTCCTTGAGGGCAAGGGCCATGATTTAGTTTTGCATCTTCTACAAAGCTTATTGTAGAGCACTGCATACAGTAGGCACTCAGCACTTATCAGCTGAATACATTTAGAGAGCTATTTGCAAGGTTAAACTTATCAGTTGAATACATTTAGAGAGCTATTTGTAAGGTTAAGGTAACACTATGGATATGTTCTTTAAATTATTACAGTCGAATAAAAATTATTATAATAATCAAAAATTCTTTTGAGAAACCCACCAGCAAGTCTAGAATATTCTGATAGCTCAATTCAAGGACACACTCACATGACTGAGGTCATGCTATGAATCTCTAAGCACCTGACAGTAGGAGATTCTCAGAGGTTCCTGAGGTCAAGAGCATTAGAATCTAATCAGACAACATGGAATAAAGGTTCAACCTCATTGGGTCACAGGATAAATAATGAGAGAGGAATCTTCTCATTCATTCAATTAATATTTTTGAGCACTTTGTGATAAATAAATGCTTTTAAAATGTGAATGATAGAGGGACAACAGCTATACGTGTCCATGGGAACATGTTAAGGTGATTAATTTCCTCCCCCAGGATCTTATTTAGAGTGTTGGTTTGTGTTCTTACATTTCACACTGTCCATTCAATTTCAAGGAATTTTTGGAGTCATTACAGCAGGTGAGTGAAGGAAGAAATCGGAAGAGAACATGAAAACTATTACCAGAAGTATTAGTAATTGCCACATGTAGTTGAATAATTGTACTCCATAAGATAGAAGCTGGGTGGTGCTCATAAAAAAAGTGTTTAATTTTCTTAGATCTTTGACTCTGAAAAGCCTTTTCAGCCACTCATTATATAACAAGACTGGGCAAGCTTCCTTCTTCTTCTTCTTTTTTTTTTTTTTTTTTTTGCCATTGACATCTTCCGAGGAAAATGCTGCATGATATGATTTTCAAGGCTAATTTGCCTTTTTGTCTTAAGCAGTGTCTCTTGCTACAAATTAGCCTCCTGTACCTCCCTGAGCTAGAGAGGCTCCTTCAAAATTCCTAACAGGCAGCCTGGTGGAGAGATGGGAGGGAAAGGAAGGGAGGGAGGAAGGGCGGGAGGAAGGGAGGGAGAGAGGTAGAGGGTGCCTGTCTGCTGCGTACATGTGGTACAGGCTGGGAGATCAGAACGCTAACAGAACAGGCAGTGTAATTACATGTTCCTTGTAAGTATGTTAGCCCCACGGGGAACTAAGCTGGGCAGTCCACTTGGAGAGGAAAAGTAGATTTAAGGATGGTAGAAGGGGTCATTTCATAACTGACTTATTACTCGGTTATGATGAGGGCATTTGCTGATCTCCAGTGACTGCCTGGTGCTTTTGGTCAGGCTCGGCTCTCTCACTCCCAGATACTTGATTTTGCAAAAGGGACACACCTTTCTGCAGGAGAAGAAGGCACCAGATTGCAAGCGGTAGGTTGTGACATTCAGCATGTTTATGCAGCAGAATTGCTGAGAGTTGGGGGCTGGGGGTGGGGGTGGTAGTGGTGGTGTTCGGGTTGGTTGATTTATCTGCAATAGGAAATGTTTTATTTTAATTGTCAGTTAAAAGAAGAGTTGCTGCCTAGGCTAAGGTATCAGTTAAAAATTCTGTGTTCCCAGCTTTTCTATTTGTGTTCGATGTGATTTCTGTGCTCATGCAGCTTAGTGAAGCTAGGGAGGGCTCACCTTTAAATAACCTGCAGCTTTCTATTTTCATTCTTTTTTTTTTTTTTCATTCCTAAGCACTGTTCCCACCCCTTCTTCCCAACATCCGCCTGACCACCCTCTCCCCAACCCCCATGTGAAATGTGGCCTGTCTTCATCTTGAGTCTTTTGCACCCTGAGTCTGGATTTCTGGATTGTTTGCTGTAGGTATTTGTGGATGCCTCGCAGTCAGCCAGGGCCCAGGCGAACTGACTGTGCATGGGAATCGGAGACCATGGCCGTGCAGCTCGTGCCCGACTCTGCTCTCAGCCTGCTGATGGTGAGTGCTCCGGGAGGAGGTGGGGCCCAGGCAGCGCCCAGCTCCAGCCTCGCCCGCCCTCCTGCCCGCATCGTGGGCTGCTGCAGTAGCAGCAGACATGCGAAAAATCGCTCTACTTTATACTGCAGGCTTGTTTGAAATGATTCCTTGGGTGAGAGTATCAGCCATGACAAAGCACTCTCAGAGAAAAGAAGCTTTAGATTTGTCATTTTAGAAACTTGTTGCTTAATGCTATTTTGAGAGATGTGCTTGCAAACAGGTGCTAAGAGCCCCTGGAAATAGATTCCCACCAACGCCTCCCCCTGGCTTCTCAGCATCCTTTCCCACTGCCTTTTGCATTGAAATTGAGGTGATCGTGTTTGTTTGCTTTTGTATCTTCTCACAGCAACTGTGGAATTTTTTGCCCACGGAGCAGTGGACTAGGATCTTCTTTCTAGGTGCCCATGTGTCTGCTCAGATTCCCCCATAGAAGCAGCTGAGGAAGTTGTTTGTGGCCTTTTGTAACACTTGGACTGCAGAGCTCACCTCCCAACTGTGACTGCTGGGGAGACACTGGCAGAGGCCTTGTCCAGGCACCTGCCATTGTGTGGACCACTGGCCTACTTTAAGCTTCTCCATGATGTTAAGAAGGCCTCCACTCTTAGCATATCTAAGCAAACGGGGACACTGGCATCACCTTGTTTTAACCTGATTTACTTTTTGCTAGACTCTAGGTTCAGAGTTTGCATTTACCGTCATGTTGCTCCCCTTCTCCTCACTGAGTAGCCCATAGGCCGGGGTAATGCTGGCAGAAGTAACCCGCATCAGGCTCGGTGTGTGAATGCTCTAACGGTTGCACAGGAGATTTTACGAACAAAGCATAAGTGCTTCTGCTGTGTATATTGATCTATGTTTTCTGACTGAGAAGGGGAAATGCAGCTCTGTGAGGCCTGATGAGTTTATTAAGAGCACTTGGAAGTGGAGCCAGTGGGGAGCCTGCCTCCGGAGTGATGAGCAGGGTCAAATTAGAAGGGATAGATATCATGGTTTCTTCATTACCCCAAACGTCATTTGGGCCACAAAGCCATTTGAAATGCCTGAGATTGCATGGGCTTCTGCTGACTTCCAATTCCACTGAGAGAGAAGTATTCAAAAGAATTAAAGTTGTTTTCAGGAGAAATTATCCTTGACTCATCCCCCTTCCTCATAATTGTATTGTCTAATGGTACTTTATCCTCCATTGGCTACCCATGGTCATGTATGTGGGTGGTAAAGGTCTGAGTATTTCTGACTGTGGCAGGCAATGCAGTGGCAGTATCTCCAGGAAAGTGGGAATCTGAATCATTTGCAAAAAAAATATAGACACATATGCCCATATTCAGGTATGTATATGCATATTATCTAATGTTTAATAGAAATAAGTCTTGCATTATGTTATTATAGAGAAGAAATGTGTTCTCAAAAGTTAGCTTTAGGGAGAGCCGGGCCTATTTGCCTCCCGATTACTGTTCTGATTTCTTCCCCATGCTTCTGAGCATTCAGGTGTGTGTCTGTTTTACTGGGAGCCCTAAGGATAAATCCTCGGTGCCCAAACAGAATGCAGCTCAACATCCTGGTCCAGCTGCTCCTGCCACACACACACTCGGGTTCTCTTGTTGCTGGTGCTCCCAAATATTATGGTTGCTGTCCGGAGGTATCTGCAGCTCAGATTTTATCCTCTGTGCGTCAGCAGCCTCTGCCCTCAGATCTATCCCTAGCGCTCACCCCCTGCCTGGATTAAAGGATTGCATGTATGTCTCTCTCAGAAGCAGGGGAAATAGCTCTTGAAATGATGGACCGTTAGATTAGAGAACCTTGGAGCACCATGTATAACCGTAGTCAGTGCATGTTTTCTGGTTCATGACTGGTTCAGGGGAATTTTCCTTTATGGACTTTGTTGCTTTTTTCATTTTTAAGAGTAAACCTCAAAAAAAGTGCTTCCTGGCTTATTGCATGATGAGTCTCAAAATGTATAAGCAAGACAACAACGAAGAAGGGAGGAAAAGAAGCCATTTACCAGAATTTCTTTGGCTATGAGTTCAGGAAGGAAGCTATAAACATTATTATTTATTAGCTAATCAATCAGCCAATCAATTCTCGGTATTTATGGAGTGCCTGCTGACTGAGGAAAGTAGCATAGTATAAGGGTCAGAGTGAGAGCCCATAAACACCCTGTTCGGGGAGAGGTCAATATCAGGTGGCTTGATTGCAATTCCTCAATTTTATGTTATAGAGTCTTTGGGTGCAGGGAACTGGGGAAGAGCAACTGACCACACCTCTTGGTTTTGAATAAGGAGGCAGCCAGAGGTTATATTCAGTGTAGATTGTAGATGATTCAGGGCAGAACAGATTAATTTGGTTGTGCAAGTGGCAACAGATCTGGAATTGGAGAGCCCTGTGCTCTGTTTCCAGCTTTGCCACTCATTGGGCGATCCTGGGTGACCTGGGTGATCCTTTCACTGTGCTTTAGTTGTGGCATTTGTTTACTGGGGGATCATGTTCATCTATAGGGTCCCTTTAAGCTCTGTTAAACATAATTTAAGACCTCTAGGAGTAGTGTCTAGAACAGAGGACCTCGAGAGGCAACTCTAATGCTTTATTCAGTGTTATGTCTTATTTGTACCCTACAATATGGACAGTGCTATTTTTAAGATGGGGGAATTTCTTCCCATCCATATGGCTTTTATTCCAGAAGTGTTTAATATTATTTGCTGGAAGGAGTGATCATTTGGGTTTGTTCACACTCCGCTGTCTGGAATCCTACACCATGGGAGCCTAATTTATTCTGCTGGACAAGAGCAGGTGACTTGGAATGTACCTAAGGTGACTTTCTAAGCTGGTACAGGGTGTGGGGCATCTGGAAGGGGACCTGGGTTGTAAGCATGTGCTGACTGTCTTGAGGTGGGTGGATTTCACTGATTCTTTCAATGAAGAGTTAGTATGGGAGGATAATGAGCATCCATGCAAGATGGAGGTCCTCAAACAATCAAGGAAGGGTGGATTCAGAGAGAGGACAGGTACTGGTGGTAATGACCACCTCATAGGCCATTGAAAAGCCTGCCTCCTCCATCTTTGCAGAAATCTTGGGAAGCAAGAAAAACATTGTTGTGTTCACCACAAGGTTGGGAGCCTCCAGCCTGATGTGACTAATTATAGAGCAGGAAGCTCTTGGCGATGTGTCATTTGCTGAAATCACATGAGTTTAGGGAACTCTTTAAGGGCTGGAATGTGCTAGAGCCAGGGACTTGTTGATCATTTCTCTAATGACAGCTTAGAGATGTGCAACTAAGAGGCTACAGAGATGGTATTAGGATGATTTGGCTTTTAGATTCTGAAAGCTCAGACAGCTAGATTAAAATATTTTTAATGTAATTTAGCTAGCTAGGCAATAATGCAAATTATGCTTTTCTACAAAGTATCTTAACATGTATTATCTCACTTGAGCCCTTCAACAGTCCTGGTTTTAAGACAGAAATTTTTGATAATCAGAATCTGAAAATCTGTTAGTGGTCACACAACTAGAATTGAGGGGGAAAAATCTCAAAATCAGGGTCCTCTGACTCTCAAGCCAGGACTTTCTTTGATACCATGTCAAAGCCCAAGAACTTGACCACCAGGATCTTCTAACACTTTGGATATAGCCCCTCAAGGGGGCCTCACTTCTGAGACAGTCTGCACTTCTCACGTTTTTAGGTGAGTAGTGCTATCTTCTTATTTATCTTTATTCTTTTCCATGTTGCAATTTAAATTAAAAGGAGATACCATACATTTGGCTCAAGACATCTGGTTTGATTCTAGGAAGAAGAAATATTTTTATATCTATGAGACTTCCCATGTTTTCAAGGTTCCATTCTCTTGGACTCTCTTTCTAAGAAAATTGCCAAGAGTCAAGGTTTATAATAGGAAAATTAAATATGTAAAAATTTCCATTGATAAGTCAGAGAAATTAGTGAGTGATTATTCTCAGTGAATGAAGGATGTGAATTAGATTATCTTGAAGATTTTTTCCATTTCTAAAAATTTGATTTCAGATTTCTGGGTTTCTTTTGAACAGACTAGTTCTCTGGTCTGTTTTGAACAGAGTCCAGTTGATAACCTGCTCTTGTAAAACTTCATCTCTCTAGTTTCATTTCATTTCCTTTCGTTATAGATTCTTCTTTCCTCAGATATTTTCCTCATTTGGAAATTTTCCTTTTTAATCAACAAATACTTGCTGAGTATCTACTCTGTGCAGGAAGAATAGAAGACCGTCATTAGCTTTAGTGAACCTAAAAATTAATTGAAAAGACAAGGTAGAAACATGTGGAAATTATAACGAAAAGGAATTTATAGGACAACTTCAGAGAATCACATAAGAACTGCAGTAAGACAGTGCATAATCCATAACGAAGTAAGCCCTGGGGTGCACTGCCTATCGGAGTGGGGCAACTGGTTCAAGCTTAAATAGCATGTTGAGGGATAGATGAGAGTGAATCTGAGGTGAGGTGAGTGAATGAATTAGGATGGAATTCAGACTATGTTGGGAGATAGAAAGTACACTGGTTTGGACAGAGTTCCTAGAGGCTGACAAAGGCTTACATGGTCAGAAAAGCAGGTCAGGGAATGTCTTAGTTCTATTACTATAACTTCATGTTCCTCTAAATTTGACCCGTGACAGGTCTCTGTTCAGAGTTTCTACTAAGACCATGGATTTTCTCCAGATTGCAAAAGGCAAAAGGCAAAAGGCATAGGATAAAATTGAAGTCTGTCTTGAGGAATCTTGCTCTTGAGTTAATAATAAAAATCCTTATATTTTTGAAAATGCTTTTTGCCTGCTGTCAGGATGGGTACTGTATCTTTCTATTGTACTGTCAAGCTGAGATCCAGAAATGCTAAAATGGCTTGCCCAAGATGACTTGGCTAATGGTGATGGTTTCCATAATGGTTAGCTCATGTATTTGAAAATGTAATGTTGACCACCTTTATGGAAATTCAAAGAATAATAATTATGTGTTAATACAGAGCATAGCCATCTAAAGCACTATGCACAGATTGGGACCATCTAAGCTTGGGGCCCAGACAGGGGTCCTGGATGTTCAGGTCTATAGTAGGATGCGTTCTTAGTATCATTTACCTTTCTTGTTTATTTAAAGTTGGATGATTGTCAAAACCCTGGAAAATGTTCATGTAATTGTTATATCTAAGTCAGTAGCTAAAATCCTTCTTAAACTCAATTATCCACCTTCTAAAGTGCAATTTCCTAATGGGTATGTCTGAAATCTTGATATGAATAATATTTGTAGTTAATGTTTAATGTACAAATTTATCTGTCTCAGAGGGTGAAATTTAAAATCAATGAGTCATACTCCCTCTCTCAAATAATTTTTTGCTGACTGTATTTTTATTTCATTTTATGTCTTTCTAATTTTACATGACAGAGTTCAACTCACACCAGCATTAACAAGGAGGGGAAATGTATTGACTGATGTAAATGGGGAGTCCAGGGATTGAAGTGGTTCCAGGAGAAGCTAGATTAAGGACTTTGGGTGACAGAGTCCAGATCCTCTGTGCATGTCTTTAGGCTGTAGCAGATTCTTTCCTCCAGCAGCTCCAGGATTACTTGTGCTTAGAGCTAGTGGGCCCAGATAAATGAGAGGAACTTTCCTTATAAAGTCATTTTTTAACATCTGTTTGGCCCGGTTGGGTAATTGTTATTGCCCCTGGCCAATCACTGGGTCCAAAGACAGGTTCTCTGACAGAGCAGGTTGTCTTCTATGTTTAGACCTGTGGGGAGAGAGGAGGTGCATCTGTTGGCTGATAACTCCGCCTGAGTCAACAGGAAGTGGAAAAGCTATGTTCCAGAAGGAAAAGAGGTCTTTTACCAGCAAGGAGAAAGGAATGCTAGCAAGGTAAACACAATAGATGCTCATTAGTGGTCTTTACAACTTGTGTACCATAGGTTTGTAAAGCATCAGTGAACCCTGAATCATTGGTTCAGTTTCCCTCAAAACAAATATAAATGGAAAAGCCCAATTGTCTAGTTTACGCTAGATTGAAAACATCTCACCACCTGTAAAGTGGGATAATAATAGCTATCATGTAAGATTTGGGGTAGTTCAATGAGACATGCAGGTAAAAAGTACCTTAGCACTGTTCCCAGATCAAAGTAAATACACAGTAAGTATTAGTAATTGTTTGCATTATGTTAAAATGATATGAAACTATCATCCACCCAAGCTCATCTCATTGGACTCTTGAATGAGCCAGAGTTGATCTTAAAGAAGTTGCCCAAACGTCTCTCCATCCCATTGTCTGAACAGTCAGTGATCACTTTGGACAACCAGCCAGTTGTTTTAGAAAAACAGATGCTCCTAGGATCAGGTGAACTGTCCCAATCATGAGCAAATTTAAATTTGCATTCCTGTCTTGACTAACTAACAAAATTTTCTTACCCTCTGAGGGAAGATGACTAAAATATGGGCTGCAATATGTTCTCTCTGGCAAATGCAAAATGCATGCCATCCAGGCTGCTATTCATGATTGGGTGCTATTAGTGCATCTCTGCTAAAAATTAATTGTATGGCTGCTTTGCAAAGTTTAATAGTCATTTGGAGAGCATATGTTACTGGTGCAGGTAGCGGTATCTCATTGAATTCTATGCCAAAATATGAAGTCAAATGAAACATATGGTATTTAGCCTGGTCATAATCAAAGGTCCTGGAAACATGCTTGACTAAAACCATGGGGTATATACAGTATAAGAAGACTAAATTCCAATGTCAAGGTAAAATTGGCCTGCAACTCATGTTTCCTAGTAATGAGTGCTCTTTGTAACTCTGGATATTGAAATGTTAGTCTCTCAATCCAGACCTGGAGAAGCAATTTCCTGAGCAGTAGATCCAATTCCACTCCCCAAGCGATGTCATGCATGCCCATGGTTTTAACTCTCATCTGTACACTGACGACTACCTAATCACGTCTTTGGCTCAGGCCTTCCCCACACGTTTCTCATGACTAGCAATCCAAATGCATATCAGGTTTATCCTCCTGTTTGTCCCGTAGATACCTCAAACTCAGTTCACCCCAAAGAGGAATTGTGACCTCCTTCCTGGTCTACATGTCTTTCATTGATGGTTATACCATTTTGCCTGTCATCTGAGATTCACTGTTGACTCCTTCTTCTTCCTCATCCACCTTCTCCAGTTATCTCCACGTTCTGTTGCCTCTGCTCCTTCATTTCTCTATAATTCAGCCCCTCCTTCTCATGCCTCCCACCCTGCCTGGTTCAAGTGTACAGTCTCTTGCACCTGGATCTCTGCTTCTATTCTCTTTTCACTATGTCTATCCTCTGTACAATTTCCAGAGTGATATTTCTAAAATGAAATTCTGATTTTGCTACTAATTAGATCTAGTTTCTTCTAAAATGAAGGTCTAAAATCCTCTGTACTTGATGATACATGGGATAAAGCTCAAGTATTTTATTATTTGAGGTAAAATTGATAGATAATAGTATATAAGTTTCAGATGTACAAAATTATAACTTGATATCTGTATGCACTACAAAGTGATCAAGCTTTTTAACATACACAGTAGTCACTTCAAGCTCCAACCTCTGCCTCCCTGTCCAACTGCATGCCCTGCTGTACCTCCCACCACCCCTCAGAATTGGTGCCTTAGCGGAGTTGGGCTGTTCCTGCTCCCCAGAAACACCATGCTGGTTCAAGTCTGTGTACTTTTGAATGTGCTCTTTCCACTTCCTCACTTTTTCCTCTATTTCATTTATATTTCTATTTTTTATCATTTCACTTATTGATAACACTGCTATATGATATTTGACTGCTCTACCTGTTTTCCTTAATAAAATGTGAGCACATCAACAATATAGAGTATTTCTCATCCATTCATTCAACAAATATTTATTGAACACCTATCTTCTGGACACTATTTTAACATGAGGGATATAGTAAAGTGAATAAGACAGACAAGGTTTTTGGTGTCCTTGAGCTTACCTGGGGAGAGATTTAAAAAAAATAAGTACATTAAAAACACATGGAAATATCAGGAAGTGGTAATTGCTCTAGAGCAAATTATAAATGATGATGGGGAGATAGTGCTTGGGTTACAGCTTTAGAGTGGGTGATCAAGGGACCCTTCTCTGAGGAAGCTGAAGGGTGACTGGCAAGAAAGAGATAGTGGTGGAAAGTTGTGGGCAGGGCATTCCAATCAAGGTAGAAGCCATAGGACCTACAGGAGTTTATTGGGTCCCAGTGCCTTGTGCTGTATTCGGTATATTCAGTAAATTAAAGTATTGCTCAGTTATTTCTGGCAGTTTAACACAGGACCATGCTAAGACACATGGGTCTTGCTCCAGAGCTTACATATCACAAAAGAATTATACCTAAAGGAAACATTGAGGTAATACCTCATGACCTTGTGAGAGGAGACAGCCCCCCTTTATAGGGCATGGTAACAACAGTGTGTGGGAAGGAATTCAGAGGAAGGTCTGGGAGGGATAGGGGAGGCAGACCTAGAGATTTAGTTACGAAAGGGTCTGTGAAGGAAAAGGACATCAAGCCATTCGAATGGGGCAGATTTCCCCCTCTGTTGATATGATTGATATATACATTGTGTAAGTTTAAGGTGTACAGCGTATTGATTTGTTACACTGACCTATTGCAATATGATTACCACCTTAGCATTAGCTAACACCTCCATCGGGCACATACTTACCATTTCTTTTTTTGTGCTAAGAAAATCTAAAATTTACTCTCTCAGCAACTTTCAAGTATATATACAGTGTCGTTAACTCTAGTCACCAGAATTAGATTTGATTAGATCCTCAGGACTTATTCATCTTCTAACTGCAGGTTTGTACCTGTGACCAATATTTCCCCATTTACCCTACCATCAGTCCCTAGGAACTGCCATTCTACTCTCCGTTTTTTATAAGTTTCACATTTTAAGAATCCACATATAAATGATACCATACGGTATTTGTCTTCCTCTCTCTTTTTTCACTGAGGAAAATGCCCTCAATATCCATCCGTTTTGTCACAAGTGGCAGAATTTCCTTTTTTCTTGTGGCTGAATAATTCTGCATTGTGTGTGTGTGAGTGTGTGTGTGTGTGTGTGTGTGTGTGAGATATCTGCTTTATCCCTTCATCCATAGATGGACAGTTAGATTGTCTTGGTTAGCCAATGTCTTAGGTTGTTGTGGTTAGCCAATGTCTTGGCTATTGTGAGTAATGCTGCAATGAACATGAGGATATAGATACCTCTTAGAGACCCTGTTTTCATTTCCTTTGGATATATTCAGAGGTGGGATTGGTGTACATTTATTTTTGATGGGGGAGGAAAGGGAGAGAGTATCTTTCTAGGAAAAGGAACAAAGTGATGAGGGAGATTCAGGAGGAAATGATTATGAAACACTATGGTAGGGATCAGATGAGGGCAGAGGTGGGGGTGGGAAGGAGGGACTAGTAGGAGAGGATTTGCATTGTGCAGGAGGAGGAAATCTGGTGGAGCAAGTTGGGACCAGATGAGGGAAGACATTGCAAATGGTCCTGTGAGTACCTGGATTGCAGTCACAGGCATTTATGAGTTTTTCTGCATTCCTTGATGGGGACTGACTTAACCAGTGGGTTGGGAAGTTTAATCTGGTGGTGGTATGCAGAGTGCACTGGGAAGACAGGAAGGAGAATGCCTGTTCAGATGAGTCAAATGCATAAGTTCAGGTTGGGGGTGAAGAGGCAGCATCATGGTGGATGTGGGAAAACAGGAAAGTGGATAAATTCAAGGGACATTCTGAAGGCAACATCATCAAGACCATATGATAGATTGACAATGGGGCCCATCCACAGAGAGGAGTCAGCCAGGACTACAGAGTGTTGGATCTCAGAGCTGCAGGGAGTGGTACAGGAACACCATCAGGGTGGGAAATACAATTTGCAGATAAAATTAATGTGGGACCACGGAGTTGAAGGCACTGAGGAAATAATGGGATTTCCCAGCAGAGATGGTTGATGGGCAGTTGGAGATAGTGGTCACTTAGTCAATGATTAGATTTGGAGGGGCAGATCTGAGAATGAGACTAGAAGCCCAGGAATCCTGAAGAAAGACTGTAGAGAGAAAAAAACAGAAGACCACACCTGTGGAAGGGGAGTTCTAGAAGCCATGGTCAGAAAGAGTTCATATTATCTTGTGATACAGGCCATATTTGTACCAGGTCAATGTTACCTTGACTTGGACATTAATTTTCCTCACATTGAAAGTACCACATGGCCTAACTGAGGCAGCATCAGAGCTTTTTTGCCAGATGCAGGTTAAATGCAGTTTCATTAGATAACTGCACCTCTTCCCAGGTTCCTATAGGGCACAGCTGGGCTGGGAATGTTCACACACCACCTGTTACCAAACACCGTATCCATTGGGTGTGTGTTCCACTTATTACTTACCGCTGCATAGCAACTGCTGCATGCTCTGTGACTTAAAACAACCATTTGTTAGGCTTACCAATTCTATGGGCCAGAACTTCCAAAAGGTAGCAGTGGGAAAGGCTTATCTTTGCTCTGTAATGTCTGGAACCTCACCTGGGAAGAGTGAAAGTCTGGGATGACTCGACAGCTGGAGTCTGAAATTTCCTGGAGGCAGCTCCACTCATGTGTGTGGTGCTGGGTGTTGCTGTCAGCTGGACCACAGCACTTATGTAGGAAAACTCCATATGACCTGGGCTTCCTTACAACATGGATGCTTCAAGGGAGCTGGACTGCTTACATGGTAGCTCAGGGCCCAAAAGCAAGTATCTGAGCTAACAAGGTGGTGCTCTGTGACCTTTTGTGAGTTGGCCTCAGAAGTCACACAGACTTGCTTCTACTGCATTTTCTTTGTTACGAACAAGTCATTAAGGCTAGATTGGAAGGGAGAGGATATAGACCCCACCTCTTGGCGAAAGGGTACTAACATATTTTATGATGTGTTTAAAGCCACCACGGTGGGTGTTCATTCATGTAATTTAATTTCATGGTCTTCGAGGGTCTTTTCCTTTTTTAATTACTCACAACTTGGCTATGGAACTTTGCTCAGTGGAAGCATTCCATAACTATTGATTGGTAAGTTGGTATCAGAAGAATCCCATTTTTTATTTTTTTGCCTATTGGCAAAAAGTTACCTTTGAATTTTTAGATTTTTATCCAACCTCTAAACATCTAGGAAGTAACACATTTAGTGTTTCTCTGTTATGTCTTCAAAGAACACCCAGAGAAGGTGAATCATGAATGGTCAGATCTGCCTCCTCTGTGACCTCAAGGTTTCTCTGGTTTAGTTCCCACTGATGATTGGGAGCTAATAAACTGGTAATGTTGCTTCCTTTCCATGCTTAGTGTTTGGACTCATAATTTGTTTTGTATCTTTAGTGCCTGTGTGTCAAAGTAAAAGAAGGGACATAGCTTGGTATTAGGACTGAAATGCTTTCTTTCCTTGTGAGGAGTGTGAGCATAATTGAGCTGTAATGAACACAGCTGAGGTCATTTTCCAGGGATTAATGACAAGGAGAATGTGTTCATGGCCTCAGGCTTAGTCTTCGGTCATTAACCTAGTTGGTCATTAATATTGTCTGGGAGTGCTTTATGTTAGGCCATTACAACTACTGCCATATGCTGCTACAATTGGGAACATGAACATTACCTGTATCAGGAACTATTTGTTTCCTCCCCATTCCCCATGATTACTGAACAAGGCAGCCTTTTTAATACACACTCCAAAAGCATGAAGCTACCAAGGGCGGGACAAATTTGAAGCTTCCCTTCCCTCCTTTCCCCTCTTCCTATTCTCTTCTTTTTTAAAAAATCATTTATGGAGGGTTGCAATCAGAGAGACATTATGGGAAGCATAATGAGGATATGTAGACATATATGTAAATACCACCTGGTCCCTGTTCTCAAGAAGTTTAGAGTTTAGTTGGAAAGGCCAGTAAACAATTCCAACACAGTGAGATAAATGTTATGACAAAGAAGTTGTCAAAGTGCTATAGAGTGTGAGAGCGCACAGCAAGAACCTCTACATGGCACTGATGTTTCAAGTGAGTTTTGAGGATTAGAGGTGGATAGGTGGATGATGGTGGTAGGGAGTTCCAGGTACGGGGAAGAGCATACACAAATGCAAATGAGAGAGTTGCATGTTCCAAAAACTAGTAACATTTTTGAATGGGGAAGGTAAAAAAGAGTGGAGGAGAGGAGGTCAAACTCCTGGCTAGGGGAAGACACAGCTATTTTCTGAATAAATAATGAGTTTGAAGTTTGTCACGAACTTTACTAATAGGCATTAATGATTTGAAGCAGGACATGAGATGATCAGCGTTGAGATGTACAAATATCACTACAGAGGTAATACGGAGAATCAATTCAAAGAAGGAATGACCTGAAGAGAACCTGTATAAGAAGATACATATGGAAGTCATCCAGGCCAGCAATAACATGGGCTTGAACTAATGGTGGGCCAGTGGGAATGGAGGAAAAGGCAGGGATGAGCTATTCAAGTGGGAGACGGAGTTGGGTCATTTGTAATGATTCCCATTAATAAGTAAGATAAATGCCTGCTCAAACAGGATTAAAAATAGGGAAATTCTTTATTTCATATATTAAGTCCAGAGGTGAAGCCAATTCTAGGGTCTGCTTCTGGTCTCACTCTCACCCTCAATCGCCTTAAATCTTTGGGCTCTGCTCTTGTCTGTGGGCAACAAGATGGCTGCCAACAGCAACTGCTCAATATGCATCTTTGTTCAAGTCTGGGGGACAGAAGAAATTTCTTTCCTAAAATAGGAGCAGGAATTCTTCCTTTCTTTTTGAGTGGATCAACTCAAGTGATCTCCCCTCTCCAAGTGAGCAGTGCTTGGTTTTAGCATGAGATCCTGAACTAGTCACTACCTAAGAGGTATGGAATCACCATGCTTGGCTTGATGTATTAGTATCTACTGCTGAAGGTTGAAATGGGGTCAGTTCCTACTACCTCACATAAAAGGGGGGGAAGAAGGTGAGTGTGGTTGCTGCATGGACAACCTACAGTATCTACAACTGGAGCACAGAATAGGGCACTCATCCCACTCAACCCAGAACTGGAGAATGAGGGAGGTCAGTATGTAGATTGTAAGTTTCTTTAGAGCAGGAACTATATCTCATTCACCACTGATTCTTTAGCTCTTAGCTCAGTGTCTGACACATAATAAGTGCTCAGTAAACATTTGCTGAATGAGTAAAGATATCTAAGAAGTGGTATCTGAGCTTATAGGTACAGACTGGTGATAAAGTAAAGGAAGGGCTTCAGGCAGAGTTAAAAGTATTGGTAAATGTAAAGGATCATACAGTTGTATGATACATTTCAGACAAGTCAAGGAAGTTAAGAGGAGCTGGTACTCAAATCCAAGGTGGGAACAGGCAGAGGACAAGGTTAGAGAGGTAAGGAAGGACTATGCTGAGGAGCTTGAGCCATATCCTGTAGATACTGGAAGACATCTGAACAGTTTGGGGCAAGAGAATGAAATAATCATGCTGCATTTGTATAAATCACTTTGCCAATGATGTGTAGAAAACTGCTATAGGAATGTGAGTAAGAAATAATGAGGTGAAATCAGTAGCGGATTAGATTTTGATTGGAAATGTGAGACAGGAGGAGTCAAGGGTGACCTCAGATCTTGATGTTGGGCAAGGAAGCAAGTGGTGATCACAGGGGAAGACCAGGTTTAAAAGGAGTAATGACATCTTCATTTTGGACAGGTTCGTTTTAAGGGGGCCTGCAAGACATTCTAGTGGAGGGGTTTAGCCATGGTTGGATGTGTGTGTGTGAAGATGGGGAAGATTTCTGGACTGGACATGCATATTTAGAGTCATCAGTATGCAGACAACAGAACAACAGAACAGCGTGAGGATGAAAACCATTTAGGGAGTGTAGACCAGGTGAAGCCATGAACCATGGATGAGGCAATGGAAGGGTAGGGAGTGGAAGGAAAGTCTACAAAGAGGCAAAGAAAGAAAGAGAGGTGGAAGGAGGTCCAGGAATGGATACCGTCTTGGATGACAAGAGAGTGGAGAATTTCAAGAAAGACAGGAGTGATGATCATGACTATCAAGTGCATCAGAAAAATTAAGGAAGTTAAAAACGGAAAATACTTACCAGATGCGCCGGTCAGGATGGCAGCAGTGACCTTATGGTGAGATGCTTCATAAACATGCTAAAATCAGGAGCCAGGTTGCAAGTGAATGAAGAGGGAATAGGAGGTGAGCAAGTTAACACAGAGAGGAAAGCATAGGAAGTGGGGAGAAGAGACATTTGGATAGTAGCCTGAGGAGTGGGAGGAAACAAGGAGCATATTTCAGAGATGGGGAAAGCATGAGGATTGTTATAGACTCAAGGAAAGAGGCTCAGAGAGACTGAAAAGTGAGCAGTATAAGAGGGTGGGAGGGAATGTGGGCAATGCTTCCCCTCCTGGCCCCAAGATGGCTACTGCAGCTCCGAGCTTCACATCCTTTGTTCCTGCGTTCAAAAGCAAAAAGAAGAGGAACAGTAAAGAGAACTCTCCTGTGTCTCTTTATTTCTATCAAGGAGGAAAATTTCTCCCAGAAGCTGCCCAGAACATTATTGGATTATTATTTTTAATTGGCCAGAGCAGAGTTACTTATGTGATGTGTTATGGATTGGTTCAGTCAGCCCCCTCCCACAACACCTTTCTAGAAAGTCCCCTAAACTGTAGAAGCTGGGGATCTAAAAAATGCATTTCACAACCTCCCTGCATGTGAGCTGGCTCCCACCAAGCAAGCTCACTGGCACCAGACCAGGAAAAGGGAAGTGAATGACTTGAATTAGCCGTTGCAGATCAAATGTCCTTGAAAGCAAGGTGGCAAAGTGTTAGGTCTTTAGGACTAGCTTTTGTTTGGATTCTGGTGTTCGGTCTCTAGGGTCAGAGGTGGTGACTTAGTGATGCTATGGGGTCTTTGCCATAATGGTCTCGGGGTGTGCTTTGGCATTCATCTTGGTCTGTGGGGAATGACCTTGGTTATCTGGTTTTCCATACATTCTTAAACTACCTAACACCCTGTAATAAATCCCTTTCTACTTATGCTAATTATAGTGGATCTTGTTGTCTGCAAAAAGAACCCTGAAAAACACACAAGACCACTCCAGCTGTAAGGGAGGCTAGGGAAGAGAGTAGCTGGCATTTTTAGGCTCTTGCACTAAAGAAGAAAGCTCAGGGTAATGGCTGCTGTGTAGCGAACCAAAAGATGTCTGCTAAAGGTAAGTGTGGACATAGACAAGTTTGTAAAGAGAATAAACTAGGTGAGTGTTTTATTTGGTACATGAGGTTTTTAGGAGGATATCAAAATATTTAAAATATAACTATCGTTCTATAAAAGTGGCCTATGTGAAAGAGTGAACAAAACATAAACCTATTTCATCCCTGTTGTCACTGTTGACAGCAGCCTCTGAAACACCAGTCAGGCCACCAGTCCAAATCCGAGGATGACAGTTGTGAAACAGAATCTGGTGAGCAACATGGGAGGAAGGAGGAATGGAATAAACATTGTGTCTTTTAAAAATATTAGAATCTCAATTACGATTATATAGACAAACTGGCAATATGGTGAAGCTGTTTTCAAAGCTCTTGGTAGATATCTGCCCATTAGATTCTTGGTTCTGAATCCTTTCAACTACTAACACCATTTTATTTTCAAATTAATTTTTTGTCCGGTTTTTAAAAAAAAAGATACCCCGTTATATACATACATGCAATAACTATCTGCCACCATAGTTCCTTAATCCTTTAGATTCTCGTGTGTCCTTCTGTACATATATGTGCCATCTTTCCTTGTCACACTGTAGAGTGCTACCTCATTCTTTTTAAAGGTTGTATAATATTGTATTGTATGAATGACTCGTAATTATTTAATCAATCTCTTATTGATGAACATTAGGCTGTTTTCAATATTCTGTATTTACAAACAATCCTGCAGTGAGCATTTGTGTGCATGCATCTTTGTGCAGATGGCTTGAGTGTCGCACACAATGTCTTCCTAGGTAGAGAGTACTGAATCGAGGGTAGGCCACTTAAAATTTTTATAGATATTGTCGTATTACTATCTTCAAAAGGCCACTATGTGGATTTGTTTTTAAAAATTCTACTTTCAAAGCCCTGGGTATATAAGAACCAATTCTTATCTGCTGGTAGGGAATAGAAGGATTATAGGAAAAGTTAACTATTCTCTAAAGGGTATTTAGAATCTTACTGTATAAACAATTACAGCATTAAATGTCTGCAAAATTCAAGTGGCAAATGAGCAGTGAATATCAATTACGCATCTGCTGCATCTCAAAGGCAGATGGCCTTTTAATTTTATATCCCAAGAATTATACCCAAATTTCATTCCCTTCCTCGGATTGCTCCCCCTCTTTTTCTACTTCCACTGAGAAAATGATTTATTGCACTTCTTACATATTACATTAATTTTAACAGCACAAAGAAACCACCTTACACATTTACTAAGCAGATACCTGGGATTGGGATTTAACCTGTTAATATATATTGAGTTCTGATAATTGTTTAACACTGAGGAAAGCCATACAAGAAAACTGACAAGACATGGTCCCTACCTTCAGTGACTTCACAGTCAGATTGAGAAATCAACATAGAAAACTCAAATGGTTAAACGCCAAATAAAAAGGAGTATCCAAGTGCTAAGCTGTATAATTTACCTATTCATGCTTGGCAATACAAAGCCCCCAGTGTGAGAGCTGTCAAAGAGACATGTTGGTGTTAGCTTGGTGTTGAGGGGCAGGAGGCAGGAATGGAAGAGCCCTGGGCAGGAACATATGCCTGACACAAACAAATAGAACTGAGTAAGGGCCGGCTGAGGGGGAGAGAGCCTGTGTGGGAGATGCCTGAAGCAAGGTTGGGTGGGGCCACATAACAAAAGGCCATGCTTGGTGGGAATAATATAGGAAATAATGGAAAATGAGTGTGGTATACTGGAAGGAGTGTTTGGGGAAAAGAAGATATGTAGTGTATGCAGAATTGGTCTGTAGAACCAAAAGGGCTCATGCTCTGGGCTCTCACACTGAGCAGTTTGAATTTGAGGTGGACCCTTCTTAGTGTCCCACATATAAAATGTCATCTTTCTTATGTCCCAAAGCTTTGTCAATTTATTTAAATTTTCCAAGCCTTGAGAGGATGAGACAGCTATTTTCCAGGACCTGGACAGATACTCAAGAAACATTTCTTGATGAACAGTGATGGGAGGAGGGGATTGGAGCTGGAGCAGCAGGTGGGGAGCTCCAGGCAGTATTCCAGGTACATGGCTACAAAAGACCCATGGTAGCAGTGCACTGGTGGGGACAGACAGCATGAATGGAACTCAGGAAGTTCAAAGTCAGTAACCACACGTTTTGGTGATCACAAAGAGGGGGTGGGGTGAGTCTGTTAAATAATCCAGTAAGTATTAGTGGGGGGGTCTGCTGTGTTCAAACTCCATGCTTGAGGGGAGGAAGAAGCTGATGAGAGATCTCCTTCATTCAAGGAGGTACAGTGTGGACAAGTTGAGTACATAAAGCCAGAAAGGACAAGGCAGGATGAGGTGAGAGCCCAAGACAGGTATCAACAAAATGCTGCAGAGGGTCAAAGAAGAAACAGATCCTGGCTTGCTGGGGGACTCAGGCTGACATCTGAGGACACATTGGAGGGTTGAAGAAGAGGGGTTGGGGGAGGGGACGTCCAATAGAAAGATGAACAAGAACAAAAGGAAGGATGTGGACATCACTGGCATTGGAAGAGCACCCATCATTCTGGGAGTTTAGATAGATGGAGTGTGCAGGGAAAGGTAGGAAATCAGGCCAGAGATCAGTCTTTGTGTTCTGGGCTGGGAGTTTGTTTTGAATTAGGTAACAAATTACAATCTACTACAGATTCTTAAACAGGAGGTTTTATTGGGGTGGGGAGACGGTAATGAGCCGATCAGTGGGGAAATTATCACAGGAGTTCTGAAAGACTTAAGTTACCTGAGTAATGAAAGCAGCGAGACTTCTGGTGCATATGGAACCAGAAAGAAGGGCCAGGGTGGCTGGACTTGGGAATGCCCATCCATGAAACCCTAATGACAGTAGATTTTGACCTGCCTTGGAGGTTCTCAGAACTTTAGACAACCCAAGAACCCCACTGAAAGTTTGTTTAAAATTCCACTTCAGGGCCATCACCTCTGAGATTCTTATTTTCTGGGTCTGGTGTGGTTCCATAAATGTGAGATTTTTAAAAATCACTCCAGATGATTCTGTTGCAGGTGCCCCACGAATCACATACATGGAGAAATTCTCTGTACCCTAACATGATTATCTGTGAACTGACTGTGGTTTGAATATAGGCTGGTATAAAGCACTTTTTTTTTCTTCAAGGAAGAAGGGAATGGAAGGAAAGACAGGTGTCAGAGAGGAAATAATACTGAATCCTTAAATAGCTCCTCAGGTACATAAAAAATGGGCATCTACTGAATGATTTTTCGTAGTTCTTCCCAATATTAGCTATGAGATGACATCTTATAAGATGATTGATCTAAGGGTGATTTGATAGGTCACATTACCAATTAATGTGAAAACAATGTGTTTGGCTTCTTTAATCCCAAACTGATCTTGTCAGTATCCTGTAATTATAGGGTGGTGGTCTTTTGCCTGTCTGCCCCAGAATGACACCAAGGTATCAGGGAATATTTCATGCCAGTGGTGGCGATGGTCATGAACACACTTCCCATCAACGCTTGAACCTTTTCAAAGAGTCTATTTGTTGTTCAACCTGAAAATAGACTTAAAAGAAGTACAATCCCTACTCAAAGATGAAAGATACATGCAGAGAGAGAACCTTTGAGTTTTAAAAAGAGGTAGCTATTTCATATAAAAGCTGAGCTACATTTCCTCCTCAATCTGCTCCTGCATAATTTTATCCTACTTTCTAATTATGGTAACAGAACAAGAAAAATCCAGACTGCTGTTCACATTCTCACTACTTTCCTCAAGGAAAAAAAAAATGCTAGTCAGTATCTATGCCAGAGGAAAGGAAACAAAGACAGGATGTAAATTTTCTTTGTGTGAGTTATCCTTGGCACATTTCTCTCCCTTGTATTCCCTGAAGTCGTTTAAA